>NC_136060.1:157460035-158660035 GCF_964261635.1 Lissotriton helveticus | reverse complement strand
TATTTCTGAGCTGCATAAACATACTTCAAAAATGACATGAAAACTTCCAAAGTAAATAATATCACAGGGACATGGGATTCTATGGCATTATGAGCGAGGACTATCTGAACTAACAAAAATGTAGGGGGATAAAAAGAAAAGGACAAGACTCAACTGATGACAATACTGAACTCTGAAATCAACTCACATGCAAAACACAGATATGTAATGATTTTACAAATCATCAGATGGGGAGATTGATAAAGCTGAACATTTTATGTAAAATGTACTGCATAATAATATGAAAATGCACAAAATAATTAAACCCGAAAATGCATAAAGTTAGTAATTGTGCCTTGACTTAATGTGTTAACGTGGGGATGCTGTTTATTTTCTGCAGAAAGCTTTAATTTCTATAGTTTTCCATTTGCTAGGCCGCACTACTCAATTATTCTGCTCTGTCTCTTTAAGGATAATAATGCATTTAATTAAAAAAAAAGTGATTTAATGTTGAAATGCAACATTTAATAAAGAAAAATGCTTGCTTTAGCTTATATTTTATGATCTAACTAGGACATACAAGTATTTGAATGTTTCATTTTAAAGACTAGCTCACTTTTATATCAGACAGGCAACATATTACACTTGCAAAAAGTTCTCATGAGAACCTTTGTAGATGTAACTTTTTGTAATACATTATAACCATGTCCAAACTACGTACCAAACCAGAGGTACAATGTGGCAAGTTTAAAGAGGTCCAACACATATGTCCCACATGAACAGTGAGAAAAAATGGGTGTGGAGTTCCTCAGAATCAGAGCGAATTAATGTAAAGTAGCAAGTGGAAGTGACACCGATTGGAGTCCCACTGGGGATAGAACCAGGGCAGGGGAGAAAGAGGGGGATCTCCCTTGTCGAAACGAGGGCTCTCACACACCTAGCCAGCTAGGTGTCATGCTTCATCATATGAGCCTGCCTCTAGTCTGGTCGGCGCTGCAATACCAGATGGGCACCCAGTACGGGGCTCTTTAGCGGGGATCTTCTGTTCCTGCCGTAGGGTGCAGTGGGTATAAGAGGCCTAGTTTGTGTAGATGTGGAGTCAGTGGATTAAAACAGGTCAGTTTGTTCTAATAATATTTTGTTCGGGAAGGTAAACTGTCTGATTAAAACAAGAAGAGTGGTAATGAACTAGATATAAGGTTTCTAGCTATGTATGTTCTGCTCTAATCTAATGGTCAACATGTTTCGTGCTCTCAGCGTCAGGAGGATCAAAGCACTTCGTCAGTGCCAAAGAAAACTAGCTACACAACATGATGAGGTAGAGTTTACATAAGACGTATTCAGGTAGGTACCCATAATAGCTGTCTAATGAAGCCTGCAACGGTGTCCGGCGGTCTAAAGGATACCAAAAGTGAGTCCCACGTTCAGTGAACGCTGGTGATCTGACCTACCCTGGCGCTGGATCCACTCACCCCACATCTACACAAACTAGGCCTCTTAACCCCACTGCACCCTACGGCAGGAACAGAAGATCCCCACTAAATAGCCCTGTACTGGGTGCCCATCAGGTATTGCAGCACCAACCTGACTAGGGGCAGGCTCATATGATGAAGCATGACACCCAGCTGGCTATGTGTGTGAGAGCCCTAGTTCCGGCAAAGGAGATCCCGCCCTCTTTCTCCCCCCCATGGTTCTAACCCAGTGGACGACCACCAATTGGTGTCACTTCTACCTGCTACTTTACGTTAATTCACTTTGATTCTGAGGAACTCCACACCCATTTTTTCTCCATGTCCAAACTACTTCATACTGATTTGGACGATCACCTTGGGAATTGAGGGTGAGGATGGCAGAGCATCAGAAGACCTCTCACCATTGATGATGATGACCTTTGCCTGCTTGGAACATGTTTTGCTGCTTTCTATACAGTAAAGTGTCCCTAGCTAGAGAGAGGAAGACTTTTCACGCATCCATACCCTGCAATGCCACTTAGAATTTTGTTGTGCTAGCCTGATTTGCCACAAGCTACTGTTTAAGGTCATTACTATGATTTCCTTACTCTTTGTGAGAAGATTGTCTGTTCTATGGATTATAGCTTCTGCAGTGATTCTTTCCTCATCTTTATCTTAAAGACAGATGCTGTTGCGATTGTCAGGAGCTCTCAGCTGAGTCTCCCGAACTACCCTGTATGGAGAGTTCATTCTCCCTCTTAGCTATCTGAGATTCACTCTGAATTCTACTTGATCTTTTCTAGGAAGAACTCTTTATGGGTTGTCGTTGGGGGAGAATAGGTCCTTTAGCTATAATATGTACAATATTCCGAATGGAACACAATGTTTTATATTTCTATGCTTGTTCTAACCAATTGTATCTCTTATTTCTGTAAAGCAGTTGCCACTAATTTGAATAAAAGAACAAAAATACCAAATGATCTACTAAATGAGAGAATGAACTGTAGATTCCTACACAGCACTTTGGTAATGTAAGAATTTCTCAGGTATTGTACATTTTGCGTTTTGGGATTGTTTTAATTATCAAGTTAAGGGGGCATGTACGGAAGTCTTTTTTGTGTTTTATCCTTAAATTACATTTGCTCTCATTGCACTAATAAATTAATTGTGGAGCACTGTATCCAATTGCCATAATTTGTTGATTACATGTATATTGAAGTGACCATTAATAATTGAGAGATTTGTGAACTTTGTTTTAACTGATGTTTGTAGTACATAACACATATATGTATGTGTGAAGGATGTGGATTGATGACATATGCATTAATGATGTCTAATGGATGTTTTTTTTTACTTTGATGGTCAAGAAACCAAATAAAGTATTCTTGAATTGTGAGAATAAACTTTAAAAATGTCATCAACTCTCTTGTTACTGACTGAACATCAAAACTAATTATAGATGTCATGCAGTATGATTATCCATTCAGATAACAGTGACATAGATTTATTGGCCTAGAAAGACGCAGGTTCTCTAAGTAAATTGCAATTAGTATAATTTGTGGAAATTTACCAGAGATTTCAGCACTTGTTATCTGAAAAGCTATATGACTGGTAAAGTTTATACATCCTTATGGTGCACAAAGATTAAAATGAAGCTCCTCCTAGGCTACTTTTTTTTTTTTCAAACAAATTTTATTAAGTTTTAAAGATCTGAACAGGTACATTCTATGAGATGTTCGATGCCAAGGTACATACAGGTCAAATATCAAAAGCAACACTGCATGTGATATAAGTGTACACAACCATAAGCATTTGGTGCGCATTTTGTCAGCATCTTGTATCCCAAAACAGTCCTATCTTCCAAGAACCTCCCCCCACCACCCATCCCTCCCGCCAGGTGTTTCACATACAATCAGTAGTTGATCTACAGATTGGGGTTGCTGCAGGTTAGCTTTGCAAATGTAATTAAAGTAATGCTTATAAATCCATCCATTAATAGGGTGGGCGCCTTGTGTTCAGTATCCAGTTCTGCCTTTTCATACAGTGCACAGGGATAACCTAATCTGTCTCACCAGGAGCTTCTGGCGTGGGATCCTCGTCACTATCATTGTCCGGGATTGTCAGCAGCACCACTAATGTTTCCCAAGCCCTTGCTGCCTCTAATGCCTTCTCACTTCCCGCTCGCTTTGGTAATTGCAGCCAAATTATTCCTTCACACTCTGCCAATTTTATTAATTCTGTCTTCCATCTTTTTACATTTCGGCCCTTCTTTGCTTTCCAATGCATAGTGATATCACGTTCAGCTAATAAGAGACCCATATCTAGGAATTTACTTGTAACCTTATTTTTGGCCGTGTGGGGGAGCCAATGTAAGAGGCAGGGACCCATAGCTGGCTCCAGTGTCCTGTCAGTGATCTCGGTCAATAACGCAACCACTTCTACCCAATAGCTATCCAGTTTCAGGCAATCCCAGAACGTATGTCGAAATTCTGCCCCCCCTCCTGTTACAGCGTGGGCATGCTGCTGTGCGAGTGGCAAAATATTTGTTAATCTTCGCCAGGGTGAGATATGCACTATGTAAAACATAAAAGTGCACCAGTTGAAAATGAGCATTCCAGGAGCTATTCCACGCCCGTTCCACAAGATCATCCCAGATCTTTTCGGGGCTCTCCTCCCCAGATCCTCTTCCCATTTTAACCTCAGCGCAGTAAAGGGAGTCAGCATTTCCTGTGTCATGCACTTATATAAGCATGCGACAGCTTTAAAGGTTTCTGCCGCCTTCACTATGTATTGATACCCCATCGATGTCTGCGGTTTATTTAGTTCCTCCCTCCAATGTTTCTGGATAGCCGCTGTAAGCGCAGAGTGTAATAAAAAGTCCCCTCTGGGCAGATCATATCATTCCTGTAAGTCATTGAAAGGAATCATAAAACTGTTCTTGTATAAGTCACCTATAGTGGTCAATCCCCGCTCTCTCCAGGTTGCTAGTCCCTGCCAGGTACCCCATGTGGCAATGCATCACACATGAACAGGGGAATTTCAGGTGCAAAGGGATATGCAATCTGTGCTCGCTTCAGGGCCCTTTTCCAGCATTCCTGTGCTATTTGTAGGTCTCCCAGTATAGTATGAAGTCGGATGGGTAATTTCAAAGCAATTTGGGATAGCAACGGTAGCGACAGAACCCTGCCTCTGCGCTACTCCACTCCTTGAACCCCAGCTGCAACCTCCTGTGTGAGCCATTGTTAACTGAGCAGCTAGGTAATAAGCCTCAAAATCAGGCACTGCCAGACCCACCATCTGATCTTGATCTCATAAGGACTCCCAGTGCTACCCTGTGCCTGCCAGTACCCCATAAAAACCCCGTAATCATTGTCTTGAGTTGAGTAAAGAATTTCACTGGTACCCACATCGACAATGTCCCAAAATAGTACAGCAGTCTCGGGAGGGTCACCAATTTAAGTGAGGCCACTCGTCCAGATACCGACAGAGGTAGCACCCCCCAAAAATCTAAATTGCCTTTCATTACCCTGATGGTTCTACTGATATTGCCCTCCAGCAAATCGCCCTAAGTGAGATATATTTGAGTTCCCAGATAAGTCAAACATCTATACTCCCACTTCACTCTGTCAGTGTCCTACAGGCCAGCGTTAACTTCGGTTGTTGGGAATAGGCAGGACTTTGTCCAAATTACTTTAAGCCCTGCTACTCTTGCAAGGTTAAGGAGCAAGTCTTTTGCTCCAGAAAGCGCTTCTCCAAAGGTCGCTAAGAACATTAGTAAGTCGTCTGCACAAAGCGCAATATGATGAGTCTGTCCATATACTTCAAGGCCCTGGTAATTTAGACCTATCCTGGCCTGAGTCGTGAGTGGCTCCATGGCCAAGGCAAACATGAGGGGGATAACGGGCATCCAGGTCGCGTTCCCCGGCCTACTCTGCAGGTGTCAGAGATCAACCCACCTGTTCTAACCCTCGCAGTAGAATTTTCGCATAGTAGGGCTGTCCAATCTACAAATGCATCCCCTAATCCAAAATTTTGCATTACCCGGAACAAGTAAGGCCATTCTAGGCTATCAAATGGCTTTTCTATGTCCACTGCTAAAACAGTCGCAACATCTTTCCGATAAGAATCAGCCTCCAAGACCTGCAAGAGGAGCCGTGCGTTAATAGCCGTGTTCCTGGCCGGGATGAACCCGGATTGATCCCTGTGTATTAGTATCGTCATATAGGGAAGAAGACGGGTGGCTAAAAAATGAGTTAAGAGTGGGGCACAACAAAAAGATGAGGGATTGCGCATAAAATATATCAAACTAGAGAGATTTAAAAGATCTGAAATGTCTAAGTGGTGGGATGGAGCAACCCTAAAGCAATATGTCAGACTAAGTAGGGTGCCGAGGGGTCTGCGCTCGCAGATTATGCCCACATATGACGACCTCGATGAGGACCTGTTAGGGATTTGGGAGAGAGAACTAACCTCTAGCTCAATGAAACTTATGGATATTCTAATTGAAAATTCAGATAGAAAGGTAGCGAAGTTCCAAGCTGAGATCGCCCAGTTAGAAGCTGAAATTGAAGCCCTAAATCTGCCTGACCCAACAGCTAAGAATTATGAGATCCTAAAAGGGGTATTGAATAATCACCAAAATGACATTAGGCAAAGAAAAGCGCGTAAGCTCAAGCGCGATGAGATTGATTATAGTAGTGGAAGGATTTTTACATTCTATAAAAGATATGACTATCTTATGCAAGCACATATGAATTAACAATCGCAGGAACCCATTTCTTCCAGCTCAAGTAACACCTCCTTGAGTAGCATTCCAACTAGTAGCAGCGATACAGAGGAGGCATCTAGCTTAGCAGTGAGACAACTACACCCTTTAAGGAATTCCTCCTTCTTACAAGAAGTGAACAGGATAAAAAGAGGCAATCGGGAACAGGCGAAAGGCACAGGACCCATAAACAAACAAGAAGAGGGAAGAAAGGAGGGAGCAGCAGGAGATTGGGCAGGAATGAAGACAAGATCATGGGACAAGAAGGAGTAGACAAACAAACAAACAAAGAGGTTGAAGTGGTGAATTTGTCAAAAATATAACTCTCACAGCATATGATCCAATTGCATAAGAAGGTTTAAACTGAAGAAATATTTTGCTCAGAATCCAAAAAGAAATAAAGACGATGCTTTGCACTCATGTAGTATGGTGTCTGATTCATCTACTGTAAATGATATCCAGGACACAGTTGCTCTTCTTTCCATAACAGAATTAGAAGAGGACCCTGTAACAGTGGCAAAGGTCCTAGAAGACTTAGAGATTAGACCAGACTTATCAGTGTCAAGTGGTTTAAAGAATAAGTCCAGATGGTTAACAAATCTCACCAGTGGTAACAACATAGAAAGTTTTCATAAACTAGTTATTGCGGATCTGGATGCCAACAATACAAAGACTTTCCCAGGAGGGTATATTAACGATAATTTGACACAACATGAAATAAATTCTCTGAATAACCTGATGAGCAATACAGAGATAATCATCAGAAAAGCAGACAAAGGGGGTAACATAGTGATGATGAATAGGGAAGATTATGAACAAGAAATATACACTCAGCTGGGCGATACAGTATGTTATGAGAAAGTGAGCCAAAACCCTATGTTCTCCCTCATCATCACCATCAATGCTCACCTGAAGCAGTGGTATGACAGTGGAATGTTGGATGAGGATGAATACCTTTTCTTGAAAGTAAATCGCCCTAGATATCCTTGCCTGTACACCCTACCTAAAATTCACAAGGGCCTACCTTTTCCACCAGGCAGGCCCATTGTGTCGGGCATTGGAGGCCCAACGGAACATATGTCACAATTTGTTGATATCTTTCTGCAGCCAATCATGATTAATTTACCATCTTATATTAAGGACACACGACCCATCTTAAATATTTTGGGTGACATACAATGGGGAACAGGGATGACACTGGTAACCCTGGATGTAGTCTTATTATATAGGAGCATAAAGAATGAATTAGGATTGAAAGCCCTAGACCATTTCCTTTCAAAAAGACCAGCGAGTCATTGGCCGCACACACCAATGACGCTGGCCATGACTGAGCTGATTCTGACAAATAATTTCTTCCTCTTTAAAGGGGAATGGTTCAGGCAAAAGCAAGGTGTGGCCATGGGCTCGAGATTTTCACCAGCATACGCAAATATATTTATGGGCTGTCTAGAAGAGAGATTAATCTGGGGCCCAGGAGCAAGTGAATGGAATGGATATATCCTGTATTGGGGCAGGTTCATAGATGAGTGTATAATGATCTGGACAGGATCAGAGCAGGACCCATAGGGATTTTATGAGTATCTGAATAGCAACGATATGAACATCAGGTTAACCACCAACCACAGCACGACTGAAATAACCTTTTTAGATGTTGAATTGTATGTAAATAATGGATGTATTGAAAGTAGGATGTATCGAAAACCAACCTCTTGTAACACGATTCTGCATGCGAAGAGTGCCCACCCATCACACCAGGTGAGAGCCATTCCATTTGGTGAAATGTTAAGGGCAAGACGAAATTGCAGTGAAGAACAACAATTCATTAATTGTATTGATGACATGGAAAGCAGATTCATCCACAGGGGGTATGACAAACAGAATGTTAATCAGGCAAAAAAGAAGGCAATGAGTATTGAACGCAGTGTAACCCTGAGGCCTACGGACAAAAAAGTAAAAGATGAGCAACCGATTAGGTTGATTACAAACTATACTCCAGTGAGTAATGTTTTGTTACAAAGCAAGAAGCAGCATTGGAAGGTATTACAAATGGACATAACTTTGGACAAACATGTAGGAGCACGGCCACAAATAACGTACAGAAGGTGGCAGACATTGGGATCTCTACGAGCCCAAGTTATTCTCGGTCGAAGCAACCGAGGACGTGGCTAGATGAGCACTCAAAGGGATTTTTCAAATGTGGACATTGTGGCATGTGTAGATGTGCCAAAGACAAAACTAAAAGTTTTCAAATCAATGATGGTAAAGTTTATGATATGAGAATGAACATCACATGTAGCACGAAATTTGTTATTTGTATCATTGAATGCAAATGTTTGCAAATTTATGTGGGCAGCATGATTCGCATGTTGAAGGAAAGAATGAGTGAGCATCTAAGAGCAGTAAAGAACAATGATGTAAGGTACCCAATAGCGCAACATATACATAATTGTAAAATGCAAGACCAAAGTAAGAGTTTTAAGTTCTACTGTATTGATCATGTGTGCATTGACCCACGAGGTGGGAATAGGGAACTGAAATTGAGGCGGCGGGAGGCAAGGTGGATCATGCGTCTAAGGGCCGTAGAGGACGGCCTAAATTTTGATCAGGAGCTACAATATTTTCTTGGGGATTAAACACAGTGGCTATAAATAATTGATGAAATGAGCAATAAGTAATTGTCAATACAAGCAATAAGGTGCCATATTCACAATGAGATTATTGAGTATCAGCCAGCCCACTCTAAGCTTACTGAACCTTGGGCGTAATTAAAAATATTTGGGTCAATAATTATGAACTGTACTTAATGAACCTTCAGGCAAAACTGACCCATTTTTGAGGTAAGAGTGATTGATTGCAGGACATAGTAATATGTATATCGGGGATATCCTTAAAATCAGGACTCTAACCTCTCCAAGATGGCGGGTCTACATGGCAGTCGGTAGTCCGCTTTCTATGTTCATGTGGAGTTTACTTAAGGGTATCAGGAAGTGGATCGAGGTCGCCTGCACTCGGGTGGAACAGAATACTGAAGGTAGGCGAGCGGGACTGAGGACTGGGGGCTCTAACTAAAATTACGATACAGAGTAGTGATGGCACATTGTGCTTCTGATTTGGCAGGGGGAGACGTTTTGAAGTAGCAGGCGGCGGTGGGATACAGGGATTACTGAATTTGAATCAGCAAATGTGAGGTATGTCTTATGAGGAAACTGTCTCTGGAATTTGGCTCGATATAATCGTGAATGGGGAAACAATAAGTTGTTTTAATAATTGCAGACCGGCTAGCAACACATGTAGCTTTGAATTGGAATCTGCAATGCCAGGCTGAAAAACTGTATACCGCACGCCCTGCTTTAAATACGCAGGTAAAACCGGCCATTAGATAGCAACGGTTGCCTTAATTTGATATTAAGAAGGATTATGGTGTTTGGGAACGTACTTAGGCGAGTGCATATATCTATTTGTTTTGTAGAACGAACACGGGTACAATCTTATTTATTGAGAGAACCTTCAGTGAGAATTGAGAACTGGAAAGGAAGTTATTGATGCCAAGGAGGTAGGGAATTATCCTGTGAATATTATAATTACTGAACAAATGCGCAATGAATCCATCCTTGCCTTGTATGCCATGAGTGTAATGGCGTTTCAAACTAATTTCGTTTTCAAATTAGATACGGAGGAGTACATAGAGTTGAGGTAACTACGTTCTTGAATTTAGTTTTCTTTTGTTTGCGTTTGCACATGGACAATGTAATTATAAATAACACAGCGGTCTCGGCTGGTATTGGTCACTTACACAGTGTGTAATCTTGGGAGAACCATATGCTGATCATTATGAATTTTATGGAAATGTGTAAATAATCTCAGTTTAAAAATGTATTATGGATAAATATTATTTCTAAAAGAGCGTATCACAAGGTGCAATAATATACAATTCTCGTGCATGTTTCACAGAACTGTATGACATGGAATGCACAGGGATGCTTGGCCACGTGGGGCTCTGTATCAATGTATGTAGCGCTTGGGAAATGTTATTGTAAAAGCGCCTCTTGTATCATTTCCAGCCCTGAGGAAGCCCGAGGGTTTTTTTTATCCAAGGCGAAACGTGTTGGCATGAAATAAGGTATTGGAGTTGAGAAACAATTAAAAAGAAGAATGAAATCTTCAAGAGCCCAATGAATTGTCTTATGTCTTCTATATAATCCATATTGTTGTTGTGATAAGTGGTGTGCTGCGATTTCTGCTTTTATAATTTGTGCTCAATCTCAGAATTGCGCAGTGAGAAGTAGGGTGTTCTCCTCTCCCAATTTTATTGCAAGCACCCAATTGAATAGTGTTAAAATGAACTAACGAGTGTATTGCTACATGAGCGCTTTAATCTCCTATACACCCAACGTTTAAAACACCCAAATCGACAATGTCCCAAAATAGTACAGCAGTTTTGGGAGGGTCACCAATTTGAGTGAGGCCACTTGTCCAGATACCGACGGAGGCAGCACCCCCCAAAAATCAAAATTGCCTTTCATTACCCTGATGGTTCTACTGATATTGCCCTCCAGCAAATCGCCCTAAGTGAGATATATTTGAGTTCCCAGATAAGTAAAACATCTATACTCCCACTTCACTCTGTCAGTGTCCTACAGGCCAGCGTTAACTTTGGTTGTTGGGAATAGGCAGGACTTTGCCCAAATTACTTTAAGTCCTGCTACTCTTGCAAGGTTGAGGAGCAAGTCTTTTGCTCCAGAAAGCGCTTCTCCAAAGTTCGCTAAGAACATTAGTAAGTCGTCTGCACATAGTGCAATATGATGAGTCTGTCCATATACATCAAAGCCCTGGTAATTTAGACCCATCCTGGCCTGAGTCGTAAGTGGCTCCATGGCCAAGGCAAACATGAGGGGGATAACGGCCATCCGGGTCGCTTTCCCCGGCCTACTCTGCAGGTGTCAGAGATCAACCCACCTGTTCTAACCCTCGCAGTAGAATTTTCGCATAGTAGGGCTGTCCAATCTACAAATGCATCCCCTAATCCAAAATTTTGCATTACCCGGAAAAAGTAAGGCCATTCCAGGCTATCAAATGGCTTTTCTATGTCCACTGCTAAAACAGTCGCAACATCTTTCCGATAAGAATCAGCCTCTAAGACCCGCAAGAGGCGCCGTGCGTTAATAGCCGTGTTCCTGGCCGGCATGAACCCGGATTGATCCCTGTGTATTAGTGTCGTCATATAGGTAAGAAGACGGGTGGCTAAAACACAAGTTAAAATCTTGTATCCTTAAAGTGGGCGGTATGCAGATCTGTCCCAGGACGGTTTCCCGGGTTTTAACAGAGGAAGAATGATGGCCTCCCGAGTCGTTGCGGCCAGTTGTCTTGCCTGCTTCACAACATTATATAGTTTTACTAGTCTAGGTGCCAGCAGGTCAGTGTACGCTAAGTAAAACTCAATCGGTAGGCCATCTGTCCCTGGCACTTTGTTCCTAGCCCTACGTTTATGCTCCCCCTCACCTTTCCAAGTTCGATATCCCGACAAAGTATGTCCGCCTGTTCCCCAGCTAGGTGCGGCATGTCCTCTGCATTTACAAATCTATTGATGTTGTCTTCTACTAGGGTCAAATTACTCTTACACAAATCAGAGTAATAAGCAAGGTACCAGTCATTAATGCCTTGTTGGTTATAAGAGACCTCCCCACTTTGCTCTCTTAGCTCCAAAATTACATTCCCCCGCCTAGCTGGTTTGGCCAGCCAGGCCAAAAGGGCCCTAGATTTGTCTTTTTCAGTGTGGGCACGAGTAATGTACTTTTTTTTAGTAAAATCAGCGCAGTAGCTCTACTTATAAGGAAACTGCGTCTCTCGCCTCTATAAGATCCCCCTGCTTATCCGGTCTCTCAGGACGTTCCTGCTCTACCTCTTGTAAGCGCTGGTCTTCTTCCTGTATGTCCCACAAAAGCACTTCATGCACTCTCATCATCTCTGAAATACAGCATCTCCTAAGGACTAGTTTAAAAGTGCCCCATTCCACTGAGGAAGTCGTCGCTGTGCCATCATTCTCCTGAACAATTGGGTAATGCCTGTGCCTACCGCTGCACGGAAAACCAGCTCCTCCAAGGCATCAGGGCGGAGGCGCCATGTAGGTATTGTAGGCCTTGTGCGAGACCACTGTACCCTTAGCAGGATCGGGTTATGATCCGATATTGTTCTAGTGAGATATTCACTACTCTGTACCCCACCGTGCACATCGAGGGAGCACAAAATAGCATCCAACCTAACATGGAGGTCATGTAGGGCAGAAAAATTGAGTAATCCCTAACCCCTGGGTGTTTTGCACTCTAAGAGTCCACTAAACCACATCGCTGTTGCCAGTCTCGCCTTGCTTCCTCTATTTTATGGATGGGTGCATCAGGGAGCGTAGAGTGGGAGCGATCAAGGACAACATCAGGAACACAACTGAAATCACCCCCTAGTATTACTGATCCAGTTAGTATGGGCGCCAATGTCCCAGATAGCTGTGACAAAAAGGCAGGTTGCTCCGTATTGGGGGCATATACGTTCCCCAAAACTATATCTTTATCATCTAGTGTCCAGTTACTACAACATAGCAACCTACCTTCCGGGTCTGTGATTTGTTTCGTGCACTGAAAGGGTACCCCCGCCCTTACTCAAATCAGTACTCCTTTGGCGAATGCCGCGTAATTGGTGTAAACGCTTGGCCTCGCCATCGGCGCTGCAGGGCCGCCCTTTCCTCTGCCATTATGTGGGTCTCCTGGAGCAGTGCAATTTGAATGCCCTTGCGGACTAAGTATGCGTGTATTTTATGGCGCCGCAACATCGAGGGCATACCCCGCAAGTTCCATTAACCCCTTCCATGCTGCCATTGGTCGACGGCAACGGTATCTCGCTGGCGCTGCCATCGGCCAATGGTCGACGCGGCCCCGCCTGTTTTGCGGAAGTGCCGCACTTCCGCAAAATCGCGGGGTCAGTAGAGGGGTTAAATACCTTTTAAATCAAATGGGCTACCCATCCTTTTCAGATAAACATTCTCCCAGTCATTCCTTTCAGTGTGATACGCCTGTTCCAAACTAACATCCCATCAAATAAACGAATCCCCAAACTCCCCCTCCCCAGGACAGGTACTGCAAAACTAGGCCCCATCCAAAATGTACTCTAGTGGCTACAGTGGTCCAAGGGGCGCGGTCGCCACCAAAAGTGTCCCTACAGTGGTTCCGCTAGTAGCCCAAAGTTTGTCAGCTCTGGATGGTCGATCACTCTGCCACCAAGAGCACACCCAGCCACCCCGCCCATTTTCCTCAGTACCCCTCAATCAAAAAGACGAGAAGAGAAACATAGTCTGTGCGAACACGTAGTAGAGAGGAGAGAGAGAGGGTAGAAAGGGAAGGAGTAAGGCAAAGTGAGAGACCACCAAGAGTCTGATTATGCAATTTCGTCAGCAGTGCCTGGGGTCACATGTGGCAGCTTAACACAACCGCTTTGAGATGTGTCTGAGTCCGACTCACCAGACCCTATCTCTGATCCAGTGCCTCCCTCTATTAGCATTTCCTACCCCTGCAGTTTGGTCGCCACTGCCTGTAGTGCCGCTGCTCTCTTTCTCTGTCTGCGAGGAGTTTGGCTTGTTGGTGCGTTGCTGGTTGGCTACCTATTTTGTAGTTCTCAATCCAATCCCACGCTGCTTTGGGATCATCGCAGAAGTGTGTTTGCCCTTCTAGGATTATCCGTAGCCGGGCCGGGAACATCAACGAATACCGAATCCCTTCAACTCGCAAGCTTTTTTTACTTTGAGGAAGGAGGTTCGACGCCGCTGAACTTCCAAGGTGTAGTCTGGGCACAGCGACGTGCTTTTTGCAACAGCATGACCCTGCCTTTGAAATGGAGCAGTCTAGCCACCACGGAGCGCAGGGGCCTTCCTGGAGCCGTCAGTGTAGCAGGAACTCGATGCGCCCTCTCCAAGGTGTAAAACTGGGATTGGCCTTCCGGCGCCACCACATCACTGAACTAATTCTCCAGGTACACAATCACGTTGCTACCCTCCACTCCTTCCAGCAAACCCAGGACCCTAATATTGTTCCTTCGGTTTCGCCGTTCAGCATCTTTGGCCCTCTTTTCCAAGACATGAACTTTATGGGATATGGCTTCTCCAAAGCCGTGAAGGATCCAAAATAATTCTAATGGACCATACTCACCAATAGCCCATATACCAATATTGTTAATAATATTTCAGTCGGCAATGGAGAAAGTTCAATCGTTTATTCAACAAATACAAGCCCTGACAGGGGAGCCTCAGTCTACACGACCCTCGGAGGTGCGCAGAGGAGACTGAATACATACAGATGATACAAGGCATATTTCATCTCTGTGTGGCCTCATTCCGAATTGGTTCCTGCAAGTGTTGGATGATACAAGACATATATAGGTTTTTCACACCCCACAAAGTCGCCTTACTAGGAAAGATACAACTTGTCAGTGAGTCAGCAGGAATACCCATATAAGGCACAATTGATTGCAAGTAGCCTAGGCCTAAGCTATTCAAGGGGCAGGTCAGTAAGGTGCCTCTCTGTCTATCTGTAGCCTGGGGAGTACAGGAACGGGCTCTGCTAGGATGTGCGCATCCCACAAGAAGGGCAGGTGTGACCTTGAGTTTCCCTGAGCTACCAGTTAGCAAGTGAAGCAAACAGCTAATCCAGCCATCAGGGTTTCGTGCAGAAAGCTTAATCACGTGATTTCCGGGAAACAGTAGTTGCACATAGGGAAACGAAACAGAAGGGTTTCGGTCATATCAATAGGCCTGGGTAAGCTAGGGTGAATTATCTTATACTTCATTAATACAACAAAACGATACAATGCTAATCATACAGTTCTATGGTTATATTGCATATATTAGGCCAATATATGTGATTATCGAATTCATATCCCATCAGCCGCTTGGCTAGGTTAGAGCTGCTTCTGATCTGGTGCAGTGTCCTCTTGCTCTGGGGGGACTCCCAGCTCTTTCCCTCTGTGTTTTCCCATCGTCAAGTGGTAGCAGCGTCATTCGTAGGGTTTGGGGTCCTAACCAGTTCACCAGTGAGCAATCGGAAGGGTGCAGCTCGAATGCACTCTGCGTATCCATCTGGGCTAAGCCTGTGTACCTGCCTATGACGTGCATTCAGACATTGCTAGTGTCTCTGTGAGAGAGCCGCCGATTCTTTTTGTCGATGCCCTTCCACAATAGTTCACATGGGCAGCGCCTGAAAATGGACTCCTTTGTTCCTGGCAGTCTCGCTTCTTCTACCGGGATGCAAGGGGGCTGGCACCTCCCTGCAGTGACGTCCTGACCCGCCCAACACAGCTCCGCAGCAATCACCTGGCCGGGTCCGGCCCAGAAAATCAGAAGTGAACTTCCCGCTAGCCGTCCACGATCTCGGGGGGCCGTTGGGTGTCACTGTGCCCCCTGTTCCTGTCTCCCTGTAGTTGGATATGACAAACCGCTCCAATAGCAAGGATGACCTAGGCGGTGTGTCCTCATAGCAGCATCCACAATCATAGTCAGGCTCACCTGATGTCAATAGAGCTGTATGGCACTCCTGCGGTTAAAGATCCTAATCAAAGTCATTCCCTCGTCACTCCGGCCTCAGTGCAATGCCCAACAGTGCAGAAGGACCCATCCGTCACCCCTCTCTTCAACGAGTTACCTCCTCATTCTGCAGTCTTTCGCGGCTCAGGCCCGAGTTATCTCCTCGGTCTCCAGGCCGCCGAGGACACAAATCACCATCTGAGTAGGGTGCAACACCCTTCACAGACATGTAGCTCTGCTCCCTCGTCGGCAGGGAAGACGGATCACTCTGCAGGGACCCTCCGGTCCGCAGAGTTGTGGACGAGGCCTCCCGGGGCAGCAACCAGCCCAAGGACAATATCGGAAGGACGCTTCAGGGCGGTAGGACAATTCCCTGGTGTAGAAGCACCCAGTGGGAGGGGCAGTAGGTCAGGTCTCCACCGCCGAGGGGCTACAAATCAGTCAGGCGCCGGTGAGCACCATGAAAGCGATCTGTCGGGCAGCTCCCCAGATATGCCAGGGCACACCTGGCCGCAGATCAACAGCGCGGGCCCCCACACACAGGTCTGCCTCCCAGTAAATCCTCTTCACTTTCAGCCCCAACCTCCTAGGGTACATGACAAAAAAAATTCCAGTGAAGATTCTCTTGCCAAAAAGGCAGAAATAAAATGCACAGGATTTTCTGGCAGAGCATAATGTGCCCTCTGCTTCCGTGGTTCATTTGGGCAGCCTCATAGGATAGTTTCCCACACTCTAAAATTGGGCAGGGTTATGCTGTGCATTAAATAATGTTTAGGAAAAACAGTGGTTCAATGTTGGCCACATTGGGTCCAGAGCAAACAGTGTGAACACCAAAGGGGGCACTAGGATTCTAAGTTAAACTAGAGGATTAATCATACTGGGAGCACAAAGGTAGGGGGAACATATGTAGTGTAAAATAGACAGTTTATTTTACACAAGTTAAACTTAATACTCTAAGTAATATTCAGGTGCTTACATTTGTTTTGTTGTCAAAGCGATGTTATGTTTTTAATCCACTATCACTGTCACATCTGCCCACTTTCACTTTTTGTGAGCACCTGAATATTACTTAGAGTATTAAGTTTAACTTGTGCAAAATAAACTGTCTATTATACACTACATATGTTCCCGACCTTTGTGCTCCCAGTATGATTAATCCTCTAGTTTAACTCAGGAGCCGAGTGCCCCCTTTGGGGTTCACACTTTTTGCTCTGGACGCACTGATGCCACCATTGAACCACTGTTTTCCTAAACATATGCTCACCCCAGGTTCACATATAGGGGTACCCTTGTTCTCCCATAGTGCATTAAATAATGCCATTGTACTAGAGCTGTTGACTGATTTAGTGGCTGATATGACAGTTGCAGCCTTAAGTATGTATATTGATGGTAGCAATGATTAATGCATTGAAGAAACTTAACCCTATAGCTGTAAGTATTTTTAATTGAAGTTGGGTTTGGCATGCTGCAAATTTCTTGATGTCTTTAAGCAAGGAAAGTAGAGCTGAAGGTATATACACTGCAGTACCTCATGGTATGGGAAAGCATTCCAATTCTTGGCAACATTTGTATTGGCTTTGATGCAGATAGAGTCTCAGTGAATGTGGTAAGGCATAACTCCATCACAACTAAAATGCTGTCTCTAAGTCCTATTGTCGATTTCATGACTCACAATGTAGCAGTCCAAGCTGCTTCTGCTTTCTGTTCCAGCTGTAAAGATGAAGAATGGTTTGTAGATGGCTACTTCTGGTTTGACTATTCTTTAATACCTAAGAACATGTATGCTGAATTCTGTCAATAGGTTGATTCTGAGTACCACTGTTTGCTGAAATTCATTTCTATGAGGTGGTTAGGAATGTCCACATGTTTTGATAGATTGATTCTTCAGTTTGATGCTCTGCATGTGTGCTTCCTGTGACAGAACTAGCAAGGCCAGGTTAAGGAGACTTGTAAAGAGTTTTGAGAGCCCTATGACTAGGATCTGCTTTCTATTTTTACAGGCTGCGTTACCTGCTTTTGTTAATTTTAACCTTTTGCTGCAAAGGGAAGACCCAGACATTAACCTCCTGCACAATGCATGATAGAACTAATTGTTCAGAGTGTTTCATGTTGTGGTCAAACCGTCATTCAAGAGGAGCCCAGTTGACATTTTACCTGCTTTTACATCAGAAGAATGCCAGATCCCAGAGTCTACGTTGGGATCACTGTGCGTCAAAAGTTATGAAACATGCTTGAAAGTGGGGAAATTGATCCAGAAGCCCAGAGAGCTTTCCATGAATCCGAATGCAGCTTTCAAAAGAATGGAGTGAAATATGATTTGAAAATCCCTTCAGTTCATGACTTGTTCCAGAATGCATGGACCTTCAACTTTTCTGAGAAACAAAAATATGGTTTTAATAGTGAGATGTTCTTGGTGGAATGGTTTGCGACTTACCTCAAGTTTACAGAGCATGCTTAGTTAGCTTAGAACATAAATTTGCACAGTACCAAGACAATTTTGAGGACATATCCACAAATGTAATTACATGGAAGCACAAAATAAAGTTAGCCTCTGTGTTAATTTGGTCTAAGATTAGAAGTGCCCATAACCCATATACGGGTTAGTGTAAGGAACATGTCACCGCCAGTCTCTGGCACTCTTACCTCAACACTGTGAATCCCTGACTGGGCTGTTAGCTCTGGTCTTAGTGTGTTTTTTTATTTGCTGTTTAGTCCAGTAGGGCAGGTATAGTACACTGTCTATACTGTATGTACAAATGGCTTATTTTATAATGCAACAGACATCTTGTTGAATCCAATAAATATTTTCTTTTGTATTTAACTGTGTGTGTCTGCACAGTGCATAATAAAATAGTGCCTCTGAAGAACATGTTTAAAGTTTAATATCATGTTTACACATTTGTTTTATAGTAGGATCAGGTTGTAAGTGCACTAGGTTAGTGCCCTTCCATTTCAGGGGCTTGGAGCAGTTGTGGTCGATGCCCTCTGTTGTTTCTGTGGCTATTCCAGCTTTTGTTGCTCGAAGAGCTGCTGAATGAGCCATGCAGTGGGTGGTTGCTAGTAGAACCTTCATCAGAAGAGTTGTCGCCCCAGGAGCTTAAAAGTCTTCTCTGATGTATGGGTAGACCTTCTCTTTGTCAAACTTTTTGATGTCTTTCTGTATTTATCAATCTTCTTTCGCATCAGATGGTATTCCATTTCGGAGTTGATTTCAGCAAGTCTATTTTTGTAAGTGGAAATGTTGACACCTGTTTTTAGACTGTTCTTAGCTACTGAGATCTGTATCAGTAGGTCATCCGAGAGACAGGCTACAACAGGCAGAAGTTTAAACTGGCAATGATGGATTACAGCGAATTACGAATTACAAGCAATGATGAATTACAGTTAGCAAAAGGCAAACAAGCAGACAGCAACAAGCACGAACAGCAATAAGGCAAAGTGTGACTCCAGTCAGAGAATACAAAATTAACAACAACACTGACACGATCAAACAGAGGGCATGCGGGCAGCAATAAAGTCACAACCTGTAGTCAGTGAGGGGTAGCTGGCTCATTGCCTGGATCAGGAATTTACTGGAATATTCTTCTGATATTACTATTCAATCTTTTATTTTTGTGAATTATGTTGAAGATGTAAGTGGATGTTTACATAAATTTGCTATGTTATTTTTCTTACTTCTCAGACTAAGATCTGAGGAGAGTAAGAAGATGCCCTTTTTTCATTGGAATAGAAATAGTCTCTGGAGTTTAGAAATTCGTGGACCTGCGCTTTTGGAAGAGAAAGAGGATTCTTTGTCATGGGCTGATATAGTGACTGTGAGATCAAATACTAACTAGAATTAGTTTTGTTTAAAATGTTATGATTTACATTAAAGTGCTTTGGAGTGGCACTGAAAGAGAGTATAATTAATAAAGCTAGCCATTGTGTCTTAATACTCTAGTCATACAAATTGGAGAACTTGCTTTCCTTTACTCATCAAACAGCACAAAGGACTTAAAAAAACTATTTCTGCACAAAAAGCCCATGCCTGTGGCTAAGGCGAGTGGGTGGGGTGATGATCACACTGCACTGAGGCTGCATGCAATTTGCTACTATTTGAAACGGAGAAGCTGACAGCTGAGAAGTGGGTGGGCTAAAAACTTGTCTGGACAAACTTGTCTCTATACAAATGCGGGAAACTGCATTTCTTTATCTAAGTTTGCATCCATTTAGATTCATCGCTGACATAGAAGAGCACTGCCACATTGAATAGCAACAGCTGTTACAGGTTTTGGTTGTTCTCATCTTTACCACTGAGTTTGTGGGACTTTTGTGCATTTATGAAATTGTATATTATTAAAATTATGGACAATGTATACACTTATTTGATGCTATCATCAAATTCACTATAACATGCTAAAAGTGCCATTTCCTGGCTTACGGTAATTAGGCTTCAATTAGGTGTGAATTCCATCTTGTTCACACTGCATATTCACTGTTTATTATTTCTGCAGCACACAGTCAAGTGAAGTAATGTTGTTTATTTCCATTGACTTTCTTCTTGCTATTCTTAAAAACTTTCCAACATGGGCTCAGTAATTTTGCAATAATTGGGGGCGTGGCCTGGTGCTCAGCAAGATGGCTGCACTGTAGTGTTGCTCTGCCGGCAGTCGAAAAATATCCTTTATATATCCTGCCTCTACTGAGCCATCCACTGAAATACCCTGTGGGACCTTGCTGCTACATATATGGGCGATCTGGAAAGGTGTTCTTTTCCAGTGTTGCTGCGCCCGAAGGCGATTTGAGGCGAGTGGCATGCTCAGGACACGCGTTAATGGCGGCTGAGTGAGCTTGGGGGAGACGCCTTCTGAGCTCCCTGGCTGAGCGTGAGAAAGCTGCTGGAGTGTTTGAGACAGACCGGAGGGGGGTGAGACGGCACCGCCGGATGTGCTCTGTGACCAAGAGAGCTTGCGCCAGCAGCCGTAGAAGGTGAGCGGGGGCATGTCCAGTGCAACCGGTATGATATGGCACGCAAGCGGCCGGAGCCGGATCGGAAGGTAGGCTGCAGATAGGCAGCGCGGCTGGAGATCGATTAAACTGCGGAGCCCACCACCGCGACAGATTGTCGATTTTGGGGCCCCACCTTCTGCCGACACCCCCCGGGCTCCCGCCATGTGGATCGGAAAGGGAGTACGAACCTGCAGCTAGACGAGCCGAATGTTGTGAACGCCGCTGGGGGCCTTTGAGTGATGCAGTGAGACAGAGCTGGTGCACGCAGTGGATAGTTGGGCTGGATATTTGCTGCATTCAGTTTAAGCTCTAGGGGGGCACTAAGATCGCGGGGCGGGTGCTTACAACCTCCACCGCATGGGAACATGTGTCTGCGCGCCCCCCAGGACACTCAGTGATGGGACATATTGGTGCAGGTGAAAGCTGGCCACACCGCTAATAAGGAGACAGATAGAGCGGTACTTTATAATCTGTTTTTATCGGGACTCATTTAAACAACGTGGTGGCCCCGCTGCAGCATAGTGTTGTTTCTAGACCCTGGGTACATCCAAGACTCCCAACTGGCAGCATGTAGTACCGGCCAGCTGGGGACTGTGCTGCCGAGGTGCAGGTGAAGATTACACTGCGGGCCACGCTCTTACTGCACTGCTCAAACTCCTCAGTACAGAACTCTGGGTGTGCGCACATCACGACGCAGCGTGTGGAAATGTTTTCTATAATTGTGCAGTGCCTCCCCTCCCCCTCCCCGGCTGTTATGTGCAACATGGGCAAACCCGAAAAAACCAATTGGGCGGCAAGTCGGTGCAAAACGCGGCCTCGGACTCGTAGCTGGATTAATCGTCGCAGGCCCCCACAGCACTTGAGAAATCGCTTGCTGCCATTCAAGCAAGTCTCCAGGCCATAGATGGAAAAATCGAGGCCCTCGACGGCAGGATGGACCACTTCTCCGCAAAATTGGATAAATAGGCAGCGCAAATCGTAGAGGAGGAACAACGCATCACAGATGCTGAAGACGGATTACAAAAGGTGGCTGCGAAGACGTCGGACATCACAAAACTACAAGCTGTTATCCAAGCAAAAAATGAGGACATTGAAGCACGGTCCAGGCACAACAACATACGCATTTTGGGCCTTCCAGAATCCACAAATGTGGGACGCTTGGAGGACTATATGGAGACGTTGCTACGGGATATCTGCTGCACTGACAATTTATCAACCCTGTTTGCTGTGGAACGGGCTCACAGATCCTTAGTAGTGCACCCTCCGCCTGCCGCTCCCCCGAGGCCGATAATTGCCAGGCTGCTTAATTTCAGAGATCGGGATAAAGTGCTGCGTATCACACGATAAAAGGGTACGATAAATTATCAGGGTAATGTTTTATCGTTCTACACGGATTTTACAGCGACGGTACAGGCGGCCCGGAAGGAGTTTCAATCTGTAAGAAGGTACTGCTGAAAGAATAGATCCCTTATGCCATGCTCTATCCGGCGAGGCTGCGTATTGGGGAGGCAGATAATGGCAAGATCTTTACGATTCCTAAATATGTGATGGAACAGGCTAGATCTTTACGGCGGTAGCGGAGTTCCCCTGACCACACATCGGACATTGATGACTGAACAGTAAGAGGGTTTGGGCCCTGTAACAGTGTATGTTCATGTTTGCACTAACAGGTGCTCAGCTAAATTCAGATGTTGTTTTGAATGTTTATCACACTGACGTTATGGACTTGGCTGCTTGCCTAAAGTATTTCATGGGGAACGCACCTATTTTAATAGGTATGAATGAGACGACCAGACCTGTGTGGATAACAATGCTGGTTAGAGAAATAATATTTGTCTGAAGAGCCAGAGTGTTGCTGTACAGAACTTGGCCTTCTCATGTTACTACTGTGGACACGGGCTTTGCAACAGATGTCCTATACTATATTTGTTTACTATGTGACTGGAGGTTTGGCTTTGGTAGTAGGGCACGATGGCACATTGGCGGCCCCCTCCCTACTAGATCTGGGAGTGGACTTTGCCACTATGACCTCCAATGGGCATGCCCCACCTGATATATCGTTTCATGTTGTTTTTGTTGGGTCAGGTCTTTGGCAAATTGAGGATTCTAAAGTGGGTGGGGGAAGGAGGGAATGTTCTACTTTTACAAGTTGGGGGTACTGTGATTGGGGCTCCCTTGACACTTATAATTTGTGTAGCTATGTGTACATGTGCTCTGGAATGGTAAGTTGTATCTACTGCTCTAATTACCGCTATAGATGAAAGGGGAAAAGTATAAATGTGTAACTTGGAATGTCCATGGTTTAAATACACCTAAGAAGACCAGCCAAGTGCTGCACAGCTGGATAGACACAGTGTGAAGATTGCTCTACTGCAGGAAACCTACCTGAGCAAACACACAGAAGGCAAGGTGGCATGCAGATGGGCGGCCTACCGGCTGGCCTCATCATACTCCACTTATGCAAAGGGGTACTTATTCTCATTAAGAAGGGTGTCCTGTTTAAGGCTGTACAGACCTGTGTGGACGCGGGGGGTCGCTGGGGATGGTGCTGGTGACAGTCGTAAATATATATGGTCCTGTGGGAAACGACACAACTTTTTTGCAAATGTTCAATGTACTACGCACTTGGCCGAAGGCTGCAATCAAATGGGGCGGGGGGGAGGCGATCTCAACACCCACATTAATCTACAAGTGGATAAATCCAACCCGGTGGGAGCGCGCACGATTAAGGTTGCACAATGTATAAGAGATGTCATGGTAGAGATGGGTCTGGTGGACGCTTGGTGCCTGCGGAATGAGGGAGTTTTGGAGGGTACACATATAACCCCAGCGTTTAACAGTTGGTCACGGCTGGACTACTGGCTGCTCAATGATAAGGCTAAAGGGTGGGTGGAGAGCTTTCACACACTCCCGCGGACCTTATCTGACCACAACCCTGTTATCTTTGAAATGTCTATACCTGCTAATCTGCACCGACCATTTACGTGGCTCTTTAGGGCAGAGGCGCTATTAGATCCGATCTACACCGAACTGTCAGAACTGCTATTAGACAATATTTTGAATTAAATGTTGGTTTAGATGAAAGCCAGGCGACCCTGTGGGAAGCCTTTAAGGTGAGGATTAGAGGGGTGTGTATAGGTACCTCGGCGGGGATCCTTAGGGACATTAGAGGACAATTGCATAAGATTGAGAAAAAGTTGGAGGTACTTGAGACCCAATACGAGAGCGCACCGTGCATGGATATACTGGCCCAAATTCATGAGCAAGTAGAAGAATATAAGTCTTTAGCAGATACGGAAATGAAGTATTTATCTAAGAGACATGTGGCCAGGGCATATGGCGAAGGTGGGAGGCCGGGTAAAATCTCTAGCTAATAGACTGCGCGAAAGGACTGATAGCCCCCCGATTGATCACATTATCGATGCAGACGGGGAGGCGCATTATTCCCAACACGCTATGGTGGAGTAATTCCGGAGTTCTTATGGCGCTATGTATACCACACGGGGTGGGATGGTTGAGTCTGCTATGGATGTCTATCTAGAAGACACAGCCTGTGCCTGGTTATCAGACGTCCACAGAAAATATTTAAGCCTGCTCATTGATGAAGAAGATGTTAGGGAAGCTATTTTATCTCTGCCAAATAATAGGGCTCCTGGGCCGGATGGCCTAACGGCGGAGTTTTAAAAGGCTTATGCAGACCTACTTATACCATATTTACTAGAAATGTACGAAGAGGCTCATGAGTCAGGTATTCTTCCTCTTTCTTAGCGTCAGGCCTTAATCATCACTCTGCTAAAGAAAGATAAACTTCTTACGCGATGTGACTCATATAGTCCATTATCTTTGATAAATTTGGATGCAAAGATTTTAGCGAAGATTCTAGCCACTAAAATGCAGCCTTTAATGCCACTTTTAGTGCTTCCGGACCAATCCGGATTCATCCCGGAATGCTCTACTTCACACAATCTACGCACTATCTTTGCTATGTTTCTTTGCTATGTTCCATGTGCTTAATACCGAGTTGTCAGCGGTTGCAGTTCTCCTGGACGCTGCAAAAGCATTCGACTCTATAGAGGGGAGATATATGATGCATATACTACATAGAATGGGATTCCATCCTGTTTTCACTCGCTGGATACAGGTCCTCTACACCAAACCCTCAGCGAGACTTCGGGTGGGCCGACTCACATCAGAGCCATTTAATATAGAACGTGGCACCAGACAGGGCTGCCCCCTGTTCCCCCTTCTTTACGCCATCGTTTTGGAGCCTCTAGCGTGCAAAATCCGGCAATGTCACATGGCTGCTGTACTAAATTTTAATAACCGGCCGGTTGGGATTTCCCTATATGTGGACGAGATGGCCCTCTATGTTCACGAACCGCAGCGTTATTTATCCCAGGTTATACGAGAATATATTAAATTCGGCCTATTTTCAGGAGTCCGGATAAACTGGGAGAAATCTGTCATCATTCCCTTAATGCTAGCTACAGCCTCTCCCCAGGTAGAATACCCGTTGGTATGGTCCGTAGAACCAGTCAAATATTTAGGGGTGTGGATACACCGAGACCCTGAGGTCGTGATCAGGACGAATTATGGTCAGGCATACACCGCGTTAGTGCGGCAGATTAACCGCTGGGCCTGTCTGCCATTGTCCTTGGCAGATCGCAGAGCAGTAATAAAAATGATCATTGTTCCCAAGTTTTTATACCTGTTTTGTAACATCCCAATCCAGCTGACAAAACACTTTTTTAAAACAGTCCAAACCCAGCTGCTGAGATCAGTGTGGGGAAATAAACAACCGAGAATTAGTTGGTACACGTTGACACTGACATATGAGAGAGGGGGGGTTTAATGCTCCAGACTTTTATGAATACTACCTGTGGGCAGGCCCAGTAAGCGTATTGCTGGTTTAAGCCCCATGACTTTATCCCACAAGTGGCTGTAGAGGAAGGGGATGCCCATCCTGTGCACTTGAGAAGTGTCATTACCCATACCAATAGATTGACGCCCAAGACTGAAATCAACGCAATAGATGTCACTATTGCAGCGTGGCAGGAGATTGGTAGGCGTGCACACAAATGTCCTTTATACAGGCCAGCATTGCTCATAGAGGGGCACGCTGCTTTCTCTGTGGCTCAAGGACACGGCACTATCACTGCACTCAGAGAAGTGGGAATTACATATATGAGTGATCTGTACCCTGAAGGAAAGTACATCACAGGTGATGATTTAAATTATATTCAAAACCCCACGCTACAATTCCAGTACACCTGTTATAGACTAAGACGTGCAGTAAATGACCATTACACTAATTTTCCTGACAAGCCGGAAACGCTTCAGGCATTTCAATTGGTGTTAGTTGCCCCAACTAGGAAGAGGCTGATAACGAGGCTCTATAGGGCAGTCCAGGGGGAAACAGCTCCTGGGCCAGACAAGATTTTGGAACGCAAAAACACTGTGGTGTCCCCCCCCCCGAACACTGACAAAGAGTGGGAGCAGATTTGCATGCTGACAGGTCCACTGACAATGAATAGTATTCTGAGAATAATTCATCTGAAGTTTCTGCATCAAGTATATTACACTCCCAAAAAGCTACATAAGATGGGGCTTAGAGATTCGGACTGCTGTAAAAGGTGCGGTCAAGGTGGTGCTGATTTCTTGCACCTTGCATGGCAGTGTAGGCTGGTGTTCCACTACTGGGAAAAGGTCATTACACTTATACACACCTTGACGGGGCAGGTGGTGCAATGCACGTCACTAGAGTGCTTGCTGGGGTATGTCCCCCAAATAAAAGCTGTGGTGGGAAGGTTTGTAAGAGTGGCTCTGTTGTTGGCAAAAAGGCGAGTCTTACTTATGTGGGATAGTCGGCTGAGTCCAAAAGTTGATATGTGGATTAAGGACATGGTATACTGCCGTGACCAGCTGGAGCTGTATGCTGAAGAACTGCCGGCAATCTCCAGACCCATGGATATCTGGACTCCCTTAAGGGAATATTTCTTGGCCCAGAGCAAACTGGATTCTGAATAAGCTACTACTGAAAGTACTTTCCAGAGGCTTAAAATAACTGGACTATACATTTCTGTGGTAAGAGCAAGAAGAGACATGTACATGTACGTTATATACTGATCACTAGAAGGTACCTGTTATTAGCTGCTTAGTATTATTTGTTATTGTTCTGTTGTTCGTTATAATGATGAGCGTCATTGCATTGTATTCTTGGAATGCCTATAATCTGTATGATACTGAAAACACAAAAAAAAAAACGTTGCAATAATTCTAGGTCTCCGCTAGCTCTCTGCACTGTTTTCATTCACAATAGTTAACTGTTGTTTTGTAACTTGTTTGTCCAGCCATTTCCAGAAGACATCAGGAGAGACGGGTTGAATCATACTCATATACAGCTTTATTGTGAGTCATAACAAACATCCAAAAAAGCGATTGTACAAATATAAAACATACATCGATTTCATTTCAATTACTGCTGATAAAAAACAATCCCATGTGTTTAAAAAAGCAGTATAAACATAAAATCTGATTGTTAAAAACATCTCTCTACCACCTTTTCCATTTATTATTTCTACAAATAAAAACTCCACTAATTTTTTACTGTGCAATAAAGCAATATTTTTTCATATTCGTTTACGATATCTCCTCTTCCTATGACCCCTACTGCTTGTGCCCCACTGTTGTATAATCGTTTTGCCGGGTTCTAGGTGATAGCTGAAGTCATACACTTTCTTGCGAAAAAAGCGGCCCATAAGAATGATGACATTTCACAACAAATTTCAAGCGTTGCGAGAGATTGCAGATACAAATAGGTAGGGCGACATTTTGTAAAACCAAACGGCCTTATAATTGGCAAAATGTACCGCTTCTTGTATTGGGAGTAAACTTCACACGAGAACCACATGCAAATTGTTCTGGGGCATCGTTTCATCACAGGGACAGTTTATCAGTTTTGTGGACCAGTCATTGATGTTAGGGAATCTGCAGTCGATGGAATATATCCAGTCTTAGTCGTGTAAGAACGAACCGATGCTTTGAATTTAAAACTGTTTTAAGGTAGGGTTGCTTATTAAAAGTAGTTAATATCAATTGATTATTTATTACAGAAGGTTTTGGAAGTTCAGTTATCAGATAAAGATTTTTCAAGTGTGACATGGCTCCCCTTTTCAACATTTTTCTACTAATTGTAACTTACAGATTCGGTTTCTCAAAGTGTTTTCGTATGAGCCATATCAGCAAACGAACAGCCGGATGTATGCCAGCCATGGAATAGACAGATACGAAGTTGATTTGAGGCAGGCTGCTATTATTGCTTGATTGAGGTCTGTGTGTTCTGAAGTCCAGATTTCATGCCACAGCACAAAAGGCTCAAGCTTTATTAAATTTGTAAGAAGAGGGGCACCAAGTTCAGAATGCGACACATATACTGACGTACTTTTGGGGATTGCTAAAAGGTGTCTAAATAATGTATTTTCTATTAATTGCATCTCTGCGCAGTTCTTGTGTCCCCATATGCCCGCCCCATAAAGTGCTTTACTAGTGCATTTTGCTTTATATATCTTCATCATCACAACTGGCGGATTAGTTCCCAAGCATCTTGCAAAACTTCAGAGGGCCTAATATGCCTTACTGAAAAAGGTTTTTCTATTTATAATGGCTTTATTCCACAGCCCATACTTGAGTAGAGCTAATCTTTGTTCCATTTATTACTATGTTTCCACCATTTATTACTATTCTTGTCGCACTTCATGATAAAAGTTTTAGATTGATTAACGTGGAGACACAAATTCTTCATGTATTCGACAAAGTTAGTCAGAAGTGACTGTAGGGCTAGTGGGGTACGGGCCATAAGAACTGCGTCATCAGCGTAGAGGATAGCCGGGACGGGGGAGTGCCAATTTGCAGGAGGCCTTTAGACTTTGCCACTACCTCCTCCCCCACAGTCTCTCTGAAAGCTAATGATTGGCAGCTCCACCCACATGCCCATTAGTTTTGACCAGAGCTTGTCATGTAAAATGCAGTCAAATGCTGATGAAAGATCGACAAAGGCTAGGTAAATCTTCCCCTTTTTGATCTTGGCATATTTACCAATTAACATGTTGAGATTGAGACTCTGCTCTATTGTCCCAATCCAAGGGTGGAAGCCAAATTGCAGATCTGACAATTTGCCCTGCAATTCAGCTCACTACTGTAACCTGTCCAAGATTATCTGTCCTGCAATCTTCGCTAGAGAGTCAATCAAAGAGATTGCGTGTAGCATGCTGGGTTTAAGCGGTCTCCTTTTTTATATATGTGCACTATGATTGATTTTCCCCACAATGGTAGGAGACCTACTGTACAATTGGCCCTCAGAACTTGAGTCAAGAGGGGTCTCCACAAGTTAATGTGGTCTCTGTACAGGTCAATTGGAATTGCATCTGGACCTGGGGCTTTGCAACTTATACTAGCTTTGATCACTTTCGAGAGTTCTTTCAGAGAGAAAAGAAGGAAGGTGAAGGTTTGAAAGATGGTTGCATTCTCATGGTCAGTATGTCCCTGATCTTGTAAATTTGTTATACGAGGTGAGGAATAAATGCTAACAAAATGCTCAATCCATTCTTCCTACAAAAGTGCCGCCTGTATAGCCGATTACTGCCACTGCTTTCCCGCATTACTTGCCTGCCTACCGGAGGAGTTCTGTTCCCAGGAGCACCGGAGCAGAGACTACTGCCTGCGGGGACCGGGACGGGACTGCGAGACCCAGCATTTACAGCGCTTTGACGACCACAGCGCAGCTGGTGTCTCTTCCCGCCCCCAGCACTCCCGCAGGCTAAAAGCGGCCTGCGGTCCCCGCTCCACGGGTGCCTCCTTTATAGCCGATTACTGCCACTGCTTTCCCGCATTACTTGCCTGCTTACCGGAGGAGTTCTGTTCCCAGGAGCACCGGAGCAGAGACTACTGCCTGCGGGGACCGGGACGGGACTGCGAGACCCAGCATTCACAGCGCTTTGACGACCACAGCGCAGCTGGTGTCTCTTCCCGCCCCCAGCACTCCCGCAGGCTAAAAGCGGCCTGCGGTCCCCGCTCCACGGGTGCCGCCTGTATAGCCGATCACTGCCACTGCTTTCCCGCATTACTTGCCTGCTTGCCGGAGGAGTTCTGTTCCCAGGAGCACCGGAGCAGAGACTACTGCCTGCGGGGACCGGGACGGGACTGCGAGACCCAGCATTCACAGCGCTTTGACGACCACAGCGCAGCTGGTGTCTCTTCCCGCCCCCAGCACTCCCGCAGGCTAAAAGCGGCCTGCGGTCCCCGCTCCACGGGTGTTGCCTGTATAGCCGATCACTGCCACTGCTTTCCCGCATTACTTGCCTGCCTACCGGAGGAGTTCTGTTCCCAGGAGCACCGGAGCAGAGACTACTGCCTGCGGGGACCGGGACGGGACTGCGAGACCCAGCATTCACAGCGCTTTGACGACCACAGCGCAGCTGGTGTCTCTTCCCGCCCACAGCACTCTCTATTTAACCCCGCATCTTCCCGCGAACCGCGGGACGCAGCTCGGGGCGAAGACCGGGCAAAGAGCGGGCCGTTTGAGGCCGTTCGAGGACTTGAGTGACTGGTCTGGGCCATATTACTTTCGTCATCCCATCTCCATTGGAATTCCTTGTCTATTATTTCCATCATAACTCTCGTCCAACAAGACTCTACTAGAACCATGTGCACGCGGGCAAGCCGTAGCAAGGCTGCAAAGGGTGGTAAGATGCTGAATGGGACCCTAGATGATTTCATAACTAGAACGAACACTGCTATAGATAATGAAATCACCAAAATGCAGAAACGAGTTTCCTTAGATCTAGAGGAAGCTAGAAGACTGTCACAAAATGTATTTTGCTATGTCTAAAAAATCTTCTTTAGGCCATATAGCAACTGCAAAAACTCCTGAGCAACCATTGAACCCACGACTTATTTCCACGCAGGCTGATGTTCACCACACCTCACTTTCACCACCTGTGGCAATCTCTACTACAGGCCCCATCCAATCACATTCTAGTCAAAACCTCCTTCTGATTGCCACTGATTTGGATTTGGATTTGGGCACGCTTATTGAAACCACTCCACCCACTATTGAGGAACACAGTAATTCCTTGGGTCCCAATACTAAGGGTTTATTGCAGAAAAGAAAACGCAAATTTAGATCTGCCTATTTACGGAAGAGGGCCAAAATTGCCAGTGCATACTGTCCTACTGACAGAAATTTGCCTTCACAAAGAGAAGTAGAAAGGACCGCAGCCACGGAGCAGGAGCTCCCTAGCGCAGATGACAATTGTTCATCTTGCGATACCACGAATATAGACACCACAGAAGAGGCTAATGGGACACAATTACGTGAGACAGAGGGAAGAGATGAGGAATTCCTAAAAATAGTATGGACAACCCTAAAAAAGGTTTTAACTCCCCTGGATCTAAGACTCTCACGTATCGAAAACCATCTTCTAGAGGTAGAAAAAAGTATCTTAACCCTAGCAAGCCTTAGTCTCCAAGCCAATAAAGCTAGCACCCCCCAGAAGCTGAATTAATTACCTTAACATCTATCACTACTACACCAGCACCGCCCTCTAATAGGCCAATACCTAAACCACGTACGAAGGGTTGTGAACACAAAACCCCTCAACCACCACCAAAGCCAGTAAAACACCTCCTGCAACAACCAACTATATCATATAAAGAAGGCGTTGCCCCAAGGTTGAACGTTATAAAGACCCATCGCACCATCTTACAGGGCCCACAAAACAATGACAACTTTCGTGGGGGATATATAGATCTGCCCCCAGATGCAAGGCCCTATGTGGCGGTGATAGCCGGTGTTCCTGAAATAGGGAGTCACTACCAAGAAAATTATCAGTCCCTCAGAAATAAGGTTATCCATTGGTTGAATACTAACAGGCAGATCCCTAACCACATGAGAAGTAAAATACTAATGGTGCGTAGAGTCCCTTGGATAGGACCTTCACCTAAAACCATCTCAGGTGACTGCATTGTAGTCTCATTTGAGGATCCACATACGGCCCAACACATATGTTCGTGGAATATAGGGGGAGAGAATTCATCCATTGTAGTGAGACCACTAAAATGTTTCTATCCTCCCCGTCCTAGTTTAAACTATGGGGGGGACTGGTCATTGGTTCGAAACTCGGCTTGCGGAGGGATGAGAGAAGGATGGAAAGCCCCAAATAATAGGTGGCACGGGGCACCAACCTTTAATAGGTTTGGTTGTCTAGAAGACGTAGATTGACTCCCCCTGCCTCAGGGACTACCACCTGATGTTAAGGTCAAAATGCATCCACCGACAAATGAGAATAGGATTTTAGAAAATAATCTTAGCGGGGGCAGTCCACCCAGGGGAATACTAAAGGACCTTGACAGGCCAATACCTAGTGCTATAGATCTCTCCTCTGTTGTAACACACTCTGTAGCCCAATTAAATTTGGATGTTGTAGTTGACCTGGGGATGCCGAGCAATTTTTCCCATAAGGAATTTCATGACTTGTGCAACTTGTTCCAAACCTCTTTATCATCACTGTCAACGGTGCTTGCAACCAGTCCTAGACCTAATGCTGTCAGTGATTCCGAACTCCCTGTAACCAAAATTGTAAGGGTGGAGGGCTTACAAACCCTAGCGGGGGAAGTTGATGCGGACCTATTGTCGCTACCTGCGACAAGGGGGCTTGGCCCTGTTGGTGATCCCCCTGTGCCTGCCTCTCCAGTAGGCTGTGGATTGTTGGGAGTCCAACGCTAAGAGTCCTCAGTTGGAATGTAGCAGGTCTTGCTGGCAACTTTGACATTCCGGACTGGAATTCCTTTGTCGAATCCTTTGGGATCTGCCTTTTGCAGGAAACCTGGTGCTTAGAACCTCGACACAGGGTGGGTTATACTACCTACTTTGTGCCTGCATCACAACTACCTGGCAGTAAAGGCCGCCCATCGGGCGGCCTTTTAATCTGGGTTAGTATTGCATTGGGTCTATCTGTTAGGCAAATGCCCACTAAATCACCTGACCTGCAGAGATTATCAATCAAAGGCTTAGGTAGGAAAAAGCTGGAAGTTTTTAATATCTACCTAAGGGGGGCAAGGGGTGGTGCCTCATTGTTGCCATACACTGGCATTGAGGATTAACTTGGATCTTGTAATGCTGACTCTTTAGTTTTACTAGCTGGGGATCTGAATTGTTCGTTTGAACCACTTGCTAGTGATGACATCTTAGATATCTGGGAAGACGATGCTAGGAGAGGTATTCCCCTGCTCACTCTCAAACCGATTAAAAAATGGACTCAGAGCGCTACAGATCTTAATGCCCTTTGTATGGAATTTGGCTTAAGGGCTACCAATGGGAGATCTAGGTCTGACTCCAAAGGGGCACATACATATAACAGGGTAGGCCACACCTCACGGATTGACTACATACTCCTGAATTACAGGCTCTGGGCCCACTTGCTAGACATGGAGGTTTTGCCAACTACTGATAGCGATCATAACCCACTAGCTTTGACTCTGTCCCCTCCTTGGTCGGGCATGACTTCAAGTTCACCCCTACATATTTGGAAATCAACGCTCGAGGTATGCCCCTCGAACTGCGGTAGGCGGCTCAAATGGGAAAAAGTTGTTGTGGATGAAGGAAAGATGTTACTAGTAAAATCCATAATGTCCAATATGAAATCCCGGTTGGACTCCCCGGGCCCTAGCAAAACGGATGTCTCTACTCTCTTTATAGAGACAGTTAACGCTCTAGGAGAATTGTTCAGATTCCACCCAGCAGGCACTAGAGATAAGAAAAGAAGGGCCCCTAAGGGAGGAGTGAGCTGGTTTTTTCCTGCTTGTCGTTCCGCTAAACGCGAACTCATTAGAGCAGTGAAATCTGGCCTCAGTAGACATATTAGTCTTGCTAGGAAAAGCTACAAAAAGGCACTAGCCTTGGCCAGGGCTGAGCATGAAACCCAATTCTGGTCTGATTTAATTGCGGTTAGTTCCAGGAAAGACTCGAAGGGCTTCTGGGAATTGTTGAGAGCAAGGAATAAACCTGAAGACTCCCTATTGACATGCAATATAACCGGGGAGGCGTGGCTTACCCATTTTTCCCAACTCTATTCCCTAATGGGGGGCTCTTCAGTCACCTTGATGCACCTCCCGCACACTGAAGGCTCGGACCACAATGAGGCCAATTTCTTTTTTTACCAAAGAAGTAGAGGGGGGGATTAAATCCTTGGTTCCGAATAAGGCTGCGGGACCTGATGGTATTCCAGGTGACCTACTTAGGGTTAATATTGAAGAGTGGAGTAGTCTTATTGCCTCACTTCTGAATGCTGCCTTGATGGGTGGGCGTCTGCCGGATTCATGGAAGGGGGCGGAGGTCGTCCCAATTTTTAAAAAAGGGAACCGGGACGACCCCGCTAACTACCGCCCAATCAGCCTGCTAGACTCCTCACAGAAGGTAGCGGGCAAGGTAGTATTAGGAAGGCTCTTGCAGTGGGTCGAGGAAGAGCAAATACTCTCGGATTACCAGGCGGGGTTTAGATCTGGCACGGGGACCATCGAACAGACATTCCGGTTATTAATGATCTACTGGAAAGTGGTTGTACTGGGCAAGGGCAGTCTGTACCTTGCATTTATCGATCTACGTACTGCCTTCGACCTGGTCCCACGAGATCAACTGTGGTGTGTCCTCGATGCAATGGGCATTCCCACATATCTACTTAATATGTTTATAAAGTTGCACGAGGATAACTTCGCGCAGATCAGGTGGGGTGACCAGGGCCAAAAAACAGCACGCATTCCTGTGAATAGGGGTGTCCGCCAGGGTTGTGTGCTAGCCCCCACTCTGTTCTCATTATATGTTAACGGAGTGGTGGAGCACCTACTTAACCAACCAGCTGATGCACCCTCCCTGGCTGGCAGGAAAATCCCTACCCTCCTATTCGCAGATGACACCCTGCTGATCTCAAAAACCCCAGCAGGCTTGCAATGTCTACTCTCCAGTTTTAAGAACTTCTGTGATGCTAGGGGTCTTGCTATTAATGTAGGTAAAACCAAGTTCCTGGTCTTGAACCCCCCGAGGAAAACTGTTATCCCTCCTTCCCTGGATTCCGTCCCACTCGAGAGGGTAAAGGAGTTTGACTACCTGGGCATTCGCTTATGCGATTCCATGAGCTGGAAACCACATCATCAAAAGGCATTGTTGACTCATAAGAGGGTGGTAGGGGCGCTCTTGAAAGAACAACGGGCTTCCCCACTTAAACCCATTGGCCCTGTATTAGACATCTATAGGGCAAGGGGGGTAAGTGCAGCCCTGTATGGGTCCGAACTATGGGGTGTTCAGAAAGTGGACTCTCTAACCAGCTCGGAAAACAAATTTCATAAAGACCTTATGGGCTTACCGCATAGTACACCTGTTCTTCCACTCCTCTTAGATATGGGAACCCGCCCAATAAGCGATCAAGCAAGGCTGCGTCCCCTCCTCTTATGGGCACGAATCTGGAGGGTCCCAGAACTGTTTAGCTATGCTGAAGGCCTAAGGGAACTGCTTTTAACACCTGGTTGGTATAAAGTCCGTTGGTTAAAAGAAGTCAAGTGCCTTCTTTTTAATTTGGGGCTTGAGGTAGCATGGGCTACTAGAACCGCCCCGCCTAAGCAGACTCTTAAGAAGTTATACTGGTCATGGGTGTCGTCTGGTAGAAATGGTAATTCCAAGTTGTGTAAAACTTCTTTTGAATTTCTGATGATTAAGGAAGTCCACTTTTGTGAACCATACTTGGACATGATTTCTAAATCCTGGGATAGGGCTCTGTATTTTAAATTTAGGGTGGGCTTATTGCCAGTGGGGAAACTGACTGCTAGCTGGAAGGTAGCGGCGCAAACGACCCCTTATTGCCCCTTCTGTGTAAATAGGCTCGAGACAGTTCCTCACCTTTTGTTCGCTTGTCCAGCGTATATAGTCCTGCGCCGTATTTGGTTGAAGCCACTTTGCAGGAGTCTTGGCACTAGATCCTACCTTGAGGCTCTACGAATCCTAAGATCTGACCCCTGCCCCTTCTTTGCATGTTGCCTTGCCAAATTTCTGGGTTGGGCCTGGCGGACTTGATCCTCGAGGCTAATGATCTTGCCATAAACTCTTCTCTTAATTGTGCCAATGTATAAATTGAATGTTTAAATAAGGAATTAAATGTTTGTATTAATGTAAATGTACAGGATTTTATATAGCGCAAATCACCAAGCGGTTTCTAAGCGCTTGCTTAGGGAACCCGTCCTGGTATTCCCCTGTGAGATAACCCTGGCAGGGTATCCGCAAGGTGAAAGCCAGGCATCCCGCCGCGAGGGGCCGTTGTGGAGATTAAGCAAGCTATTGCCCAGAGTCGCAGTGTGTGAACCCGTGAATCGAGTAGGCACCGGAGCGAGAATTGTCGAGTCCATGGACATTTTAGGACTCAAGACCCCGCCGAGCCGGGAATTGAACCCTGGTCCCAGGCTGACTTCTGCTTCCAGGTCTGCCTTCTCTAACCAGTGAGCCACACTTCTCCACTAATGTAACTAATGTAATGTAATGAGTTCTTCTTTTAAATAATTTTACTGTATTGTAATGCTCTTTAAGATATGTGTATATATCGAAATAAAGCTTCTTCTACTACTACTACTACTACTACAAAATTGCAATCTCGATCTTGGGGTGTGCATCAGTGCTCCATGGTGAGGAGTTAATTACCATACAAACAATGATGTTGTCATTACTAGCACTACCCTCCTGTAGAGACTCCCAAGCGATTTCTCTTAAATGTAGTTTCCTCCTCTTTACTGTTAGTTTGTAATCTGCTCTACCCTGGTGAACCTCACTATTGCTCCTAGGTATTTTATGTAGTGCCTAATACAGTCCCTTGTGGGCTGTACTACCTAAAGTATCAAACCACCATTTTTTCCCTCTTTTTTGTCTTCCCTCTAGTAACCAAGAGGCTTTCCTTTACGCCCTGCATAATGGCCAAAAAAGCCGCAATATTTTCATTTGGGGGTGTATTTTGGTTTGAACATAGTTTAAAATGTTCTCTCTTATTGCATAATAACTGGTTAAGAAGATCTTTCGAGTTAATCTGAGCCCAACGAAAGTGTATCCATTGCGCCGTGCAAGTTCAATCCCCACGGCCTGTGAAATAAGTTTATCATTCCCTTGTCTATAAAAGGGTACTGTCGACCAATGCAAGCTGAGGGGGAAGTGATCCTTTAGTTATATTGAATGCGTACAGAAGTTAAAAATAGAGCCCATGCAATGTTTTGACAGTAAAACATTGGCAATAATACTGTTATTAGTTTTCCTATTAAAGGTCTTCCTACGGTAAGCGTAAGGTATAGAGATTAAATTTGCGAATGACAGAGCAAGACATCTGACCTCCTGGTCAGGGACCGGCTCTCTCCCCCCCGCAGCTCCGGTGTTAAGTGCCACCACTCCGGCACTGTGCTCTGCCTGGTCAGGAAGGTGTTCGAGGCACTCCTCAGCCGGCAGGCTCCTGCCTGCACCTCATCCCTGCTGTTCAAGTGGGACATGGCTCCCCTTTTCAACATTTTTCTGCCTAACTCTTCTGCTGGCTGCTGTTGTCTGTGTCTGTCTTCTGTCTTCCTTCCAGCCTCTTCACTGTATCTTTGTTGATGTGCCTGTATACTTTATTATGCCTGTATCTTTGTCATGCCTGTATTTTGTATTTGTGCCTGTGTCAAAGTGGTGGAACCTGTGTCCTTTGTGGTTTGGCCATTTTCTGTGCCTGTTTGCCTTCCGTGTCCTTCCCCCTGCTGCCCCCCCACGGCTCCTCCCCCCTTGCTGGTTCCCACTTCCCGCCTCCCAGGTGGCCTTTCCTCCCCCTCCCCTACTTAACGGCAGCCTCCCTGGATCTACGACCCCCCAACACTACAACTCTGACACCCTCCTCGCACTCAACCCCGGAAGGAATAACAGTTGCCAGCGATCGACACCACCCTGGATCTACGACCCCACACCACTACAACTCCGTTGCCCTCCTCGCACTCAACCCCGGAAGGAACAACAGCTGACAGCGATCGACGGCGAACATCACCCACGGTCAGTTCTCCTGCCGACACTGCACACAATTGTTCACCACCGACAGCCCCCACGACCTCTGAACCCACATCGGACGCACAGACCATCGAAGCCCTGGGGTGCATCCTCATCAACTTGCGCTCCCTACACAGACACGCCGTAGAGATCTAGGACCTGCTCTACACCCTCTTTCCAGACATCGCCTTCTTCACGGAAACACAGACCAACGCCACCTCCACCCCCGACATCTCCGCCGCCATCCTCAATGGATACAATATTCAGAGAAAGGACCGCCCCCACAGCCCAGGAGGGGGACTTGTGATCGCGCACAAGTGCTCCCTCCGACTCTCCACCTCCAGCACGAGCGACACTCTCTCCATCACAGAGCACCTCCACTTCCAGATCCAAACCAGCCCCAGAACCTGGGCCCTCGCATACAGACCCTCTGCCCTCGCGCCTCCTTCGCCACCACCATTGCCTAGCTCTTTTCACCCCACGCCATTGCCTCCACAGACTACATTCCAATCGGAGTCCTGAACTTCCACCTTGACAACCGAAGGGACCACGACTCCACTACCCTCCTGGACAACCTCGTCAACCTCGGACTAAAGCAGCTCGTCACAACCCCACCCACAAAGCTGGACACATTGTCGACCCCATTTCGCAGGAGGGATTAACACCCACTTCAGTCATACTTCGCAGCCCCTTTGGACAGACCACCACTGTGTACACTTCACCTTCAACACCACCACCTCACCCAAGCCCGCCTGCGCCCACCACGAAGGAACTGGAAGAAGGTCATAGAGGAGAACCTCAACACCACCCTCTCCTACACACCCCCCTCCGCCACGATTCATGCCAACTCTGCTGCCAAAGAACTACACTGCTGGATTGCCAGCTGTGCAGACATGCTTGCACCCCTCCGCCACTCCTCCAAGAAGGCAGACGCTCCTGCAGATGTCTCAAGAAACAGGAAAAACACCGAAGACCTGGACACCTACAGGAACGCCATGAGTTAATACCCCCAGTGCATAAGAGCCACCAAGAGGGCCTTCATATAGAACAAATTCCACACCAACGCCAGTAATGCAAAGGAACTCTTAAACGTCATACAGCAGTTCACCAAACCCCCCAGCGAAGTCACGGACGTCACACCATCCCAGGACCTCTGCAACAAGCTCAGCTCCTACTTCCACCTTAAAATCAAGGCCCTATACGACAACTTCAGCGAACAGACTCCAGACACCACCCTCCTCTCCGCCATCGACAACCAGAACACCCTCACCACTTTGAAACCAACTACCACCGAAGACACCATCACGTCCCCATGAATAAAAACCACTCAGGAGCCCCCACGGACCCTTTCCCGCCGCACATCTACCACAGAGCCACCGCCGCCACCATAGCACCCGAACTATGCCAGACCATTAATGCCTCCTTCGAATCCGGCATCTCCCCCGATGACTGGAAGCAGGGAGTAGTCAAGTCCCTCCTCAAGAAACCCTCGGCTGACCCGAGGGACCTGAAAAATGACTGGCCCATCTCTCTCCTTCCCTTAGCAGCCAAAGTCACTGAGAAATTCGTCAAAGCCCAGCTGACCACCTTCATCGAAGAGAACGCCATCCTCAACTCCTAGTCCGGATTCCGCAGCAATCACAGCACCGAGACCGCCACTGATGACATTCGCATGCTACAAGACCTCTCTTCAGTCTTGGACACCATCTCCCACAGTACTCCCGCCACCAGACTCCACAACGCCAGCATACGGGAAACCGCCTGCGACTGGATCCGCTCCTTTCTCGCCGGCAGAACCCAAAGGATCAGACTTGCACCCTTCCTCTCCGAACCCACAGAGATCAACTGCGGAGCACACCAAGGATCCTTGCTCAGCCCTATGCTCTTCAACATCTACAAGGCCCCCCTCGCCGCCATTGTCAGACAGCATGGGCTCAGCATATTATCCTACGCCGATGACACCCAGTTCATCCTCTCCCTCACACAGAACCCTGAAGACAGCAGGCTCTGCTTTCAGGAAGGAATGACAGATGTTGCAGCCTGGATGAGCAACAGCTGCCTAAAGCTCAACTCAGAGAAGACAGAGGTCATTGTCCTTGGAACCTTCCCCACAGAATGGGACAACACCTGGTGACCCTCCACCCTTGGAAACTCACCCACTCCCACAGACCATGCCCACAACCTCAGCATCATTCTAGAGATCTCCCTCACCATGACCCGCCAGATCAACGCTGTCACTTCCAACTGTTCCAACTCCCTCAGGAAGACCTTCAAGTGAATCCCCTGTGTGCAGAAAGACCGTCACCTACACACTCATACCCAGCAGACTGGACTACGGTAACGCCCTCTACGCTAGAAATATCAAATCCCTCCTACGCAAGCTCCAAACCATCTAGAAAACCGCAGCCAGACTTGTCCTCGGAACCCCATGACATGAGAACATAACCCAGCACCTACGAGACCTCCACTGGCTCCCCATTGAGAACCTTCAAGCTACTCACCCACGCCTACAAATCCCTCCACAACATTGGACCCAAATACTTCAACAAAAGAGTCCCCGCTCCGCCGACCTCGCCCTGAGACCCCACGCATCTGCAGAACCAGAGCAGGTGAACAAGCCTTTTCCTACGTCACAGCAAAGGCCTGGAACGAGCTCCCAGTCAACATAAGATGCTCCCCCACTCTGCACACCTTCAGGAAGAGCCTCAAGACCTGGCTCTGCGAATGCTCACCCCCCCCCACCCCCCCAGCGCTTGAGACCCTCACATGTGAGTAGACTGCTTTAAAAAACCCTGATTGATCATATTTGAGTATCACTTCATATATCTTATTGCCATGTATACTGCGTGTAAAAAGGGGCTGTTCTGCATCCTCTGTACAGGTAATTATGCACATTTTACCCAACTGAGCATTACACTGACGTTTGTTAAAATCTCCCACAAAAGATCGTCATATATTTTTTATTATCAGCGGCAATGCGCTCTAAATCATTATTTATTTCCTGTATGACCTCAGTTATCCCAATCATAGTGCCATTGTTAGAAAAATTGATTATTACATGTCTGGAATGGCCTTTCGAGTTACATACCAATAATTGGCTTGATGGAATAGCCAACGTGAAGTATGTCCTATACCCGTTTATATGGATATTCTCTGTGAGCCATGTCTCTTGGAGACAAATAATTTGATAGCTACCTAGAAAATCTAGCCATTCTGTGGTCTGTATTTTACAACGAAGGCCTGCTACATTCTAAAACAAAACAAGGTAAAAAGTGCCTGCAAGGGAATTGATTTAGAATAAACGTATATTATAGTGCAATTATTTCATGGGTCAGTCCCTCCGGAACAGACACCAAAGTGTCATAAGACAACACCAATCAATGCAATGTGTAGATATACACAACACGGGGAATCAAAAAAGTTTGCAAGTATAAGTTTTTATGTATGGAGAATGCTTAAAAAAGAGTACAAACACATGAACTCAATCAGCAAAAAAGTCATGGACAGAAGTAGAATTAAATTAACCTAACAGTACATGACAAACAACTATTCCAACCTAATCACAGGCGACAAATCTCTGAATGAGAATATGTGTTGCTCTGGAATCACAAGATTTCTAAGGAATAGAAGGTGGAGTCGACCTTTCGGTCTTTGCAGCTTCAGTCCATCAGACCATCTTCAGGACGGTAGTTTTTTGCTAAAAAAAGAGACTCTTCTGTTGTATGTTATAGACAGCCTAGAACCATGAACTTGATCTAAGGTTACAGCCGTTTTGCAATTAATGCTGAGCAATAGACAGGATATATGTTGTTTTGGAGATAAAAAAAAAAACGTCTGTGTCAAAAGCAAGGAATGATATTCCTGCTATGATGTTTCATATACGATTTAGGTAACCAATGTAGCCTGGAGACCGGTGTTAGTCCAGGAGTCCAAGCAGCATGGCCTTCCAAATACCACTGTAAACAAACAGGGGGAGAGGAGGATATTAGAGACTAGGTCGTCCTCCTAAGAGTCAATAAGAAACAAAGCGGGTCCCAGTCATGGGACCCTGAGACCTAGCTCAGTTCAGGTGTATGGTTATGTTAAATCATAATACCTTAAAGAAAGAAAAATTTCTTTCTAGTGTCCCCTCACTCACCGGGGTTTCCCCACGGTGACATGCTTCATCATTGGGGCCCTCCCAGTTCTCTACGAAAAGGGGCGTGCTGCGACTCACGGACTACGTAGGAGCACTTTAGTGTGAAATGACTATGTGTGGTGCAAAAAAGAATAAGTGGAGTGGGTGTGTGTGAGTATTAAAAATACCATACTTAGTGGGCCTAACTGTTTTATTGAGCTCCTATGTAGGTATATTAAAAGTGGGGTTAATGTCACTGTAGGGCAACCTATAATGTGGTTGACTCAGTGATCAATATGGTCGACAAGTTTCATGCTACCCCCTAGCATTTCTTCAGGACCATGCAGGGACCAGCCCTGCATATGCCACTCCTAAATCCCAATAGTGGGGACAGTGAATAAATCAAAAAGATAAAGCAATATTATTTGCATGCATTTCTAGTAAAATACATACTTTTGTTCCTCTCAATTGGTAGGTGCTGTAAAATAAAGCACATTGTTAATGACAGACCTTCCCCTCAGGGAGGTACACATAGCACATTGCCAGCCACTCTCATTCTGTGTGTATAAAGAATGATTTGCGCCATATTGGCGTGTGCAGGCTTTCTTTAGTCAAAAAACGTCGTGAACCTTGTTCGTGAATTCACACAAATAAAAAAGACAGGACTTATTGTGATCAAAACATATAACAAACCCAACATATACAAAGTACACAGATTAAGAGAAACTCCAATAGTTACTTTTTAAAGTGAGAAATGACACTTCCTGGTCACTCTGGGGGGTCGATTTCACTTATGGGATACACTGCTGGAAGGACGAGGTACACATTGAAAACAAGTCGTTATGTCGGAAATACCGCTTCCGTGAATAAACACGTTGTATTTTAAAGTGGCTTTTCCATCGGAAAAGAGATTTAGTACTTACATCCTGTGTGGTGAAATCGCGTATTTCTACCTACTCAGTACACCTCCCCGGGACCGCATCTTGCCTTGTTCCCGCCCGGCGGTTGTATTTGTTTGTTCCAGTATTGGAAGAGGGAAGGTACGCCCTCAACCACTAGACCGGTCTGACTATGGCGGCCATCTTAGAAGTATGCCTCAACCCGCGGGTGCCCAGAAAGAGAGGAGGGTTTTGTTTACCTGGGGATTTTACCAATTCCGGCTACGTCGGTTCGAGACTGGCCATAGTCTCGGTTATATCAATATGTTTTATATGTACAAAGGGCAAATATTATTAGCAGATTCACAGAAATTAAGTGAAAAACATCGCAACAAAATTAAATCGAGGTAAAGTTGAAATCATTGCTTGGTGTGTAAAGTTTAGTTCAGTGCAGACCGGAGGTGTGTTATAATAGTTCCTCCGTCTGGTTACTTAGCCTCATGACAGTCAGGGGCATGTCTAATAGATTTTTAGGAAATACAATGTTTGGAAATAGAATTAATTGACGATTGCTAATCGTAATAAAAGGTATAACTGGTGTTGGTGGCATGCCGCTTGATAGTGAAAGATATATCAGAAATATATTAAAGCGGCCAAAAAAACTTGGCAAAGGGGTCTCATTTGGCTATGCTTCAGGTTGGTATTGCACTTATTCTGTAGAATTGCAGATGGAGAAAAAAAAACATAATCGTGAACCCTACATTATATAAATGCACCCCAGGGAATGTCATCGTTCAACCCGTGGGTGTCCGTACGTAATCTGTACACCCATCGTTGTTCGCGTTCATGTAGGAACCTCTCTTGGTCTTCTTTGGTTTTAGCTGTTTCCAATACCACCCACCTCATGTCATTAGGGGTGTGATTTGATTCGATGAAGTGATTTGTCATTCTTGTTGTAGTCCTTTTGCACCTGATGGTGCTGCGATGTTCCACTATCCTAGTGCTCACTTTGCGTGTAGTCATCCCGATGTAATGCAAATTGCAAGTGCATGTAATCATATACACTACTCCGCTGGTATTGCAATTTGACATTTGTCTCAATTCCCATTTGCTTCCATCGTTGAAGATCACATTTTTCGTGTTGGTTGTCAGATGGCAGACACTGCAATTGTTGCATGCATAATGGCCAGTGGGTAGGGTTTGTTGTCTAGCAGGAGGTTGGTTGGATCTTGGACGTGTATGGACCAAATGGTCTTTAAGGCTCTTGGCACGTCGATGGCTGAACATTGGGGTTGGTATGGTTAATTCTCCACTGTTTATAAAAGGCCAATGTTTTTTCACAATTTTAGTGACTTGGTCTGATACCTTTGTGAACGTGGTGATACAGATTGGTCTCTGATTCTCATTTGTGTTCCTCATCTTTGGTTCCAACAGTGCATCCCTGTGGTTATTGGATGCCCGTTTTTTTGCATTTCTTACTAACTTCTCTGGATAGTTGCGTTCATGCAATTTAACACTCAAGTTATCCGCCTGTTTTTTGTAATCATCTTTGCTCGAGCAATTTCTCCTCAACCTCAGAAACTGTCTGAATGGGAGGTTCTGTTTTAAATGCCTTGGATGAAAGCTGTCATACTTCAATAAACAGTTCCGGGCTGTAGCCTTGAACTACAAAACAAATAGTAGGAACCCAGGTTACAACACGGATAGCGATGGATCCGAAACAGGTTCAAACAGTTCAGGATCTTCATCGAATTATAACTACTCTTCTAACAGAAGAATGAGGAAAAGCAGAGGCACTTCCTTCAGACAAAGAGGGCACCAACAATTCCCCCAATGGCCAACATTTCAAGGACCACAACAATATGGTCCACAGTATGGACCACCTCCAGGACCATTTTCTATGGACCACCGATGTATCCTCACCAACCCCCCATGAACTGGGGCTCAAACCAGGTGAATCAGAGTAACCAAGGACGCTCTTTTTTAGGCCGGGGCCAAACCCCCAACAGAGGAAGAAACAAAACAGGACAACAACTGAGATGGGCACAACCTGTAGCAACAGAGGGACCTCACACACGGAGCAAGGGACCCCTAGAAGCATCAACGAGCGAACCCCAGACTTAGTAGTGAATCTATCTGACACAGTACTAACACCAATTCAAACCATGGTTCTAAATAAAGGACTAGGTTTTGTACCGACTGCCAATGTTGACAAATTCAAACTATGTTGTGAGTTGAAGGAATTTGTGAGAAAGTTAAAATTACAAGTGTTCTTCAAAGAAAAAACAATACAGAACAAGACAGACACAGGCCTCAAGAAAAAGTCCACTTTTATCCCGCCTTCTGCAAATCTAACAGTTGAAATCCTAGCTTTTGAAAAAGCAATAATGCGGGAAGTAAAGGAACTAGACCCACGAACAGCAAAAGAGTTCCACAACATGGATAATCAAGAAATTCAAGCAGTCCATGAATTATCAAATCTTAGTACCATAACGATAAAACCAGCGGACAAGGGTGGTGCGATAGTGTTACAGAACACTGTGGATTACAGAGAGGAATGCCTCCGCCTCTTGGGGGACCCGAGAAATTACGCTGTCATCAAGGACGACCCAACTGAACGTCTGAGGATATCTATAGCATACCTAACCGAAGAATCCCTGGCAAATGACTGGGTAAGCAAAAAAGAAACGGAGTTTCTAACGAACACCAAACCTGTCACCTAATAAGTCTGGATGTTGAGAGCTTATATACGAGCCTCCCCCACAGAGAAACCCTGGAAATCCTTGAGGAAGTTCTATTCGACTGCCAGTGGGATTACAAAACTCCTAGACATGTGGTGCTTGAATGTTGCCGCTTGGCACTCACTGAAAATTTCTTTCGATTCGAAGAAACATTGTACCATCAACTACATGGGACGAGTATGGGCAGCACATTTGCGCCGAGCCTGGCGGGCCTTTACGTTCATCACCTCGAGAAAACAAAAATACTGCATGACAACAACCCATACCGAAACCATATCACATTGTGGAAACGTTACATAGACGACGTTCTAGTAATATGGAATGGCAGTGAAGACGAAGTAAATTCTTTTTTTGAATGGCTGAACCAGCAGGACACATTCCTAAAATTCACTATAACCCTCAGTAGATCCCAACTAGTGTTCCTGGATCTCAACATTATAGCAGAAGAGGGACATCTTAAGACCACAACACACTTCAAGGCTACAGCCCGGAACTGTTTATTGAAGTATGACAGCTTTCATCCAAGGCATTTAAAACAGAACCTCCCATTCGGACAGTTTCTGAGGTTGAGGAGAAATTGCTCGAGCAAAGATGATTACAAAAAACAGGCGGATGACTTGAGTGTTAAATTGCATGAACGCAACTATCCAGAGAAGTTAGTAAGAAATGCAAAAAAACGGGCATCCAATAACCACAGGGATGCACTGTTGGAACCAAAGATGAGGAACACAAATGAGAATCAGAGACCAATCTGTATCACCACGTTCACAAAGGTATCAGACCAAGTCACTAAAATAGTGAAAAAACATTGGCCTATTATAAACAGTGGAGAATTAACCATACCAACCCCAATGTTCAGCCATCGACGTGCCAAGAGCCTTAAAGACCATTTGGTCCATACACGTCCAAGATCCAACCAACCTCCTGCTAGACAACAAACCCTACCCACTGGCCATTATGCATGCAACAATTGCAGCGTCTGCCATCTGACAACCAACACGAAAAATGTGATCTTCAACGATGGAAGCAAATGGGAATTGAGACAAATGTCAAATTGCAATACCAGCGGAGTAGTGTATATGATTACATGCACTTGCAATTTGCATTACATCGGGATGACTACACGCAAAGTGAGCACTAGGATAGTGGAACATCGCAGCACCATCAGGTGCAAAAGGACTACAACAAGAATGACAAATCACTTCATCGAATCAAATCACACCCCCAATGACATGAGGTGGGTGGTATTGGAAACAGCTAAAACCAAAGAAAACCAAGAGAGGTTCCTACATGAACGCGAACAACGATGGGTGTACAGATTACGTACGGACACCCACGGGTTGAACGATGACATTCCCTGGGGTGCATTTATATAATGTAGGGTTCACGATTATGTTTTTTTTTCTCCATCTGCAATTCTACAGAATAAGTGCAATACCAACCTGAAGCATAGCCAAATGAGACCCCTTTGCCAAGTTTTTTTGGCCGCTTTAATATATTTCTGATATATCTTTCACTATCAAGCGGCATGCCACCAACACCAGTTATACCTTTTATTACGATTAGCAACCGTCAATTAATTCTATTTCCAAACATTGTATTTCCTAAAAATCTATTAGACATGCCCCTGACTGACATGAGGCTAAGTAACCAGACGGAGGAACTATTATAACACACCTTGGGTCTGCACTGAACTAAACTTTACACACCAAGCGATGATTTCAACTTTGCCTCGATTTAATTTTGTTGCGATATTTTTCACTTAATTTCTGTGAATCTGCTAATAATATTTGCCCTTTGTACATATAAAACATATTGATATAACCGAGACTATGGCCAGTCTCAAACCGACGTAGCCGGAATTGGTAAAATCCCCAGATAAACAAAACCCTCCTCTCTTTCTGGGCACCCGCGGGTTGAGGCATACTTCTAAGATGGCCGCCATAGTCAGACCGGTCTAGTGGTTGAGGGCGTACCTTCCCTCTTCCAATACCGGAACAAACAAATACAACCGCCGGGCGGGAACAAGGCAAGATGCGGTCCCGGGGAGGTGTACTGAGTAGGTAGAAATACGCGATTTCACCACGCAGGATGTAAGTACTAAATCTCTTTTCCGATGGAAAAGCCACTTTAAAATACAACGTGTTTATTCACGGAAGCGGTATTTCCAACATAACGACTTGTTTTCAATGTGTACCTCGTCCTTCCAGCAGTGTATCCCATAAGTGAAATCGACCCCCCAGAGTGACCAGGAAGTGTCATTTCTCACTTTAAAAAGTAACTATTGGAGTTTCTCTTAATCTGTGTACTTTGTATATGTTGGGTTTGTTATATGTTTTGATCACAATAAGTCCTGTCTTGTTTATTTGTGTGAATTCACGAACAAGGTTCACGACGTTTTTTGACTAAAGAAAGCCTGCATGCGCCAATATGGCGCAAATCATTCTTTATACACACAGAATGAGAGTGGCTGGCAATGTACTATGTGTACCTCCCTGAGGGGAAGGTCTGTCATTAACAATGTGCTTTATTTTACAGCACCTACCAATTGAGAGGAACAAAAGTATGTATTTTACTAGAAATGCATGCAAATAATATTGCTTTATCTTTTTGATTTATTCACTGTCCCCACTATTGGGATTTAGGAGTGGCATATGCAGGGCTGGTCCCTGCATGGTCCTGAAGAAATGCTAGGGGGTAGCATGAAACATGTCGACCATATTGATCACTGAGTCAACCACATTATAGGTTGCCCTACAGTGACATTAACCCCACTTTTAATATACCTACATAGGAGCTCAATAAAACAGTTAGGCCCACTAAGTATGGTATTTTTAATACTCACACACACCCACTCCACTTATTCTTTTTTGCACCACACATAGTCATTTCACACTAAAGTGCTCCTACGTAGTCCGTGAGTCGCAGCACGCCCCTTTTCGTAGAGAACTGGGAGGGCCCCAATGATGAAGCATGTCACCGTGGGGAAACCCCGGTGAGTGAGGGGACACTAGAAAGAAATTTTTCTTTCTTTAAGGTATTATGATTTAACATAACCATACACCTGAACTGAGCTAGGTCTCAGGGTCCCATGACTGGGACCCGCTTTGTTTCTTACTTCCAAATACCACCTCATACGGTGTGAGGCCAGATCATGTATGTGGCCATTTCAGAGTTGTGGAAGCCTGGATTTTTGCCAACTTAAGTTTGAGGGTGGAATTGTATCGTTCCACTAGCCCCGCAGATTGTGGGTGGAAGGCAGCATGAAACTTCTGCTTGATTCCCAAGCCTTTCAAAACATACTCAACAACTTGCCCAATGAAATGGGGTCTGTTGTCACTACACAAAAGTCGGCAAATGCTGAATCTAGAAATCCTTTAGAAGCACCTTTGCTGTAGTAAAAGCTGTATTATCTTTCGTAGGGTATGCTTCTATCCACTTACTAAAGGCGCATACCACTACTAAGACATACTTTAAGTCATTACAGCGTTCAAGCTGGATGTAATTCATTTGCAAAACCTCAAAAGGTGCAGTTGGTGTGGCAAACCCTCCTGTTGTAGATCCCTTTCCAGGATTATACTGGAGACAAATCAGACAAGACTGGACTATCTTTTTAGCTGTGCAGGCAATTTCAGGATGATCCCAAACTTGCGTAAGCAACTTCGCTATTGAGGATGCTCCAACATTTGCCAGCCCATGTGTCATGCGAATCATAGGGTGTACATAGGCTGTGGGCAACCTCCATTTGGTCAGGGCTTTATTTCTCCAACAGCCCTCATAATCCAATGTTCTCTCCTTAGCCCATTGCTCCAGTTCATCTGCAGATGCAGATCGCTGTATGTCCAGCACTTCTTGCCTGGCATCACGCCAACGTTCAGCCTGTGACTTCACCACATACATAGATGTAGTGCTTTGCTGCATTGCAGTTTCACAGGCTGTGTGATCTGCGAAGGCATTGCCCTGTCCTATTTTATTAGTCACTTTCTTGTGTGCACTGCATTTAACGATCGCTATTTTCTTAGGATATGTCAAAGCAGTAAGGAGATTATGCACTAATTCTCCATGCACTATTTGTGTCCCATGTGATGTAAGGAAGCCTCTTTCCTTCCAGAGTAGCCCAAAGTTGTGAGCCACTCCAAAGGCATATCTGCTATCAGTGTAGATATTAACAGACAAGTCAGTACTAAGTTCACACACCTTCGTCAATACTATCAGCTCAGCTGCCTGAGCCGACTTCTGTGGAATGCGTGTTGTCTCAACTACCGTCTGAAGCGTTGTGATTGCATATGCCGCTGATGTCGTGCCATCTGGTAGTTTCAAACAGGACCCATTAACCCATAATTCCCAATCAACATTTGAAAGGGGCGTATCTTGCAGGTCAATACAACCCTTTGTCTGTTCCTCAGTAAGGAATATACAGTCATAAGACTCTTGTGACTGGGACTGAGTAGTTGGGAATGGCAATAAAGTAGCCGGATTAAGAGTCGAACATCTTTTCAAGGTGGTATGAGGGGCCAAAAGTGTCGATTCATATCCTGTCAATCGAGCACTAGTTAAATGCTGTGTTTTGGATTGGTTCAAATGGGCATCAACTGCATGGTGTACTAACACAAGCAATCTATGTGACAAGACTATTCCCTCACTCTGACGTATGGACACAGCTGCTGTTGCCACAGAGCGAAAACACCCAGGCAACGCAGAAGTGACTGGATCGAGGACCGCTGAAAAATATGCACAAGGACGGTGCTTATCACCGGACGGTGCTTATCACCGTCAGTCTGTACTAAAACCGAGAGAGCACAACCATCCCTCTCGTGTACATAGAGTGTGTAGGCCTCAGTGAAGTCTGGAGTGCCTAATACAGGTGCACAACATAAAGTTTGACACAACTGCTGGAAAGCATTCTGGCATTCAGTAGTCCATGGGAGGGGCATTGGAGTCATTCAAACAATAATGGCCTGGTCCACTTAGGCAATATATACTGTTCAATCAATGTATCTCTAGTTGCAATATTTTAACAACACCCTCCCCTTCTTTTTTGAAACCTTGGGGTAGAGAGTCAAGAACAAATTCATCATCAACCAACACCACAGTGTTTGGTGCAAAAAATTGTGAAAGAGCGAGATGACCCCTCACGGGCGCACCATCAACGGGAAACCTGGTAGGTACTCACCAGTGTTGCCCTGTTATCATCAACGGTGGTCATCAAGCTTTAAAGTAAAGTGTCCAAAACAATGTGTAAGTGCATTTTAAAGTGCAATTTATAGTGCAGTGAAAGAAAGTGCAACACACACAAGACAAAACAAATAGTGTAATGCGACGAGATAGGGTCTGCACACGTATGCAATCCTTATTCTCTTTCTTAGTGTACGATTCAACCCACAGGAGCACAGTAATCAAGATCTTGGAGTGCTCCTATGTTCTTTTTTAGGACGTGGCCAGTCGAACAAGAGGGGGAACGGGCAGTCAGGGAGAGGAAGAGGGCGAGGGAACCCACTACCCCCCAATGGCAAACATACTCCCCACGGGTGACTCGCAGCAGAAGGAGATAACAACTGTAACCAGTATTGTCCTTAATTTATCTGACCATACTTTAACCGAGAGTGAAGAAAAGGTCTTGAATAAGGGACTCAGTTTCGTCCCGACTCCGAACCCTGACTCATTCAAGTATCGGATTGAGTTCCACAAGACGGTTAGAAAAATTAAGAAGTTCTTTGCAGATAAAACACAAGAGGATAGAGGTACATTTAACACCAACCTAAAAAAAAATTCACATTTTTGTCCTCCTAGTGGGACACTAGGGCCTGAAATATCTGTGTTTGGGTCTAAAGTACTCCAGGATATTGAGGCCTTTGAACAGAGTAATACCAATGCTAAACATAAGAACATGACAAAGTTTGATTGGGATGCAGTAAGAAGTTTACAAAATAATCCTTTATTGACCATCAAAAGTGCTGATAAGGGAGGGGCAGTAGTGTTGCTCAATACCTGTGATTATGACACTGAAGTGAATCGACTTCTTGGGGTTCATGCAAAGTATCAACCTTTAAATAAGGACCCCACTCCTGAAATATTAAACATCATACGTTGAATGGTTAGTGATGCAAAAGAGAAGAACTAGATAACATCTAGGGAGGTGGAGTTTCTGGTGAATGACAACCCCAGAACTCCAGCGTTTTATATACTCCCTAAAATACATAAGCCCGCCCGCCCACCCCCGGGACGCCCCATCGTGTCGGGGATTCAGTCGGTTCTAGAACCACTATCCCAGTTTGCTGATTATTTTTTTACGGGAGTCAGTAATTTCACAGAAATCCTTTGTGAAGGACACCATGGATATCCTAAATATATTAGAGGATATGGAATTCGATCCTGTGAATGAATTCCTACTAACCATTGATATTGAGTCCCTCTATTCTTGTATTCCCCAGGACGCGACCCTGGTGGCAGCAGCCCGCGCTCTTGGGGAACAAGAATGGTTCTACGACGCACCCCAAACACTGGTATTTCAGCGCTTGGAACTTGCCCTCACTAGAAATTTCTTCAGCTATGAAGACAAGCTGTTTTTTCAAACAACAGGGACATCGATGGGTGCTACCATGGCACCTAGTCTAGCATGCATCTACGTGGGCCAGTTCGAAGAGCACGCCGTATACCCCTCCACCAACCCTTTTAAAGGGTACCTCCGCCTGTGGAGGAGATATATTGACGACGTGCTCTGCGTCTGGTACGGAGAGGAATCTATCCTCTTGGATTTTCTGAACTGGCTGAATTGTCAGGATACCAGCCTCCGTTTTACCTGGACGTATAGACATATGTCAGCTGTATATCTTGATTTAAATATTGAGGCCAGTGAAGGAAGGCTAGTTACCCGTGTCCATCAGAAACCCACCGACAGGAACTCTTTACTCCTCTATGAGTCGTACCACCCAAGGGCTTTGAGGGACAAACTGCCGGTGGGACAATTTCTCCATTACCGGAGGAACTGTTTGTCCACAGCTGTTTATATGGAACAGGCTCAAGCACTTAGCTGTAAGCTGCAAGAAAGGAAATATCCTGTGAAAATCATTAAACAGGCTAAAAAGAGGGCGCTTAACACACCGAGAAGTGCTCTGTTAGAGATTAATCCAAAGAAGAAAGATGATTGCATCCCAGTTGTAATGACATACGATCCTTTAGCAACTAGGATTAGGCAGTCAATCCGAAAACATTGGATTTGCTTTCCAACAAAGACTTTATTATGCCCCCACCGAGGTTTGCATTCAAAAGATCAAGCAACCTCAAAGATAAGCTAGTACACACAAGGGCACCCCCAGTAAAAGAAACAAGAGGAAGCTCGATCCCCAAAGGACAGTTTCCATGTGGGACATGTTCCGTGTGCCCCCTTACTAAAAAAGCTACAAGCGTGGTCTTAAGATCAGGAAAAGAGTGCTTTTTGGGACAGTTGAGCAACTGTAATACCACTAATGTGGTGTACAGGTTGCAATGTGAGTGTGGGCTTGAATATATAGGCCACACTACAAGAAAAATAAAAACTAGGATCCAAGAGCACCTAAGTACAATAATAACCGGCAAACTAACTACGAAACTTGTCCAGCAGTTGGGACTTAATGAACTCTTGGAATGGAACAAAGTACTATAATAACAGCAAACGTTCCAGTATGTCTTTTCTCATTAATAATATCGCCCATATATGCAGGAATGTTCTTGTTTTATCATCCTTTCCCTGTACTTGGTTGGTCTTGTTGAAAATGGATCTCTGATAAGTAGCTCCCATGAACCTGTTTTACATTGAACCAGGCTATAGATCTCTTTAACACCTATAAAGAAACCATATCCTTTGGGGATAGTTGTTGGGGTTGACTGCCTTTGCCCTGATATATTAGTGTGACATGGGGGGAAAGATAGTCCAAGATATTGCCCTGAAAGCACACGTAAATCCGCACACCCCTGTCTACACATTAAAATAGACATGTGAATTATATTAAGCCATGTAGGATTATGTCCCTCGCCCCAGTATATTATGTATTCAGGAAAATATTTTAGAGCAGTTCCAACTCCTGAAGTATGATTATAGACTTGTGATATAATAATAGTGAACGCTTGAGTTTTTATAGCTAAATACCTTTGTCCATTGCTATTTTTGAATTTAGAAAGCTGTGTGTGTTTAATATGGCCTAAACATACTGTGGAGGGTATTATAATCGAAAAATCGATATACGCGCTCATTTGCGATTGAGCGCCACCGTTCTTTGCACTGACAGCAAGTATAGAGATCCCAATCCAAAATGGCGGGTCACGTCCTCTCGCGAGAGGAGGCGCGTCACAGGTGGGATTCCGGCATTGGAGACCAGGTGAAGCGAAGGCTTGAGGGTATTCACGGTAACTGGTTGAGGTAACGCACATGGTCTTTTGAAAATCGGTAAGGAGAGGGAAGGGGGGCCTCCTAAATGCAACTTGGCTACAACAGTATTTTTGGATTAGTGGAGCGCGTTGATATACGCTAGCAATACGCGTTTTTTTATATGTCCTTGTTTTCAGTTATAAAACGTAACGAGACCTGAGACCACCCACTATAGGGGCTGAGTCTATATTTTAATCGCAACCTCATGGCCGGTAGGAGTCACCGTGGCTGTGTAAGGGTAAATATGGAGCGATGTGACGTGTTTCTGTACTTTTGGTGTATCATGCTTTGTTATACATGAGTTTGTATGGGCATGTGGCAAAGGAATTTTAACTTTTGTTTGTTTTCCGACAGTCATGAAGAATGGTGTGTCCAGCATTTGATGCAGTGGTAAAAATTACTAGCCCTGAAGAAATTGCCAAAAAATGTATAAGGCAAGGAAACATATTGGCATATGGTAGTAGGCTATATAATTGATAGCCACTTCCTGCTTTTTTTAATTGATAGGCTGCACTAAGAAAGAGAATAAAGATTGCATACGTGTGCAGACCCTATCTCGTCGCATTACACTATTTGTTTTGTCTTGTGTGTGTGCACTTTCTTTCACTGCACTATATATTGCACTTTAAAATACACTTACACATTGTTTTGGACACTTTACTTTAAAGCTTGATGACCACCGATGATGATAACAGGGCACCACTGGTGAGTACCTACCAGGTTTCCCGTTAGTGGTGCGCCCGTGAGGGGTCATCTCGCTCTTTCACACTTTTTTGCACCAAACACTGTGGTGTTGGTTGTTGATGAATTTGTTCTTGACTGTCTTTAAAAGGGATGGAGGCCTTTTAATTTTGGCATGAAAACATTGTACTCTCTACCCCAAGGTTCCAAAAAAGAAGGGGAGGGTGTTGTTAAAATATTGCAACTAGAGATACATTGATTGAACAGTATATATTGCCTAAGTGGACCAGGTCATTATTGTTTGAATGACTTTATGAGTGGAGGGCGACCTGGGTCCTTTTCTTCCCTCTATGCTCCTCATTGTGTACAGGGGCATTGGAGTGTCTTTAGTCAAAATGGCCAACAAAGGTTTAACAATATGTGAAAAGCTAGGAATCCACTGCCTACAGAAAGAAAAGAGGCCAATCAATACACGAACATCTTCTGAGTGCAGGGCACAGGCGTGTCTAAAATAGCTTGAATGCGGTCTGGTGTGAGTGCCCTTCCCTCCTTAGACAGGAGGTGACCTAAATAGGTAACCTGCTGTCTATAATATTGTAATTTCTTCCGGGAAACCTTGTGATGGTGAGATGCAAGAAAGGAGAGCAAGGACAGTGTTCCTTCTTCACACGGTTCAGGGTAATAAGCTGCCAACTAAATGTCATCGACATATTGTATGAGAGACACCCCTTTTGGTACAGGGAAAGAATCAAGCTTTCTTTTCAGTACCTGGCTATAAATGCTAGGACTCTCTGTATACCCCTATGGAGCTCTACAAAATCTGAATGATCGATTATTCAAAGTGAAGCCGAACAAATAACGTCTGTCAGGATGAATAGGTATCGAGAATAAAGCATTCTTCAAATCAATCACACTGAATGTAGTTGCAGTAGGAGGAACCATAGTAAGAAGTGTTGTGATGTCAGAGACTACTGGATATTGCGGCACTACAATCTTATTAACCTCTCGCAAATCAATGATAAACCTGTTTATTCTAGTATCAGTATCTTTCTTCAAAATGGGAAGGATGGGACTATTACAAATGCTGTAAGGGACTTCTTCCACAACTCCTACTATAATCAGATCTTGAACAATACATATTAGTGCCTCTTCGCCTTCTCGAGATATTTTATAGTGGGGCAGTCGAGGCAATGAAGCGCCCTCCTTCACTTGAATATGAACTGGTGGGATAACCATTTGCCCAACATCAGTATTTGATGTGGCCCACAAAGTATTATGTAGTGATACCAAAGCAATATCTTCTTTAAGAAGACAAGACCTCTCAGCCATAGGATAATTGTCATTTAAAATAACACACACAACTTCTGGACAACATCGTATCATGGCACAAAAATGTTTGAGCATATCGAGACCCACAATATTATCCAGTGTGTTAGGAGAAAGCAAGAATGGACATGCAGCAAATAATTTATCAACATGAAATGTAAGTGGTTGTGACAGTGGGCCAAGGGAAGGTGTCCCATCAAATCCTATCAATGTTATTGTTAAGCCACACAGGGGAGCCCTAGGAACCAATTGTTTAGACAAGGCACTACTAGTAGCTCCTGCGTAAACAAAAAACCAACCAGTAGAACCCAAAACGTTTGCATTAACATAAGGACCCTTCTGATCGACTGGGATTTCAACTGTTTCCTTACCTCATGCTAGGCATTCCTATGCATAATTGGAATCCTTCAAATCATCGGGCGAATAATCAGACATCTGATACTGAAAGAATTTTGAGTATGCTCTACTGCCTCAAACCTAGTACGATTATCCATACCTCCCCTATTTCCAGAATTCCCCAGGCAGCTTTTCATTTGTCCTCTACCACGCTGATACGACTGACCTCGCAAAAGTGGGCAGTCAACACACCAATGTCCAATCTCCTTACAATAAGCACATTGACCAGAAGACAAAGTAGCTTGAGGTAAAGAGGGTGCACCAGGACGAAACATTGCCCGTCCGCCTCTACCACCACCTCTATAAGATTCAGTGTCAATGCTTTTCTGAGGATTCTTATCTCCAGTTAAGTGTGGCCCTGCTTTAAATCAATCTAGGCCAGCCAACGACGATAAGCATTGAAACCTGTTAAAATTTGAGAATCTTTATCTCTGCTCAAAACAGGGCTGTGGGCACACAATATTTCTCAGGTGTAGCGGGTAATATAAATAGCCCAGAAGTTGGGAGGAGATGCCCCGCCCGTATCTACCGGCAGTACCAGTCCTATTCAGGACTTCATTTACCACTTGCGCATTTCTAATGGCCAGGACCATGCAGTTGCCACTCTGGCTTTTATTCCCTCTCCCTACCCACTTAACTCTCCTGACCATTTTAAAGTCGTTAAATAGGTGGTCTATTAAGCCCGTTCTGGCACCTACCCAGTTTAGGGACTTATTTCTCAATGAGATTCAATTCTTCTTGCTATTTGTGGGGCGGGGGAACATTAGTCAGGACTACTCAGTATGGGGCAGCTGTTGGTGGAAGGTCCAAACAACCAGATCTATGCTCAACTGGGTCTTCAAAATGTTTAATAATGACTGATGTAACCCCTACAGGTCTAGTATAGTTACCGGTCCTGTCTCCATGCCCTGGGCCAGGCCTATCTCACTCCGTCCCTCTTATAATTTTACTGCCTATATTACTACCAAAATTACTAGTGGGCCCTGTTGCTGTAGTGTTGTCAGGGGTGTTCTCATTTGAAGGTTCAGTTGGGACTTCGGATACAGGGAGGCCTTCTGTGTTATGTGGGGTCTTGGCCTTTTGGCCTGTAGAGAAAATTGTCAAAAATTCTAGACATGAATTTGTTCTTATTGCAACTATTATTAGTACAGATTGCAATGATCCTATGATGTCATTCACGTGCTGGTCAAGAGTTTTAAACGCCTCAGCTAGGGCATCTACTTTACCAATAATTATGTTATAATTGGAGTCTGAGGGAATGTGTGTTGCGCTTGTTTCTATTTGGGCCGGTCGCTGAGTCTGGATATTACCCTTCTTATTTCTTTCTGACTCTCTGCTAGAGAGGTTGCCTGCACAACAGGGTCGTTTTTTAGCCCATTTAAGTGGGGTGGGGGGGGGGGGTTAGATTTGGCAGGGGAGACATAGTTGTCTTGATGTTGTATGCAACCATGTATTCATTAGTCTTGAAAGCCCCTGCCTCTTCGTTCTCCCTTTTAAGGCCCTTCCCTAATGCTGTACCTCCAAGGAGTTCAGGGTGAGTCAAAAATCATCTGGTGGAATAGCGCTCAGATGGTAAAGCAATATGAAGTTTCATATAACTGTGCTCTTTTGGTCATACTATGATGATTTGGCAGGTTTAGTTATGTTCTTTGAGAAGATTCACTCTAAATAAATCTTCATTTTGGGAGTGAACCATACATGACACCGTCTGGGAGCTCACAGAGCCATTGTAGGCAATCTGCCACACTGTGAGTCTGGCACTTTACAGACGAGCTATAGGCTATGCACTGTAGAGCAGGTTGGTCAACAAAATTCCCCAGGACACCTTCGCCCGATTCTTGTTGGGGCCTCCCGCAGTGCAAGGCTGGTTGGGTTGTGGTCCAGGGATGAGAATCAAATCTTGACTGGGTGTTTTGTGGAAGGGGGAGGGGCTGTCAGGGTCTGCTTGTCAATAGGGTGACGCCCAAAGGCAAAGCTGGTAACAGAGTCATAGAGTTCAAAATAAAGCAAAGGAAATGAAAGAAAAATCAGAAACTGAATCAAGACCTGCAAACACTCCCAAAACCTGGACAAACCATGCAGCAGTGATAGAAGGGACCCAAACAAAGTATGCAAAGCATGTGAGCATGAAGACTGTTTATAGCGCCAAGCATGCTCGTTTGTCTCACTGGAAGGTGAGCTAAGGAATGGGTAGCAAGTACACTCTCCGTGGAACAATCGTCACAGTGTGTGTGCTATCTCTAAGCACAGGCAGTATGCGTATGGTTTTTGTAAGCAGATACAGACTACAGGTGCAGTTTGTAAGCAGGGATAACAAGGGTTTCATGTACGCACAGGCAGCCAACTTGTTGAATGTAAACAGAAATAGACAACTTGTGCTGTTTATAAACAAGGATTACAGTGTTGTTAATACATTTTTTCTATGTTTTATGTGAGCAAATAAAAACTGTATCAGCTAAGCACGAATTTTGCAAGACCAAAAATCAGTTCAAATTATTTATGGTTCATCGTCACGTATAAAGAGCGGATCCTCACTCTATATGCGCTCAAATGTGCGATGGATCTTGGCCACTGTATATGAGAATAAGGAGGTAACAATCACATAAATCACAACTATTATTCTTCATACAAAACTCAATCAAGAATGTTTGAGTTAGATTTAAAGGGTTTAATTTCCATTAAGTATACTCTCTTTATTCAGTTAGTTCAAAATTTGAGTCATAAAATAATTAATCATAAGAATATGGTTAGATCAAATCATAATCAGCAATTCACTAAGCATGTTCAATAAAGGAAAGAATCCCTAAACTAAGAATGGGGTGAAAAATGATGTTAGCAGGTAGCCATATAGAGCTCAAGTTCGAGAGGAATAAGTGAGAGAGCAAGAAGCTCAAATTCAATTAATCAATGTCAGACGAACTTCCCATAAAGAGAGGTTCATGGAACTTAGTAAAATTTCAACAGTTGGGACAGAATAATCATGTAGTAGCAGTAATAAACTGCATTTAGCAATAGGTTCTAAGGAGGAACGTAAATCAGCAATCAGCCTTCAAGATGGAGCTGTTCGCTTTCAGCCTCTGTGTGGAAAAAGCGTATGGGATAAGGGTCTGGAAAAGCGTTAATCTGCTCTAGGAACACTCGCTAATATAAACAGTAAAAAATAAATGCTGCAGTCTAAGTAGAGCTTCTTCTCCTCTCGTCCAATTGTTTTTAAGGATTCTCTTGAGAACATGCTCTTTTCTTCCACTCCTATGTCTCGAATAATAGATAACAGACAGTTATCGTGAGATGTGAAACAAAGTGTGCAATTGTGACTACATGAGACCTTTTGGTTTCAGACCTTCCTTTCCCAAGAGCATGAATACTTTTCTAAACTTCTAATAAAGCAAATTGTATATTAACTAAACAGTGGATTATGTGGAACACAAGCAGCAGCTCAACAAAATATTATCCAGCACCATATCTTTATCTTAAAAAATGAGACAATGTAAAAATGCCAACATTTCTTAATAATGCACTGTATTCTTGTGTGAACCACTTTCATTATTTCATCCAAAGATATGTTTTTCTAGCAAACATTTTCCAAATGTTATTATTCCAAAACATTATGTGGCGTTATATGAAGCTTTCATTAAAGGCATGTCAGGGTAATATCACCTTTATAAACATTTTATGCATGTCTTTACTCATTCGGTTAAGGCACTTGTAATGCAAAGCTGCTTAAGACATTTTGAGGCCTAGTATTAATTAGTACAATTAAATACTGCATTTTTGCACATTTTATATTTCAATATAAATTTGCACATTAATATTGCACATACGACATTAACAATTAAAACTCTTTCAATCCCTCATCTGATGGTTATCTTGACCTTCACACTTTTTGCATGAAATTCTGTTCGAAAGGCACTCTCATCATCAGTTGAGTCTTGCCTTTTTCTTTTCAAACTTTTGAATTTTAATGATTTTCTATATTCATCATTAAGACGATCATTTAATGTTAATTCTTTTTCTATTTTCTGATTCATCTCTCTGCCCATTCTTTGGTTTATGCAGTATCTACAGGCTTTGAATAATGCAAATAGGAAGAGTAAACAAAGCCCTATAATTAGTATTGGCATAAGAATACATTTGAGAATTCCTCCTCATGCAGTTATGAACCAGTTTTCAATTGTGTACATTACCTTTCTAAAGTTTTCTAAAATGCTAGGTGTTTCTAGTTGTCCTAACTCAGTATTTAGCTTAAAAGAAATGTGCTTTGCAAATTCTTGAATGTTCTCACTTTCTTCTGGTATGTATGAACAACAATGTTGAATTTTGAGCATTCTGCAAGGTTCCGCCGTTTTCTGCGAGAAAGATGTCTAATACTTATCAGTTTTGTGCAACCATGGATCTATTTGCTACTAATTCAGTATTTACAACTAGTAAAGCCCCAGAAGAACTAGTTGCCAGCTTGTCGACAACCATTGACAGCTTTCTAATAATTTTGTCATTCAGTATGGCTCCTACTGGTGGTATTATTGTACCAAAAATGTCTCCCACTAACAGGATTCTCTCTTATGCCCTTCTTGTGTGTCTGTGTGATGGTGTCGTCGTTAATGCATCTAAGCTGTATACATGATACATCTTCGGAAACAATATGGCTAAATAGCAAATACCTTCCCAATCAGCAGTGTTGGACTTGGCCCTTTTCCCGAAATATTTCGCTTTTCACCCCCCTATGCGAGGATGTCTCCCCCATGGTAGAGAAATGCATAGGCCATGTGTGGTGTGAGATACCATAGTAAATGTGATGCAATGGTGTATGCACATGCAATTCCCCCATTATAAGAATGTAGCATGTTGAAATGTCGCTTTTAAAATGGATGCCATGGCTGTGTGTGGTGCCACCTGACTGTGGTGGGTTAGCAGTCTAGTTGTTTGGGTCCCAGCCATCCCAGCTTTTGAAGGGCATTCTGGCACCCAAGGTGCTCTACTCCTCCTCCTGAGCCAGTTAGAACCAGTTTCCCCAGATGCTTCTAGAAGCTTCTGGCACTGTCTAGTAGGAGGGGGTGAGGGGCGTATAAATAAAGGGGCTGTGCCACCATGTGCTCAGTCAGAGCATGGGCATGAATGAGAGGGGACCTGCTGCCAGGTAGGGGCCGCCGCTTGGGCCTGTGTGCTGGCCCCTGAGCCCATCTGTACCCCTCCACTGTCCACAGAGCCAGTGACAGCCCGCTGCTGGAGCCCAGGCTGCTGCATCAGGAGGAGTGCCACGTTACAGGGGATGATGGTTCCGAGGAGCTGCTGTCCTGTACTGATGAGTACCCACTGACCGCTGAACTGGCCTAGCACTGCCTGCCTGCAATCCTGCCCTAGCGCCTCATGAGCACTACAACTGTGCTCTGCCTGCTGACTAGTGCCTGGAGAGAAGAAAGGAGCGCTAAACTGGAATTGTCGGTGTGCCCCTGGCCCCGTAGCGCCTCGTGAGTGCTGCATGTGGAGTGCCAGGAGAGAGAGGCGCTATTTGACTATCGGGGGAGCGATACATTTTGCCCAGGACTTCCCCAGCCGAGTTGAAGGAAGAGAGGAGTGTCTGGACTCTGCAGTGCTGGGAATCCATGAGCGCTGCTGCTGAGGAACTTGAGGTAAAGCGCTGTGCCTCCTAAGCGCTAAAGTGCTAGAAGCTGCCACTGCCCACGGGCGCTGTGCCAACCATGTGCTAGTCACTCACCTCAAGAGATGCTGTGTCCCCAGCGCTGAGTCAGCGAAGCGCGCATGCTCGGGACGTGTGTGGGCAGTGCAGCGATAAGAAGTGCAGCGCTGTTTGCCGCGAATCCCTACGTGCTGCCGGGGAGAGCTGCGTACGTAGGAGTATACCTGGAGCCTACCCCGGGTGTTGCTGACCACAGCAGGTGCCCACCCCGCACTTCAGGTTTGCCGCAAAATCACCACCGCAGCCGAGCCGCAACGAGAAGAACTGCCACTTTAAAACTAAGCGGGAGCCTACCCCGCGTGAGGACGCTCTGCTGCCTGAAAACATAACACATTGGAAATAAGCGGGTGCCCATCCCGCATCTGTGCCTTGACTTTGGAGGGAGCCTACCCCTCATCAAGGACCAGAGACACTGCCAGGTATCACAGCCGATTTGCCCGGGAATGACGCGCGGGCTTCCCCGTGACGTCATGGAGCCACTCTGGGATTGGCGCAGGCCGGAGCAACTCCAGGAAGTCCCGCCCCGCAACAGGGAGGCGGGCCCTGACGGGGAGAAGATCCGGCATCCCAGACCCCATCAGGAGCCTCACGGGCTCACCCTCGAGTTCCCAGGAGGAGGCCCGGGTGAAGTAAGCAGAGGCAGGGGGCTGCCGCGCCCCAGAGGAGAGCCTGAGACCTGCCGCGGGAGACGGGAGGCGATTGAGGAAACCCCCAGTGAGTGGGGGCTGGGAGTTGAGACCGTCAGGGGCTGGCCGAGGTACAGGGTCGATGGCGAGTGATCACTGGTACTAGTCCCTGCCATCCCAGCTGGCCCATGACGGCGGGCAGCTGCAGCGGAGGGGTCCCTTTGCCCGTAGGAGTCCCAGAGTGGGGATCCATCCGGTAGAGTGTGGGGCTACCGTCTTGAGGGCATTGCGGATTTGGGGAGTCCCAGAAGAGGGGCCCCCACGTCCCCCGTACTGTACTGGCTGTGCCTTGCGCAACTGCCCCCCGGACAGCGGGCAGTTGTGACGTGGATGTTCTTTAGCTGATGAGTTGGTGCAGGCCAGGCCTTCAAGTTGGGGTATTTAGTCTGACACTTGCCAAATATGTTTTATGCCCCAGACTGGCTACCTAGTGGGGTTCCTGCCATTTAGCCTACTGACATGCCATGCTGTTCTATTCCAGGCCTCCCGCCCCCATGAATTGATGCTAATGAGGTTATTTTCCCTGTTGGGTTTCGTGCCTAATGTCTTGCTCAATGTTATACCTAAGGTTAGGTTTTATACCTTGTGTCCCTGGTTCTAGACCTGAAGTGTATGCCTAATACTAACTAGGTACAGGCGAAATGTACAAATGCTGACAGGAGTAGGTAGGAGATGTTTATGCCCCATCCTAAGGTTTATGCTCCTGGGATACCTCATCTAAGGTTGTCTAAAAGTAACTGGGTGCATGCCTGACGTTAACGCCCCAGGTACTACATGAGGTGATTTATGCGTGTGACCATGCCTGATGCCATGCACCATGTGTCTGATGCCCCCAATGGTGCCTAAAGTGATGTTGCCCACCGGTATCCCCCGGATGTTTTAGGGTGATGCCCACTGGTAAGGTGGCCTATGCTAGTGCGTGGCCTACTAGGATGTTTTAGGTTAGGCCTGATGCTCTTGGGCCTCAATATCATTCATGTTTATGGCCTCATGATTTATGCTTACTGCATTTCTATGCCGGATCTAATGCTTTCCTGCCTCAGGGGTTATTTATGTTGCTCATGCATAGTGTTAGCCCTGCTCTGATGCCTCATGATAATGTCTCATGCTGAGATCATGTTTTCGTTCTATGCCTAGCGACTGATTTCATGCCCTGATGTTTTCATTGCAGGATTGAGACTGATGGACTTACCTTTTTTTTCCCCTTTGTCCTTTGCAATGATTCTGGCAGCGGACCAGTTGGCTCTGCCATGTATATAATCCCCTTGTAAATATTCCCTTGGCGCAGTATAGAGATTATTGTGATAACTATTGTATGTTTGACACAATACAAAAGTTATTCTTTTCACCTAATCTGGTGTGTTCTCTTTTTGTGGTGTGCCTTGTGTGTCGCCTGTGTATACGGTGTGGATGATTTGCAAATGTCTTCTGGAGTTTGGCCCACCCGCTCTGCACCATGCTACCCCATTTCTAACAAGCAGGTAACTGAAAGTAAAAATCTTGTAGACAAACAAAATAAACTCCTGGAATTGTGTTTTCCCACCTTGCAAAGTTTGCCATGTGCTCTCCATAAATTTGAATGTGTGTTCACAACTACTGACTGCCACATGTCTGGTTTTGTTGCAGGGATTTTGCTCAGAAACAGAACTATTCTTGGGACCATAGAACATTGGCATGAAGCGACTGAGTCACAATAGTACCATAGTATATATGAGCCGGAGTCTGACTAGCTATAGTGCCTCATTTGCACTCCTAGACTTTCCAGAGAAAAAAGTGAGTTAGCACTCCGTATCACAACACACTTGATCCTCTTAGAAATCGCAGTAACAGGACACACCCTTTCACTATCTCACTTGTACTAGTCCACAATAAGATAAACAAGAGACACAAAGAAAGTTTAGAATATTTATTTAAACTATCATGCCCTAAGATGTAATATTTGCGCCACATTTAGAAACCAAATGGTTAGCAAAGATATATCTAGACTGGTTAACAAACCATATACCATTAAAAGCCCTGTTATGTTATAAAACAGATTAGTCTATACTCAGTCTTGCTACTGAAACTAAATGATTATATATCAAAGGTCTCTGGGATTCATGGCGGACCCCTTCCCTTAACATACATAGATGGGATGTTCTACATCTTAGCGGACGTGGTAATCTTGCTTCAGGACCTTTGCACAGTGTGTGTGTGTGTGTGTGTGTGTGTGTGTGTGTGTGTGTGTGCGTGTGTGTTTTGAACTCCTGTCCTCAGTTATATGACAAGACATGTTTGCTCACAAACAGCAGCTACATTCTTATGTTAGTCTAGGTGCGAGTATCCGACCAGAAAGAATAACAAGGGTCATTGCTGTTTGACCTTGCCTATGGTGTTCAGACTAAATCCCAGGAAAAAACACAAAAACATATGCAGGTTCTGTGTAAAAATACAATGCAGCACAAAAAGCGAGTTGCCTATGTAGTAACGTGGGCGAACGAAATGTGGCCTAAAACGTGTATAGCTAGGCTAACATAGGGGGCCATGAAGAAAACACACAAAAGTTACACTGTGTGTTCTAGTTTCTTTAAACATTAATATTTCCTTTTTGCCTTCTGTCTAATTTCACCTTAGAGTAAACCACTTTGCTTTTAAACTCGTCTTCTTTCTTCCAATCCTTTATCAACACATCATTCCCATTATCCTTCCTAAACAGAATGTTAGTGTTTCTTCTTTTTAATGTCATAATAAGACTTTTTCTAAAGGTCTCATTAAACAGGTTCGATTCTATAGCAGGACCGGAGGCTTCTGATTATGCTGTCTCCATTTCTTTACTGAACTCACAGCAGCCAACGAAAGTAAAACTACACAAAGTAAAAACATCATTACCCATGAGGCTTTAAACCACGCCTCCTTATCAAAGCCAATGGCAACATCACAAAGTATACAAAATAGAGAGGAACCATCCTGGCTTCCTCTTTCTTTGCTGCTCCGCAGCCTCTCTACTTTGTATACTTTGCTCAATTGATGTGATAGTACTGTATACTTTGATTACTTATTATTGCTTTATAATAATTGTGGGGATTTTGTTGGTGCCTTGGTGCGCGCGTTAATTGGCTTTGTAGCACGATAAGTTTAGTATTTTCCATACCGGATCGCTGCTCTGCTCGTCTTTCCTCACTCACGCTCAGTGTCGCTTATCTCCCCCTTGATACAAGCGCGTGTTGCGCTTTAGGCTTTGCCCCTGCTCTGCCCAGTACCGCTGCCGCCAGCTCTCTGCTGGCTTTGATAGCGGCTCGCGATCGGAGGGTTTGGCCCCCCCACTGGGAGTGAGACGCACGTCAGGGCCCGGCCGGGCCGCCAGCGTACGTCTCAGGAGCTCGCACGCACCCTTGTGCGCGCGCAGCTCTTGTTAGTTGCCGGTTCGCGCCCTGTCCCAGGCTGAATCGGGTAGACCTACGCAGCAAGGCCAGGAGCCAGTGCGGGCCGTTTTTTTACAGATAAGGCAGTGTTTCACTTTAGCAGGCCTCAGACATTAATCCTTGGCATTAACCCTTGCCTTTCCCTGGCTCCTGGAAAATAATTTTTGGTGCCTCTATTCTGCCTGCAGCTAGGGGTTACTCCCTCCATTAGTCCTAGAGTGGGACTTATATTACTAAATTGACTTTTGGTATTGATTTCCTGGCTCCTGGGCCCCGGCAATGCTCTCAACCGACGTCCTAGTTTTATTGTGGGCTGATAATTGTGCTTCCCTCTGGGGAACTTCCTAATTGAATTTCCATATTCAGATAGATTATGGCAGATTGCGAATTCTACCAGGAGGAGGTTGCTGTGTGTGAGGAACAGGGTGACAATGAATACTATTACGATGAGTCCATGGAGGACATTATTGAAAAGAAGTTGGATGCAAAATTAGATAAGGCCCTCTCTTCCACTCTGTTGCTGATAGCTCAGAAATTAGAACTTCTGGACCCCCCTGCCCCTACCTTTCCTCCCACAGGATCACGCTCGGCCCCAGGCCCCCTCCCTCATGAGGAACCCCTGGGTACCCCATGGCCTCATGCACATACATATTCAAAGTTATGCAAGTCCAAGGAGAACACCAAAGATGGCGGCCCTGCCCTTCCCCCTCCACGGTCCTCTCCTATTTCTATTCATGATACCACTACAGATACAGACACAGACACGGACTCATTCCGCTACACCTTGCAAGTGCACTAAAAAGCGCAATCACTCTTCCTCCCCGGTACAACTCTCTCCCTTCATGTTTGATCCCTCAGACATTGTCCATCCTCAGTCCTCTTACTGGATCCCTCCCCCTGCAGTGGCAGAATACATGCAAACTCACTTACGTAAGGGCTTTGATAAGGAGGTTAGAGCTTGTCTGAAATCGGAATGCCACCGTCCAGACTTGCTCACAAGGTGGCTCTAACTCCAGACATAGACTCTGCTATGACCACCTTCTTAAAGAAGTACAAAAAAGATCGTAAGAAGAGGATTGATCATGCCCTGCGGGCGTGCCAAGATAAGGTTCTTGACCTTTCAGGCCCTTTAGCCAAAATTCCGGAGTTAGCCCTCAAAGCATAGGAGACAGGGGCCGCTATTTACCCTGAGGTCCCGGCTGGTTGGGCACAGAGGGCGATTTGTTTGTTGGGCTACGCTAACTGCGCTTTAGCCCCTGAACGGCGCAAGTCTGTATTGCTTAGAATGTATCCGCAATTGGTGGAGTTGGCCTTGTCTCAACCGGGCCCTTTGGCTGAAGGGCAACTTTTTGGCGAAAAGTTTGTGGAGGACATTGCCAAATTCGTGAGCACCTTCGCCTCCCTCGCTAAATCACAAGCTTCCCTTAAGGGAGTGCTTCATCAGGTCTCGACTGGCCTCTACATCAACCCTAGTCCTCAGAGAGGTTTCGCCCCCAGTCGCAGAGGTTACACCCAGGAGCCAGAGCAGGCCTGCTTCCACCCCTCCAGGTCTCGTGGATACAGGGGTCGCTTCAACAGAGGTGTTAACCGAGGATACAAGAACATCAACTCACAGTCGTCTGGTAAGTCCTGTATGTCCATCAATACCCCTAGGGGGCAGGTTGTTGCACTTTGTGGGCAATTGATCAAGTCTCACCACAGATGTGTGGGTCCTTCAGACTGTTCAGGGCTATCAGATAGAACTCTTGAAATCCCCCTGTCAGGTGTCCCCTCCTTGCCCTCTGCTTTTTTCCCTTCAAGAACAGATTTTTATAGACTCCGAACTACAAGAGCTTTTGGCCAAATGGGCTATTGCCATAGGACCCTTCATCCCCAGAGGATTTTGCAGCAACTTCTTTTTGGTTCAGAAGAGGGGAGGAGGTCAGTGACTAGTCTTGAACTTAAGAGACTTCAACCCTTATGTAGTCTACAGGCATTTCAAGATGGAGGGTATCCATCTTCTGGACTGGATGGTCCGGCTGGACCTGACGGATGCCTATCTTACAGTACCAGTTTGCCCTCACATCAAAAGTTCTTGCAACTTCAATGGAAAGGGCAGTGGTACCGTTATCAGACTCTCCCCTGTGGGTCTTCACCAAACTCCTGAGACCAATGATATCCCGTCTCCGGGAAATGGGTGTGCGCCTCATTGTGTACTAGACGACGTGTTAATTCTGGCACAAAATGAAACACTTCTCCTCAACCACTTAGAGTGGACGATGTCACTGTTACAAGATCTGGGCTTCGTCATCAAGACGTCAATGATAATCCCAAGTCAGCAGACAGAATTTCTGGGGTTTCTGATAAATTCTGTTTCTGCCCAACTGCTCCTTCCCTTGAGCAAGATCAGATTTATCAGGAGGGAGATCAAGTCCACTCTGTCCAAACAGATGATTTCTTTGAGAGTTCTAGCAAGAATTGTGGGTCAGTTGGCTTCCTCGACCCAAGCCATCTTCCCGGGCCCCTTGCATTACCAGGCCCTTCAAAGACTCAAGATTTATTACATTCAAAAGAAATTCCACTAAGACCACCTCATTCCCTTATCCCCAGAAGCTCGGAAAAAGCTTTGTTGGTGGCTGGAACACATGACAGCCTGGAATGGTCTGTCAATCTTCGGCGCAGCCCCGGATGTGGTTGACGAGTCAGACGCCAGCCGATGGGGCTGGGGTGCTGGGTGTAGAGAATTTGCCACAGGCGGACGTTGGTCCGCAGACGAATTCAAGTTGCACATAAACTGCCTCGAACTGCTCGCCAGTTCATTCGCGATCAGGTCAATTTCCCCTCTGAAGAGCAATTTTTGCATCTTCCTTCAGATGGACAATGTGTCAGCATTGAGATATATCAACCGCCTAGGGGGAACGAAGTCCCTCATGTTAGTCAATATAGTGAAGGAGTTCTGGCATTTCAGCCTGGATCACAAGATCACTGTCATAGCAGAATACCTTCCGGGGAGGCTCAATCAGGTAGCGGATTGGAACTCCAGGTTCCTCAGGAACTACAGCGATTGGAGGCTTCACCCCGCTGTTTGCCCAGATCATGAGTATGCGAGGCCCCTGCAAAATAGATCTATTTGCTTCCCGCCTCAATGCTCAGTTCCCCTTATTCTTCAGCTGGAGACCGGATCCAACGGCGATGGGAACAGATGTGTTTCTTCACCATTGGGGGCAACAGAGGATGCGTTTCCTCCGTTTGCCTTGATCCCGAGAGTGGCGGCCTTTGTCGGTCGACAGACGGCTTCAATAGTGTTGGTGACACCTTTGTGGAAGACTCAGTCATGGTTTCCCACACTATTGGGGTTGTCTGTGGATCTTCCGTTCCAGCTCCCGATATTCCCGACGCTTCTCCAGGACCCAGTGGGGGCCTGCCACCCGCTGGTCCTACAGAACCAGCTAACTCTGATGGTGTGGACGCTCTCATGAGACATGAGAGCATTGCAGGCCTTTCACAGGCAGTTGCCGGCTTCATACAGCAGGTTTGGTCTCCATCCACCCGAAAGCGGTATTCAGCTTCCTGGAAGAGATGGGTGGGTTGGTGCCTTCAACGGCAGGTGGATCCCGTGGGATCAGATGTGACTGAGATTTTAAACTTCCTATCTGAGTGTGCGGAATCTGGCCTTGCATACAGGTCAGTTAACAACTTCAGATCAGCTATCTCAGCAGGCCACGATCATATTTATGGCAAACCTGTGGGGATGCATCCCCTGGTATGTAAATTGCTTAAGGGTGTCAGGGTGGCTAACACCCCTCGTCCCAGATATTGTACCCTACGGGATGTTTCCAAGGTCCTCTCTCTTCTTGAATCTTGGCCGAATAACACAGATCTTTCATTGAAACAATTATCTGCCAAGCTTACCATGTTGCTATGTCTAATCTCCTGTCGCAGGGTGTCTGATGTGCAAGCTTTGGATCTAGCAGGCAGAATGTTTTCTCCACAGGGTGTTTCTTTCATGATCACGAGACGGACAAAAACTATGTCACGTTCGGTGGAGTATCCTTCTTTTCCTAATAATAATAAACTATGTGTTTTGCAATGCTTGAAATGTTATGAAGAAGTACTCTGGCACACAGGTCTGAACCTGTTGGGTCAGTTGTTAATATTGGTTCAGAAACCGTTCAAACCAGTCTCTGCTGCCACTTTAGCTTGATGGGTTGGATGGGTGATGTCAGAAGCAGGTATTGATATTTCAGTATATGGTGCCCATTCTGCGAGAGGAGCTATGGCCTCCAAAGCATACATGTTGGGTTATCGTTTAGAAGATATCCTGAAGGCAGCTGACTAGTCTACTGATTCTATGTTTAAAGTTGTTTACTATAAGCCTATATCTTATGTTTCTTCTGTTGTTATTGATGAGCTTTGAACCAGCATAATCCGAAGCCTACAGTCCTGCTATAGAACACAAAATTTTCCAGCTATCGCGACAAGAATTTTAGATTCTATTAAGGACACGGAGGCGAGGATTATCCCACCCGTTGGGACTGTTTATTTCAACTGTTAAGTTGTTTGATGGCTATGTTCATAACAGTGTTAAATGCCCACCCTATGAGAAGTGAATTTGTGGGTTCCCTTTCTCAATCTTGTTTCTGTTTTAGGGAATGATTCCAAAAAGAACTGACTGGTTACTCCGGATGGAGACGGATTATCCCCATGGGAGAAGCGGATGACCTTGAGATCTGTGGCTTATATTCTCAGTTGAGAATGGAAAAAGAACTGTTTACCTCTCCGTTGAGAGTTGAGACTTTGTTTTGGTTTGTACTTATGGACTGAGTTCGCGCAAAGAAAGAGGAAGCCAGGATTCGTGCCTCTCTATTTTGTATACTTTGTGATGTTGCCATTGGCTATGATAGGGAGGCGTGGTTTAAAGGTAATGATGTTTTTACTTTGTGTAGTTTTACTTTCATTGGCTGCTGTGAGTTCAGTAAAGTAATGGAGACAGCATAATCCTCGCCTCCGTGTCCTTAATAGAATCTAAAATTCTTCTTGAGATAGCTGGAAAATGTTGTATTGTTTCGGTAAGCCCTAACACTATCTATAGATGTGGACGGCCTAATATAATACCAGGCTGAATCCATTTCTTCAGTTTGTGGGTGCAAATTCATGCTTTGCACTAACAGTACACTAGAAAGTATTAAATCATGGTTAGAATACAAATACTCAAAATGCGCTTGCCTATATACAAATGTAAGCAATATACTACATGAGTTGTCACAATTATTAGTACCATTATCGCAAAATAGCTCCCATAATAATCTTACATTTTTTTCTGAAGGCAACGTGTTTGTCCGCAGTCAGATTGTTCAAGCACAGTTTACATCAATAGCTCAACAGTTAATTAAAAGAATTTTTCAGCAAATTTTCTTTTTTTTTGTTTTTCAACAGCCCCCTTTTTCACAAGGTCTTTTTATTTTTATTCAGATCTTTGTATGGACAACCTTAGCACCACTCTGTTATCTTTCATGATCTTGGGCCCTGCGAAAAAAAAAAAAAAGTTATGACTATATTGTTTTAGCCTTTTAGCCCTTTTTTCAAACAGTTTTGGTCTTTTGTGTGTCTCTCGCGATTTACTAGAAATCTTTTTCAACAACTTTATCAGATTTTTTATTGATGTGATATCATCGAGGTTCAAACAGTTCAGATTTTACATCACACAGTTTAGTCATCAATACATTCAGTACCATATACATGTATTAAGTCTATTCAGGTACAGAATACCTTTGACAAGGCACCATCTCTCTTTTTGATCTTCTCGGGCCTTGTTGATCTTTCGCTGTGTCAATTCCACCACTTGATTTGGTCTCCTCAATAACGGCCAGTTGTATTCGATCAACTGACATGCTTGTCTTCAAAATCCTTTGACAATATTTCCATGGCATTTAGAGTTGCAGGTGAATCTTCTTGTTTCTGTATTTGTTCCTTCACCTGGATCCTCTATTTGTGCTGGTGCTGTCTCAGTATTCTTCTCAACTGGTGGTCTTGTCTCTTCTTCTTCTTCTTTGGAAAGCTCAATGCCACTTTGTGAAACAACAGATACTTGATTCCCTCCTCCCGCGAGAGAACCAATGGAGGGACTCAGGGTCAGAAGAAGGGGAGGAGTTTACAGTTGAAAGGGAGATCCTGGAAGACGCCAAGGTGCGCATGTTCGGGAAGAAGGTCCGGAGCGAGTGGAGCACTTTCAGAGGAAAAGAAGCAGACGGAGCCAAGACAGCACCAGGACAAGAAGCAGACAATTCCAGGAGAGAGCCAGGATGAGAAGCAGACGATTCCAGGATAGAGCGAGGATGAGAAATAGACGGACCGAGAAGCCGAGCAAAGACCGAAGCAGACCAACCACTGAGGTGTATGGAGACAGCAGGCGCCGAAGAGGAGGAGTGGTCGGATGACTGGTGGTTACCCCCGGAGGACGCTGTGAGGTCGCCATAGCTCAGGAGAGCTTCGGCCCACTGCGGTATGTACACCGAGGCAAAGGGGCACTAACATAAGGGAAGGGAGGGGAAGGCGAGTTCAAGGGACTCAAGGGACACTTGGAGGGGGTGAAAAACTCATGTGTACCTTTGTTTTTTTTGGGGGTTGCTCTCCCTGCCTTTCACTGTCAGGGCCGGGTATTAACAGAGGAGCAAGGAGGAAGGCTAATCTGAGCCTTTCTTAGTCTCTCATTGGTATCTCCAACCCTTGGTCCTTCCTGACCTGGTGGTGGCACGATTCGCGCTTTAAACAAACAATTTGCCTATTAGGACAGCCGCATTAACCGCCTCTTTGTTTTATTTTTTTGTTTACTCGGGGAGGTGCCATCAGCTCGTGAAGAAGACGACGTACCAGATCCAACCAACACCAAGTCAAGACCATCACGGCTTTTCTCACCTAAAAACTCTTCATCGTGTTACCATTTCTGTTGTGCTTAAATTCAATAAATGTTGCCATCATTCAACAGCCAATAAGACCTCCTCGCTTTATTTTCCACCCATCCCTCTCACACCTGGTGTTAGAAGTGGGATCGGGGGAAATGGGAGGCGGCGTTGAGGAAGATGGCCGAAAGCTAAGAAAAACTGGAACGCTGCATGGAAAGGTTTCTGAGCACGGCAGAGGAAGACCGGGTGAACTTACACAAGTCCCTTAAAGAACAAGGGAAGAGTCGAGAGGCAGTAATCGTAAAGTTGGCAGATACCCTGGGACAACAAAAAAGTACTGCTGGCCTTCCTTCAGTGGTTTTACAAAAATATGCTTAAGGAGAGGACCCTGATTTCTTTTTTGCCAATTCTGAACATATGGCAAGAGCCGCTGGGTGGGGCCACGACAAATGGGGTCAATATCGTGGACTACTGTTGTCGGGAGAGCTCCAAGCGGCCTATTAGGCTATAAACCCCTCAGGCCTCACACCCTATGATGATGTTAAGAGGAGTATCCTTGAGAGATTAGGAGTAGATGAGGACACCTACCGCTTACGCCAGATAAAAGAGGATCCACAAGAAACTCCCCGTGCTTTAGCCTATAGGGGAAAGGATATGGCGGACCGGTGGTTGAAGCCCCACCTCTCCACCAAGGAGGAGATAATGGAGAAAGTATATATTGAGCAGTATCTATCCTCCCTGTATCTGCATATACAGAAGTGGGTACAACAGCATACCGGACTAACCCTGGACAGGGCTATTGACATAGCCAGTACGTTTTATAGGGCCTAAGAATCCCAAAGAGGACGCGAAGAGGAGCACTGGCAACATTCGGGGCCCACAACCAAGACCCCGAGACCCTCCCCCCGCCTCTCAAACAGGAACCCCTTGCGTTTCAACCAGGACCTCTAGAGATACCTCCCCAAGTCCCTGCCCCGTCGGGACCCAGATGCTTCAACTGTGGTAACATAGGCCACATACCTCGGTTCTGCCACCAGAAAGAGGAGCCGATGGAGGTAGGACTAATAAGAAACTACTATTGTAGTCATTCAGGATCCCGCCTTCCATACCACAGAACTGTCAAAGTGAACGGGGAAGAATGAAAGCTCTAATTGATACAGGGTGTCTTCAGAGTATAGTCCAACCCCAGGCCATTCCGGGAGGTAATCCATCCCCATCAGGGCATGTCACCATTCAATGTGTACATGGAGATAGTCGCCAGTATCCCACCACTGAGATAAAGGTACAATTTTATCCCTCCCTAACCACTGTGCCCTTGAAAGTTGGTCTAATCCCATGATTACCTGAACCTTTGGTTATCGGGAATGACTATCCCCACATGCCTCACCTAGTACAGGAAACCTGGGTTGATGGGGAAGAATGGAGGAAGACTGCCCCCTTTTCCCAGGAACCTGAGCCAGATTGTTCCCCAGGGAAACCCCGAAAAAGCAGAAAACAGAAAAAAAGGAAAAATAAATTCCGGAGATCAACCCTCCTGACCTGAGAGCGGGATACCCCCATATGGCAATTTGAGCCAGGATTCCGGGAAGCCCAACACGAAGACCCCACACTACGCGAGGCATGGAACAAGGCCACCAGTGAAGAGGATCCCACACAAGTAGGTCCACAGTTCTTTGAGAAAAAAGGGCTGCTGTACCGTAAAGGGGAAGGGATGACCCGATACAATTGGTTCCCCAGTCCTCTAGGGAAAAGGTATTGTTCCTGGCACACAGCCACTTGCTGGGGGAACACTTTGGGGAAGAGAAGACCACAAATACCATCTTACGGAGGTTCTACTGGCCTGGCATTTTTTCCCAAGTATGGAGGTACTGTAAGGAGTGTGCCATTTGTCAAAAGAATAGCAGGTCCCTGCCAGCTTGAGCCCCTTTAAGCCCTTTGACCATTATTTAGGAACCCTTTTCCAGGGTTGGCATGGACATCATAGGCCCCTTGCTACCCTCACGCAGCGGTTGTCGTTTTGTAATAGTCCTGGTTGACTATGCCACTCGCTTTCCTGAAACCGTGACTTTACGCCAACCTAACGCCACACAAATTGCCAAAGCAATGGTTAACATCTTTTCAAGGTTAGGGTTCCCCAAAGAATTAATCTCAGATCAAGGAAAGCCTTCAAGGACCTCTAGAGATACCTCCCCAAGTCCCTGCCCCGTCGGGACCCAGATGCTTCAACTGTGGTAACATATGCCACATACCTCGGTTCTGCCCCCAGAAGGAGGAGCCGATGGAGGTAGGACTAATAAGAAACTACTATTGTAGTCCTTCAGGATCCCGCCTTCCATACCACAGAACTGTCAAAGTGAACGGGGAAGAACAACAGGCTCTAATTGATACAGGGTGTCTTCAGAGTATAGTCCAACCCCAGGCCATTCCGGGAGGTAATCCAACCCCATCAGGGCATGTCACCATTCAATGTGTACATGGAGATAGTCGCCAGTATCCCACCACTGAGATAAAGATACAATTTGATCCCTCCCTAACCGCTGTGCCCTTGAAAGTTGGTCTAATCCCACGATTACCTGAACCTTTGGTCATCGGGAATGACTATCCCCACATGCCTCGCCTAGTACAGGAAACCTGCGTTTATGGGGAAGAATGGAGGAAGACTGCCCCCTTTTCCCAGGAACCTGAGCCAGATTGTTCCCCAGGAAAACCCCGGAAAAGCGGAAAACAGAAAAAAAGGAAAAATAAATTCTGGAGACAAACCCTCCTGACCTGAGAGCGGGATACCCCCATATGGCAATTTAAGCCAGGATTCCGGGAACCCCAACACGAAGACCCCACACTACGCGAGGCATGGAACAAGGCCACCAGTGAAGAGGATCCCACACAAGTAGGTCCACAGTTCTTTGAGGAAAAAGGGCTGCTGTACCGAAAAGGGGAAGGGATTACCCGATACACTTGGTTCCCCAGTCCTCTAGGGAAAAGGTATTGTTCTTGGCACACAGCCACTTGCTGGGCGGACAGTTTGGGGAAGAGAAGACCAAAAATACCATCTTACGGAGGTTTTACTGGCCTGGCATTTTTCCCCCAAGTGAAGAGGTACTGTAAGGAATGTGCCATTTGTCAAAAGAATAGCAGGTCCCTACCAGCTATAGCCCATTTACACCCTTTGACCATTATTCAGAAACCCTTTTCCAGGGTTGGCATGGACATCATAGGCCCCTTGCTACCCTCACGCCACACAAATTGCCAAAGCAATGGTTAATATCTTTTCAAGGGTAGGGTTCCCCAAAGAATTAATCACAGATCAAGGAAAGCCTTTTATGTCTCGTCTCATGCGAGAAGTATGTCTCTCGTTGAACATCAAGCAGATACGTACCTCAGCGTACCACCCCCCAGACTGATGGGTTGGTGGAACGCTACAATGCCACCCTCAAAACCACCTTGAAAAAACTACTGAATTTGGAGACCCGGAAGTGGGAGGACATGCTCCCTTTGGCTCTTTTTGCCATTAGATGTCAAGTGCAGAAAAGCACGGGCTTTTCGCCCTTTGAAATATTATACAGCCGGCAACCCCGCACACTGCTGGAAATGCTGCGGAGCCTGAGGGAGTCAAACCCCTTCCAGGGTATGTGGCGAACCTGAAAACACATCTAGGGCAGATCCGAGAAATAGTCCAATCCCATATGGAACAGGCCCAAACATCTAAAAAAAAAAACAGTATGATAAGAAGGCAAAAATCCGGTTATTTGACCTCAATGATTATGTCTTGATAATGATGCCCACCTCTGACCACAAGTTGTTGGGATAGTGGCAAGGTCCTTTCCGCATTGTAGAGAAGGTTACTCCTGTTACCTATCGGATAGAACTAGATCCCAAAAAGAAAAACACCCAAATACACCATATTAACCTGTTGAAAAAATGGAAAGGGGCTGTCCCGGTTCAGTTGGGTTTTACCCAGACTTTGGAACCCCTATTCATACAGAGCATAGATCCAGACCTTCCAGAAGAAGAGAAAGCAGGATTTAAGGCCCCAATGGAACCACTACAAGAGGTGTTCTCCCTATGTCCGGGAAGGACAAATCTGGCAGAACATGTAATCTCTACCCCCCCCTGGGTGCGAAGGTGAAATTGCGACCTTATCGCATACAGGAATCACGTAGGCTGGCCATTGAGAAAGAGGTGCAACAGATGTTGCAAATGGGGATTATTGAACCTTCCCATAGTGAGTGGATTTTTCCCATAGTGCTTGTACCTAAACCAGATGGATCAATAAGATTCTGCATCGACTTCCGGGAGGTGAACAAGATCTCCCAATTCGATTCCTACCCCCTCCCGAGGGTTGATGAGTTGGTAGAGCAGTTGGGCAACGCCAAATACATCAGCACCCTAGACCTTTGTAAGGGGTATTGGCAGGTGCCCTGGAAACCCCGGGATCGAGAGAAAAACGCTTTTGCCACCCCCAGTGGGTTGTATCATTTTCTTGTTCTCCATTTCGGTCTCCACGGGGCTCCTGCCCCCTTTCAGCGCTTAATGAACACCGTGCTGTCACCCTGTTCAGCCTTTTCGGCAGCATATATCGATGACATAGTCATCTATAGCTCCTCCTGGGATGACCATTTGACCCATATGAAAATAGTACTACAAGCCCTGAAGGAGGCCGGGTTAACTGTAAACCCCACAAAAAGTCGACTGGCAGCACGATCAGTGAGGTACCTGGGCCACCTCTTGGGGAAAGGGTATATAAAACCACAGGCCGATAAGGTAGCCGCCATAGCCAACATCCCGTTTCCTCAGAGAGAACTAAGGGCATTCCTTGGGGTTGTAGGGTACTATAGGAGATTTATTTCAAATTTTTCACAGACAGCCTCTCCCCTGACTGACATACTTCAGAAAAACATACAAACCGAAAAAGCCTTAAGACATCCCACCCCCTCTCTCCTTAATGCATTTAGCCGGTTGAAAACCGTCCTGACCTGCCATCCAGTGTTACTCAGTCCTGATTATTCGCGACTGTTTATCTTACAGACAGACGCAGGTCTGGGAGCAGTATTGTCCCAAGTAGACCAGCAGGGGCAAGAACGGCCAGTGCCGTACATAAGTAGGAAACCGTTTCCCCGCGAGAAAAACTATGCGGATATTGAAAAGGAGGCACTCGCCATCAAATGGGTGATAGAATCCCTGAAATATTACCTTGAGGGTAGGGAATTCACACTGTTTACGGATCACGCCCCCATTGGAGTGGTCATCACGAAATAAGGGTCATAACGACCAAATCCTGAGGTGGTTCCTAGCATTGCAACCGTATCGGTTCCAGATGAAACATAGAAAGGCGAAAGAACAAAAAAATGCTGACTATCTCTTCCGGTATCCGAATTACCCGATTCTTGCTAGCAAGAATTTAAGGGAATTGAGATGTGAGACGGAGCCGTGTTGTCACCCAGAGTAGCATGGTATAACGAGGGACAGGCACTCAGAACACCAAGAGTTAATGTCCTTTGGCCCTCTTTCCCTTCAGGTCGAGGAGCCACTGCTCCCGCAGGAGAGCCAATGGAGGGATGCGCGGTCAGAAGAAGGGGAGGAGTCTACAGTTGAAAGGGAGATCCCGGAAGACGCCAAGGTGCGCGTGTTCGGGAAGGAGGTCCGGAGCGAGTGGAGCACTTTCAGAGGAAGAGAAGCAGACGGAGCCAAGACAGCGCCAGGACAAAAAGCAGATGATTCCAGGAGAGAGCCAGGACGAGAAGCAGACGATTCCAGGATAGAGCGAGGATGAAAAATAGACGGACCGGGAGCCGAGCAAAGACCAGAAGCAGACCAACCACCGAGGCGTACGGAGACAGCGGATGCTGAAGAGGAGAAGTGGTCAGAGGACTGGTGGTTACCCCCGGAGAATGCTGTGAGGCTGCCGTAGCTCAGGAGAGCTGTGGCCCTCTGCGGTACGTGAATTGGGGCAAAGGGGCACTAACGTAAGGGAAGGGAGGGGGAGGCGAGTTCAAGGGACTCAAGGGACACTTGGAGGGGGTGAAAAACCCACGTGCACCTGGTTTTCTTTCCCGTCATCACCTTTTCGTATTTCCTCACACCTCCCTCCCAGCCTTCCTTTTTTTTCACTGGGGCCAACGTCCGCCACTGTAGCTAAACGGACAGGCCCACAAACCCCGTCCCTCCCCCCCTGAGCCTGCATTTCATATTGCTCAGGGACCTAAGAAGAGACACTGAAAAAAACCTGGCAGATAGTGAGACTAGATTATTTATTCTTTCTTTTCCCCTTCCTTTGATTTTTTTTTTGGGTTGCTCTCCCTGCCTTTCACTGTCAGGGCCGGGTATTAACGGAGGAGTAAGGAGGAAGGCTAGTCTGAGCCTTTCTTAGGCTCTCGTTGGTATCCCCAACCCTTGGTCCTTCCTGACCTGGTGGTGGCACGATTTGCGAAGACGTACCCGATCCAACCAACACCAAGTCAAGACCATCCCGGCTTTTCTCACCCAAAAACTTGTGTTCACTACCATTTCTGTTGTGCTTAAGTTCAATAAATGTCACCATCATTCAACAGCCTCCTTGCTTTTTTTTCCACCGACCCCTCTCACACTGTGCAAGTGTGCACTGATCTTCAGCCCTCTCTTTTCTTTGCCATTGTTGTGACATCGGTGTCATAGCTCGGTGTTGGTGTTCAGCTTGGGGCTATGCAGTTAATGCAGCGCAGCTCCAGAAATTCTCTGTAAAACCATAATCTTAACCCAAGGAGCTAATCACAAATTACACATCAGTGGGCCTATAACACTGCAAATCATTCATACACATATTTGCCCTGCTCCGAGGATTCGGTTAAGATCAAAGGAAAGCTGCTGGATTATAGCGAAATGTCTAAAACTAAATTTTATACATTATTTACATCTGCAGTTTAACTTCTAGTACCATGGTTTTGATTTAAGGAAAACATTTAAAACACCCCACCATTCTTTGTCAATGGATCAGCTAGTAAAAGTTAACTAAAGGACAACAAGACCAGCTTAATTCTCCATTTATTTAATTTTTATTTAAAGACTAGATCTCCTAGCATGACCTCTATCATTTATTTTCAAAGAAAATTTATTTTAAACATCAATAACCTGGAAGGAAAAGTTTTAAGATTTAAAACATTCATTTATTATCATAACAGTTTGAAAAATAGGAAAAGTTTTATATTACCAAAGTTTGGAAATGCAGACATCAGCATATGGACAGAATAGTTCCCAATGAACACCTCTATCTCTCTCGATGTTTCCCTCTCATAGGACTCCGCACCCATTCAAAAGTTAAAGTTCAGAAAATGTCAAAGTCCCTGCGCCATAGAAAAAGTTGTGCAGACCGACAGCATGTCGGGGTGCACAGATAAAAACGGAAAAGCAAGCTCCTTTCATCGTCCTAAATGTCCTCTTTTATACCCTTTTTCACTAACTTATCTATCTAAAATTCGTAACTTTGGGGTCTTAGACTGTCCGTGATTGGTCACTTGAGGGGTGGATGAGCATCACCTCATCACATTATTGTTCAATTTCCACAGATTCATCATTATAATTGAAAAAATAGTAAGCCCATTGTTCATGTCATGTTTCTTTCGCTTGTGTCCTTTAATTTGTAATTCGATGTCCTATTCCCACGTTCAAGATGCTGACATTCGAAAAAGTTGGCATCCATTTCAAGATGCAGGGGACACTGTCCTTGACCCATTCTGTACAGGCACAGGCTGCTCGCTCTTCTCCCTTTCCAAACTTGCACATGCGTACTTTTGCGCAAACTCAGATTCGCAGTCAGCCTCCATTTTGTATTGGCCACATAGGCCACATTTTAGGAACTGCTATAGAAACAAACATAAATTTGAGAAATAAAGCCCTTCTGTTTACCTCCCCCTACTAATAGTTTCCCAGTTAGTAGTTACATAGCTTTAAGCAACATATATGCATGGTTTACTCACCAATCTTCATGATTCATGCCACAAATAAACAGACAGAAAGCACATCCATGCAATTTTGAATTAGATTATGACAAATGCGTACTTTTTAGGACAAAATACATTACAAATGAGTAGATTACAATTTACAATTACATGCAATTTAGTATCTCACGTGTACTTGTGTATGTGCATTCTATTCTATGTTGGTTAATTTCAAAACCACACGATTAATACATATTACTGTTCAGGAGAAGTAACTTCACAAGGGGTATAAAAAAAATGTTGTTTCCACCTTGCTCCATCAACTCCCTCCTTTGGTGATTTATCACCAAATATCTTCCATAAATGTGTACATTCTTATCTCAACATGTTTCAGATTCTTTTAATTAGTATGAGTTACACTTTAGTTTCTTCCATTTTCTTTCGGTCTTGATAAAGCTTCTCTTTAAACCCTTCCATCTCAATATCACCTTTTTCTCATTCCCTGTCTTGTTTTTCTTCAATTACTTTCTTTAAAGATATTTTGACATTTCTTCTCTTTCTACATTGGCAACTTAATCTCAAAACTAAAATCACTATTATTATTACAGTAACTGGAATTAGTATTTTCCCTATAACAGATCTACCTATTTCATAAAACCGATTTTTGACTGCTGAAAAACTTCTACCAAGTTTCTCAAGAACACCATCAACCTCCAGTGGTTCAACTTCCTTATGCAATTCTGTAAGATTTGCAATATATCTCTCAATGTTTTGACTTTTATCAGGAATTTAGGTACAACAGTGTTGCACCTTCAAAATTCCACAGACTCCTCCTTCTTTTGCCAAAATTATATCTAAAGCAAGTCGATTTTGCATCACCATACTTCTCATAGAAAACATTTCAGTGTTTACCATTAAAAATCCTCCAGCTGTGTCTGTTGACAATCAGTCTACTATTGTTGACAATTTTCTAATTCTGTTTGCATTAAAGAATATACCCACTGCTGGTGTCAGTGCTCCAAAAACATCACCTATTATTTCAATCACACTTTCTCTTCTTCTACGACTTAAAGGTTTATCTATTTCATGAATTCCATTAGTACCTCTATCTACATGAAAGATTTTAGGAAAGACCAAGCCAATATAACATGAAACGTACCCATTGGTCTGGTAGTTTGTAATAAGCTTTGTTCCCGCATAAAAAAATAAATACCTGGAAAATCTGGGTCATTACCACCTTTAAATCCAACCCCCTTTTATGATATAGGAATCTTCACATTGACTTGCTTCCACAAAATAATTGTCATACACAGTGTTATCTCTTTGAATACATAATTTGCCCAATAATAGTGTATCTATGCTTATAGCCACATTTACATAATGTGCCTCAATATTATCATCTGCAAACGTCCACATTGTAGATTTAGTTTGTTTCACTTTTTCTTTCCTTTTATATTGTTGCCTTCTTTCCTCAACCATATTTAAAAAGACTTTCTCTTCATTTCTCATTTTAGAAATCAAATTATGTTTGAAGGCATAATCATGTGTCAATTCTTGAGTTTCTAAGAAATATTCTCCAAAAACTTAAGCAGGCTTAATTTGATTCAGTTCAGCAACAATTTTCAATTTGGCAAATACATCATCAGAATCTGAATTATAATATTCTAATTTTCCTGTCCTAAAAAATAAACGTGTTAATACACTACATGTAACTCCATATGTTGACGGTAAATGGTGGTAAGTCACACCCCCAGGCACAGATGCTGGCAATTTCACACAGTAATTATAAAGAGGAAAGCTCCTTGAGGAATTATTTATACTTTTTTTCAATTTCTGTTAAGTCTTTCAAAAGTACATCAATTTGTAAAGGAACATAGGAAACGTGATCTCTCAGTCAATTTTATGTATAATTCAATATTCAAATCTTCAAATTTACAAAATTAAAGTGATATATAATTAGGCAACAAAAAAAACACTACATTCATCGATACACCTTTACAGTAGTGTGATATACCATTGGTAACATATGTATTATTCACATATAAACAAAGCGTGTTCCTTTCTTTTACATCAATAAATTAATTCATCAGTTTTCTATATACAAATCCTTTCGTTGATGAATGAGCACCAAATGGTATAAGGTCGTTGACGTTTCGGTCTTTAACGTATGATTTTCACCAAGACCATCCTCAGGACTATATGTTGCACATAATATCTACAAAAATATACACAATATATACAGTAATTACATAGAGTCCACAAACTCCTGTCCAATATATTTGATTGCCTGCTTATATTAAACCACCTCAACCACACCCAGTGTGACCAACTAAACACCAAAATCTGCACCACAACAAGCCCATCCGGGCATACCATACTCACTGAACACGTCCGATTCTCTGCCAAATTCAATCAACCGTGGCTTCACAAATGAAGACCAGAAATACTCCTATATGGGTATAGAGCGGGAATGAGTCTAACTGGTATAGTTATAGGTCAGGTATTAGACAATAATCACCTTAGCGGGTCAGGGCTTACCTTCACAATTGTGAGTAAACGTACAAGCAGGCAAAGCGTTTACTCACAATTGTAATTGATTGATGTAAAAGAAAGGAACACGCTATGTATATATGTGAATAATACATATGTTACCAATGGTATATCACACTACTGTAAAGGTGTGTCGATGAATGTAGTGTTTTTTTTGTTGCCTAATTATATATCACTTTAATTTTGTAAATTTGAAGATTTGAATATTGAATTATACATAAAATTGACTGAGAGATCACGTTTCCTATGTTCCTTTACAAATTGATGTACTTTTGAAAGACTTGACAGAAATTGAAAAAAAGTATAAATAATTCCTCAAGGAGCTTTCCTCTTTATAATTACTGTTACCCAGTTCCTTGGGGATAACTGGGTTGCCCTATTTCTTGTCACTTAGGCAATTTCACACAGACATAGCAATCCCTGGCCTCCATCGTCTTCACATACTCGGATAATCTTGAAAAGGTATTTGGCGAGAAATCACTAATAGAGTTATCTCGATGAATTTCAGGCCTATACACATGTAATTTTTCATTTTTTTTTATTATTATTCTTTTCTTTCACTCTCATTTGCTCTCAATTTTTCAAAATCTGGTCTAAAAGGAATAATAATAGCAAGAATCAACCTTACTAACATTAATAACCCAGTGCATATTAACCACATTCTACACCATTTTCTAAAAATCGAACACTTAGATTGGGTTACTTAGCCATTTTTTTTAACCATCTTTTCACCTTTAAATTGTCTCTCTTTACCTTTGTTTTACACTTACAATGTTCTTTTTCAATCAAGTTTCCAGATTTTGCAATAGCTTTTCGGCATTAGAGAATCAGCAAACGGAGAAGGTCGATGCCCCAACAACCTTAGTGAAAGAGGGTGGGTCCTACTCTGAACAGCAGAAGCACTTAATTCCTGAGCTACCTAAGCAATCTTCTTTGTTACCCTTACCTTCCGCCTAATCTGCCCACTCTGCACCTGGCTCTTGGGACATGTCCGGGTCTCCTGGGACGCTGGCCAATATTCTGTTAAGCCTGAAGGAGGACATCAGTAGGAGGTTTACTACCTCAGAGACTAATCAGGCAGCTATCCAGGCTTCACGCAAAGCACTCGCTCAGAAAGTAGAAGAGGTCTCTCAAGGAACGGACGCTCTTGAGGCAGAACTACCAAAAATAAAGGAAGCCCTGAGTGCATCTTCTGCTTCGATGAGTAAAATGGCTAAACAAAATCAGGAGCTGAAAGATGATATAGAGCGGTTAGAAAATCATTCAAGGAAGAATAACTTGAAAATCCTAAATGTACCGGAAGATTTCAAAGGGTCCGATTTAAAGAACTTTGTTGTCTCCCTTTTGAAGGATACCATCCTGAAAGACTCAGAGGAAGTAGGTGTGGACCTGTGTATGGATTTTCAGAGGGTCCACCGAGACCCATTCAGAAGGGTTCAAGGAAGAGAACGCCCTAGGAAAATTCTGGTGAACTTTCTTACATATACCACGAAGGAGAGGATTCTGTCTCTTGCCCTGAAAGCTGGTCATCTAAAATGTAGTTCTTTCTCCACTATATTTTCTTTTTCTATCCTTTCAGATGTCTCTCACATTACGGCCACCAAGCAATGGGAAATGGGAAAGAGAATGTCGACTTTGAACGTTCTGGGGGCAAAGACCCAACTGAGATTTCCCGCATCGCTACGTATAATGTGGAATAAACACATGTATAACATACGTCAAATAGAAGAGGTCGATTCCCTAATAGAGAAAATCAGAGAGGAGAGCAGTGGGGCGGGTGGAAGTGTTAGTAAGTGTTAGTAAGGTGTCATTAGTAAGATTATTTAGTTAAATATATGATATTGTGGCACTTTTTGGTTTTGAAAAGGATAGATGTATACGGTGTACAGCTAAGTATTTAGTTAACTATAGCAAGTATGTAACGCCACACGTTGAGGGGGGGTTCTCTGTCTAAGGGCGTAGCCCAGAAACATGGGAGGGTTCCCCATGGGAGTAGAGAGTCAGGGGCTGTCACTGGTGGGAGAGGGGGTGGGTTTGCAGTGGGAGAAAACCTCTTTTTCACCACAGCTGTCTGTGGAAATATATCTTTGGCCTGTTTAAAGTTGAAGGGAAGCCTGATATAGAATGATACTGAACGAAATAAAGTTCCTGTCATGGATCGTTAATGGTCTCCGTTGCCCCAGAAGACAGAGGATAATAATGAAATATTTGGAGCAATCCTCTGCTCAGGTTATTCTTTTACAAGAAACCCATTTAGGCTATCTTGAAGCAAGATCCATGTTTAGGAATTATAAATGGGTGGAGAGTTTCTATTGCTCAGAGCAAAATATCCATAATAAAGGAGTAGCTATTTTATTTAGATCTAATTTAGATTGCTCCATTAAGGATATGTCAACTGATCAATCAGGGAGGTGGATTTTGGTGCAGGCAGTGATTGAGGTCCTAATGTGGTCGATCCGGTCTGTCTCCTTAAAGTGCAGGCCAAATTGGCTAAAGTCACCATGCCAATAATAATGGGTGGCGATTTCAATGTCCTTCTTAATCCCTCCGAAGATAGGTCTAATCTCAGCCGCTCTGTGACAGCCCATCGCATGCGTCCGACAATGATTAATATGATGCATGAGTTTGGATTAGTGGATCTATGGAGCGCAAAGAAAGAGGATGATCTGGGTTTTACTTTCTTTAGTAAAAAATACGGCCACTCTTCCAGAGTAGACTATATTCTCACAGCTAGATGATGTTTGGAGCATTTGGTAGATATATCTATCCTTCCATCTATCTTGTCTGATCATGCCCCAATAATCTTCCTTTATCGTAAAGGGAATTCAACTATTGCTTCTAGATGGACATTAAAAAGGGCAATGTTGGCTAATGAAGAGTTAATAATAACAATTAATTCATCAACTGAGGAGTATTTTACTGAGAATTTGGGTTCAACCTCATTGGAGTATGTTTGGGATGCATTCAAGGCCCATACCCGGGGGGTACTACACAGTTGGATAAGCTCTAAAAACAGGGAAGAAAGATTAGAATTTAATAAGGTGGAGGAGGAGATCTCTAGATTGGAAAGAGTTAGATCTAACTGTTCCTCGGACAATCTGCCACAAGTCCTAAAGGACCTAGAGGATCTTCGCTTTATTTATAAGGACAAGTTAGATCAAAAGCTAACAGCACAATGGGCGGTCCACAATATGGAAAACTTTGAATATGGGGAAAAAGCAGGAGCTACCCTAGCTCGGAAGATCAAAAGTGACAGAGTTAGGAATAATATTAATAAGCTGATGGTAGATGAGAGTGGTACGATATCCTGTCACCAGGAAGATATGCAGAGATGTCTCCTGTCTTGGTTTTCCACTCTTTATAAAGAAGACAGGGCTCCTTCTACCACTTCAATTCAAGATTGTCTGAAAAGTAAAGCCTTACCTAGCCTGTTGAGGGAGGGTCGGGTTCTGTTAGAAATTCCAATTACTGATGATGAAATAAGAAACTATTTAAAGAAGATCAAAAATAATAAAGCGGCAGGGTCAGATGCACTCCCGGGGGAGGTATATAAAATCCTGAAAGAAGCAATCGTCCCTAGACTCAGGGAGTTGTTTAATTGTATTTTTAGCCCTGGGGCAGAATTCCCCCCTCATGGAAGGAAGCAATAATTGTTTTGATATCGAAGCCTGGTAAAGACCCCCCTCAGACTTGATTCATATAGACCAATCTCCCTGCTGAATGCAGACTATAAGATCTTCACTAGCATTCTGGCAGGGAGATTGGGGAGGGTAGCTCCTCAATTGATTAACGAGGACCAAAATGGTTTCCTGCCGGGAAGATACATTCAGGAACAAACTTTACAACTAATAGGATGTATAGACCTGCGGTGGCATGGTCAGAACCCTTGGCGGTAGCTGCCTATGATGCCACCAAGGCGTTTGATCGTGTGAGGTGGGAGTATCACTGGGAGACTTTAAAAATAATGGGGTTTGGTCTTCCGTGTATTAATATATTAATAGGATGCTATGAAGGGGCCTCTGCTGCTATTCTTCTCAATGGACTATTGACACCAAGTTTTAGTATACAAAGGGGTACACGACAGGGGTGTTCTATTTTGCCCCTGTTGTTCGATATCTATATTGAACCTTTGGCTCAAGCTTTGAGACTTGACGAGCAGATCACCCCATTTCAGGTCTCTGGGTATAAGTGTAAGGTAGCCCTCTACGCGGATGATCTGCTGGTGTATACCAGTAACCCAGTAGAGGTGTTTCCCAGGGTAGAAAATATTTTGAAAGAGTTTGGTCCGCTCTCCGGATACTCGATCAATTCCTCCAAGACCGAGGTTATGTGCTGGGGAGTCGAGAATTATGGTGGGAGACACTGTGAGGAGTTCAGGTATCTGGGGATTATTATAACCCATAATATAGAGGATATTCCCACGACGAACTTGAAGAAAGTGTCTAAAGAAATTGATCATCTTCTTCTGAAATGGCAGAACCTTCCCCTTACCATCTATGGGAGAGTAAACCTAGTCAAAATGGTAATCTTGCCAAAGCTGATATTTTTGTTCGGGGCTGTACCACTCGATTTCCCTGGAAAGTTACTGGGAAATATTCAAAGTAAGATAGGGAGCTTTATATGGGCTAACAAAAACTCCAGGCTATCTTGGAAGAAGTTAAAACAGAGTCTGATCAAAGGTGGCCTTGCTCTCCCAGATGTTTCTTTATATTCTTTTGCTTTTTTGTTTAAAAACATCCGTTGTCTACTATCTACCCCTCCTGGTTCTAATTGGGGGAGGATTCTGGATGTCATGGTTCATTTTGAGGGAGGTAGTTCTGGGTTTTTATATAAATTTGGTGCTCCCAGATTTTTCAAAAAGGTACGGTTAAAAGTAATGAGGTCAGCTCTCAGAGTGTGGCAAAACTTGAAATCGAAGTGGGGAATAAGATATTACTCCGATTTTGCCCCTATTTGGGACTCTCCAGGGCTCCTCGCCTGCCTAAATGATATCTTGGCTATTCCTATTAGGGGGGCGGGAATCTGCATCTGGTCCGATTTAATATCACAGGAAGGAGTTCATCCATGGGAGGTGTTAAAGGCTAAAATAGGGGACTCTTTCTCCCGCTTCAAGTATTTGCAAATATGTTCTTGGTTCGCTGCTGAGAAAGATCTTATTGGTGGAAACTGGGAGATCGAGAATGCCCTTCAAAATGTAAACCCCCAAAAAAGAAGGTAGGGATATGGTACAGGGCGTTAATTGATGAAGAGGATACTGATTTTCCTTCCCCCTACAGGGTGTGGAGTCTATCACCTTTGGAAGTTGTTTCGGTTGATTTGTTTTTCCTCTCCCTCTGTAATTTATATAAGTATGTCAAATCAGCTTCTCTAAAGAAAAAACATGTTTTGTGGTACATAGACTATACTATACCCCAAAACAGATTGCTAGGTTTGCTTTTACCTCAGCCCCGAAATGTCCAAGGTGTGGCTTAGTAGAGGCTGATGATCTACATGTTTTTTGACTGTGGATCCCTAAGAATTTTTGGGGGAAATGTGGAGAGGGCTTTGGAGGGAGTTTTTAAAGTCAAGATTAATCTTAATCTGTCACTAGTTGTTTTTGGTATTGAGAACAATCCTATAAACCAATTACCTAACAAATCGAATGGTTTATTCCTCTGCTTGATGTTAGCAGCCCGTAGAGAGATCTGTTGACGGCGGAAAGATCCTGAGCCACCGCAATATGAGACCTGGTTGAGAGCAGTATTGAGTATGGCGAGATTGGACCAAGGGGAAGGGAGTATCTGGATACCGCTAACTACCTGGGGTACAGAACTGAGGCTAGTCTAAGTACCCGCGGTCCAATGATTACACCTAGCCTCGCACAAATGAAGCTGGTCTGGTCGGCCTAAAAGCGAATGCAAGAGCATGGACCCATGGCTCCCAGTTTGGTAGAAGGTTTTTCCTATGCGAAATTGCAGATGCTTAAGGTGAAATGGAACATAAAAAAAATTATTCCAGATTTTGTTTCATATATTTTTCTTTTCACAATTTCCCAAAACCTTTTAAATATCTTTTTCTTTCTTTGAGTCACAGTGTACTCACTTTCTTTTTCTTCAACTTGACAAATCAAATTTTCTTGGCTGCTACTTACTTCACTTATTGGAGGCAATAGTATATATGTCCACTCATGTTATTTATATTGTTGATTTGGTCTCCTCACTCTTTTTGGCCTTTGCACAATCTCTATTTTCTTTCCCAACAACTCCTTTTGACTGGGTATTTCATTTACTTGATCCTCTGGTACTTTTGCTTTATTAACCAGTTTAATTTTCAGTCCATCAGATCCTTTAGGCCAATTATCTCCTTTTCAAACTCTTTTTATTTCAGGTTCAACAGTGTTTCGTTCCACTCTTCAAGCTCTTTTTCTTTAAATTCTCCTTAATTGAGTATCATCATCACTGTCATCAGTCTCTGTTTCAGATCGTTCTACAGTGTTATTTATAATTAACTTTATAGGATTTGATTCATTTTCTGAGCTTATTTTCTCTTTGGTCAGTTATTTCACTCTGTTAGGAAATTCTCCATAGCTGGTACTTGGAAGCTCATCCTCATCGTAAGTTATTTCCTTTTCACCAGTTTCGAGATTTCGGTTCCTGCTTTCAGAGCTTTCAGACTGTCCTTCAGTATTTTCTTGATTACCAGTCTTATTTTCACTTAGCTCAGTGTCCTTACTGGTATCAGTCTATACCAAATCTAGACTTACAGGTTGATCTTCAAAATGTGGTATTTCAACAATTTCACTTTCTCCTTCAGATGCAGAGTTATTATCTGATATCTCCAGATGTCGATGAACAGGTCAAGCTTCAGTATCTGGACCTCTTTCTGGTTCACCCTCAGAGTCCGAGTCAGTGGTACTTTCACCCTCTTCCTGTGGATTTTCAGGCTCAGGCACACCGATGGTATGACTAGCGTGCACCCATCTCTTGACCCCAGCACATTTAACTGCAGTGGTGCTAGCCAGAATGACTTGTCTGGGCTTTTGCCAGTGAGGCACTAGACAGTTTCTTCTCCTGTGAACCTTTATCCGAACCCAATCTCCAGGGACTAGATCATGAGCTGGATGTTTTTCTTTTGTTTGTGCCTCAGTTCCGACCTGATGGAACACAGAAGTTACCACGTCAGACACATTTTTGCAGTAATCTAGTATGATATCATCATTTATAGTTAACAGTTTATCAACTTGCACAAATGCTTGTCTCATTACTCTTCCCATCAAAATCTCATGAGGTCTTAATCCCGTCCTTTTATCAGGTATGCTCCTCAAGGTCATTAGAACAAGAGGCAGTGTATCGGCCCATTTTAGTCCTGTGCCCAAACACATTTTTGCACTTCTGTTTTTTATTGTTCCATTTACTTGTTCAACTACCCCAAAAGCTTCTGGTCTGTAAGCACAGTGTAGCTTCTGACGAACGTCCAGTGCTTCACAAATCATTTACATTAATTCATTATGAAAAAGTGTTCCACGGTCTGTCTCAATGGTTACTGGGAAACCGGAGCGTGGTATTATCTCACGCAACAGGAGTTTTGCAACAGTCACTCCATCATTTCTCCGGGTTGGAAAGGCTTCAACCCACCGTGAAAACAGACAAATGATTACAAGTACATACCAAAGTCTGTTACAGGGGGGAAAGCTCAATAAAATCCAATTGCATTCTTGTAAATGGACCTCCCTCCCGTCCTATCGTTCCCAAACTCAGAACTGTTTTTCTTCTTGGATTTAATTGCTGACATACAAGACATCTCTGGCACAGGCTTTCGGCAATCATCCTAAACTTAGGGTTGTACCATGTCTGTCTAAACATTCTGATCATAGCGTGGCTCCCAATATGGGCTTGACCATGATACATTCTGGCCATATTTGAAATCATGTTATCAGGCATTACTGGTCTTTTATCTTTGTAAACCCAAATTTCATCCTCCTCTCTCTGTCTACATCCTGCTTTTAACCAATTATCTTTTTCCTCTTCACTAGCTTCCTCCTGCATTTGTCTCACTTCCTGCCATGTCTCAACTACTGTGGTTAGCATTAAAGGACTTGAAACATGTTCAGTTCGTCTATCCCGATTTATAGATGCAATGTTTTTGGCACAATATTTTGCAATCAAATCAACATACCTATTACCTCTGGTAATGTAGTCATCTCCTTTCCTGTGAGCTGTACATTTCACGACAGCAATCTTGTCAGGTAATTGAATTGCATCAGCCAACATTCTCACAAATTCAGCATGTCTAATGGGGGATCCTGCCGAAGTCATATAACCTCTTTGAGACCACAGTTGACCATAATCACGGACAACCCCAAAACCCTAGTGACTATGGTGACACTTATCTCTTTTCCCAGTTCACATGCTCGAATCAAAGCAATCAATTCTGCAATTTGAGCAGAACAAATTCCTTACAGACAAGATGCTTCTAGGGCATCTGCCACTGTACATACAGCATATGCAGCACTCAGAGCCCCTTCTTCTGTTCTTAAGCATGAGCTACCAACAAACATCACATAATCAGATTCAGGCAATGGTTCACCTTTGATGTCAGGTCTTGGTTTGGTACAGTATTCAAGAACATCCAAACATTTGTGATCAACTTCATTTCTTACTTCCACATCCATAACAGCAGGTAACAGTGTAGATGGATTTACATTTAAACATCTTGAAACTGTCACATTATCTGCACTAGAATTGTTTTCTCATATTTTGTCATTCTGTTATTGGTAAGGTACTGCGTTTTGGTTATAGCGAGGAGAAGCTCCACTGAATGAGGTACATATACTCTCAAAAGAAATCCCATCACTATGCCTTCATTTTGTTCCAGACTCATACTTGTAGCAGCTACTGCTTTTAAACATCCTGGCAATGCCCTTCCAACGGGATCCAAAAAAGCAGAAAAATATGCAATTGGCTTTCTCAGTTTTCCATGTCTTTGTATTAAAACTGACAATGCACATCCTTCTCTCTCACTGCAATGCAGCTCGAATTCTTTTTCATAATCTGGCATTCCTAATGTGGGTGCTTCACATAGACTTGTTTTTAGCTGCTGAAAAGCTTCCATTTCTGCTTTGTTCAGCGTTATTGGATCTTTTACATCTGCCTTTGTCAATCTTTGTAAAGGTTTAGCTATTAGTGAGAATTCACTAATCCATTGTCGACAATATCCAACCATTCCAAGAAATATTCTCACCTGTCTCTGTGTTTTTGGAGGTTTCATTCCATGTATCATTTTGATCCTTTCTATGGTAACTTGCCTTATTCCTTTAGCAATCTTATGGCCTAAATATTGTACTTCTTTGTGACAAAACTGTAGTTTTGACGGAGACAGTTTATGTCCCTCTACTGCAAATGATTTAGCAGTGCAACGGTGTCCGAAACACATTCATCTTTTGTTTTTGATGCCACTAGCAAATCATCAATGTATTGCACTAGAACTGATTCTCCCGGCATATTTAAACTTTCTAATGATTCTTTAGCAATTGATTTAAGATGGATGGACTCTCAGTATACCCCTGAGGAATTCGGCACCATGCCAAAATACGGTCTCCGAACAGGAACGCAAACATTGGCTGGCTTTCAGGATGTAATGCAACAGTGAAGAACGCATTACATAAATCAATGACTGTATACCATTCTGCATCATGTGGAATTTGGTATAGAATTACTTCTGGGTTTGGCACAATTGGAAAACATGGAACAACAATTGTATTAACCTTTCTCAAATCCTGTACTATTCTAGATGTTCCATTAGGGTTTTTCAATCCCATTGTAGGCGAATTACAAGGACTACTTTCTATTTCTCTCAAGATTCCTTGTTCAATCATTTTATTTATCACTGGGTTATTCCTTCAATTATTTCAGCTGTCATTTTGTATTGAGGGATGTTTGGGTAACTTTCTACATTTTTCATCAAGCCAATATCTTCTCCTGTGAAGTCCCACACTTGTTCTTTGACTACCTTCTTCAATTCATCGGGTATTTTCTCTCGATCAAACACAGGAAACATACTATTCTTCTCTGATTCTATCAGTGGCAGTCATTTTATACAAGCTATCCTCATCCAGGGTTTGAAGCTCAATGCCATCTGGTGAACAGTAAATGGCACAGTTCATTTTGCACAGTATGTCCCTGCCAAGAAGATTAACAGGACTACTGTCACACACCACAAATCGATGCATGTCTTTGAAGTTTCCAATTTCTATTTCAACTGGTTTTGTTAAAGATGTTTTAATCTGTTTATTAGCTACACCTACAACTTGTATATGTTCTCCCGAGAGAGGAAGGTTTTGAACTTCTACTGATCTAACAGTAGAACCGGTAGCACATGTGTCCACTAGCAAAGTCACATCTACATCATTCACCTTTCCATTCACATAAGGACCAGATTGATCTACCTCTAGAGTAGTGCCAAGTACGCACTCTTCTTCCTCTCTCAGGCACTGTCAGAAACTGTCATCCGACTCACTCCCGTCTTCCTCCAACCAATACTGTGGACTCACATTCACTCTTGGATTTCTTATTACCTGATCTCCAGCGCAGAATCCTGCCTCTGCACTGTATCTCTGTAGGTTTACACTGTGAGGAAGTGGTGGTTGTGGCACCTGACTCTGTTGATTAACTACCTGTTTCTGTGGCCATGGCTGTTGCATTACCTCATTCTGCACCTGTGGATTCAATGATGTATTTTCTGGGTTAACTTTCGGTGGATACTTACACTCTTTTCTCCAATGCCCTATCCTGCCGCAATTATGACATGGATATTTCTTCTTTAGTTCTTCTATATTTCCTGTACATTTCGGTTTACTGAAATTTCCCTTTATTCTATTCTGATGTCCTTCTGCAGTTTTATTCTCTAATTGAGCTACTTGATGTTCTGCAAGTTTCACTTGTGCCCACATCGCTTTCTCTTTAAGCTTTCTTTGTTTTACTTAGATTTCATCACTACAGTATTTTGCATGCCTCAAAACCTCATCAACTGAGCATGGCTGCCACCCCATCAAATTATGCTTAATCAGGTCTCCAATTTCTGGTCTTAATCCAAACACAAAACGATATACAAAATTACTCCTATCTTTTTCATTCAACTCCTCATATCCACTATATTGTTTAAACACTAATAACAGTCTCTCATAAAATGCATGAACTGATTCATTTGCTTCTTGTATTGTCTGTCAATCTTTACCCAATCTGTCTCTTTTGGTGGGATTTTATTTTTCAGAAACACTATTAATTGCTCATATTTTCGCATTACTTCAGGTCCAGGAGCACCTGTTACTTTATCTTGTGGATATTCAGTTTTAGGCCAATCTACAGTGATCTTACACTCTGACCATAGATCTGCTGGTACCACTATGTCAAACAGTCCATATAAATCTTCCCATAAAACCTTTGAAACCTTTACAAATCAATCTACTTGCCTATACCATTCTACTGGTTTCTCTCTTAATCTAGGAAAGTCATTCGTAAACGATAATATGTCCCGTCTACTCCAGTGTACATGTACATATCCTCCTCCTGGTATTTCTCCCATAGGAAATTCAGTTACCACTTCTTTTTCTCTTACTGGGAAAGGTAATGTTGATTTGTCATTGTTTTCCTCTCTTTTCTTTGCCCATATTATTTTCCACTTATCAATGTCTCCCCATTTTCTCAACAACACAATCAATTCTTTTACTTGAGTTATTATTCCTGTCGTATTCATATTTTCTATATCCTTTTCTGTAAAATCCACTCTATAAGGTTTCTGCAGCGCTTTATATTTTGTAAAATCTACATCCATTTCACTCGCTAACTATTCAAATCGATCATGCATATTTTTGGTTTTCCATGTGATACTTTTACACATAAACATCAATTCATCATCTTGATAACTTTTCAATCTATCTGTCCCAATAGTTCCAATTATTAATTCCTCCATATAAATTTTTAGTCTAGCCACATCTAACGTTTTTGGTTCATTTTCTTTCAATTTCAAAGTTTTAATCTAATCACTTAGTTCCTGCTCTGATGGTCCTACTGGGGTTTGTGTCAAATCGATTTTCTCTACACTTTTCTCAGGAGTCATAAAACCAGACTCCACACCTGTTGGGAATTTATACGGAAGTCTTTGATTAAAAGTCAAATCAGGAGGTGTCATGTGATTATTACGTTTATTTCTGACAAGTCTGGGTAAACCTTTTCTTTCACTTTTTGTAGGCTTTGATTCCAGGGAATAGTTAAAGATAGTTCTTTTATTTTCTGATTCTCAAACACGGGAATTACAGGACCTATTGTTACTGGAACAGTTACAGATTCTATATTTTTTGTGAGTTCTTGTATCTTTTCAGTTAATTCATTTGTTGAACATATATATTCAGAAGTACTTGGTTGTTCTTCAATTTGCCTCTCCATTCTGTTCTCATTTTTCCTTGTTTCATCATTTCGTTTAGGTGTACCAGTAAGTCTAGTTCCCAATAATGGAACATCAGAATCGTATATCATTACTACTCTTTCCGGAAGATCTCTAAAATTTGAAAATTGCCTTGGAGTCTCTGTAAACCTGTCCTCCATTTGAGGAGCATTTGGAGTTGTACCTATAAAACTTGGTTGATATGGTGGTGGTCTCCTATTTAAGATCTCCTCCAGCACTGTATCCTCTGATTCACAATCCTCATAACCTTTCCTTCCTGACTCTACATTATTTCTCTTTTCAGTACATTTTCGTCCTACTCCTTCTTCTAAATCATGCATTTTGTCTTCCTATTCAGCTAAAGCTTCAAACTGAGTCGGTCTAGGTCTTGGTTCAAGTTTCATCGTCTTTTCTCTCAAATTTCTGACTGAAAGATCCTACTTCTGGAAAAGCTAATGCACCATCATTTTTGGTATATCTTGCCCAATTCTCTAACCATATACATGTATAATAGCCATAACAAAGTGTTCATTACCAAAATTATTTAAAAGGGGTCTTTCATCTAGGTTCCAAACAAGTCATCCGAACGTACTTCTTGATCAAGACCCAATCTCCTGGACTGAGGTTGTGGCACTGTTTGCGATGCAGATCTAGTGTGCCGCTATAAACTGGTGAGAGACAGAATGAGCCCTTCAGCTAATTCTGTGCAATAAATAGAGTATCATATCAAATGTGATGCTCACAAGTGCATTTGCAGGTACAGCAAGCAATCTCATTGCTCGTCCCATAAGGATCACATAGGGTGATAAACCAGTCCTCCCGATCTGGAATACTTCAGATACTCACCAGCACTAGGGGCAGAGCCTCAGGCTATTTCAGTGATGTTGAAGCACAAATTGTGGCCAAATGAGCTTTTATGGCTCTATTGACCTGTTCTACAATCCCAGAGCTTCAGGTTGATCGCTTCAATGCAATCTTTGGTCAATCCTCAGTACCTCACTGTTAAAGTGTGTCCCTCAATCTGATTCCAGAGAAACCAGCATACCATACCTGGGGAATAATTCACGCAATAACAGTTTGGCTTTAGTAAGACTGTCATTGTTAATGTTATTATTCCAGTTAATAAAAACCATAACAAGTTATGAAAATGCGATAATAAAATGACTACCAATGTGCTAATTAGCTCAAATTAAAAACTGTGGTTACATACTACATTAAAATTGGTGTTTAGCAGCTGTAGATCCATTATAACGAGAAATGGGAAAATGAAAGTAATATTTTTGGACCACTTTGGCTCAAGTGCTTAGGCTGAAAAAGAGCAAAGATATAATGCCTGATGTATTACAGACATACAGACAGCGGTCATGAGTATTAGTGTTAACATGTTTGCAAAAGACCATAGGACTACTAGATCAAACAAAAACACAAATTAATTGGAATTTCGGTCCAATTATCTCTAGTCAAACCCCCCACCGCATAGCACCCTATTTGTGCCAGGGATCCCTTTTGATTAAGTGCGTAAGCAGCAGAAGCAGAGAAGATAAAGTTCTATTTATAGGGCAGATGGGAGTTTTGCATGAAGCTAGAACCATTGTGAGTCCACAGAAAGTAATGGCAGAACAGTTGCATGGAAAGACCCATTGGTCAAGAGTGCATAAGCAGGCGATGGAAACAAAAGTGCTTGATGTTGTAAAAACCAAGATTTCGTTCAAACATTAGGACACTTGCATACGGGTTGTGAGGGAGCATGAGCCAAAACCCTCCACCATTAGATGCATTAATGAGCACAGTAGGGTTTTACGGGGAAGAGAAAGATTTACAGCCTGAGAGAACAATGGACCATCCCCAGCCAATATGATTTGGGGAGCAAGCAGTAGAAGGCAACCAATAAAAATAAGGCTATTATATTACATGGCTGAATGCTCGGATAAAAGTTGCGGAAGTGATTTCTCCCCCCAAGGTTGTGTTGATTAGTCCATGTACCTCTTCGCCACAACGTGGCCTCATTTCGGGTTTTCAGTATAAGTTAGTCCATTATCAACTTTTGGGTAGAGTCAAATTGACGGGGCTCATATATTACTGGTTGAAGCTGGACTGAGTTCCTTCACTAATTTCCCACACCTCAATAAAGCTCTCGCACCTGGTTGGGTGAAACATAACAAACATGCCTCCAGGCAGGTGCGGACCACTATGGCTAGAAAGATTGGCTTCAGCAAAGACCTCCTAGGAGCATCCAGCTTAGGTGCAGCTAAGTTTCTCGTCTAAAATTGCATAGCCTACACGCCCGTCTCTCCCCTTGGTGGGCTCATGCCGGATTGAAATCAGAAACTGTTAGGCCAAGTAGGTGCATGCACATAATGTCTCTGTGCGTCTGTCCGTTGATGGCACCCAATACATATTATTGTGGCTTCCCCACCAGGAACAATTGTTCAGGAGAAGTAGCAAAGAAGGGTAATATCCTGAAAATTTGAAATTGATTTCAGTTGGCTATTAATTACCGCTTTCCAGACCACTTAGGAGACATCATCTAAGTTTAACGATAAAGCGTTGATTTGAAAGGAGGAAACTGCTTTTTGCAGTGGCTCATGCCAGGGATTGCCCAAGGCCTCAAATGTGACCTTTAAACTGGCTTTGAGCAAGTCAGCTGGCACTTTCAAGATCTGAATGTTGTACTTCAAGATATCTGACTGACGGGCTAGGGATTGTCCTATCTAGGAAGTTGAAATATTTTCCTGTAGCCTGTACACTGTGATTGGTCTAGGCTAGACATACAGCCACCGGGGAAGGCCTGGTGGCCCTATTGCAGCACATGGAGGAGAGACACCTTCATGACTCTCAGAATGGGTGATGCAGAAGGACGTTTTAGCTTCCTGTTAGACAGCTAATACTGTGTATAATAGCTGCACTCTTCTTTTTCAGGGAGGCTATATGGGAGGTGAAGTTAGATGTTTCCACAAACCAGACCCCCAGATAATTATACTTCTTGGCTGAATTGATGATCTTACTCCAAATATGCCATGCAAGATGTTTTTTTATTTATGTGGCGCTCAATATTCAGGACCTTTGTCTTATCCGGGTTTATTGTGAGGTGGTGTTTCCAGTTATATATGTGAAGGATACTCAAGGCTCTCTGTAGGCCGACTTTAGAGTGGTTCATTACCACTATATCACCTGTGTACTGCAGGATATGTCATTTGGACAAGCCTACTTTTTGAGTAATCAGGCAGCTATCCTCGAGAGCTTTCCCAGATCTGCGATATATAGGTTAAAAAGAAGGGGCGTAAGAACACACCACTTGCTTCAGCCTGCGCTGGTAGTGATTTTGGAGGTAGCATTATGAGGTCCTGTTCTCACTCGAACCCACGTGCCGGAATACAGCTGCAAGTACCGTGGGTGCTGGAATACAGCTGCAAGTACCATGACGTTATCCATTGTTGAAGCAACAGCTCGGAACCCAGTCTGGAAAAAAGGCTAAGCACTGTTTTCCACTACCCAGGCCTTCAGCTGTTTAAGTAGTGTTCTAGCAAAAGCTTTGACCTCTAGGTATGACAGTGCTTGCAGGTGGATATTTGAGGGAATTGTTGGGTCGCGTTTTTGAGAATTGGCCAGAGAATGGACCCCCTAGAAGCATCTGGTTCTTGAGCATTCAGAAAGGTTTGATTATAGAGGTGGTGAACACCTTTGCCTGTTCTTTTGAGGCACATTTAAATATGCTCTGTGGCACACAATTGGGCCCTGGAGCACTGTAATTTTTGATTGCTTTTGAAGAGTTTGCTGAGCCAGGGAGCTCAGGTCGGACCGGGGAGCTCAGGTCCTGGATATTGTCTGTAGTCAGTTCTGCAGCTTCCAACTTAGCAGCATAATAAGGTGCAAGGGACTGATCTACATAGAGCTCTTCCACATGCCTCATCCAAGATTATTTTGAGACTCGGTTTTCCCCTCCGATATTAGATTTTCTTATATGGGTGTACTTCCAGAAGCATGCCTGATTTGATTCCTAAGCAAAAGACACACCATTGATGGATGGAATGCAGAACAAATCAAACATTCTTCCCCAGTCAAGATATCCGGGTTAAATGCATCATTCTTTTGCTCACCATGCCACCCCAGTTTAGAACTGGCCCTAGGCAAATCAGTATTGACCCGGTGCCTCACGGGAACAGTCTAGTCGAACTGCCGAGCAACGTTCTCCCTGGACTAGAAACAAGCATCCTAGGGCCAGTTTCAGGGTTTCACCCCATATCAGCTAGGATAGCTTGGAGCCAGTGGCACGGTGAGGCGGGGACCCACATCTGGGCATGCCCGGCGCACTTAGGGCGAGAAAGGGGGTTAAATCCATCATTCTTCTGCTCACCATGCCACCCCAGTTTCCTTCAGCATTTGATAGAAGTTTAGCCATTCTTTTTGTTTAAAGGCCTTTTTTACTTCGCATGTGGTTATTTTAATGGTGATCACGCAGATTGGTGATGGCCTAAGCTGATTTTATGGTTGGGTTAAGCTTATGAACATGGAGGGCCCTCCTTTGCACTCTTCGTGTTAACAGGATGGGTTTATTGTGTTTAGGTGGAAGGCCCACCATCCCATCGATCCTTGCATGGCGGTCTACAGCAACTTTCAGGGAATCCCTTAGCTCTATTAGGATCTCTCCTAATCATAGTATATGTCTCATTGGGGTTGACTGTTGGCCTCCGAGGCCAGCTTTTCTAGCCACACATGCACCCTTGAGGTGTTGGGGTCCCTCCATTTTATTCTATTTACCAGTTTTGCTCTTTCAGCCCCAACAGAAAAGCCCACTGTGATGCATTTCCCCAGTAATAGGAGCAGCTACATGTAGGGTGAGGGACAAAGGTTTGTGGTCACTTTCTGTCCTGTTAGGAATCTCAATCTAATGAGGTGATTTGCTAAGGTCTCTGAAAAGAAGATAAAATCAATTGTCTTTTCTTCTGGTTGAATAGATTTGCACCCAGGTGAATGACATATTTCAACCTGTTGCAAAGGTCTCTGACAAGAAGATGAAAATCAATTGTCTTTTCTTCTGGTTGAGTAGATTTCCACCCAGGTGCTTACTATCACCATGACATATGTGACTCGGTGTAACTGGAATTATTTTCCCTACATTTAGTTGATAGCATATCACAAAACAATGGCACAATTCTTCTGCATGTTTTAAGAAACAAGGGGCCCTAACAAAGGGTGTTAAAGGACCCTTACATACTTGATGAAGTGGGTCCTCTTCCTTCTCCTTTTTTCTGCTTACACCCTTTTTCCCTCTTCCCTTTTCTGCCATACACTGAAATGACCAATCATGCTCTTCTATACTCAGATGATTATATTAAAACATTCTAGAAGGTCCCTCTCTCTTCTCTGACACTGCTGAACCAGTGCAGCCTGTCAACACATCAGTAGCTGAACAACTTGAAAAAAGTAAAAAGTAAAAAGAAACTGGTCAGACTACAATTAATGATAGGCATGCTCACGGAAAACATCAGAGCAGAGATAATTCCAGTTGGGTTGCACGCCAAAAACTTTCCCGGTGTCTTTACCGATATAAAAAAAAACTAGAAAACTAAAGTGACATCAGCACCACTTGTTACAGGCACTGGATGGTGCTCGGGATAGATACGGCTGTTGAGCAAGTTAAGAAAGTAATAATAGAAATCAACTACATTGAGAAACAAATCAAAGAAACCAGCACCATTGCCTACTGTAAGAAACTTTGTGATCAGGTTAAAAAAACATAGACAAGTTCCACAGAATCGAACAAAATAAGAAATCAGTAAAGGTAAAGAGAGACATTTGATCCTAAACAATAGATAGGACATACCCATACTTGAATAACGACTTTGGACAGCGCAAGTATTCAATTCAATTCAAAGGATCTTTATTCGGTGATTAAAAATCATCATAAAAGCACAAACATAATTACATGAGTAAAAAGGTCATTAAACATTTTCAAGATCCTGATACAAAAATATTAATATTAACATTAACAAGGAACACAAACGGGGAGAGAGTATAAAACTTTGCAGACAATAAAATCTGGAACACCTCATTCATCACCCCTAGTTAGCCTTAAACGGAACGCTACCTTGATAAAATTCATTATACAACACAGTGTAAACGGGTCCGATGCTTTTTGTAAAAAGAGTAATGCCTCCCTGGCATGTTCCAATTTTGCTTGTTTTAAAACTTTTACAAGAAATCTGCCCCTGGGCATTATAAAAAAAGGGCAGAGTAAAACAAAGTGAAGGGAATCCTGCGGAGACCTATTGTCGCAGCCGCAGGATCCCTTCTGTTCAATTGATGTTGCAAACCCTGCAGGTGATGCCAGTATAAATGGGAGTAAGTTCAATCTAAAACGGCACATGAAGAATCTATCCTGAGCATTGTGCATAAGGTACAAATATGGCTCCATTCCCTCAACGCTCTTCACCAGGTTATGGGCCCTCACTGTCTTTTTAATCCCTTCAGCCTCAGCTCTGCGTTGACATTTCAACTCAAGAAAGATTTTCTTTACTAGCATCTTATGCTGGGCTACAATTATTGCAGGGTTAGTGAAGAGATTCCCTAAGCCTAGTTCCTCTAGGGTGTTCTTTACATAAGTGAGCCAGGGAATTCGCATACATTTGTCCCTCTCTAAACAATCCGATCAAATTTCTCTGCTTAGAGACGCATCAGGATTGACCCAGATATTTAACCAGGCCACTATTGGCCTTAGTTTTACCAAATCATCTAGGTGTGGCCTCCCTAATTCCCTGTGTACTATGAAGCCAGCAGTACTTGGGGGTACTCTCAGGATGGATTTTAGGTATTTGTTTTCCTCCCTTTGGATTCTTGTGGTGTTAACAAAGCCCCATACTTCTGCCCCATAGATGACTTTAGAACATGATACAGAGCTGTACAAGTTCATCACCTGTTCCGGACTCCATCTACCTAACCTCCTGCCGTAACTTGCTATTGCCCCATTAGAGGCGACCATTTTACAGCAACGCTCCTCCACCAGGGAATTAAACTGTAAGGCGCCATCGAAGGTTACACATAGGTAAGGAAACGTTTTGACCTCTTCTACTATGTGACTTCCTATTGTGTAGGTAAATTTTGAGGGAGTTTTTTTACCAGCCAGGAGCACATAGGATTTGCCCAGGTTAACAGAGAGATCTAGGTCACCCATGAACTTAACAAATCCGTCGATCAAGATTTGTAAGCTCCTGGGTGTACGTGCAATCAGGACCGCGTCATCTGCATAAAGCAGAACAGGAATATGACGCGACCCCACCCTTGGGCCATCTGTCTTTAAACCTAGCAGATACTGCTCCAAATTATTAATGTAAAGGGAGAACAAAAAAGGGGCAAGAATACAGCCTTGCCGGACTCCACTCATACAGGGAAAAGAATCGGTCAGCCCCCCCCTCCCTGTTAAAACGCACCCTAGCCGTGGTGTCACTGTGCAGTTCCCTAAGTATGTTAATTAAGCCACTCTCTATCCCCATGTGGGACATCATGTCCCACAGTTTCTCCCTGTTGACGTGATCAAATGCCACTGCCAGATCCATGAATCCCATATAAATCGATTCATCACTGGCCCTAGTATATTTGGCAGTCAGCATATAAAGGTTCAGGCATTGATCGCTGGTAGACCTTCCTGTCCTAAATCCATATTGAGTGTCCGAGAAGATATTATTTTCTTCGGTCCACTCGGACAGTCTATTGAGGATTGCCCTACCCAAAAGTTTAGCTGATACGTCAATCAGGGATATAGGACGATAGCACTTAGGGTCGTCCCTTTTGCCCTTCTTGAAAATCGGCACAATTATAGCTTTGGACCAGGACGGTGGCAAACCACAGATGATAGCAGTATTTATAACCCTGGTCATTAAAGGGGCCCAAAGTTCTATGCTGCTCAGAAACAGGTCGGGGGGGATTCCGTCAGGGCCAGGGGCTTTGTTTCTGGTCAGACCCTCTATCCCAGCAGTAATCTCCTTGATAGTGAATACAACCAGTGAGACCTGAGTTGGAATTTCAGGAGGCTTTGCGGGGGTGCCTGACTCATGATTATACAGACCCCTAAAGTGAGTAACCCACTGTTCTGGAAGGATGTTAGACCCTATCTCCGGGGTGTCGTTTTCCTGGAAAGTGGGTTTATTGATGATTCTCCAAAAACCCGCTAAATCCTTCCTTTCCCCTGCTTCTCTTAAGTCTGCCCACGCTTCTCCCTGCAGAGCGAGTTTCCTCCTCTTGGTCTCTTTCTTATATTTCACCCTACACGCCTTAATTTTTTGAGGGTCCCTTGGTTTGGATTTAAGGCTGCTTTTGAGCTCCCTCAATGCTTTTGAGCAGTCTTTATCAAACCATCGAGGGTTGCCATGGTTCTTTGTGGGCGCACTAGTTTTTAACAAGCCATCAACTAGATTAGCAATCTGACCGAATGCTTCCAGTAGCCTTGGTCCGTGGACTTCTGTGTTTAAACAGTCGTTAATAGCAGATTTGCCGGCGTCCACCAGGTCCTTGTAAAACTTTTCCCCATCTATTTTGGCCCACTTTAATCTCCTGCCTTGATCTATTACCCTCTCCGCAATTGTGCAGTGGTCTCTACTTTTTGAGCCCACCCTATACCTCATCACCAGTACAAGTGGATTATGGTCGCTGAAACTGCTCCATTCTATCGCTACACTAATTATCTTATTTTGCAGGGATCTTGAGACCAAAATATAATCTATAATAGATGAGCATCCTCTGCCCTTAAATGTGGGTGGCAGTGTACCATACTTCTGAGTGCCCATCATATTAATAGTGTGCTCGAGGTCATACTTGAGCCGGAGCATACTAAAAGCTAACCCCGTCGGCGTATGGGTGAAATGCGGCCCCTTCTCCATAGGGCATTGGGACCAATCTGTGTTTATTGGGACCAATGCCGGGCAAAGGTGGCAGTTAAAATCTCCCATTACCAACAGCGCATTTGACTGCCCCTTTTTCTGGACTGTTATTTCCTGTCCTAACCTATAGTCTAGTTCAGCTACACATGAGGTGTGGTCTCCCACAGTCTCATTGTTATAGATATTAAAAACAGTAAATCTTAGCCCCTTCCCGGTGAACCGAACTGCTTGTATCTCTTGGGAGTTCCAATCTGGAGAAGACCAACTACCCGGGAGGTCTAGTCTACATAAATAGATAGGCCTCCCATGGCTTTCCCTGATCGAGATTTTTTCGCGGGTACAAAGAAACACTTATACCCCTGTAAGTGAAAATTGTTCTCCTGGGCCCATGTCTCCTGCAGGCTGATTACATGGAATTTTCTGATGTAATCAAGCCACTCTTTATTGCTGAATTTGGCTGCCAATCCTGCTATATTCCAAGAAATCATTCTCAGTTCCTCACCACTCTGCTCTGTTCCCCCTTGAGACCTCATTTGTATCTAAATTTCTGACCCTTGTATGTCCAGCCCGTGTCCCCCTCCTGTGCTTTCAATATCTATAACCCTAGATCCATCCAACACAGACTTCCCGACCCCGCTAATTAACGTTTGCTGTACCAGGGGACTTTGCAGCTCCAACTCATCTACCAAGGCCCCTTGTTCCCCAACTCCCAAGGAGACCATATCCGTTTGTCAATCAACCCCCTCGAGGCCGTCCAGACAATTGAACCGGTTGAAAGTATGAAAGGATGGCTCTGGGCGGCTGAATAGTGGCCTGGGGTTAAATTCATGATGTCTTCCCCTCCGACCAACCCTCGTCCAGTTATCACTAGTATGAGGCGGGTGTACAGGGGCAGGGATGGGAGGAAAAAAGAAAGACACGTGAAGGGTTTGAATGGTTGATTCCCGTGATCTATTCCGTCCTTGACATATGTGCGAGACAGTTCCTGCATCCCTGCAGCTCACCAATATACAATCCCCTATTATGGATTTGTGCGTTCTCCCCACCCAGGGCACCCTTCTAACCATTATGATTTCATTATTTAGATATACCGGGAGGGGTCTATTAACATTTAGCCACTTAATTACCCTGCTTTTTAAAGAGCAAAAATCCTCGACTTCCCCCGCCTCAAGTGAAGGAACACCTGCCATGACTACCATGTAATCGTTTGCCTCTGGGGGTAAATTAGGCCTACGTGGCCTGGGGGGAAGCTTCATCAGGGGTGCTGGAGCAACACTGTCTGCGGGTTGTGTTGGAGGAACAGGGTCTACGGGGGGGGGGGCCGGCCTATTGGAATTGGATGACTTAGTTGGTACAGAGTTGGTCCTTAGGGGTTGTGAGGGGGCCTTAGCATTCACAGCCTGTGGAGGGGCTGAGCTCCCTCCGCTAGTTGAGAGCTGCTGGGGGACCATAGGAGTGGAAGTGGACTCCGAAGATCTTCCCTGGGGGCCAGCCGCAGTTTTCATGCTACTTATTGTAGCCTCCAGGATAGTGAGTCTAATCTCGACCTTTTTGATGCTCTCGCTAATTGGTAGGAGTAATGACCTGAGCAGGAATTCCAGGTTGCCTAGCGGGACAACAGAGAGGGGGACATTAGCAATATTAATTCCTGTGTCTTTTATTAGGGCGGGAGCAATAACAGTCTGTACAGTGGGTTTAGGGTTTTCTTCCTCTGCTAATCTCTCAGTTGGTGGGGGGAGTTTGGATGTCCTCCCAAACTCAGAGTGAGGGATTTTTGATTTGTTTTTACCCTGGGCACCCCTCGACTTCCTTCTACGTTTATTTGGGGGGGGCCCATGTGCTCCTTGTACAACGGCTGGCTTAGGTTTGGCTTTCCTAGCTTTCGGGGCTGGGGGGGATTGGGAAATTAAGTCAATGGTCACCCTGCTTGGGCCTGGGCTGATGGTTGGGGATAGACTCGTGGATGGGACTAGTGGGGTATTGGTGCAATCCCTCAGCAAAAGAGGGACATCGTCTGTAGTGGTCAGCTCTTCACTGAGTGAGGTAGGATTATCGCCAAGGGGCCTGTGTTTCAAATTATCTATGGAGCGTCTTACATGGTTTTACATGGTTTGGAAGGTACCCATGTATACCAAGATGACATATTGATATATAGTGATGATGGAAATCAACATGATGGGAGACTTATAAAAGCTTTGGAAAGGTTGTCTGAATATAACAACCATTAAGGCTGAAAAATGCAGGTTTAGGACTGATTCCATAAATTATTTGGGTCATAATGTTACGAGGGGTGGTGTTAAGCCCAAGCCTGAATTGGTCAACACTATTCAAGAGATGAGCTTGCCTTCATGTAAAAGTGATCTTATGAAGTTTTTGGGTGTTGTCGAGTACTACTCAAAGTTTGTAAAGAATTTTGCGGATTGTGCCGTCAACATGAGACATTTGTTGAAGAAGGGTGTTGACTTCGTGTGGTCTGAAGAATGTGGGGATGAATTTTTGGAAATCAAGAAAAAAACTTAAATCTGCACCTTCTGTCAGTAGCTTTAACCCGGAGCTCAAGCCGATTCTCATCACTGATGCAAGTTAGAAGGGGCTAGGTGCGGTTTTACAACAGATGGGTCCTGATGGTATGCAAACTATAATGTTCTTATCTCGCACCCCTAGGCATCCTGAGACAAGATACTCGGTAGTTGAGAGGGAATCATTGGCTGTTTTCTGGGCGGTTAAAAAACTTAAAAAGTTCCTTTGGGGTGTTGAATTCGAAGTGCGAACTGATCACAAACCTTTGATTGAGATATTTAGCAAAAAAGGTCTTGATTTGATTTCTGGTAGGATCACAAAATGGGTGATTGGTTTGCAGGATTATAATTTTGTGATTCGCTATATTCCAGGATAGGAGAATAAAGTTGCTGATGTTCTATCTCGGTTAACTCCTAAATCGGAAGTTTTGGATGAGGATGTTGAAGATAGTTACGAATGGGTTTGTGCAGTTGAACATAGTGTAATTTCAGAGGAAAAGTGGTTGGATGAGATGCGTGGTGATGAAGTTTTAAATGAAGTAGTGAGATTGATTAATAAGGGCAGGAAGAGTAGCAAAGAAGGAATTGATGGCTGTAGGAAATTTTGTCCTTTGCAAAATGAAATTGCTGTTGATAAGGGGTTATTATTTCGTGGTACTCGAGTCATTCCACCTACTACGCTCAAGAAGGAGATTATTGATAAGGTACATTCAACTCATGATGGGGTATCAAAGTGCAAAGAGAGGTTACGCATGACTTATTGGTAGCCAGGGATGGATAACCAAGTAGAGGGTTTGGTACGTGATTGTGTTGCGTGTACACTTAGTGATAAGTCTAAGTGTCCTCGTATACAACCCATGGTGTTGAGGAGACTGCCTTCTGGGCCTTGGCAGGATATTGCTTTGGACATCGTAGGCCCGATTAGTAGCAATGGAACACAATTTTATGTGTTGGCTGTCATTGAAATGTTCTCACGGTGGCCGGATGTTTTTTTTTAACAAGCATTGATTCAAAGCATATTATTAAATGTTTGAAAAATGTATTTTCGAGAGAAGGGATTCCTAGTACACTGCTGACAGACAATGGTGTGCAGCTAGTGTCGGAAGAGATGGAAAAATTTCTTTCTTCTAAAGGGATCACGCATAAAACTTTCTCTATTTATCATCCCGAGGGAAATGGTATGATTGAGAGGTTTAATCGAGTGATTAAAGACACAATATCTATTGCAAAATCAGCTTCTATTGACTGGAAATCAGAGGTTTTAAAGAAAGTTGAAGAATATAGATTGTTTCCTCATTCCACAACAGGGACAACACAGTTTTTATTGTTCAAAGGTCGTGTTCCCAACACAAGCGTGGTACCAGGATGGATTAATAAGTATGAGATTAGCAGAGGTAAAGAAAATAAGTGTGATGGAGTTGAAATTAAGAAAAAGGAAGAAGAGAAAGCTAGAGCAAGAAAGTCTTATTTTGATGTAAAGAAAAGAGTGAAAAAAACTGAGGTAAAGGTGGGAGGCGTGGTGATGATAAAACGTCCTGGTTTAATGAGTGGTGCTAGCTCAAAACTTTTGAAACCTATTAAGGTTATAAAGGTATTTAGGAATGCTGTTAAAACTCAGGATTACCGAGAGGAGGAGCTTCGTGCGCATCCGAGATGGCCGCGTGGGCACAGGGCTCCCGAGACCCTCGCCACCTCCCGCATCTATCCTGAATCATATCCTGATTATGACGACGGGTTATTGAAGACGCAACCCAGCTGATATAATAGCTGCTTTCAAAAATCGTTTTGGACTCCGGGAACCGCAACTACGACACTTTGAACTTTTGTGGCCCGCCCTATGGAGTTACCCTGGGCTCGAGTTGTTAAAGTGCCCAGGCAGTAGTTGAACAACAACGGCCTGCGGGGCTCTGATCACAGCATTGGAGTTGACTTTCGGTTTCATTTTTGGGTCTTTGCCCTCATCCTATCTCAAGACCGATCTGGTAGTCTGAGGTGCAGCCGGACCCCTTGAATTCATTGTGTGCCAACAGCTGCGTGTTTATGGTTGCTGCGACATAACTGCTGAAATTCGCTCTTGGAGATTCCAGTGGGTGAATCGTGTGAAGCCATTTTTACCAGGTCTCAAAGGCCCCTCTGGGACACATTGCCCAATATGGCGGGCAGACCCGATAGCGAGAAACGAAAAACCAAGACCACTCTCCGTGGGGGGGGGGGGTACTATTCAAACGAATGTTATGATTCGTTATACCCAACCCAAGGGGTCCCCCGGTGGCGCGTGTAGGACTCTGGAAGAGGCAAGTGAAGGCCCGCCGCATTGGCCGATTTCACTCTACAGGATGTCATGGGCGCCATTGATGGTATGAAGACTTCCATTGGCCAGCAATATGAGGCTCTTGCCCTTAAGCTTGACACTGTGGCCATCGACGTCAACTTGATCAGAGTGGACTTATCAAAGACTAACGAGAAGGTCAAATCCTTAGATTTGAAGACCTCCAGCCTCACGACTGATGTGTCCGACCTACAGACGGAGGTTCGCAACTTACGATCCTCCAACGATCTTTTTGCTCATCGGCTGTAGGCTTTTGAGAGTCGGGCCAGACGCAATAATGTACGTATTAATGGGGTCCCTGAAAAATCGGAAGAACCCGCTGCAGACCTTCTTGTGGAGGACCTCTTTCTAAATCACCTCGCCCCCAAAGGCCTGAGTAAATTCTTTGCTGTGGAACGTGCGCACAGAGGGCCAGGTGGGAAGCCGAAGCCGGGTGCCCCTCCGCGGCCGATCATCGCCAGAATTTTCAACTTCAGAGATAGAGACGCTATCCTGCAGGCATCGCGGGTGGGCGGCCCCATGAAGTTCGAGAACACTACGGTGAGCTTCTCCGGACTTCACCCAGTTCGTTCAGAAGCAAAGGATGGGATTTCAGGGGGTGAAGCGACGACTGAGGGACATGGATTTGAAATACGCAATGCTTTTCCCAACACGGCTGCGTGTTGAATATGAGGATAGGACGTTTTTCTTTGACCGCCGTGAGAGAGTGAGTGACTGGCTTGATACATTGCCTACGCGGCGTGATCACACGGAACATTCTGGTGGAGCTGAAGGCGGCCCATCGGAGCAAGAATGAGCAGTGGTTTCCGGTTTCCGAGCATTGTGCATAACATACAGCTGTGGTTTGCTGACTTTTATATTTGCGTGACTTATGGTGAAACACCCGGGGTAGCGGGGGGTGTGGGACTCTTTCCTCCTCCGGGTTTCTTTTTGTAGACTAGTTTAATGTTAGGGCGACAGGCACACTGCAGGTTGGGGTGGCTTTTAAGTCTAACGCAGGGGTGCAGGGTGGGGGGTGTTGTACTGGGCTTCTGTTGGGGAGTGGGGGGGTTTGGGTGTGTTTCATTCTTTCTCAAGGCAACGTATTGTTTTACTTCTGGATCTGGGTGTTGTGTTCGCTATGGGGTGGGTTCTGCATCCACTTCTGGGATGGGGGGTAGGGAGTTGAAATTACTGTGTTGGAATGTTAACGGGTTGGGGGATAGGATAAAACGTGGGGTAGTGTTGCAACTGTTGAGACGCCTCTCCCCTGATGTAGTGTTATTGCAAGAGACACACTTGATTGGAAACACTTGTTATGCTATGAATCGGAGAGGATATGGTCTTGCTGTACATTCTGGGTTCACTACTGGTTCTATGGGGGTGGGTATTCTAGTTAAGAGCTCCCTCCCCCTGGAGATAGATGACAAAATCCTTGACGACAGGGGGTGCTATGCTGCTCTCACTGGTAGGTGGGAGGGGAAGACTGTTTCACTGCTTTCTGTATATGTCCCACCTGGTCTGCAGACTACGACTTATGCTGATTTGGGGCGGGCAGTTCTGGGGCTACCAGATGGCATCTTGGTGATGGGTAGAGATTTCAATTCTGTCGTCTCCGGTAGGGAAGATCGGTATCCCCCCAGGGACCTCACGAGATCACAGTCTTGGCTGAGTGGCTTTCTGGAGACGCTGGGACTAGTAGAGTGTTGGGAGGTTGATGCATCCGGGACAGGCACAATACACCTTCCACTCGGGGGCCCACGGTAGTCACTCCAGACTAGATTATGTCTTGATGCCTGTAGCACAGGGCTCGTCAGTTAGGGAAGTTAGGCATATGGCTCGGGGTATCTCAGATCACTCCCCACTGTGCCTCCTGATGGACACGAAGATGGGTGCTGAGGGACGGGTGGCCCCGATTAATCCCTGGTATCTCCGTAACCCCAAAACCCGGGCTGAGTTGGTCAAGTCTCTGGATCAGTATTTTGCTGAGAATGAGGGGTCGGTGTCCTCCTCTGTTTCACTGTGGGAGGCATTTAAGACGGTTATCCATGGACAGGCACTATCGTTAATTGCTGGTGCCAAGAAAAGCAAAAATGAGGCGGTGGTCCGCCTCGAGACCGAAATAGCTGAGCTGGAAGGGGATTTGGATCTAGGTATTACTCGTGACAAGGTTCATGTCCTCAGTCTCAAACAACTTGATTATAGGGCGTTGGTAACAGACGCCGCTAAAGTTAGGAGTAGAGAGCAGCAGGGACGGCTGTATGATGTGGGAGACAAGGCTGCGAAACTGATTGTGTGGTTAGATAGAAAGGAGAGGGCGAGTCGTGTGGTTCCTGTGATTGAGAGAACTGATGGAGTGCGAGTGACTGACCCTGTTGAGATTGTCGAGTATTTTGCTGAACATTTTCGAGATGTGTATTCCCCAGTTTCCGATAGACCTGAGGAAGACTCCCATTTGTTGTTGCGAGACATTGCGTTGCCTTGTCTGTCAGACTCAGATAGAGACTTGATGGACGCAGCACTTTCGGTTGACGAGGTGGCACTCGCTATTCGTTCTGTCCGTTTGGGAAAAGCAATGGGCCCCAATGGTCTTCCCATCGAGATTTACAAGCTGCGTCCTGACAAAATGGCGCCATATCTTCGTGATATGTTCCTAGAATCGCGAGACATTGGCTCCCTTCCTCGTGATCAGCGTCTTGCGACCATTGTGGTGATTCATAAGAAAGGGAAGCCGCGGGATCGCTCTGCGTCCTATAGGCCTATTTCGCTTCTGAATGCGGAACCCAAGATCCTCGCAAAGTTGCTGGCAAACCGCTTGATAAAGGTAATCAGTGACTTGATTCATCCGGATCAATCCGGTTTCATTCCACATCGCAATACAGCACTGAACTTGAGGCGCTTGCATGGCGTTCTCGCGAGGGCGGCGTCACTGCGTGAACCGGCCATCTTGGCTTCCTTGGACGCTACTATGGCCTTTGATACAGTGGAATGGCCGTACCTTTGGGCTACTCTGGCGAAGTTTGGTTTTGGTCCTGGTTTCATAGGCTGGGTGAAACATTTGTATGAGGAACCATTGGCGCAGATTGTGGTGAATGGTCGGGTGTCTAAGTCCTTTGTTCTTGGGAGAGGTACGCGGCAGGGATGTCCGTTGTCTCTGCTTCTTTTGCCCTTGCCTTGGAACCTCTAGCTGCCTGGCTGCGATGGGAGCCATCGATGAGGGGTATTCAGTGGACCCCGGAATTTGAGGACCGCATATCGCTCTATGCAGACGGCATTTTGTTGCACCTTACGTCACCTCGGATGTCGTTGATTGTATTGTTTGTTGTGCTAATCTCATTCGGAAGGAACCCCGGCCTTGTGATTAATTGGACCAAGTCCTGCGGTTATGTGCTCTCGGGTGACATCCCTCCTTTACCGCGCGGGTGTCCCATCCAGGAGACGCAGATGGAATCTAAGTATCTGGGGGTCTTTATAACGTTAGACCCTGGGGTTCGTTACGATCGCAATCTGCTTCCTCCGCTCCAATGGTTAAAGTCTGACGTTGTGGGCTGCCGCAGGTTGCCGCTTTCCCCCTCGGGCGTGCAGCTCTTTTCAAAATGATGTCCTTGACGCGGTTTTTATACGCGCTCCAGAACACGTTTGACGTAATTCCGGTGAGCTATTTTCGGGAGGTGGAGAATTTGCAGAGACGGTTGATATGGGATGGGCGTTCGCGTATTGCCCTCGCCAAGCTGACGCTTCCCTGGTAGGACGGCGGTATTGCACTTCCGGATATCAGGCGATATTATTGGGCCTCTCAGCTGGGAGCGATCAATCATGGAATGTACGGTCCACCGTTAAATCCTGCGTTCGAGATGGATACGTGGTTGCTACCGGGTGGGGATTATAATAGGGCGCTTTATTCCAAATCTGCTGTAGGGAAACTTTCGGGACCCACTAAGATAGCGGTGCGAGTGTGGCACTGTGCGAATGCGGCAATAGGATGGAGGGATCGACTGACCCGGGCGACTCCGCTCTATGCGTCTGAAAGATTGGGTAGCCTGTGGAAGACGAAAGGATTTGAGAAGTGGGATATGATTGGTATTTGTAGGGTGAGTGATCTCTGGGCCAAGGGCAGGATTAAGAATTTTGAGGCTTTGAAGGTAGAATATAAGCTGAGCGATAGGGAATTCTTCCGTTATGCGCAGATTCGCCATGCGTTGAGTTCGGCTTTTCCTGAAGGTATAGACATCCCGGAATCATCCCCACTTGAAGATCGGGTGCTTGATGGCTATGTGCCCGACAGCACTATTTCTTTGATATATAAGAAATTGATCAACGATCGAGCGGACCTGTTGACGCAACTCAGGGAGGTCTGGACCAGTGACGGTGTAGAGTTGGATGACGAGGACTGGCAGTCGGCGCTATCCTCACCTAAGGAGGTCGCGATTCCGGCCCGTCTACGACTCGTCCAGCTTAAGATCCTGCATCGGATTAATGTGACTGGCCCTCGCCTGATTCGTATGGGTTATTCTGTGGATGGGCTGTGTAAACGTGGTTGTGGTTTACTTGGTACTTTCCTCCATGTAATTTGGGAGTGTCCGGAAGTGGTTGTGTTTTGGACTCGAGTACATGCTGTGATGGAGGAGGTCACGGGTGTCGCGCTGTCGCCTGAAGCCAGGCGTTGTCTGTTGAATGTATGGGAACCGAATGACTATGATGTGGCACAGACGCAGTGGGCGACCCTTGGGAATATGGTTGCCAAGAGAGACATTGCGCAGTTGTGGGGTTCCCAGAGGCCGCCCACGGTCTCTGCTTGGAAGGAGAACATGGACTGGTGTATGCTTAGAGAAAAGACGGTGTGTGTGGCGCGGGGCAGACCTAAGAAGTGGGGTGAAATCTGGGGTCAATGGAACTCCTACCGTGGAGATATATGCACACCTCCCCTTGCAGATATTCCGGATGTTCCTCTTTCCCCCTGACCCGACATTCCTAGTGTTGTTTAGCCTATATGTTTTTTGACTCTGGTTTCTCCCCTGCCCACCCCTCCTGCACTAATCATTCTTTGTATTATACTGTAATACACTTTCCTTCCTCCTTGAACGCATACCCAGCTGTACTGCTTTTTATTGCCTTGTCTGTTTGTTCTTTATCAATAATAAAAAGAGTTTAAAAAAAAAAACTCAGGATTACCGCATATGGAATTTAAATAGAGTGGTTGTTGTTAAAGGCAAGTTAGATCATAGCCTGGGGGGTTATGTGGATAGAAATCATTCACATCTTCACAATATGGATGGAATTCGATCACAAGCTGGTGGAGAAGATGGAACAAGATGTTCATCAAGGGTTGGGAAACGACCACTGTATCTCTCTGACTATGTATGAGCTTTTTGTTTTTGTATAGAGTTATATCTTATTTAATTCAAGCAAGCGGAGAGGTGTGTGGTAATTTACTTATGCTTGTTTATATGTTATGTAGAATTGTGGGTAGGTCATGTTGGAATTGATAGTGTCATAATGTGATGTCATAAGTTCTAATGTGTTTTAGAAGTAAACCTGGTCAGTTGCTCCAGTTGGACTGCTGGTGGTTGGATGGGATTCTTACTACAATACATCTGAGAAACATTTATCTTCATTGTCAATGTCTTCATAGGACCTGCTTCAGTCCTCTAGCCGGGTCCTGACAAAGACGTGATTCGTTGCCAGCAGATCATCCAAAATGCTGCTGCTCGCCTTCTCTTTCGGATGCTGAGATTTTCGTCCATTTCCCCCCAGTTGCAGAGACTGCACTGGCTGAGAGTTGACAAACGGTTTAAGTTCAAGGCTCTGTGCTATATTTTTCACACAAAACGTGGTCTCGCACCCTCCTACATCCAATCTCTGGCGTCTCCCTTTGTCCCCAACCGTGAGCTGAGATCAGCCATCCTTGCTCTATTTTGGGTGCCTAGGTTCCTCAAAATTTGCCTTAAGGGTTGCTCCTTTTCCATGCTGGGCCCAAAACTTTGGAAAGCTCTACCGTTCTCTCTCAGTTCCTATAACTCACTGCTTAAGGTCCGTAAAAACCCAACAACTGTACTTTTTTAGCAGCCCTGATTAAATCCTGCCTCCTTAGATCCTGCCTTCTTGCTACTGTCCGCCAATAGCACTGGAAGACCCTTTGGAGTAGCTCTTTAAATCAAAATAAATAAGCCTGCCAGCGGTGGCCAAAAGGGGGTTCATTCCCTAATGGTATGACACTGAAAGCGGGATAGGAATGGAATTCAGCAGTTTGCATCAATAAGGACCAATAGTTGACACCGCCTGCAGCCCACAGAAGGATTTAGCAGGTACAAAGATAGAGTCTAAGTTCTGGTGGGCATCATCCTCTACTCCGTGTCATCAAGAGTAGTGCCCTCAACGGGGCAATACGCCAGGGGTGCGCTGCTGCAGTGTGATGGTCGTCACAAATTGGAGTGACGATTTGAGGTTGGTGAAGAAGTGTGGTTTTCCCTCGTGAGTATAAATTAACTTGTTTGCAAATAGGAGAGCATAAGGAATGTCAGCGTTCTGTAACATCTTCTTGGCAGAAAGGAACTCGTGCTTGGCCACCTGCACTGACATGGTTAACGCAGGAGAGAAGAAAAGGGTCAATTCCTTGGTGGCAGATAGCTTGACGTTCACAGGCAACATGCAGCACAGTATCCCAACAACTGTACTTTTTTAGCAGCCCTGATTAAATCCTGCCTCCTTAGATCCTGCCTTCTTGCTACTGTCCGCCAATAGCACTGGAAGACCCTTTGGAGTAGCTCTTTAAATCAAAATAAATAAGCCTGCCAGCGGTGGCCAAAAGGGGGTTCATTCCCTAATGGTATGACACTGAAAGCGGGATAGGAATGGAATTCAGCAGTTTGCATCAATAAGGACCAATAGTTGACACCGCCTGCAGCCCACAGAAGGATTTAGCAGGTACAAAGATAGAGTCTAAGTTCTGGTGGGCATCATCCTCTACTCCGTGTCATCAAGAGTAGTGCCCTCAAAGGGGCAATACGCCAGGGGTGCGCTGCTGCAGTGTGATGGTCGTCACAAATTGGAGTGACGATTTGAGGTTGGTGAAGAAGTGTGGTTTTCCCTCGTGAGTATAAATTAACTTTTTTGCAAATAGGAGAGCATAAGGAATGTCAGCGTTCTGTAACATCTTCTTGGCAGAAAGGAACTCGTGCTTGGCCACCTGCACTGACATGGTTAACGCAGGAGAGAAGAAAAGGGTCAATTCCTTGGTGGCAGATAGCTTGACGTTCACAGGCAACATGCAGCACAGTATCACCCTTGTAATTTAAAAGGTGTGCAATGATGGGACAAGCCCCCAGGTGAGAGGTCCACGGTGCCAGGGATCGGTGTGCCCTTTCCACAATGAAGACAGGTGACAAGGCCTCCCCGAAGAACTCCCATAAACAGGGTTTCAACACATTTTTCCATCTTGGCAAATTCCGCAGACTCTGGTATTCCTGTGATTCTGAGATTGTTACATCTTGATTTCGCTACAAATAGTTCCAGTCATGTAGGATATTAGTTGCTCTTGTAAAAGGACCCAGGTATTATAGGGGGCCTCAGCGATAATCCCAGGCTCATGCAGCGCGGTCACCCCAACCAAGGCGTGGCCAAGCGGCTCCAGTCAACCGCAATGTGCTGTGGTTGCACACATTAGCGCTATAATGTCCCCTGTATGTCAGATCATGGATGAAGCCCTAACTCCCGTGGCACGATCACCCTACTGGGGGGTATGAGCAGGCTCACGGTGTCTGATATGCCCATTGTTAGACACTCACGCCGATGGTATGCAGACCAGTGAGCCAGGCCTGGCTATGAGCCTAGAAGTTACGTGTAGAGAGGGCACAGATGGCTGGGGAGCCCCGCCCAGCAATCCGCCATGCAGGGGTGGGGGGGTGCAGCGATCCAGCAGCACAGGTCAGCACCTTCACAGAGCCACAGTATGGCCAATTTGGGCAGTCAGGTACTCACGTTCGTGCCGTGTGGATGTCCTGCTGCGCCACGAATAATCTGCTCAGACCGCAATCGGATGTCCGAGGCAGGGCACAATGTCCTACACACAAAACCCTTCTTCCAACTCTGCTGGTGCTTCTGGACTCTGCGATGTTTGTCCCACGCATGCCTGAGGAGCCCCTCCAGTCCTAGGATTCAGACTAGGGTTCTGCTACTGTTTTCCGCAAAAATGATGCAGTGACCCCCCCCCCCCCCCCTTTGCAGCAATCAGAACCGACACAGTGCACTCCAACATCGACGCAGTGCTGATTCAACAACAATGCGAATCTCGACTGCCAGGTTTGCCAGCGACACAGCATCGATCCGGAGATTTCACTTTGAGGCTCGACTCTGATGCTGTGCTGACCCCTCAACACTGACGGCGCGGCTCCACTTTAACCATACTGTGTGAATTGGAACTGAAGCAGGGCATTCTTGACGTTGATGCTTGCTTCATACAAGGTGCTTTTTCGGCAGGCCCTATATGGCACCTGTAGCCGGCCTGCCCCCCAATGCAGTAGGCCTGAACTTTGAATTTACCTAGCTTTAGAGCGGCCTTTAGTAACCTTTCAGTGCTATTGACTTCGAAGCACTGCTTTTGGATTTAATCTCTAAAAATTAATATCTTCACTTCTACTGATAGGTTTTTTGTTGTTTTGGTCTTCCTGTACTCAGATTAACATTCTCTGTTTTTCTAAACTGGGGAGGAGACATTTTGTGGTGTTTTTACTGTGTTACTGTAATTTGAGTGTTGCAAAAATACTTTACATATTGCCTCTTAAATTAAGCCGGACTACTCAGTGATAAGTTACCAGAGGGTGAGAACAGGATAATTTAGGTTGTGTATCTGACCTATCCTTGTTAGGATTGTGGTTCCTGCTTGGACACAGTGTATACTCTAACAACCAGAAACCTCAATTTCTAACTCACAGGGTCTGGAAAAAGTATGGTGGCTGGATTTGGTACCATCAAACGAAATAACAATACAATTAATTTTTCAGAGATCCTAGATAATCCAATATGTGCCATTGGGGTTCTGTAAACCCATGATCGGAGAGTTGCATGGACTCCCAACCTGTTTCCTCAAAATTCCTTTGCTCAGGATGTCTTCAATTACAGGTGTTTTTAATATACTGTGTTTGGTTGTAATGTAACTTGGACTGGTTCTACAACTTTTATTAGTCCAATATCAATGTAGTCCCATGCATCTGGATTAACTTTTTCTTTCAAATCAAGAGGTAACACTTCAACTGTTCTCACTGGGAAGAAACCCACAGCTGAATCTTGTCAAGCCATTTTAAACTCAACATCCTCATCATGGGTCTGGAACTCCGTAAGAGGTTTACAGGACATAAATCACAGATTATGAATTTGTGTTTTTCCACAAAAGAATCTATGTTTACAGGAACTGAATCTATGTTTACAGGAACTACTTTTAAGACTAAGTCTGTGATCTGTTTGTTTGAGAGTCCTACAACTTTGATCTTTATTCCCAAGAGGGGTATGTCTGGGACTTCCGTTGTTCTAACAGTGGAATGGGTAGCTCCTGTGTCAATAAGAAATTACACTTGGTGGCCATGAACTTCTCCTTCTACAAATGGATCACTCTGGTCTAAGTCTAAGACTGTGCCAAGCACACAATCCTCCTCCCCCTCAGGCACAGTTATTGGGAATTGTTGGAGCCAAAATCGTTATTAACAAATACAGGAAATTGTTGGAAATGGTTCTGATATTGGGTCTGTATACAGGTCCATATTTGCTTTTGGTACCAGGTTTAAATTAAATCAGGGGTGTCCCATATTCTGTGGAACTGTCGGGGCGTGTGGGGCTTGCATCATTGGGACTTGTTTCAGCATGGGCACTTGCATCTGCTGTACTGAAGTATTGTGCATGTGATTTCCTCCATGCACTTAGACATTTTCATTTGCTCTGTCAGATTAATCCTGCACTCCCTCTACCAATGCACGATCTTGTTACAATAATGGCAATGAGTCATTTTCTTCTGAGGAGCAAAATCCATACCAGAGTATTGATTGACTGGAACACCTCTATCTTTAACAAACACTCCTTGAATACCTTGTACTCTAGCTTGTAAACCAACACCTTGCAGACCACCTTGATTGCCTTCAAACAACTGATCCTGAAAAGCTTTCTGTTCAAATTTTGTTTGGGTTAACGTGAATTTCCCTTTAATTATTCTCCGCTTTGTTTCCTTTTTATCAGCACAGTATTTTGCATCTCAGGATCTCATCAAGCGTTTAGTCTGCCAGCAAATCACGCTCTGTTGTATATGTGTACTGGTCTTAACCCAATAACAAATCGAGACACAAAAAATCCCTTGTCACTCGGTTCCGTATACTCTCTCCCACTGTGCTTTTGAAACTGAAGCAACAGCTCATAGTAATCATACACCGATTATTTTGGGTCTTATGAAGTTATTTTAATCTTTATCCAATCAATGTCTTTTGGAAGAACCTTGCCTTTCTGAAATGTAATTACTGCTTCATACTTCTCCATAACTACAGGTGCATTAGTGCGGACATCTTTTGGCTTTTCATGCGGCCATTGTACAAAAACTTTACACGCAGCCCACAAATCATTTGGCACTACAATTTCAAAGAAAGTATTCAATTTGATCCAAAGCAGCTTTGAAATTTTGACAAATCTGTCAAAATGTGTCTACCACTGCACTGGTTTGCCTCTCAATTTTGGAAAGGTGTTAGTAAATGCTGGAAGATCACCTGTGCTCGAACTTGCGTGAACATATACTCCACCTGCTATCTCGCTCAGTGGATAAGCTCAAGCTTCTTGGTCATCTTGTGAACCTGTAAGACCTAATTTTCGCCATCTACTTTTGACTGTTTATTTTTTCCAAGTTTCTTAGACCATCATTTGCTTTCCAATTTCTCAAAATTGCTCCATTTACAGATGCATTCTACTAGTTTGGTTATGAATAAACGCATTCCTGAAGAACGCATTGTCTCAATTTCTCCATAATCTAGTTGAACCCTGTAATTTATTTGCAACTGAAAACTTTTTGAAAGGTCAACGTCATACTTTTGGGCCAAATCAGTATATTTTTTACGTGTGATTGCTGCCCGTCTTATCATTTCCTTAGACAGGTAAATCAATTATTTTTTCTGATATTGATTCAAATGTTCAAGTTCTTGTAATATTGGAAAATACGATATTAATGCAAATCATGATATATGTATATATCATAACAAACTTGCATCACTGATGTTAAATTAACCAGAGATGACCTCCCCCTCATCCCCAAGTCAGAAGTACGTGGTCATGCAGGCCCTGCAACCTAGGCCTGAGGCAACTGATTGACAGATCACAGGTGCGGGGGAGAGGGGGAGGGCACGTAATCCTTTGACAAACGAGTGAACAGGAAAACCCAGATCGATCCCACAAATAGGCAGCAACGCCACAATGGTCTTAGGAGATTGGCCCCAATAAAACATTTATGGCTGGAGGGGCACGCGTTCCCAAAACACCATATTTTCAGATGCTACACTAAGTTAGGAACACTCAGCCAGTCAGAACACAGCATGCACACTACATGCAGTGATCAAGCACTCCCCATGCCGAACATCTGGACCTCTGGCCCCACATTGTGTCCGTGCAAGGTCGAGACCCACCTGTGCTTCTCATCAAATGAACAGATTTATGACCCCGTGACTAGGCCCAGATTTATGTCTCCAAAGGAATGTACAAATTACTTTATGATGCTTCATGTAATGTATAAAATTATGGCAGAAAGCAATGTGCTTTGAGAGTCTTCAGACCCAGACTCTGTTGCCTGTTCTCCTAGCCGCTGCGTTTAGTTAATCCAACTGTTCCTGCTTTGCCAAACGCCTCGTCTTATTTTTTCAAGGTAAATTCATATTTGAGTAAAATTCTAAACATCCCCTTATCATCTCCTCTAATTCAACTTTTAGCTTTGAAACATTAAGTTGTCTCTCCTTTTCAGGTTCCGGGTTAACTTTACGTTTTGCACTCTCTGTCTTTACAAGTCCCTCTGCTTCCTCAAACCATGGTGGCAAAACTCCATCTTCAAATAAATGTACTTCTACCTGAACAATTAGTGTTGTAAACACAATCCTTCCCCCTTCTCTTAAAGACTGAATTGTTTGGGGTGGTTTCCATGCAACAATCGGAGACTTTTGAGATGTTGGGATAAACCTGGACACAGTATATCTCCTACAGCTCCTTTAGCTGCTGGTATTGGGGCAATAGTTATTGTGGCAGCTGCAGTTGGTCTGGGCACTGTCTGTAATGTTGCGACTTGTGGTATTTGTACTAGAACAGTCATAATTGAAGCAGCAACACCAGGTGTAATCGTAGTTGGTGTTTGAACAACAGGTGGTGGGAAACCTGTAATGTCTGAAATGGTCTCTTAAACTGAACTACATTTGGTTCAACAGATTCATTAGCTACATTAGTACTACTTTTGGGGTTAGTGGTAGGGGACACCTACGTGGAGGATGTGCGGCAAGCATTTCTTCTAACATATTGTCCCCTGAATCACAATCTATCTCATTCTTTTCATTTTCTTTTCCCTGTGTCTGATTCTTGTGGATTTCTCTTATGTTTCTGTGGTAATAGCTGGATATAGCCTAGTTCCCTCAACTGTTGCTTTTCTCTGTCTCTGTTGAACTTCATCCTATCGAGCATCTGCATAATTACGCACAACTACCTTAGTCTTTTTCTGATATTTCTCTATCTCATGCTATCTTTCCCTACATTTAATGCTTCATATGGTGTAGATTTGGGTGCTGGCTTCATTTCTTATAGCTTCTCCTTCAATTTTTCAATAAATCTAGGTTCAAAGGTACCATACCTAAGAAAACTCAAGGGACTCCTCTTTTTCAGTAATCATGCACCATTGACGGAGCCGCCAACATGTATGTAATCCCAATTCTGTCGTCATGTAATGTGCAGATGTACCCTCGGAAGGGGCCTTTTCACCTTCCCATATCGGAATTGTAATATTACCTCTCACAAAGTTCCAACATTTTTTAAAAAACATTTCACGATTCATATAGAAGCTAATAATCTATCAGTTCAAATATGCAATCAATCTCAATGCAGTATTCACACAATCATTAACCTATCACAGCACGGGGCCTTGTGTCATCACTCACCAATCCTAGCATGACACTACATCAACTAACCAATCCCAGCACAACACTCTCAATCAATCAGCCATTTATAAAGCGCTGCAAATCAACCGCAAGTGTCTCAAGGCGCTGGAAATTCTAGCTGCTGTGTAGTGCTCTGTCTTGAGTCCTTTCCTGAATTGCTCGAGCGACGCAGTGACCATGAGGTGCAGGAGAAGGTTGCTCCAGGCTTTGTCCGCCAAGTGTGAGAAAAAGCGGCCTCCGCTGTTGGCTCAGCAGATCCGGGCACTGTATATGAGGAAGAGAGCCACTGGAATTATGTGTTGCTGTGGCGATTTTCACATAATTAAAAATGTGCCACATAATCCTTCATCTTCTGCATAATCTGCGGATTTTAACAACAACAAAAACTTGTTTCTCGCCCAAACAGGACAATAGTTACTAAATGACATGATGCTGCGCAGTGGAAGGCCATTTGCAAAGCAGGACTGGTTACCTTTCTGTTGCTTATTGCTAAATTTCAGTGCTAAACTGGTACTAATGAGGTGTAACCAAAGCCCAGAGAGTGTTACCAAGTTTAAAAAGCATTGAAACGGCAATAGGTCTTGCAATTGTTTCAGTTAGACATATTGGCATTCTAAATGACAATGTATTTTACCCATGTGTTGTGTTATATGCATGTGGTGTGTAGTGTAATTATGTCTGTTGTAATGGAATTGTTAGTAGTGGAGTTGTGTGTCAAAATGGTGGAGAAGTGTGGCTCAATGGTTAGAGCGGCAGACCCTAATGCAGAGGTCTAGCCCAGGACCAGGGTTCAATTCCCCGCCTCGGCGGGTCTTGAACTCCAAAATTACACGGATCTGATAATTCTCGCCTCGGTGCCTATTCCAATCATGGAGTCCCACTCTGCAACTCTGGGCAATAGCTTGCTTAATCTCCACAACGGCCCCCACAACGCTAAGGATGCCTGGCCTCCACCTTGGGGGTGCCCAGGAGTGGACACCTCACAGGGAAAGCCAGGATGGGTTCCACAGCGGTATTCGTACAAGCGCCTTGAGACCCTTGCGGGTGAGTAGTGCGCTATACAAGTATCAATTTACATTTATCAATTTACAAAATAATTGATAAAAACCTCTTCATCAACTACTATATTGCTGAAATTAAATTGGAATTTCCAGACGAGGATTGGCAGACAGCAGGACATGATGTAAATCTACAGAGTCTGAGGACCAATATCTTTTGTTGCTCTTGTGGCTTAAAGTAGATCTATGCACAACAACTTTTCTTATTTGTTAAACCCATTAAAACCACCAACAACAATTTACTTTAAAAAGCAATCAAAAAATTGCAACAACTTTATAGTTAATCCATGAAGTTCCATCTGACAGCCTGTCAAAAGTCAGCTTATACTTTGCGCCTCCAAATGTTTAAATCATAATTAATATGCAGTGTTCAGTCTGTAAGCCTACTAAAATAAAAGGCAGCTTCAGTTTTAAGCGTATTTATCGTTATGTAACGAACCAGGAGGTCTGGGGCAAGCAATCACTTTTGTTAGAAGAACAGTCAGGGTGTGGATTTTTTTAATAATCTACTTGTCCAAGGGACTTAGGGCCAGATGTAGGTAATCTCAATTTACCTATTCTTACATACCGAATCATACCGATTCGGTATTTAAGAAAAGGTAAAAGGAATGTAGCTAATAATTGCCGAATCGTTATGATTCGGTAATTACCGAATCGGTTTTTACCGATTCGGTAATTGCCATTCATTCCTATGGGCTTGGAGGCCCATAGGAATTAATGTAAATTACCGAATCGGTAAATACCGATTCGGTAAAAGGGGGAATACATTGAAGGGTGGCAGGGTGTCACTTTGACACCCTGTTGCACCCCTCAATTGTGTATGGGTGCACATGTTGCAGACATACATGCCCTAAGGGCATGTATGTCTGCAACATGGCACTGAAGCAATTTGCATGAAATTGCTTTTTGTTTTTTCCCCGTTATTTACCACCAACTTGTAGTTGGTGGTAAATAACGAATCCCAAAAAGGGGAAAGCACTCATTTGAGTGCTCCCTACATTGCTAATTCGGTAATTTACTGATTCGGTATTTTAAGGAATCAGTAATTTACCGATTCCTTAAAATACCGAATCGGTAAATTACCGAATTAGCAATTTGGGCACCTACATCTCAGTAGCCTAATTCCGGTCAGTAACAGCCGAAATTCGGTAATTCCGTCCGTTACCGACCGCAATTAGGCTTCCTACATCTGGCCCAAAATGTTTGCAAGATCTACCTGTCCAGTAAAATCCACTTGTCCTACCTATTCTTCATCAGTTACAAGGGCTGACAGAGAAATATTTAATATATGTTTATTTAATTGAAAATGATCAACACAATTCTTTGTAATAATGCTAAAGAAACATGTGAAAAGTGATATTATTCATAATATCTAAAAGTATAGAAATACAACAGTAAATGACCTTGCAAGGCAGGCTGCTTTAAGACTTGTTAAACTGAGAATAACTCAATAGATATGATAGATGTGGCCTCTAAGGTCTGCACACATGCTTTGTGCCTCCTGTTTGAAGTCAGACATCAACAGCTCTTCTGTGATTATACTCTTGAAAGTGGAGTCCTATCTCAAGAAGCACGTATGCCTGTAGGCACACACAGTCACTGCAAACACACACACTGTCACTGCAAACACACACACACAATACTTTGTAAAGCATACACGTACCACCAGCAGGCATATCATCTTGCAAATCAACCCCCTAAATGGTAGAGGTTGTTGCACAGATCATGGAATGTCATAAGGTAGTTGTATAAGTTCAGTAAGTGTATGGCCTGATTGAATGTGAATAAAGATATGGGAAGGGTAGGGAAGAGGGTTCACATCCTGTCCCAGTCTACCAGGTGAGAGCTTATCATCCGGACCAATACTGATGGGCCAGTAGCATTAGTCTTTGGGGACAGTCTCCTGCTTGTAAAGGGATACTCCACTGTTGGTGTTCACAATCCTTTTGATTAGAATGTTTGCAATAAACCCGTTTCAAAAGCAGTGCTGTTTTGCACACTATTAGTGCTACTAAACCTTTCAATTAAACCATAGAAACCTGTTCACAAACAGCCAACACTATGCTGCACATGTTCACAGTGTGCAGTGCTTTCTGTGGAGAGACATCTCATCCTGGCCACTGAAGGCATCACAGTCCTCTCCTGGCTGAAAATTATTTGACAAATAAGCAATCACAAATGCTCTATTCACAGGAAAATTGTGAGACAGACTTAGGTTATTCAGCCACAGAAAAGGCAATGCCGTGTCAGGCAAAGCTATGTTGATACTAGTAGTACTGACTGCCCCAAGAAAGGTAAGTTAGGTAGACATTTCATAGGCAGCAGACTGCCAAGAACAAAAAAATAAATTAAAAAATAAAAGCCTGAAGGCCTTTTTTGGTTTGGGGATCCTACAAACACAAGACAGGAAACCTGCTATCCAGGGGGCGTGCTCTATGGTGTTCTAGACTCTTCTGCAAAAGTGCCAACCGTTGGACCAGAAAGGCCAGATCCGTTCCAATTTTTAAGGATAACCACCGGATATACAAATGAGTTCTACAGTGATTAATTGCATGTACATTTATTTTATGTTGACTTTTTACGAAATCTGGTATGGATTTGGGCTTCCTGGAACTAAGCTGGACACCTCTACTCTTGTAGTTGTTCAAATATCTTTATACTGATTGCATTTGCAAGGCATACAATAGAATGTATTTCCTTACTGTCATGCAAGATTCAGTAATCTTGGTTCTCGTCAGAGGTTACAATTTGGTTCAAACAGACAGTGTTGCAATGCCTTCTTCAGCACCTTTGGGATTGATTCAAGGGTTGTCCCAAAATTTACATTTCAGCATTGCTACATAAATTGACAGCTATGGGACAGATACAGTGCCATTACTGATTTAAAAGGCAAGTTACTTTTCATCTACATGTCCTAGATTCTTATTATACATGAAGCAACATAAGCCCATCAAGTATGTTTTTTTTATTTTATACAGTGCACATTTTGAACTCACTCATTTGAATGTGCTCTTGTATGAGATAATGAAGAAAAAGATGGCTTGGTTAAATAAAATATATAATCAGGATCACACGACTTGGTCAAGAGGGGGAGCCAGGATTGATCTGAGGATTTCTGGTTACACATTGTAATTTATTCAGTTGCTGGGTATCCTTTTTCCTCCCTGTTTTTACATAAAATGGTAATGTTGCACATCAGTTTAGACCAACGGGAGTCAGACGGAATGCTGTGTCTGGCTCAAGCGTAAACAAGTGTGCTGCTTTTTTTTCCTTTTGCATGTAATAACGTGTTTTTTGTTACAGGTGTGTCTGAAGCTGCAGCACAAATTTGAGAAGAGGGGGCTCACATAATAAAGGAAAACACAGATGCACTTTTGTCAATAGAGTGACATTTGAAACTTCGCCTTTTTGCACCTGTTTTGGGTAGAAATATACCTAATGATAACTGATTTGTAATAATGCATATCATACTCCATCAGCTACCATATTAAATGAGATAAGAGCAAAGGATTCTCAAACTCGTTCAGGATGGCAAATATCATACAACAGGTCAACAGCAGTCAATAAGATTACGGCACAGGCGAGCAGCAGGCCGTGGAAGAAAGGACTGGTAAAGGGACTGGAAATTGATACACAACATTGATCATGAAGTAAAGCATGACCTACCAGAAGGTAAAATTTGTTTCATCACAACAAAACATTTCTCCTCAAGGCACGCAAATTTGAACAGTGAGAGTAAGGAGGCTGTGGGGATACGGTCTGCCCTTAACCCCTTAGCCGCGGCGCTGAGGGGGAGCGGGGGTGGCGTGCGGCGCCGCCATGCTCGTGAGAGAACCACTCCGTCACAAGCCACGGGCGCGCTGTGCTTGTGACGGAGTGGTTCCGTCACGTCCCCGCCCGCTCATTAGAATGGTCGTGCAGGCGCGGAATTCCTGCAGCGTGGGCAGGGCAGGCGCGCCGGAACACTCCGTCACCAGCACAGCACGTCCGTGGCTCGTGACGGAGTGGTTCTGGCTCGTGACGGAGTGGTTCCGTCACGAGCACGGAAGGGGTTAACTGACCCACAGCTGCAAAGTCACACTAAATCAACTTCTCTCGTTCTCTGGTGGCAGTGCAGATTAAAGAGTAGGAAAGTCATTTGTTTGCGGGTTGGCGCCCTCTATCTCATTTCCACCTTGCACCCGGTTAGTTTGTGCATGCCTCTGTCCCTCACATGATCCCATCCATCTAATGCACAGTGCAGAAGTTTAAAATCCTGCTGCAGTACTCCATTCTTGGCATGTATCCCACTGCAAAGCCAACTTCCCGTAGTTGCGTTATTTTTTCTCTATCTATGGACTGACGTTGAATTACGGGCAGTAAGAAGCGATCCCGATAGGGCCCCATTTCAAAGTCCCCAAATTGTTTTGTTTTTTTCCAATGCTGTGTCCAGCCCCTATACAGATAGTGCTGTGAGCACAAGTGTTACAGTGAGGACGAGCATCTAGAGAGGCGTAGACAGCTAATGCTAGGAGCTGACATGAGACCTCCCCACGCCCAGGGTCTGGGAAGGCTGCTCATTGCATCCAGTGACATCACTGTCCCCACGCCCCTCGACTGTTTCCCCAACAGAGAAATGCAAAATGTTACTAAAGGGTTGGGCTTAAGACTCCCACAGCCAATCACAGAGTAGAGCTCAGTTATGGGCTTCTGGCCGTCTGAGGCCTCTAAACTGCTCCCTTGTTCATAGGATTTTGTTTTTAGCATTTGCAATTGGGTGTGAGCCCCAGACTGCCACAGCCCGTTCATTATTTACTGTGAGTTATTGTCTAGTTGTCCATCGGCCAAAATAGGCATTAAATCTTCTTGCCCACCACAAAAATCAGCATGTCTCGGGCGATATGAATTACCCAACCCTGAGAACAAGAGCCATGCAATATGGGGGAGAATGCTATACATAGTCAGGGGTGTGATACATATATAAACAACAACACAGTATTGAACTGATGGATGTCCTAATTTACCCAATGATGGGGAAAAACATTTTACACATACACACACTGTACATTATGATGCATGTAAAATGCTTTGTGATGCGTTGCGCTTTTGAAATGACACAAATAGTTTTCTAAAGTGTGCAGACACGCTTTCTGAAGTGCTTTTTAAATAGTTGTTTTCTAGAGATCCTGAAGTCAGTGTGTTTAAAAAAAAATGTTGTTTTACCCTCAAAAGCATTGTGCGCGACTTTTCTAATGTTTTGTTCTTAAGTGCTATTATAAGTGTGTTTATGAATGTTCCGACGCGCCTGTCGGGAGCAGGGGATCACCTGAAGCTCACTTACACCGGCACATCACAACGCCTCTTCACACCAGAAGCTGACATAGCCCTGCCACCCTCTCCCCCGCTCACCCGCCTCTTTGGACTTTGGGATAAATGCTAACGACCATAGACACTTATTACACCACGCACTGCGCCGGGCGCCCACGCAGCGCCACGCACCAGCTGCTGCCTTTGCCTCGCCTGGCTTGCACACTCCACGCGGCGAGAAACCCTACTAGGCCCTGCCCCACAACCGACACCATATATGAGGTCCTGTGACGAACCCATCCCCACCCCCCCCCCCCTCACCCCTTCTTTACCGGCCCTACCTCCAAGATCTCTCCTGCCAAGATGTAGGCATAGGGGATGGTCTGTTAACTGGTCGTGTTCCCAGACCGGACCCGTTTCTTCACACAAAGGGAGACGTTAGATGCAACATGTCACTAACAGGAAGCGATACTTTATTGATCTCGCACTACACACACCCTGCGGAGCCACGGTGACACTTATGCATTGAGAGAGATACGACTTTACATGCACCCTCACCCATGTTAACAAGAGACCCACTGCACAGCCTATCAGATATCGCTGCATCTCTTGCGATCTCCCAACACCACCGCTGGGAGACTTCGCAGACACCATACTACCTGACACTAGAGACCTGCCTGAAACGGCTGCAGACTCGTCCTGCCGCACATAACCGCCTACCACTATGCCTCAGTGAGCTATACTATTGTACGCCTAGTCGTTCCAATAGTCAGCATTACGATCACAGATCTGGTAAACCATCTGCTGCAGATTCCCCCCCCACTGTTGGCTGCCTGCAACTAACTATTTGACTAATTGCGGGGAATTGGGGGATTGCTAGCAAGGCACTAATGCTGGGTGATCGCTGCAAAGCAAATCTCTACAACATAAGATAAAATCACAAGATCTAATACTAATCTACCTACACATCGGATGGCTACACATGCACCCGCATGAGACTCGCCGCCGGACCCCCGGGTTGTCGGCTGAATGGCTGTGTCAACTAGTCATAGGTTTCTATGATTGATTTCTGCACGGCTGCCCCTGGGAGCCGCTGAATGTAACATGTAAGAAATTTACCATCTATGCAATAAAGGTCTTCAAAAAATTTTTTTTTTTTAAATAAGTGTGTTTATGAATTTTTTTTAAGCATTTTAAGCATTTTCTTGTATGCATAAGGTACGTGTGCGCTTGTTATTGTGCTTACACTTAATACACACAAAATATTGAAGCACAATGCTTTCCCCCCATAATTAAAACATGTGTATGAAATGGCTGCTATAGGCAGTGTTGTTAGGCACAGCCTAAAAACTACAAAGTTGTTACAAAAATAACCGGATATCTTTATGTTCTTAGAACGTGTTTGGGAAGATGTGGCTTTTACAGGGCTTATTCGGTGACCTAAGATATAAAACAGCTGGGGATATGGTGTACTGCTGTGGTGAACAGGTTCTTGAGTCCTTTTTAGATGAGGAAGAGCTTTTATATCTGAAAACAACACGACCAACATACCCTATTCTCTACACACTACCCAAAATTCATAAGCATAAGCCTTTTCCACCGGGTAGACCTATAGTAACAGGAATAGATGGACCAACGGAAAGACTCTCAGAATATGTAGACCTATTCATAGGGCCAATTGTACGGACAATGGCTAGCTATATCCAAGATTCCAAACACATTTTAAGCATTTTGGAGGATTTACAATGGCAACCGAACTTACTGCTAGTAACCTTAGACGTAGTGTCTCTATACACAAGCATAGAGATAGACAAGGGATTGGTAGCACTCACTCGCCTACTTAGCAATAGACCTGCCACACAATGGTTGCACAATGAAATGCTTATTAGAATGATGGAACTAATTCTAAAGAATAATTTCTTTTGATTCGATAATAAGTGGTACAAACAAAATAAGGGGGTGGCAATGGGATCAAAATTTTCACCTTCATTTGCCAATCTATACATGGGCTGCCTTGAAACAGAATATATATGGGGTAGTGAGGGCTCTAGCTGGATTGATCGAATTGTATATTGGGGTCGTTACATAGACGACTGTCTACTCATTTGGTCGGGCTCGACCAGTGAATTGAATGATTTCAAACAGTATCTAGATAGCAACAAATATGGCATGCAGTCCACCATGGAACATAGCACTGAGAAAATAAATTTCTTGGACATAGAACTGTATATACATGACAATAAACTCAACAGCAGACTCTATAGAAAAGATACTGCATGTAACTCCATACTACATGCAAGTAGCAGCCATCCCAAACATCAAATCAGATCAATACCATATGGGGAATATCTACGAGCGAGACGCACTTGTAGCAATGACCAAGAATACAAAAATTGTATCAATGTGATGGAACAAAGATTCAGGAACAGAGGGTATGATACTATCACCTTGTCAAGAGCAGCCAAAAAAATAACTAATGTGACCAGAACTGAAACCCTGAAAACCAACAGTGTGAATAAAGGAGAAAATTCCACAGTGCGCATGATCACAGAATTCAATGGTATGAACCACACTTTAAGGAAAAGTCTGAACAAACATTGGGGTATTTTAAAACGGGACAATATTTTGTCACAAGAAATACCAGCACGGCCTTTGATCACATTCAGAAAAGGGAGGACGCTACGCACTAGGCTTAGTCCATCACTACCTAGAAATCCACAAGATAACAACTGGATAACACCACACACCAAAGGGTTTTTCAAATGCGGCTTTTGTAGCATTTGTAAGTGGGCTCAACATAAGGTTCGATCTTTCAAAGGACCTAACAACCAAAGCTATGAAATCAGACAAAACATCAATTGTACTAGTAGATATGTGGTGTATTTACTCGTATGCAAGTGTAGCAAACAATATGTGGGGAGTACCATCAGACCCTTAAAAGAACGTATCACTGAACATATAAGAGCCTTAAAGAATGGGGACCCCAGATATCCTGCAGCAATCCACGCTTCTCTTTGCCCTGCCCAAACCACCCACAGAGAAATGTCTTTTTTTGGAATAGAAGCTATAGGGCAGAACGCAAGAGGAGGTAATAGGGAATTAAAACTACGCAGGACAGAGGCCTTATGGATAATGCGCTTAGAGTCAGTCAAACGGGGGCTCAATTGTGATTCGGAAATGCAATTTTTCCTGGGATAATATGCGTAACTGTGGTACAACCTACTCAGCACTATGTGAACTCAATGTATGTAACCAACATGTACAGGTTTCTACGATATATAATTGTGTTTATGGAAATAACACTATATAAATATATGACATAATGTATGGGGGTTGAACTCATGTCACTTAAACTGTCACCGAATGTACACAATGGGGTGAACCACACAATATAACCATTGAGGTAGATCACATCAGCAGTTTACAGTAGAAATTTGTTTCTCAATAAGGGAATGGCACGCACAGTGTGCGCCCGAAGATAAATACCACAATCAGTGTGTTAACAGCTAAGCACATTGATAGTTTTAAAATTAAACTATATAAGAATATAATTTTCGAAGTCAATTGGTATACACACATTACACACGACAAGCATGCAATAGTAGGAACTAGTCCACGTAATTGTTGAAATATGGGCTACTCCTTCACAAACACATGCTTCCTCACACTTCTTAACCTTAAATCGGTAATACATTGGGCAATAAGAATAAAGGGCAGCCGCAATTGATATGGGCTAAAACAATTAATCTGTTTCAACTAGAAACACGAAGCATGAGATAAGTATACAGGTAAAAGAGAACTAAGAGTCTGCACTCCTATTTTACTACATTAATTTCATGCGCAAGGTATATGGCTTAACAGTGTAATCTCATTTTTCTCACAATCAGTGGCGTCACATATATAGGCGTATGCTTATAAACTATCAGTCTTAACTCAGAGTAGAGGGCGTAAAATATCGAGGGGCACACACAGCCGTAGGTGCATCATATGCAATACGGAAGTACTGGCGACGTTTTAGTTTTCTTTAACCAAAAACGGAAGTAGTGCCTCTTTAAAACACACGTGAGTTGATCCTCGCGCTACTTTCGAAATCGCCATTACACGGAGACGCCGGATTCGCGGCTGACAGGAACAGGAGGTAAGGGAGTGCATCTGTAGTTTGCGGCATCACTGCGAAGTGACTAATCGGATTTTATCTTTAAGTAATATTTTAAATGTTTGCAGGTCCTGGAATTATTTGGACATTTGAACGTATTTACCGGGGTAAACACCATAGAGATTGCAGAAACTGGAAGCGGCCACAATAGTAGTAAGCATGCAGCCTTTACGGATTTTCTTATAGATGGTTGGTAGAATGCACATAGGGCCCACATACCTTGTTGTTAAATGCTGTTTTATATTATTCTAGGCATTGACCCCTTTTGTGTTAAATAAACAAAGATGGTTCCTGTTCCTCTCGTGTGCTAATAAACGGCGCCTAGAACACGAGTAACATTGTTTTGCTTGAAGGTGAGCCAGTATACAATCGTCAAGATAACAACATAATTCTCTCATGTGTTGCGAGAATACGTCAATATCATAGATTAATATAGATATACTACCACCAAATTATTCGAGATAAGGACTGCTTGGGTTTAAATGAAGAGTGCAGACTTTTCGTCAGTCTATCAAGTGATTATCTAAATAATAGTATGTTTTTAAAACTGGATCATATGGGATATATTTAAGTATAGCCAAGGCTGTCAAAGCGGTTTGAGTCAGGGATTACCAACATTGTTTTTCTAAACGATGTCCATTGACTTTTAAAGGCTGTAATATACAGATAGAGATACTTACTCATGGGACGTTTTTCTACTTTTTTTCATATACCACTACGGTTTTCAATAATACGGTAAAGAAGTTGCAGAAGAAGATTTACGCTTCCATTAAACAGAAAAGATACCCTTACCGGGTTGGAATTATCACCGGTCAAGTGGTAAGTCACAACACATAAACTTGAATAGATAGTTTCAAATGGGATTGACATTTCCATAATCATTAATTGACATTATATAAATTTTTACCAGGGACTACAATACACGCCACTATAACAAGAAAGGTAGGATTACGCATGCCTACCATAAGACATTTCCTTGGGCACACATTCCAATAACGGTGCTGGGTCTATCCTATTCTCTTGCGTCGATGAAAAACAGTTGCAGATACTCGGTTTTCAAATTTTCACTGTATTTTGGGACAACTTAGCTTCACACACTTTTTTCTTGGTTTAATCCGTCAGCATGATTGATTCCTTTTTGAACTCACAATAACATGGATTGTGCGGTCTGCTAAATATGGATATACATATTATGTCATAGGAGAAACGTCGTCGCCAATTGATCACACAGTCACCTTTCAATGGCATGAGCATGTCACACTCACGAGTGAATATGTACATGATGAATATGAACAAATCTCTCGACGGCACGGAGTAGAAAACGTAATGTCGAAGTTTAATTCTGTGTGAGGAATGTAATGGGTCTCTTATTTTGAGGAGTTCATACAAGGTCCCCCTTTTTCCACCTTGCCTTAGTAGCCAAACAGAAACAAAAAATGTCTTTGCCTCATCGCCCCCACCCCCTGCGTAAAAGTATTCTCGGGGATGGCGGAGACAAATGTCAAGCATAAAGTGTAACAGTGCAAAAAAATGGGAACTAAAAAATTCCTTTTTGTAAATTATTGCCACTATGATGTAATAATTGTATGATGTAGTATACATCGCGACACTCAGTACCATGTAAATTTTGTTTTAATTCCAGCCCTGAAGAGTCAGAGTGACTTGTACTCTGATGAAACACGTGTCGGCTGGCGTGGTATAGCTTGAGCAATCAAAAAAATAAAAAATAAAAAATATTGCTCTCACAAGAAGAAGTGGACATCATTCCTTATGATTATACTGTTTGAACTGATATTTACACTACTTGATGTTGGAATTTAATTGAGTGTGTGCATGGGAATTGGTCTTTCGTAGGTTCTTGAGTCCTAGCAAGGTACACAGTGCCTGGACTTGGAGATATCTATCTGGACAGAAACAAGCCTTGGGAAAGTAAGCAAGAGGCTCATAAGAAAGCAGATGCTCCCTTGATGCTTTTTCAGAATTACCATGAAGACGAGGCCTTGCTTAAAACAACAATGTACATTGGATGTACACCATCAGGAGTCTTGCTTGAAAACTATATTTGCAGTGAACTCTGCCCTTTGTAAATAATGTAAATTATTGTTAGATAAATGTTTTTTTATATGGGACGCACACAGTATAAGATTTTTTCCTCCACATCTGCAATATCTGTTCAGTAATATTTTCATAAGACATCCTTCATGTGTTATGTTTAAAAATCAGATAAAACATTTATTTTGGAAGTAAAGAAACACCTTAAATTAAATTCAATTAAATTAAATTAAATTAAATTAAATTTTGGAAGTAAAGAAACACCTTCCCCAAGCACCATAATATGCCTGACACGATTAGTATTGTATGACTGTGTCGATGTGGGAAACTAGAAATGAAAGCTATTTTGTTACTGAAATACACCAATTTTTTTATTTAAAGGTAAAAATAGTGAAAACACGTTACCAGTAGTGTAAGTGCGTTTTTTTAAGTGTTATTTTATGAGAAGCATGTGTGTGCTTTAGAAATTTTAGAAATATTTGTTCAAAGCGCTTAGACACGCTTCAGAAATACTGCACAAAACATGTTGTTTTATTCCAATTTATGTTCCTTATATCAACTGCTCCAAAGCACAGCGAGCAAGTGATAAAATGAAGGTAATACTTTAAAGCAAAACCCACACCTTTAAGTATATAGCGAATACTGCACTCGATAGTCTTGCTGATCTATTTCACAAGCACAATGTGATCTGCAGCTGTCAATAATAGCATACGTGTTATCAAACTTTTTATTTGTGGCCAAGTACCATTTTTTTAATTTTTTTTATGGTAAGGGAAATATTGTTGTGGGTTATAATTAATTTGCTGGCATGACAACAACCGCTGACAACCAATCCTCAGTTTTTTATTTCAATTTAAGAGTGGTTGCAATGTGCAGAACCGGTAGTTTCTCATAATGTATGGTGCAAGATTCTTTTGGAGAGGAAGATCTGTAGGGAATTTACCCACGGAATACAGAAAGGCGAACAGGCAGTGCCAATTCGTGCTAAAGCCACATGAGCACAAACGCGCCTTGAAATATGCAATTTTGTTTGTTAATCTTTACCAACTGTAATACATAGCTTTCATGTTCTTCACGCGCTTCGCGCGCTTCTTACATTCTCATTGTTAGAATTGTTTTCATGTGTTTGACTGCATGCGCACACTCGTAGTTAGGTGTGCATGCTGTCTAGTTATCTTTTAAAGTGTGCCTTAATTGAAAATGCATTCTCGTGCCTGTAACCTCTTCTCTGTAGTGTGAACGGTTTCTCTAAACAGATTCCGCTTGAACTACAGAGAGGAAGGACGCACTTCCGTGATGTCTTGATTTATCTTCAAATAAACTACGAGAAACATCCCTGCTTGATCTCTTGGAATTATTCATATAAAGAAAACTCAACATTACATTTGGAGACGATTTTCTGGAGTTTTCTTCAACATCACAAAGTTTGTGCCTTTTTGGTCACTCGCAGCAGAAGTTCCCCACGTAAACCAACAACCGTTCGCCTGTCTTTCGGCTTGGAATTTCTTTTCTTTCGCATTGTTAAGGAAAGACATCAATGATGCTGCATTTCCTGTATTATAATGGATGTTTCCGGTTTAGCGCTGGACGCCTCAACGTGACGTGCCTCTCATAGGGTGAGTCTTGGTTTTTGTGACAGCCTCGCTCATTGGTTCACATATTTAACCACTCCCCTCTACAATTTTTAAAGGAATCTGATTGGATTCATTGGTACACTTCCTCACGGGCATTGTTTACTGGAGCACGATCTCCGTGGTTCAAAGAGGGATTACGGGGCGTGGTCTGGCCACGCAGGAAGGTGGCCGCCTGCTAGAAGAGCTCCATCGAGGGACGGACCCCTGACGAGCTTCTCCGACTTACCTGCTCGAGTGGGTCGTCTCTCTGGCGAAGGCAGGGCTCCGGAGTTCATGAGGGTTGCTGCGGTAGTCTTCTTTCCCGGCTAGCGGCTCTGGCTTCCATTGTAGCGGAGTGACGGTGAGGCGGCCGACTTCAGCTGTGTACGCCTCGGCATTCGCGCGCTCCTGTGGACGCGCCTCTCCTCAGCTAAGGCGGCGCTTGAGCTACTACAGGGCCGCGCCTCTTCAGCTTCAAGGCCGCGCCTCCTCAGACGGTGGGGGCGCGCTTCATAACTGCTGCACGCTGCCTTTCTGTGGGTTTTTCAATGCCCATGTTCACAGTAAGCAGCGCCCTCCTGAGGCTCCTTTCACTCTAGTTTTCCTTCACAAGTTGCCAGTAATGCTATTTATTTGGAAAAGGCACCACGACAGAAATGAAGGGACAGCTCAAAGACTGACATAATTGTTATTCCATTGAAGCGTATCTACTTCATTAAATGTGCACATGTGCCCAGCGGTCATATCAGTACTGGCAGAGTTAAAATTGCCTGAATTATTACTTCTACTATTTACATTGCAAGCGGAAGCAAACTGTGACTATCATTTGAAGGGACAAAACATAACGGTACTGGCAGATTCACATGCAGTAGTACTGGTCCACTTTTCCCTTTGACTTCCACCAACTGGTTTTGGCATTTTTGCGTAGCTGCTTTATGGGCCATAAGTGACATTTGTGTCAGATTGACTTGACCTTCTCAGTTTTTTCATTTCTATTGCATATCTTCTCTTTAGTGTGTTGATGACATGATCGCACGACATACTTTTATGTTCATGCGGGGTTTTTTTTTAATTTCGCAGGCAGGCTCATTAGTCTTGTTCCTATTTTTCATATTTCAGCCTGTTCTCTCATTATGCCTTCAAGAACTTTATTACTTTCATCCACAGTCATAGCTTCCTGTACCACTACTACAAGCTCATGTTATTCTGTGAGGTATTCCTGAGTGTATGATATTTCTACTCTCTCATATGATACCTCCTTAGTTGAGAAGCACTTTGTCTTCAGATTCTATGTGTCCTTTCTCAATATGTACAATTACTCTATCACCGTTACATTGCTCATTTATTTCTGTACCCTTTAACGGTGTTTATATGTTTTGTTTCTGAGGTAATTTTGCCATTAATGGTATGCTGTTCATGTTGGTCATTTACTTAATGCTCACATTTTATTGCCTCCTCGTTACTTAATGCATCTCTGGTTTCATCATTGCCTCATATTCCTATATTCCCTCTATTTGCTACTGTAGACCGCCACTACCACGGTGTGCGGCAATGTCTACTAATAAGAATGGTGGCCGGGGGCCTAAACAAACTCTTTTCACTGAAGTGGTTAAACATCCCTCTACTTCAACCGTTAAAGGCACTGACACTGCGTCACCTCCTTCTTCGCAGGCTGCATTACCTCAGAGCGGCAAATCACTATCTGACACTATGGACCGCATTTTACAGGAACTATCTGGGGTTAACCGACGGCTGGAGGGTCTGGATATTGCCATGAGTTCACGGACTACAGAAACTAAGTCTATTAGGGCAGAACTCACTACTTTTCACACACGGATTGACGTAATTGACTCTAAAATAATGGCTATAGAAGGTCGGCTGGATTCTGTTCAGGGTTCGGATCAGGACATACTCTTTCTCCACATTAAGATCATCGATTTGGAAGATCGCAGTTATAGAGACAACATCCGTTTTTTTGGTTTTCCAGAAAATATTGAAAAACAAGATATGAAGTCATTTCTTTGTGATGCTCTTCCCACTTTGACTGGTATTTCTTTTACTCCTCCTCTTGAGCTCCAACGTGCTCATCGACTGGGTCCACCACGTTCCGGACCTTCTGCAAGACCCAGACCAATTATTGCTTGTTTTCTTCGGCATGAGCAAACCAGACAGATTTTATCAATGGCCCGTACACGTGGCCCCTTTCTGTTTCAAGGTCATACCATCCATATGGCTGCAGACTTCTCTAAAGAAATAAATGAACGGCGGAAGGCGTTTCTTTCCATGAGGCCGCAGTTACGTCAAATGGACATCAAGTATGGTTTATTGGAGCCTGCACGTTTTCGAATTACCAGGAATGGAGCGTCCAGAGACTTTTATGATCCTGCACTTCTACAGCAGTTTCTGGACGATATCAAGTCCGATGATATGGAAACCCAGTCTTCTTCGCATGCCCAACCTTCTCAGTCCAAGTCCTCATCTACGACTATCCCTACGTCTCATTTGTATACCTCCCCTGACTCTAGACAACGCGGAAGAGATCCCACTCGCCTGCCTCGCTCTCAAGATGACAGGGATTCGGCTCTACACTCTGTCTCCTCTCTTACTAACACGCAGCATAGAGACAAGTCTAGATTGCCTCTTAAGATGCCTTCTGATGCTGATTGAAGGCTTATAGCAGTGCTTGTTGTTCATCATGTTCTTGCTACCTGCTTCGCTCATTGCGACTTTAATGCATGGTATCATAAGATTCCTTATACTTCGTGTTTTTCTATGTTGCTTCATGCTCTACTGTTTTTTTCTAATTGCTACTAATATGTGATTTTCAGTTTTGAAGTTATTTCATCACTTTCAAGTTTGGCTAAATATGTATTATAAGGTTATTATCTTTATCACATGTATTACCTGTTCCGCTTTGGTCTGATATTTATATGTTTTATTGCTCTCTGTGCTTAGAGTGTCTTTCTTCATTTTCTTTTATTTCTCTTCTATTGTATGACTCTGGTTTTTCCTCCTCTTCCTCTACCTACTATTTCTCTATCTCTTTTTATGTGATATAGTTGGTTTGGTTCCCCCTCGTAATTTTTCTTTTGTATTTCCCTCACTCTATTTTTCATAATCTCTTTTGTGGTATATCATGTTTTTTATTTAGGCAGCTGTGTTTTCTCTTTCTCTTATTTTTTTTGTCTCGGTTCAATTCTATTGTCGCGTTTTCTTTTTGGGATGTGATCATTTTGGTTCTCTGTTTTGTCTTATGGTCTATGTCTCCTTGTTCTTCTATGGTTATGCACTGGCGGTCCCTTTTCCAATGCATTATTTTCCCTATGGTGTCGTGCTTGCTGCTCCACATGTCATTTTTTATTTTCTTCATTGGACATCCCGCTTTGGATGGTTACATGTATTTTTTTTAACATGAGTTCTGATATTTCCTTATGCTTATACTCTCATGCATTATCACTTATGCTTCCTATATCTTTTCTATCCACTCTTCTTTATAATGGTGTGGATCTCTCTTCCTCTCATTTACCTTTCATATTTATTTCACTCTATCTTTCACACCTCTTTTATTCTAATGATTCTTTCTACTTTACTGATTATGATACGATCCACTGCTCTTTCTCACACTTTTTCTTTTTTTTGTATCTTTTCTTCCTTTTGCTTCATCCTTCTTGCTTTTATTCACTTTTCTCATGTTCATCTCATCTAATCTTTAGGTTGCAGGGGGTTTTGATGTCTTGGTTACTCTTCTTATTACATTTCGTGACAGTCTCTTGTGGGGACGAAAAGGAGTTGGTTCCGATTTTGATGATATTTTATTCTATTGTGCTTTGTGTATCTTATGTTACCATTTATCCTCTAGATCCCCACTCTTCTTTGCTCGAAGGGGGTCCAGCCTCCCTTGGCGTTGCTCTAGGTGCGCCCAGACCCGCAGTTAACAGTCCAGGTTGCTTTTCTCTTCTACTTTTCTCACTCATTTTTCTTTTCTTTTTCCTTCTTTCCTTCTCCTTCTCCCTAATCCCTTTTTCTAACCTATATATACTCGTTTGTTTTCGGTTTCCCAGAGTAGCATTTCTCTTCTTTTCTGTCTCTGCTTTTACTCACTTCTTGTTCACTCAACATTCTTATCATGCCTTCTATTCATCCGTTATCTGTGGTTTCTTGGAATGTTCATGGCCTCACCCATTACATAAAACGTAAGAAAGTTCTTTCCTATTTACATTCTAAGCATGTGGACGTTGCTCTATTGCAGGAGACTCATTTGGACGATATTGAGTCTAGTAAGCTCAGCAGAGACTGGGTTGGTAAAGTCATCCAAAGTTCAGTCTCTAAACCTGATCCCACTAATCCTAACCCTATTCGTAAATGCGGAGTAGCCATCCTTTTTCGAAGTCACTTCCTTTCACGATTTTAAAGTCATGGTCTGATCCGGAAGGTCGGTATGTTTTTGTTAAATTGAAGCTTGGCAATTCCTTCATTTGTCTTGGTTCTGTATACGCTCCGCTCGGTTCCAAAAAGCAATTTTTTCTTCGACTTAATCGTCTTCTTACGGAAATAAATGCTTCTCAATTTCTCATTGGTGGTGATTGGAATTTAGCACCGGAGCCTGCTCTTGACAGAACAGGTTGCATTGACACTCTCAACGCTTCGGACAGAGCCATCTTCGGTGACATTCTTGCTGACACTGGTCTTGTTGACCACTAGAGACCAAGTCACCCACAGTATGAAGAATACACGTTTTTTTCTTCTACTCACGGTACGTTTTCGCGCCTTGACTACTTTCTTCTTTCGCAACATTCAGTCCGATTGGTTACTGATTCCAAGATTTTAGAAGCAGCTATATCTGAACAGTCTCCTGTTCTTTTGTCTTTAGATTTGGGTCTTATGAGTCCGGGGCGCAAATCGTGGCGTTTGAATATCAACAAATATAAAACGCCAGCGGGTAAACTTCTTTTGCAATCCCACTTGCGTGATTATCTTCTCAATAATGAAGATTCGGTTTCCTCTGAACGAATGGTGTGGGCAGCTGCTACGGCAACCATTAGAGGTCAACTTATGCAGGACGCTGCTCTTTATAATAAAAAGAACGCTGCCAAGCAAATTGATCTGGAAAAGGATATTCGCCGACTCTCTCAATTATATATTTCGAAACCAACTCTCCAAAACCGAAAGTTATTGGAACAGGCGTGTATGTCCCTCAATACTCTTTTTACTTCTAAGGCGGAATATGCCTTACAAAAGATGAAAGGCCGTCACTATGAACAAGGGGAGAAAGCTGGTCGGTTGTTGGCTGCGCAGTTGCGTCAACGAGAGGCCGCTATGGCGATTCCAGCAATCAAACCGAGTGGTGGTGATATCCTTACTCGGCCACAAGAGATAGTTGAGGAATTCGCCTCATTTTATAGATCTCTCTACTCCCCAAGCACTCAGATAGATACGCTAGTGATGTCTAAATTTCTAGATGAAGTACATCTTCCGCGGCTCTCCGATGATGGCAGGGCTCCACTTGAGGGAACTATCATAAAAGAGGAAATTTCCTCAGCTGTATCTGCCTCACCGTATCATAAAGCTCCGGGAGATGATGGTTTTCCTCCTGAATTTTTTTAATGGACTGGTCAGAGTATGCTTGATACTCTCCATGCTGCCTTTGGGGAAGCCGTGGAGGAGTCTTCTCTTGGATCTATCTCTAACAAAGCCATCATAGCGGTTTTGCCAAAACCAGGCAAGGATCCTCTATTGTGTGGTAGTTATCGTCCTATATCTCTCTTAAATTCTGATGTTAAGATTCTTACCAGCATTCTCGCATCACGACTCCGCAAGGTTTTACCTTCTTTAATTCATAACTCCCAAGTAGGTTTTGTTCCCGGTCGTTCCTCCCGAAATCACTTACGTACTATTTCCCATGCATTATGGTCCGCTAAGCATCTTGCCGATGATGCCTTACTTCTTTCTTTGGATGCTGAAAAAGCATTTGACCGCATCGAGTGGGAATACCTTTTTACCATAATGCAAAGATTTGGATTAGGCGATCAGTTCATAGCTAAAGTACGACTACTTTATGATAGCCCATCTGCTCAAGTTAACTGTGGAGGTTTTCTCTCTACTCCATTTCCTATCCAGCGAGGTACCCGTCAAGGTTGTCGACTCTCCCCTCTTCTTTTCCTTTTGGCTATGGAACCTCTGGCTGCTGCAATTCGTCAATCGGCTGCTGTGGTGGGCGTTCCTCTTCCAATTGGTCATTCAAAAATCTATTTATATGCGGATGATATTCTTCTCATACTGATCTTCCCCGCGCTCTCCTCCGTGTCATTGATGATTTTTCTTCTTTCTCTGGCTATAAGATAAACTGGGATAAGAGCGAAGCCTTACCTATGTCCATTGGTACTACAAAGGATGCAATCTCTGGTTTTCCATTACATTGCCAGCCTTCTCAGCTTAAATACTTAGGGATACTCCTCAATAGGGGATTGGATAACGTTGCCACGGACAATTTAACTCCTTTAATTGCGCAAATGCAAAGAGATTTCGATAAATGGAAGGCCCTGGGTTTATCCCTCTGGGGACGGGTTCAGGCGATTAAGATGGTCACCTTACCACGTTTTCTTTATGTTCTGGGTATGCTCCCTTTGACTATTCCTCTGGCTACTCTTCGGTCCATTGATTCAAAAATGTAACTTTTTATATGGGATACAGCTAAACCTCGTCTCACCTTAGCCAAATTAAAATCCCATCGATTGCAGGGAGGTTTGGGTCTTCCCTCATTCGAGCATTACTCCCTTGCCCTTCATCTTTCCCATCTTTCTTTCTTTTTACCTAAGTCTAAAGACATTCCTCAATTGGTTCCACTTGAACGCCATTTATTGGCTTCTGGCCCTGGTTTGTCCCTTTTATATGGCAAGGATTCCAGCTCTCTTGACCCCAAAAATCCTATATTATCTGCTATGTATAAGTCCTGGCAAAGAAGTCATTGTATCCTTAAACCTAACTTGCGGCTTCATTTTAATGCTCCTATATGGTCTAACTTGGCTATTCCGGTTTGAGGTCGCACTGTGTCTTGGGCTCTGTGGCAGGAAGCTGGTATTCATTCTCTGGAACAGCTGTTCCATGGTGATAATTTTAAATCCTTCTCCCAATTTAGTGAGGAATTCCATCTGCCGCCAACACAATCTTGTAAATATTCTCATCTTCAACAAGCTATCACAAAACATCTAGGTTCCCCACCTGAGCTGTTGTCCGCTTCTCCTATTTTATCTTATCTGAATTTATGGGGTACTTTTAAGGGAGTCACCTCTGATCTTTATAAGACTTTCCTACATCCTCTATTTTCGCAACCCCTTTCAAAAGCTCTTCAATTGAAATGGCAATCACGCCTATCTGTGACATGCTCAGATACTCAGTGGGATCTCATTTTGGAAGGATTATATAAGGGTGTTCGAGAAGCTCGCCTTAAATTTTGTATTTTTAAAATTCTCCATGAATGGCACTGGTCCCCGGTCAAATTACATCATGCTAAGTTACTTTCGCATTCTTTGTGTTGGAGATGTTCTGCTTCCGGTTGTCATATAACGCACATTATCTGTGAGTGCCCTTGTACTAGATCATTTTGGCTTTTTGTACGAAAGACTTTGGCTCATTCTATGTCATTGCCTTTACCCTTTACCTTTGCAAATATCATTTTACATGACTTTCGTGGCCTTTCAAAGTTTACTAAACCACAGACCCGTCTCCTCCATACTGCTCTAGCCACGGCAAAAATGTGTATATTGCGTCATTGGAAGTCTTCATTATCTCCTTCTCAGGAGGAGTGGTTGGTGGCAATGATACAAACAGCTTCTTACGAACGTATAATCTATAATTTGCAGGATCAGGCTTCCATCTTTCTCCAAGTTTGGTCCCCATTTTTGCAAACCACAGTGGATAATGACTTTGTCTCTACTTCTTCCTCTTCTACGGCTACTCTTCCTTCTTAATTCCACCTTCTTCGTAACATGCTCACTCTCTTTTACTCCTCTCTTTTACCCTTCTTCTCATTCGTCTTGCTTCCCTATCTCTTCACAATTAGTTTGTTACTCTGGGGCTCCTTTTCTTTTTCTTTCTCTTTTTCCTTCCTTTTTCTTCTCTTTCTTCTCTTCTCTTTTTCCCCCTATTTTGCCCTATGAATTCTAGAGGATTTGTTGTTTTATGCCTCATTTGTTATATTTTATGAATTGTTTCCTCATTTATGCCGTGTTTCATTTTTTCCTCTGCATATGTATTTGCATTTGTGATTTATCTAAAATTCTCTTAATAAATAATTTCAACACACAAAGAGGGATTACATTTGGAAAATAACTAAGTTTTTCAACAAGATATTTGAAATGTATTATTTAAAAAGACTTATTAATAAGCTTTATACACATGCAACAGCTTATTGATTTATTTGTACTCAAAGGTAATTCATTACCTTTCACCTCGTGACAGACAAGTTTATTACAATTTTATAACAACATTTACAAATACACCATTTTAAATGGCTACTCAGCAAATTTTTCAATTGGATCATTTCCTACCAAGACAGGGCAAACCAAAGTAACCTTGGAAACTGTGGTATAAATCCTTTGAAAATTATTTGGTGGCCATAGATGCGGAAGCTTATTCGGCTAAGCGCAAATTAGCCATTCTTTACAACTTTTTAGGAAGTGCTGGTCGTGAAACTTTCAATAACTTACCAGTTACTATTCCACCTCCAGGTGAGGGAGATTGATGGAATGTATATTCAGATGCAGTCGACAGGTTAAACAAAAAATTCTTGGAACAACCAAGTGTAATGTTGGAAAGATTCAACTTCATGAAGAGGAAACAAAATTCAGATGAGTCTGTTGAAGATTATATCTCAGTACTGAGGAATCTTGCGTCAGAATGTAACTTTGGGGCACACTTAGACTATTACATAAGAGATCAATTTGTCTACAGTTTCTTTCACAAGAAGATTCAAGAAAGGATACTAAGCTGTAGAGACCCATCCTTATCTGAGGTCATTGTCATTGCGAAAGGCATTGAGGGATCAATTATTACTTCAAAATGTTTAAGTAATGAGAATGTTTCTCCTGTTAACATGATTCGCCTATTAACAATATTTCTTACAGATCGAAATATGTTAAACCTTTTCAACAGAAGCAGAACAAAATGAATTCATTCTGTTACAGGTGTGGTTCAAAATCACATTTAGGTGATAGTCCTGTTTGTCTAGCATTAGGTAAAAAATGTACCAGTTGTGGTAAAATGGGTCGTTTTTACAATGTTTGCAGAAGTAAAAAAATTATAAGAGTCAGTACCTTAGATACTGAGGAAAGTTTAGAAAATATAAATGTTGAAAATAATCACACACTCTCTGACAATTTGGAAAGATTAATGCTTTCTATTGACACTCAAGATTTAACTCTTGTTGATCAAAAAGTCAAAGAACCTTTGTGTGAGGTTATAATTGGTAATGAAAAAATTGATATGATGGCTGATTCGGGAGCACCAGTCACTATTGTGTCAGATATTCTTTTTGAAGAGCGTTGGGCTTCCAAGAAACCTTTACAGGCTTTAGATATCATTCCTAAAGCGTATGGTGGGTACACCATTGAAATGTCTGGTTATTTAACTGAATTTGTTTCTTGTTTGGAACGGAAAATTTATACTAAGGTGTATGTAGCTCACAAAGGTAAGCATATTATTGGATGGCAGGACCTAGCAAAGATGGGTTTGAAATTGCTTCCTGGCTCTGATAATCCCATTCAAATTAATAATGATATTTCTATTTCTTCTGTTTCTGGTTCTCTGCCTAATGCTGCAAATATTGCTACTACCATGTTTAAAGAATTTCCTGAAGTTTTCACTTCAGGTATTGGTAAAATTACAAAAGTGGAGAATCTCCTTAAGTTAAAAGACAATGTGATCCCCATTGCACACAAGGCTAGACCAATTCCCTTGAGTGTTAGATATGACCTGAAAATTTTACTTGACAAGCTTGTCAGTGAAGGTATCATTGTCAGTACTGAATCTTCAGAATGGGTTAGTCCCATTGTGATAGTAAGGAAAAAAGACAATTCCATTCGTTTATGTGCCGACCTGCGCACACTCAACAAAAATATAATAGTGGATTGTCATCCCTTACCAAAGATTCAGGACTTATTATCTAATATTGCTGGTGCCACTTGTTTTACCATTCTTGACTTGAGGTCAGCATATCATCAGATACCTTTAGCCACATCTTCCACTGATCTCACTACATTTATCACACCGTTTGGGGCATATAAGTACCTTAGACTGCCTTTCGGCTTAGCCTCAGCGGCTAGCGTGTTTCAGAGATGTATGGACCATATGTTAGCAGGTATTGGATTAGTACAAGCCTATCAGGATGATGTGTTGATTTATTCAAAAGACAAAGATGATCACATTTCCACTTTAAGAAAGGTACTTCACAAGTTCAAAAAATTTGGAGTCACTTTGGGCACTGATAAATGCAAATTTATGGTGGAATCGCTTGACTATCTAGGTCATACCATTTCGGCTTCTGGAATCAGTCCTAAATTTTCACTAACAAAAGCCATAGATGAGGTTGTTGTGCCCAAAAATGAGGATCTTCTCAGATCATTTTTGGGTATGACAGAGTACTACTCTAGATTTATCTCTAATTATGCTCAGGTTGTTCAGCCCTTACGTGTTTTGATGAATAAGAATGCACATTTCTCATGGGGCAATGAAGCACAACTAGCTTTTGAACTAATTAAAAAGCTAATTCTTCAAGCTCCCGCACTTTCTCCATTTTCTCCAGGTCATAAATGTGTTTATCTGTTGACGCAAGTCGAAAAGGTCTAGGAGCAGTTCTTTGCCAATGGATCAATGGAAAGGAAAATACAGTGGCTTTTTCTTCAAGATCACTCTCTATTGCAGAATCCAACTATAGTACAATAGAGAGGGAAGCTTTGGCTTGTACATGGGCTGTCGAGAAATGTAGAACTTTTATTTGGGGTACACAATTTGAGATTTTCTCTGACCATAAGCCGTTAATACACTTATTAAATGGGAATGGTACAGGTAATGCTTCCTCAAGATTAGTCAGATTGCTCTCACGTTTACATGAGTATAATTTCATCATAAAATATATACCAGGAGGTCGCAATGCAAGGGCAGACTGTCTATCCAGGTTGTCATTGGAGGATAATTCTTCATCTTCCAGGTTTGATGATGTGGAATGTGTTGTGGCCACTGTTGAAGATTTTATCACCAATTTACCCCATGTTACTAAAGAAGATTGGCTTAAAGCTTCTCAAGAGGATTCCAATTTGTTAGCTGTCAAAAATATGATTGTATCTGGTTGGCCTAAAGAACGCTCTCTACCATCCCCTTTAAAATCTTTTGCACAAGTTAATCAAGAACTCTCTATGGTTGAAGGTTTAGTCATGCGTGGTGATTTGGCTGTACCGCCTACATCTTTACGCATGAGAATTTTTAAAATAGCACATGAGGGGCATTTGGGAATAGGTGCCACCGCCAGAAGGTTGAAAGAAATGTTTTGGTGTCCTGGTTTGGAGTCAGATGTTACAAATTGGATAAATTCTTGTGAAACATGCCTTTTATCTGATAAACACTGGAAAACCATGAAAGCACCATTACATAACGTTCCAATTCCAGAAGAGGCTTGGATGAAACTAGCCTTAGATTTTGCAGGACCATTTGATGTACTCTCAAATGATAAGAAATACATTTTAGTATTAGTAGAATATTTTTCAAAATGGGTGGAGTATGGATTTTGTTCCTCTCCCACTTCTGCTTCTGTGATCAACTTGCTTTCTAGAATTTTTCTATCTGAGGGATTCCCAAAAGAGTTGGTCACAGATAATGGGTCACACTTCACTTCAAATGTGATGGAAAATGTTTTGTCTGTTCATTCCATCAAACATTTAAAGGTTGCTTTATATTCTCCTTCGGCAAATGGCTTAGTGGAACGTATGAATAGGTTTATTAAAGAAGGAATTCAGACAGCGATGTCTGTCAATGAGCCTGTGGATACATTTAAAAAAAAAAAAAGATTTGGTCATATCTCACTACTCCCCATACTTCAACTGGTGTTTCTCCCTTTAGGCTTCTTAAAAAGAGAGATCCTAATGAAACACTTTGTCCTTCGTGGCTTAAGATGTTAAGAAAGAATGATAGTTTGTGTATGGTTTGTAAAGATAAACAAAATATGCTTAAAAATTTTGCAATTCAACAAACGGTGCAAAAGAAAAACTTTGACACAAAAAGGTGCAATTATACTCATGATTTTAAAATTGGATACTGGGTCATGATCAGATCTCCAAAAGGAGTTAAGAAAGGTTTATCAAAATTTTCACTTCCTGAACAAATTGTTAAAGTTTCAAAGGGATCCTTATTTCTTGGTCATAAAGGTTGGTGGAGTAGGAGAATGTTAGTCAAGTTAACACCTGGTCAAGCAAGTGAGATTATTTCAAAGAAGAAGGATATTCATTATGATGATTTACACTTTTCAGGTGATTTTAATAAAGATAAATCTGAGCTCTATTCCGGTAATGATCTTCAAACTCAAGTTGTTGGTGCGCAGGATGTACATGATTCCTTATCAAACTCACATGATTCATTATCTCTTTGATTTCTAATGACTCTTCACATGTTGTTGATGCTATACCTTCCAACACTAACGCAATAAGACCAATTCGAAATTGTTCTTTTCCTTCAAGGTACAAGGATTTTTATTTATCTTAAGTTTTTATTTTATTTTGTTTGTGAAAGGGGAAGGGTGATGTAATACATAGCTTTCATGTTCTTCACGCGCTTCTTACATTCTCATTGTTAGAATTGTTTTCATGTGTTTGACTGCATGCGCACACTCTTAGTTAGGTGTGCATTCTGTCTAGTTATCTTTTAAAGTGTGCCTTAATTGAAAATGCATTCTTGTGCCTGTAACCTCTTCTCTGTAGTGTGAACGGTTTCTCTAAACAGATTCCGCTTGAACTACATAGAGGAAGGACGCACTCTCGTGATGTCTTGATTTATCTTCAAATAAACTTTAAGAAACATCCCTGCTTGATCTCTTGGAATTATTTATATAAAGAAAACTCAACATTACATTAACGCTCCCTCATTAAGTATGTAGATAGTATAGTGGGTTGTGTGGGTCAAGGTTCAATGTGTGTTGTATGTGCTAAAAAGTAGCATGTAAGCTTTTTTTTGCGGGAAACGTGTTCGATGAAAGTAAATACACAAATGGGTTTTGAAAGCGCACTGACATGCTTCCCAAATACTGCCAAAAATGTGTCATTTTATGCAACTTTATGCCTTTTTTCTCAACAATGGGATCCTCGGGGGGAGCAGAGCGCTAAGCGGTGTTCCCCCAGGGATTTTCGCTCGAATGAGTCAGACCACGGGCCGTGATTGGTTAGCGGGCAGGAGTGGCGCGAGCCAGGTAAGTGCGTAGGTTTTTAGTTAGGAGGGGGCGCCATTTTAGATATTAGTGGTAGGAGCTTTTAGGCGAGGTGTGTGTAAGGAGACAGGTTTTTATTCATTGCTAAAACAAAGGGAAGGCATTATATTTACGACGGTGATGGTGTCTCAGGCGGAGTTGCAGGAAGCGCTCCGAGTCATTGCTGGAGCTGGCAGAAACGAGTTTATAAGTTATGGCTTATAAAAGTGTATATATTTAAAGTGTGCCAATCAAATTATTTATTTGTAGCAGTGCAACAAATAATAAACAACTTGTACAATGTAGCGTCTGTGTGGTAAATCTACACTCAATGTACCAGAACGATCTGACTTGTAGTTAATTATACGTTTAAAACCCTAACTAAATAAAGGAATTATTTTTAGCAAAAATATCCTGTCTTGTTCTTGTGACAGAAAAAAGGTCTGTACACACAACATATTTCATATGGATTTATTTGTTAAAGTCATTAAATGCACCAACAAAAACACATTTCCACACCATTTCAAGTATGCAACAGGATCCTATTTAATCCGCTGTGTTCTGTGTATGAGCCTAGCAAAAGCGATATGCAAAATGCAGGGGCTTCTTGAAATATATCAGCCAAGTCATAACCCAGCTTAAAACCCAAGGGAAAGAGAAGCTGGCAGAAATCATACACGTTCTGTGAGGTTCCATTTGTTAGCTTAGTGAAAGCACTATGCAGAGTTTAGGGGAGGAAAGGAAATAAGAACAGCCGGTACTAATTAGGGCTCAAAAACACAAATAAGTCATTATTATCCCGGAAATTATACATTAAGAAAACGCATTGCCCAAAAGCCCCATCTCATTTAGAGGCAAGGAGGTCTAGAGGGAATTCACTACAGGGAGAAAAGAAAGCACAAATGGCTGCTAACACCACACATAAATAGGGCAATATTGAAAAAAAAAAAAAAATAGGCTAAGATCCCTCGATCATTTAGAGGCAAAGAGGAACGGAAGCACAACAAAGCTGCTGCCAAATTCTGCTTCAAAGCAAAGAAAAAGAGGAGCTGCCAAAAGTAATTCACATTCCACGGTGTTCATTCTGTCAGCCAAACGAACGCAGCCAAAGAGCTCAAAAGCCAACAGCCCTCTGTCATTTGAAGGCAGGGAGGTGTGGAGAGGATTGACCATGACCAATAAAAAGCCAATCGGCATGCTGAAAGCCCATAGACTGATTACAACAAATCTCGAAAAGACTGCCTAGGCTCGACCTTAAAATGTTTTAATAATTAAGTAATACCGTTATAAAATGCGCTCAATTTTTCCTTTTTGTGACACATAATTTTGTCAACCTTGCCCCACAATTTGGCCCTCTCCTGCTGCATAATTCCAGTGGCTCTGGCAATACGCAGGAAGATGACCAGTCAACCTTTTCAAAGGGCGTTCCACTGCGTTGCAACGTGTGTTTGTAACTATAGAACCGTTTGTACTAAAAGCACTTTTTTGGTAAAATCTGCAGATTACGCAGCAGATGATGGGTTATGTGGCAAATGGGCCCCCAGGGGCACTTGGCAAAGCCAATGTCCCCCTGGGGTATTTCGCGCGAGGGACGACCTCATGCGATCTGATTGGGTGGTGGGAGGGACTAGGTCCAAAGGAATGGAGGGGAGGGAGGGCTGACGTCACTCTGAGCGAGTGTGAGGAACGGTGGTGTCGCTTTTGAGGAGGCATCGCTGTGTTCCTGTCAGAGCTGTCATTTTGCGCTTTTGGCGTGTGTTTAGAAGTGACTTTCTGTCATTAACTGAAGGATGTCGACTGATGTAATTGCCCTAGAGGCGGTTTGCGCTTTAGTGGCTGTGGGGAGGAGTGACTTGCTGAGGCCGAGCGCTGTGGTCGATAATTCCCGGCACTGTGAAGCGGCCGCGTCGTTTGGCAGCGGAAGGTGTGTCAAGAGCGGTGGCGGCTTGTCAGCAGATACATCGCAATCCCCAGGAGACGGACGGCGGCAGGATGCCTGCGGCAAGAGCCAGGAGAGCGCGATCAACGAGCAGAGGAAGCCGGGGTAAGCAGCTGCACCCCCCGCGCTCGTCATCGGCCCCCAGTAAGTTTCAGGGGGTTCGTAATTTGAATGTGGCACCTCCAAGACGTAGGGCAGGCAGGCGTGGAGGCAGCGCTGGTGGCATTTTTGACACGCGCGTGTCTCAGGTCCAGCTGAGGGAAGATGAGGCGGTCAGTGATCTTGATGTGCTGCGCGCTACCACGTCGCGGGAATTTGGAGAGGCGGTGTCACGACCCAGCATGAATGCTGCTGCGACTGTAATTAGGATGGCAGCAGGTGAACGTCAGGAGAATTGACATAGCGCCTGAGGTAGAGACTGACAGGCGGAGTCCGATGTTAGTGGACTACTCAAGTGATAGTCAGTCTGATGAGGAGGACTTCTCAGGTGTTGAGGATGGAGAGGGAGGAGTGCCAGAGGTCGATGAGCAACCCCAGCAGGCGGCTTTCATGGACTGTCAGACCATTCTTGTTCCCAGGCCTAGAGGCCCACCGAGACAATTGGTTGAGGAGGAGTTTAATGTGGGTTTAACATGCAAATTTCTTCCACAGGATGAGCAACGGCTGAGGTGTTTGAGTGGGAAGCCTCGTGCCGGGCAGTTCGGGGGGGGGAGGGGGAGTGAGGTGGGTGGCAGGGGTGAGGGCAGGCAGGTGCAGGAAGCCACTGCAGTGTTTCCCAACGACAGGCACCCGCCTGGTTGTCCTGAAGTGATTCATAGCTCAGAGTATGTGGTTCCTCAAGGCCAATGGGTGTGGGTGGAACACACTGAGTTGCCTGTGCCAGAGAGGGTGGGTGCTTCATCTTCTAAGGTGGTAGGTAAGTATGGTGCGGGTCCTCGCTCGAGCGGCGAGTACCTCTCTGGAGCTGTTGGTCTGGTACAAGATGAGCAGTTCGGATATGCTCAGGCGGCGCCGCAGAGCGCGGCGTTTAGGCGGGGGGCTAATTTGAGAGGCGGATCCGGTGCGGATCCACTACCAGCGGCTGGGCGCTTTTCACGGAGGCCTGAGTCAGATGTACAAAGCGGTCTTATCAACTTGGCGTCTGGCGTTAGGCCAGGTATGAGCTGTGCAATGTTGGAACATGAAAAGCAATTTCTAGGTGATGATAGTGAATATGATAAGGAGAATATTTATGAGACAAGAGGCGGTCTGTCTCATGGCGGGGGAATTGGGGCGGGGAGGTGTGGGAGGAATTTAACTTCTGCCAGTGTGTTACAGAGTTCTGGAGCGGTTCTCTCACCAGCACACGGGATTCAGAGTCATCATCGGCGTGATGGTCTGGAGGATTTTCGGCGACGGGCTGCGCAGCTACCAGCAGGTAAGACAGACTGGTGGGCTGCTTGGACACGGCCGTTGGCTGGGGGTTCAGGTGGGGCGCCTGCGGAGGGTGGTCAAGGGAGGGGGGAGGCCGGGGAAGGATTGGGGTCAAAACAAAGTGAAAATGTGAAAGCGATGTCAGGGCATGGGGGGAGGTCGGGGAATGACAGTCCATGTTCATCGGTTGCTAGTTCAGACCAGAGTGAGGTGAATACAATGAGAGGTACGAAATTGCCTTTTATGGGGGTGTCCATGCCATTAGGCATACATTTGTCAAATAGAACTAGGCAGCGGATTTGGGACCATGAGTACGTGGATGTGTTCAGGCTCCTTCATAGGGAACTGCAAGCAAAGGAAGGTTCTAAAGAGGAGGAGGTTGAATTGTCCCGCCGTCCCAAAGTCCCAAAAACAATAGAGAACTGGACAGCGGCCTTTTTAATCTATGCCAGTGTCTATTGTGAACGCTACCCAGAGAGGGCAGTTTCGCTTTTCAAGTATGTGGATGTCATTAGAAGGGCTCATTTGCAAGCAGGGGGTTATGCGTGGCTGAACTACGATGAAGAGTTTAGGGCGAGAATGAGTTTATTCCACGATAAGCCATGGGGTGAGGTTGATCAAGAGCTGTGGTTACAGTGGCTGTCGGGTCACTCTTCTGCCAACACGATCCATACAGCAAGTGGGTTGCCGATTCCTTACCGGCCCTTTTCTCAGCGTCCCGCCACACAGGGGGCGGGTGGCGTTGGACAGGGACAATTGCCCACAACTGGAGCATGTTGGAGCTTTAACCGAGGTTCCTGTGTGCGCCAGTATTGTAAGTTTAAGCATGAATGCTCTCAATGCGGGGGCAGGCATGCTGTCTTTCAGTGCTTTCCCAACCAATACCCAGGAGAGCATGTTAGGGGGCAGAGGGGGGGGAGAGGATCTGTACCACCTCTTATGCCAAAGGGCGCCTACTCCAATTAAGTTACAGGCCATGTTGAGCGCATTGGAGGTGTATCCTGATGTGGGAGGAGCGGCTAAGTTGTTTTGGGGGTTTCGACTAGGCTTTCGGATTGGTTACCAAGGACCCAGGGTTTCACGCTGGGCTGATAACTTAAAGTCAGCAAAGGAGATGGCTTCAGTGGTAAGGGCGAAATTGCAAAAGGAAGTGGAGTTAGGCAGAGTAGTTGGCCCTTTTGAGTGTTGTCCCTTGCCAAACCTCATTGTATCGCCACTTGGTGTCATCCCAAAGAAGGCAAAAGGTGAGTTTCGGCTGATACACCACCTGTCTTGGCCGGAAGGGCATTCAGTCAATGACTTCATTTCTACTTATGATTCAGCAGTGACTTATGCGTCCGTGGACGACGCTTTGGAATTGGTGCGCAAGGCGGGGATGGGAGCTGAGCTGGCTAAATGTGACATACAGGCTGCTTTTCGCCTGTTACCTATTCACCCGGCGGATTTTGGTTTGCTAGGCATGTACTTTGAAGGAGATTTTTATGTGGATCGGGTGTTACCCATGGGCTGTGCTATCTCTTGCTCACTTTTCGAAACTTTTAGTACTTTCGTGGAGTGGTGTGTGGTACAGAGGTCAAATCATGTGGCTGTATGCCATTACCTGGATGATTTTTTGTTTGTGGGCAAAGCAGGGACGGAGCATTGTGCTAAAGTTTTGGCCTGCTTTCAGGACATGGCGGAGGAGTTTGGTGTACCCTTGGCGGAGGACAAAACGGAAGGTCCAACGAACAGTTTGACATTTTTAGGCATAGAAATAGACACAAAAGAGATGGTGGCCCGTTTGCCCAAGCAGAAAGTGCAAGAGATCAGGTCTTTTTTGCAGGAAATATTGAGTGCTAAACGGGTGCAGCTGAGGCAAGTCCAGAGGCTTTTGGGCTATTTGAATTTTGCTTGTCGAGTTGTCAGGGCAGGCAGGACGTTTTGCAGGCGGCTGGGCTTTGCTATGGCTGGGGCGTGCTTGCCGCACCATCACATACGGATGACAGCAAAAATTAAGGAGGATTTGAACATTTGGTTGCGATTTTTGGATGAGTTCAATGGAGTGTCCATCAATTTCGTGTCGGAAGACACGGTCTGGCCAGTGCACATCTTCTCTGATGCGGCTGGGGCTTTAGGTTTCGGCTTATTCTGGGATGGAAGGTGGTGCGCGGAGCAGTGGCCAGCTCAGTGGTTACATCAGGGTCGCAGCATTGCTTTCTTAGAATTTTTCCCCTTGTTGGTGGCGCTGCAGATTTGGGGTGAAGAGTTCAGAGACCGCCGTGTGTTGTTTCATATCGATAACATGGCGGTGGTTTATTTGGTGAATGGGCAGCGGGCAAAGGACCAAAAAGTATTGCAGTTGTTGCGGGCTTACATGTTGCGGGTTCTACAGCTGAATATTGTATTTAAAGCGCAACACATCCCTGGTGTCAACAATTCAATTGCCGACGCTTTGTCTTGTTGTCAGTGGCAAAGGTTTCGGGATTTGGCACCGGGAGCGGACCATTGCAAGACAACGATTCCGCCGAACATATGGGACCTGGGGAACTGAGAATGGCGGAGTTGGTCGAGCAATCCTTATCAGAATCCACACGACGCAGCTATCAGTTGGCATTGTCTGGTTTTTTGGGTTATACAGCTCAACACGGCAAGGGGGGTACAGCGGTGAGGGATGAAAAGTTTATGTTGGGCTTCGTGCTGAGTTTAATAGACAAAGGTTTGTCACCATCCACCATTTTGGGCAAGTTAGCTGGCATTTCCTTTTATAGCCAATTGGAGTTGGGGTGTGAGGTTCAGAAGGGTTTTTGTTTACAGAAAATGCTGAAGGGTTTTGGGAGGTCCTTTGGTCAAGCAACAAGGTTGAGGGACCCTATTACTTTCGAATTATTGCATAAATTGTTGGGTGTGTTACCTGCCTGCTGTTATGACAAGTGGGAATGTTATAGGTTCCAGTTATGTATGATATGGTTGTTATCGGTGCATTTCGGATATCAGAATTACTGGGTTTACGAAAACAGGGTGGGATACGTTCGTCTGATATTTTTCTGCTGGATAATGACGTACTACAGATCACATTGAGACGGTCAAAGACGGATCAGGCAGGTAAAGGGATGTTGGTGCGACTTGGTAGGAGCGGGGTGAAGGGTTGCTGCCCAGTGGGGGAATGGGAGGCATTTGTGGGTTCAAAGGTCTTTCGGGAGGGTGATATATTCTGCCATGAAAATAAAATGCATTTAACTTGTTTCCCATTCTTAGCAGTTTTACGGAAGGCTTTAACGTTGGTGGGGGAAAATCCACATTGTTTTGGGACACATTCATTCAGAATAGGTGCGGCTACTGAAGCTGCGAGGTTGGGTTGGGGGGCGGAGGAGTTACAGCGTATTGGTCGATGGAAATCCAATTGTTGTTTTAAATATGTTAGGTTTAAAAAAAAAAAAAAAAAAACACCAATGTTATACTCTTTTATATGGCCAGTTAGTTAATGTTGCTTTTCCATCACAGGTCGAGTGGCGGATTTTCCTCGGAAAAAGAGGACGTGGATTGTCGGCCATTCCATAGTGAAGTGGGCGGCGAACTTTGCCGAACAACAGCTATGTGGTAGAGGTTTGGGATTGTATGGTAATGACCATGAGGTGATTTGGAGGGGTTTAGGGGGGATGAAATGGGGGGAGTTGTTTTCGGTCTTAAACAAAATGGCGGATGTGTGGGGCATTCCAGACTTGTTGATCCTGCATTTAGGGGAAAATGACTTGGTGGAGTGTTCAGGGCTTGCTTTAATCAAGCAGATGAAGCTGGATTTGGCTGTAATCAAGGACAGATGGGAAGGGACCAGGGTAGTGTGGACCAAATTTCTTTACAGGAGCCAGAGTTCATACAGCCGTTGAGAGGGCCCGCAAAAAGGTTAATAAAGCACTGAAGTCGTACTGCGTGGCAATGGGCATTACGGTCATTGCACACGAGCATTTTAACGGTGACATGTTGCATTTGTTACGAAGCGATGGGGTTCATCTGTCACAGATGGGTCAGTCCTATTATTTAATGGAACTAAGAGATACTTTGGCAAACCTTTGGTGTGTTGACTTGTGGTGCTCCAAACCAACGAAATGAGACACAATGAACAGTTTTCCTTCACAGATCTTCTGCATTGACTTGAGCAGTCCGTTTTTATAGTTGGGAGGGTTTTTTGGGTGGGGCAGGAAAACTCAAGGGTTTTCCTGGGTGGCGTGTGTGATGGGGATTGGATAATCTAGAGCGGATTCATCCTTTCTCTAAGGGGGAGGGCTTGGGAGGGTAGGTGGGGAAGAGATGGAAAGAAGAAGGAAAACACAAGGATGGTATTAAAACAAGTTATGGTTATTGGAAAAAGAAAGAATTGGAAAACGTTATGGTTTATATGAAAAAAGGTTTGGAAAAGAAATAAAGATAAAGTTTGGTTGGAAAAGTTATGTTGCGGGTCTGTCTCTGGCTGTCCTGTAATAAAGGTGACCTTTTATACTATATTCAGAGTTGTGTGAGAGTCCTTATTTGCGCGATGGGCCCCCAGGGGCACTTGGCAAAGCCAATGTCCCCCTGGGGTATTTCGCGCGAGGGACGACCTCATGCGATCTGATTGGGTGGTGGGAGGGACTAGGTCCAAAGGAATGGAGGGGAGGGGAGGGAGGGCTGACGTCACTCTGAGCGAGTGTGAGGAACGGTGGTGTCGCTTTTGACCCACCCACCCACCCTGGTTGAAAAATCGAAGGTGAGGTGTTGTTTGTCGATTGTCACGTCGTTATGTTGTCAACAAAAAAAAAAAAAAAACTATGCAAGCATGTATACCTCTTGATACATGTTGAAATGTCAGGATGTCACCTCAGGACTACTCAGGCAGACTTTTTTGTTGTCTTTGTTGGCGTGTGTGATGGGGATTGGATAATCTAGAGCGGATTCATCCTTTCTCTAAGGGGGAGGGCTTGGGAGGGTAGGTGGGGAAGAGATGGAAAGAAGAAGGAAAACACAAGGATGGTATTAAAACAAGTTATGGTTATTGGAAAAAGAAAGAATTGGAAAACGTTATGGTTTATATGAAAAAAAATTTGGAAAAGAAATAAAGATAAAGTTTGGTTGGAAAAGTTATGTTGCGGGTCTGTCTCTGGCTGTCCTGTAATAAAGGTGACCTTTTATACTATATTCAGAGTTGTGTGAGAGTCCTTATTTGCGCGATCCGTAATATCGTGAAAAATGCCACCCTCGCAGAATCACATAATTAAAGTGACTCCGTCTAGGAGTTTACGTTCACTTCACTGCATGGGATACCATTCTGCTCTATTAGCACTAATACAAATACACATGCATCTAAATCTACACTATCCAATACATCATATGTATTGCAGCTCTGTCCTCACAGTCTATTAAGTAAATAGATGCTGGTTCCTCACAAGCACTTCTACATAGCACAGCTCATGTTCGCAAAATGCAGGAGGGTGGTGAATGAGAAATGTCAACACATTGCCATAACTGCCTTGCTCTAAAACGTTAGAATGGGTATTTAACTTCTTAAATAATCTTTAAAAATGGCACCGATTATGGAAAGAAAAAAATTGAGGTTACATGAGCAAACCAAGCAATTGGCACCTACGTGGAATCGAGGAACCACCACTCGCTTAGCAGAGAGCAGATTCTTGTTATACACAAACATTTAGGCTCTCAACTAAACCCTTCAAGATAATTTGAAGTTCACACCAGCAAAAAAAGTATGTGCAAAACAAAAACTAAGGTGCCGAAAGTGAGATTAAGTCCCCTTTTAACTACAGCGCTCTATTGTAATCAGTCAAAACACGCCAATTCCAGTTTGAAAGTTATGGTGTGTACTCGACACAGCAAAACAAGAGTTTACAAACAAAATAGCGCCTTTACACAAATCGACCGTAGACTCAGAGCGACAATTACATATTTCCAAAAACATGCTTTCCCGTTAACCTCCGAATCTAAAAAATAAATAAAAATAACGTGCACAGAATTAACACTCGACTTTCAAATGATCTGCCCAGCTCGCTTCTGTACAATTTATAGACGTGAGTGAAAGCGTAAGCGTGCACCTTCATTCAACGTTTCTACGTCGACGCAGGGGTCAAGCCATAGACGCTGCTCACAATGAGAGCCTACATTATAACAAAATAGAAGAACTTTATTGAGGCGGCGCTGAGACTGACAGCCGCAAATATGTATAAGGAACCCCCAAAATACTACATATTCTGACAATGTTAAAAGTATCACATATACAATCCTCGAACAGAAAGGTACTTGTATTGCAAGACAGTCAAGCACTGAACAAACACTTCCGGGCGACTGAAGTCTGTTCCGAGGCGGTACTATATATTTTCTAGCCAATAGGGCATTTTGGGGGCGGTACACCTTGCTTCCGCGTTGCTATTTTTGTATTGTTTACAGCCCATGCGTTTTCATTTTGCGCACAGTGCTATGTGGTTGTCTTTGCCTGCAGAATTTGAAGTATTTCGCATTAGAAGTTGAAAACGGGGGAGTGAGGTAAGTCCATGTTGTGAAGTATCACTGAGAACTGGGAGCTCAATTTGCTTAGCGTTTTTTCCAACAAGCTGTTTTCGAGTTTTTCCTTTGTAGTGTTGGAGGATGAATTGCATTAGGTGAATTCTGAAATCATAAATTCAAGTTTTAAAATCTAAGGTTCTGAAAGAATAGGGTTCAGAAGTGTTCAAGGCCCAGGTGTTATTAATAGCTCACCTAGTCCAACATTTGTCTTGGCATTCCGGTAGTTGTATGTCTGATTCTCGCAAAATGGTAAGACAAAAGCTAGAGTAGATGTTCAGGAATCAAGAACACAACTTATCCACATGGAGGAAAAAAATTAAACATTTCTAATCTACTAACTCCAATCTTGGATTCCTGAATAGCGTGTTATTTGCCAAAATGCGCTTCAACGCCCTCAGGGCGTAGCACAGGGGTAGTAAATAGGCATAGAAAATTCACAATTAAAATTCCTAAGAGTATAGGAAATCGTGAGAGCTTTGCAGAAAAAGAAAAGCTCTTTTGTTTTGACACCCAGGTAAATGGGTACTTTGAGACTACCTAGGATTCAGGTAGGTTTCACATAGTGTTGCAGTGCATTGTAATGATAGTTAGTATAGATGGCGCGGCCAACAAATTAACAGGGAGAGCCGAGCTCTAGCTCTAATAGCTCCTGCTCGAGTCGATCCTTGAGTAAAAAATGCAGAAAACCTAATGTTAGAGTATGATTCAAAATTATCTCTTTCTTTACACGTTGAAGTGCTTCATCTTACAACAGCAGATTATTTTTCTGCTTTAAGGAATATTTATTGGAGTTGAGAGTTTTAAACCTGCGTCTCTTTCCTGTAGGCAATGGGGGCACAACAAGCAAGCACATTGGTGAGCAATTCAAAGTCATATTTTGCAAATCACGAAGTCCTATATAAATGACGCTTCACTCTCCCAGGTCCCGCCTCCAAAGACACAGTCCTCAAAAATGAATTTTACAAATGTAAAGGAGCGCTCCTTTCCATTTGTCGAATTCAGTTTAAAACCTGCACTAGGACATGCCTGTTGCACAATTCTATTAATGAACTAAGAGGCACGTTAGTTGTCATGTATCACCTATATTTGGACGACATTCTTCTCCAAGATGGAGCAACATTATAGGCTAATAAATCAAACTTGAGAAGTTGTTGAAGGGCGCATATCCTGAAGTCATGCATTTGAAGGTGTTCTCATATTTGTTAATGAACATAAACGGTGGCTTGGTGAAATAAAACATTTGCTTCAGATCACACACTGTGGTTGAGCAGAGAAGTAGGGATTGAACCAACATTTTCTAGTTTCACTCTGCTCAATTCAGCCTCTAAATGGGTATCCCTGGGATTTTCCAGTTTTACACTGGCAATCCAGCCTCTAGAGCATGGGTACTTACAAACTTTATGTCGGGGGCCAAAATTACAGTGTAGTTTGTGGCCGAGGGCCGCACCGGTATAGGTGGGGTCAGTGGGGGACAGGGCTATAGTAAAAAAAAAAAAATGAAACCCGTTTCAAAACATTTGTGTTAGACCTGGCACTTCTTGGCGTGATTACCCCTGACTTTTTGCTTCTACTTCTGCTATTTTATTGGGCTAACTTAGATGCTCTGGACACTTTGCCACTGCTAACCAGTGTTAACGTGTGAGTGTTCCCTGTATAACATAATGGTAATTGGTTGTCCATGATTGCTGTTTGCCTTACTAGTAAAGTCACTAGTAAAGTGCACTATGTGTGCCAGGGCTGGTAATGCAAATGCTACTAGTGGTCCTGCAGCACTATGTGTGCCACCCACACAAGTAGCCGTAAAAAGGGAACTCAGGCCTTGTGTTGCAGGGCCTGTGCGCAGTTTGTGAAACTGCCATGTTTTTCTGTCAAGTGCATTACCTTGCCAGACCTTACTCTTCCCTTTCTGTGCACCTCAGACACGGCTATGGTAGGTGTGGGGTACCCCCTGGACAGGGTGTAGTGCATGTGAAAGGTAGGACATGTCCTAAGGTGTGTGTCTTGTCCTGACAGTGAAATAATCTCCATTTCGTTTTTCACTGTTGAAAGGCCATCTTGCCTATAGGACAGAATGGGAAGGCTGGGTAATATGTTTTCCAGCCTACCTTCCCAAAGGCTTAAGATGGAAAGGTGAAGTTTAGTATGCCTGAAGCCACAATGTAATAACACACCTTTTTATGTCGGTGGTTGTTGCACTGTGTGTTCAGAAGCCACTCTTAGAAGTGGCTGCTTTTTTTGCTCTGACATTTGTGTGTATCTGCCTTGCTGTGGATTGACTGTCTGGATTTGAAAGCAATAGGATCTGGGGAATGTCTTGATCCAGGGGAAGGAGGTGAGACAGCAACAGGCTGACCTGCATCTGTAGTGTAGGGGGAGGAGAAGTCCCTAGAGGTGAAGAGGCCTGGGCTGCAGCTATAAAACAATTGTCTCATCTCCTGCTGAGTGATTGAGAATCCAGACCACACTAATCAAATGAAGAAAGGTGTCACTGGCAGGGAGGCACCCAGAACTGGTTTGAACAGGGGTCAGTGCCCCCGAAGCACAAAGACTTCAAAGCCATTGATGGGTAAAACTAAGAAAGGTGAACCCCCTAAACTTGATCAAGTTTTAACAAGACTGGAGCTACTTCGTGGTCAAGAGGACATTCGCCAAGGACGAAACAACTGAAGAGACTGAAGGATAGGACTGCCCTTGCGGGTAAATTTATGGAATTTAAATCATCCCCCCCATTTTGAGCAATATTGGGACATTATCTCAAAACCCTTTGACCGTAAATTATATTTCCAGTTAAGGGCAGGCACTTTGCCAATTAGATCTTTCACTGCAAAGTGAGGCAAAGTTGAATGCGATAAATGGCCCTTTTGTCCAGAGCAAACAAACAGTAGCACATGTCCTTTTAGCTTGCCCCGCATACATTATTGCTCGGCGTGCATGGCTAAGACCGATATGTAAATCACTGGGCCTTAGAAATTGTGCCCTGGCAATGAGAGTACTCTGCTCTGATTCCACACCATCTATTGCTATAGCAATGGCCAAATTCCTTAGTTGGCTATGGAGTATACGTATGTGCCACGTTGGCGGATTTTTAAGTTGAGCAATACCTAAATCCTTTTGCCCACAATAAACCGCCCCAATTAATGACTCTGTACTATGATTAGATCTTTCTTAATATCTTTTTTAATTAAATGGTTTTTATGTCTTCTTTCTACTTTGTATATCCGCATGCGTGCGGGCGGAATTCCGCCCGTACGCTGGGTTTTTCGTAATCGCACTTTACGTGACGAGCTGGGCTCGTCATGAGGGTGCGAGGAGGCTACGCCATGACGAGCCCAGCTCGTCATGAGCGTCGAAGGGGTTAAACACATTGTGTATATTAATGTTTTCTAAACCTAAGCCTTTTTAATGTATATGTATCTTTTTAAGTTATTATATGTATGTTCTGGATGTACTGCAGGCCAGCCCCAGATCACACAGCAAGGGCAGTCAATCAATCAAAGCTTTATTACGACAGTCCAGTCTTAAAGCACATGGGAAACATCCTTTACAACGCATGCTTTTACCACGCATGCTGTTACAACGCAGGTTTTTCAACGCAAGTCGTTACAACGACTTGCGTTGGGGGGTGCTGGATAGTGAATAATTTAATATACTATTCCAACTCCAGTCCCGTGGATAGTAGGGGAGGTGTTGGATAGTAAATTAAACTATTACCTATCCTAGAGCGCCCCCCAGCGCAATTCGTTGTAATGACTTGAATTGAAAAACCTGCGTTGTAAAGGCACTGCGTGGTAAAAGTTGCGTCGTAAAGGATGTTTCCCATGTGCTTTAAGACTTGACTGTCGTAATAAAGCTTTGATTGATTGATTGACTGCCCTTGCTGTGTGACCTGGGGCTGGCCTGCAGTTTGCTGTTTCAACCAAGGAAAGGCTAAAGGGACTATGTGTTGTGCTGTATCTCCCTGCTTAAAGGACTTTGCTGTGTCTTGAAGTAACTATCCCCAAGTGCCTGAGGTGAGCTGGCTCCCTGTTCGGAAACACAGGAAGATAAAAGTTTCCAGGAGAGTCTCAGCGGCGCTGTGTGAGCGTGACTGTTGCAGACTGAGACCCTCGTAAGAACTGCCTGTGATAGTAGGCGCCTGGTGTCCAAATTAGTCTCAGTGAATGTAAATGTAAATGTAGGTGTACTTATATAGCGCAAACCTGTCACCCAAAGGGCATCCTGGCGCTTGCTTAGGGAACCCGTCCTGGTATTCCCCTGTGAGAAACCCCGGCAGTGTGTCCACAAGGTGAAAGCCAGGCATCCCGCCGCGAGGGGCCGTAGTGGAGATTAAGCAAGCTATTGCCCAGAGTTGCAGAGTGTGACCCCGTGATTCGAGTAGGCACCGGAGCGAGAATTGTCGAGTCCGTGGAATTTTTGAGCCCGAGACCCGCTGAGGCGGGGAATCGAACCCTGGTCCACGGTCGATCTCAGCTTCCGGGTCTGCCGCCTCTAACCACTGAGCCACGCTTCTCCACAGTGGCACTGTGTGTGCGTGCTTTGGGCAGCCTGAGACCTTCAGGAGGATCGGCCTGTGATCCGGGGTACCTAGAGTCCAAGCAGGGACCAGCGACACAGTTTGCAGGTGCTTTGTGCAGCCTGAACCCCTTTGTGAGGATTGTCCAGTGATCATGTGCATTGGAATTCAAGTGAGTCTCGACGCCATTATGCGTGGGTGCTTGGGGCACCGTGAGACCTTCGTGAGGATTTGCCTTGTTATCGTGTGCACCGAAATCCAAGTGAGTCTCCACGCCGTTGTTGCGGGTGCGTTGTGCACCGTGAGACTTTTGAGTGGATTTGCCTTGTCATCGTGTGCATCGGAATAAAGTGAGTCTCAGGGACGCTGTGCACATAATCTACGTGCAGCCTGAGACTTGTGTGCGGAGTGCCCAGTGATTGTGCACCCGGAGTGAAGGAAGATTTAACGACACTGTGTGCGTGTGCTTTTTGGCAGCCTGAGATCTTCGTAGCTGAAGAAGCCTGGATCGGCAGTCCCGGAGGTGCTGAGTTGCTGGCCCGAGCCGCCGTTGCCATTTCACAAAGCTGCATTGGAGGCCCAGCCGCTGTACGAGAAGAGTGAATTTGCACCCCCTAGGTAACGTGTGTCAACTCCTGGGGCGGGACGCGGGCTCGGAGGGAGACATGCTCGGCATCTCTCATGTTGGCAGCGCGAGCCTCTGCTTCGGCTCTTGTCGTGGCCCATATTGCCAAAGGAGTGGTGGTACAGTGGCCGGAGTGCGAAGCTGCACTTAGGGATTACATCGTACTGTGTTGGGGGCAACTGTGAGAGGTGGAGAGACCGCCTAAGGCCCGGTGATTGGGGCCTGAGTGTATTACGCGTTATTCCATACCGAACTACCTAATTAATGTATGACGCGTGGCATTTTTATCTGCATAACGAATAACCTGATTGTCATATGACGCATTGCATTGTTTCTGAATAAATGTCTGATTAGCGTATTGCGCATTGTTTTCTCCTACATAACGAATTACCTGATTAGTGTATACGCATTGCCTTATTTTTTCTTTGTACCGGTACTACGATATAGATCTGTCCCCTTGATTTACTCGCGGTAGTCCTGTGAAAAGGTTAAAAGAGTTGTATCTGGTATTGGAAGAGGTGACCGTTAACATTGACTGCAGTGCGCTTTCGAATTTTTGGATGTGGCACATGTTTTAAACTAGAGCCTATTTCCCTTCCCTACGCGAATTACCTTGTGGGCACCTTAGGTGTTTCCCTCACCCTTGTCCTGAGGAGGCCAAGATTGTTTTGGAGGCTGCATCGACACATTATAATGCGAGGAGTCTGATTACCTTATTTGATTGAATCTGGAAATTTACTTTTGGCACAATCTTGAGATGTAGGTTCTGGAGTAAATAGAACCGATTGTGTTTATAAGACTACCTCGGAATGTATTTCCTGTATGGAATAGGTGGACACTTTAATTTCTTGAAGAATTGGGTGGAAAGGAACTGATGAATTCTTGTTTATAATTTGTGATTTGTATAGGAATGTTGTATGTCCTTTATGTTATTTGTATATACTTGTTGTATACATGTGTGTGTATATATATGTATATAGCGTTTTTGAAAATAGCTTTAAAAACAGGATGAAGTAATTCCGGATTACAATAATTAAAATATGTAATCTTGTGTTTTGTGGTATGTGATTGTTTCTTGTTTAAACGAAATCAAAATGAATGCTAGGACATTGTACTAATTATAGGGGGATTTATAGTCCCCTATCGAAGAGTATCAATATATATTGATTCCTCCTTACCATTTTGTGAATTTACTATTAATTTTGCAGAACAACATATCTGGTGGTTTATTATGCATGGCATGATTTGATCTTGCAAAGTGCCTGATTGTTGCGTTACGCGTAGTATTCTGTTAATTGCAGAGTGTCTTATTGCTACCTTACGCAATACAGTATTGTTACATTGCAAAAGTACCTGGTTCTGTATGACTGTATGATATGATTTTAGGAGTACAGGAGAATGTTTAGAAGTGCTCATTGATATTGGCAGATCTTACAAGGGCTGGCTGGCCTAACAACTGGCCAGGAGAAATATTACTCAACCTCATATGTTTGTTTTATATCCTGTGGTCTTATCGTATATATTTTTACATAAAGTTTATACTAAGTTTTACAAAACTCGTGTGGAGTCTACTTGTGGTGTCATCATTGGATTATTGTGAGTGTGGTTGCGAATACTTTACACATTTGCCTTGAAGATAAGCCTGGCTGCTCGTGCCAAGCTACCGAGGGGATGAGCGGGGCTATCTAAAAACGTGCCCTTCCTTTCCCTGACGTTGGAACGCGGGTCCCAGCTTAGCCTCTGTCTCTGTCTCTGTCTCTCTCTCTCCGTCTCTCTCTCTCTCTGCCAGTCTCACTCTACCAGTCAGTCTCTCTCAATCAGTTAGTCTCTCTCTGTCGGTCGGTCAGTCTTAGCCAGTCTGTCTGTTACTCAGTCAGTCAGTCTCTCTCTCTGTCAGACTCTCTCTGTCAGCCAGTTTCTGTCAGTCTCTCCCTGTCAGTTAGTCTCTTTCTCTGTTAGTCTCTCTCTCAGTTAGTCTCTCTCTCTGTCAGTCTCTCTCTGTCAGTGTCTCTCTGTCTGTCAGTCAGTCTCTCTCTAAGTCCGTCTTAGTCAGTCAGTATCTCTCTGAGTCTCTCTCTGTCAATCAGTCTTTCTATCCGTCCGTCTCTCTCTCTTAGTCTCTCTGTAAGTTAGTGTCTCGCTCAGTCAGTCTCTCTGTGACAATCTCTCTCTGTGACAATCTCTCTCTGTGACAATCTCTCTCTGTGACAATCTCTCTCTGTGACAATCTCTCTCTGTGACAATCTCTCTCTGTGACAATCTCTCTCTGTGACAGTCTCTCTTTGTGACAGTCTCTCTCTATGACAATCTCTCTGTAACATTCTCTCTCTCTGTCAGTCTCTCTCTCTCTCTGTCAGTCTCTCTCTCTCTCTGTCAGTCAGTCTCTCTCTCTCTTTGTGACAGTCTCTCTCCGTGACAGTCTCTCTCCGTGACAGTCTCTCTCTGTGACAGTCTCTCTCTGTGACAGTCTCTCTCTGTGACAGTCTCTCTCTGTGACAGTCTCTCTCTGTGACAGTCTCTCTCTCTGTGACAGTCTCTCTCTCTGTGACAGTCTCTCTCTCTCTCTGTCAGTCAGTCTCTCTGTCAGTCAGTCTCTCTCTCTCTTTGTGACAGTCTCTCTTTGTGACAGTCTCTCTTTGTGACAGTCTCTCTTTGTGACACTCTCTCTTTGTGACACTCTCTCTTTGTGACACTCTCTCTTTGTGACACTCTCTCTGTGACAGTCTCTCTCTGTGACAGTCTCTCTGACAATCTCTCCGACAGTCTCTCTCTCTGTCAGTCAGTCTCTCTCTCTGTCAGTCAGTCTCTCTCTCTGTCAGTCAGTCTCTCTCTCTGTCAGTCAGTCTCTCTCTCAGTCAGTCTCTCTCTCTGTGACATTCTCTCTCTGTGACAGTCTCTCTCTCTCTGTCAGTCTCTCTCTCTCTGTCAGTCTCTCTCTCTCTGTCAGTCAGTCTCTCTCTGTCAGTCAGTCTCTCTCCGTGACAGTCTCTCTCCGTGACAGTCTCTCTCTCTGTGACAGTCTCTCTCTCTCTCTCTCTGTCAGTCTCTGATAGCACTAATATTAAAAATATGTTAAATAAACAGGGAAGCGTTTATTTAAAGGTTAATTGCTGTTAAAGAGAGAAAGTAACTAGGGTGTCCTGCACTGCTTCACTTTAGGAACACCTTCGTTTATAAAGGCATTTTGCAGCAGGCAGGCTCTTCAAAATTCAAAAGTGTATTTCATTAACTTGCAAAATTGTTTCACCTTAGTAAATCAGGTTTTTTCAGTGCATTCAGACATATTTTTGGTTAAAATGATAGTTTTCAAACATGAATTTAGACACATTAATGCTTCCCCCCCCCCCCACTCTGGCAACAATGCCAATAGTGAACTAAGAGGCAAGTCGGTTGTTTTGTGCACCCTTTGGGTGACCAGAGTTGCTAGTATACATGATCAATGTTACAGTTTATTATCCGCATCGCTGCGGCGGCTTTTCCCGCTGTGTGCGGCAATTTACGAATTACCGCGTTACATGACAAGCTCAGCTCGTCATCTGCGTACGGCAGGTAACGCTGATGACCAGCTGAGCTCGTCATCAGCATGGAAGGGGTTAAATCTAACTAAACATGATTGGAGAGTTTTATGATTCATTACCTTCAGACCAATGGCACCTCAATGGGCAGCGTTTTCGCGCCAAGCTTGGCGGGCCTTTATGTCGGAGCTTTTGAACACTCAGTCATTTACGATAATGCCTGCCCCTGGGGACCTCATCTGAGGTTGTGGCGTCGCTACATTGATGACGTCTTAATCATTTGGAAAGGGGACAAACAATCAGTGGATTCAATTTTGATTTGGTTGAATGGTATCAATCCTCTACTACACTTTACCTCCACGGCCACTAAGACTAGCCACCCCTTTCTCGATCTGGTTATCGAACCTAGAGGGGGCTTACTACACACGAGCGCATCATAAGCCCACAGATAAAAATGCGCTACTAGCTTTCAGCAGTTTTCATCCAAGGTCGATGCGGGAGAATTTACCGGTTGGACAGTTCTTCCGCATTAGACGCAACTGTTCGGAACGTAGCGTTTTCACGGAAGAGGCATCCCTCCTGTCAAAAAAACTCACTGAAAGGGGTTACCCAACGAGGATAATTAAGCGGGCCAAGAAAAGAGCATCGAATGTTGCCCGGGAGTCTCTACTGACAAAAACCACAAGAATAAAAGCTGACCAGCCTGTATTTGTATCAACATTTAATACGTCTTCTCAACAAATGAGAAGAACAGTACTTAAGAGTTGGAAGATCCTTAATACTGGGAGTCTGGTGATGGGGAAAAAAACTTTTCTCATTCCGACGCAGTCAGAACCTTAACCACATGCACGCTGAAGTTTTTAAAACCCCGCAGTTCATGACTAGCTCAGCTCGTCATGAGCGCACGGCAGGTAAACCTCATGACGAGCTCATCAGCGCAGAAGGGGTTAAGGATCTATTGATCCATACTAAACCCAGGATATCATGCTCTTTGGGGGTAAGGGCCACAGTCACTGGCTTACCTCCGGTTGTTGGTCACTTCTGATGTGGATCCTGTAGCGTATGCCATCTCACCACGGACACTAAGTGCATTGACCTGGGGCTACCCACTCCCTGGGAACAAAGAGGACATGCTAATTGTAATTCTCAAGGTGTGATTTATTTAATCACATGCCCATGTACCAAACAATATGTGGGAATGACCAACAGAAAGGTGAGAACCTGCATTACTGAACATCGTAGGACGATTAGATGTGGCAGATCTAACACGAGATTAACATCACATTTCATTGAGGCGGGTCACACCTCAGAGGACCTGAGATGGACTGTCATTGAAAAACCATACATTGGGACAAAGGCAACAGATGTAAGCAGAGCCTTGCTCCTACGTGAACAAAAATGGGTGTTCCGTCTTAAAAGCCATTTGTATGGTCTTAATGATGACATACCCTGGCATGCTATTGGTAGATAAACTGTGTCACAGGATCCCTCTGCATGCCTGTATTAAAATTTAATTGCCATACACTAATTGTTCACTCTTTATACTAAACTCCGATTGCCATACACTAATTGTTCCTTCTTTGTAATACATTTGGTGGTTCAACACAGATAGATACTAGTATAGTGCAGGCTTTGGAAATAGTGGGCCTCTAGTTATCTGGACACTCTTATAACATATGCCAGTTGCTAAGAAGTGTTGTTTATAGTTTTTGTCGTTTTTTTACTTTTTTAAAACTTTTTTTTCTGCGCCATTGTGGATAAGCCTTGGTTAGACTATTACTGAGGAGCTAGTGATATAGATATCTTAGGCTGTATTTGCGCTCTCCCACTGTACAGTAGACACAGAGAGCAGGTATGTGGTTCTGCAAGGTAGTCTAGATGGGCAACCCATTGTACTGGCCTCCCTTTATGCCCCTAACGCTGACCAGGCCCACTTCTTCACACGGTTGTCAGCAGTGCTAGCACCATGGCATGGTATACCATTCTTGTTGGGGGGTGACTATAACTGTGTCTTAGACATTGCACTGGACCGATCGTTCCCCCCCCTTAGCCAGTGCACCGGTGAGTGGGGCCATGAGGGCACTCACGGACTGGGCGGGGCAGTGGGATCTTCCTGATGCTTGGAGAAAGCGCAATCCTCACACAAGATTGTATTCATACTATTCCGGGACTCACGCACTACATGTCAGATTGGACAGATACATGCTGTCGAGTGACCTCCTCCCCCAAGTCAAGGACTCCTGCTATTTGGGCCGCACTCACTCTGATCACAACCCCCACACATTTCGCCTGGGAGCGCCCGCACCCACCGGTGCCCACTTGGCGGCTCCAGCCAGACACACTACTGGATGCCCCGTTTAGGGGAGCACTTGAGACACGCCTCATGCAATATTTTGAGGAAAACAATCATACCGCCTCCACCCTACAATTAGAATGGGACGCGTTTAAGGTTGTCATTAGAGGTCACTGTTTGGGCACACAGGTGGGAATGCGGAAACAGATTGAAAGAGAGATCACGCGTGTTGAATCTGAACTGTTGGATGGGGAGTGGGAGGCGGTTGAGGGGGATGATGAGACCTTGCTGGCGACTAGAGAGCGACACGCATTAGCACTTGATAGATTGAAGCACTTGAACTACGCTGCACACTCAGCGCGCACACATAACTATGGGGACAAGCCTGGCAAGCTACTATTGTGGTTAATCAGGCGAGATACCCAGACCGCCCCGGTGATGGCTATACATGCAGCCCCAGATACTATCGTGTACACACAAAGGGCCATTCATGATGCCTTCACATCACACTATGAGGACCTTTACCGCTCCCGTAAACAGGCCACTGCCGACCAGATCTCGGCATATCTATTTACCCTGCCCCTACCGGAGATCACTGACGAGCAGCGCGATGACCTGGGCGCACCGCTCACATCGAGGCGAACCTCATATCTCTCCTGAAGCCGGGCAGAGACGGGACCAAGATGGGCTCGTACAGGCCGCTAGCTCTCCTCAACACGGATTATAAGCTCCTGGCGTCTATGTTGGCCCAGCGGTTGGCACCGCTGGTGCCTACTCTTGTCCACGCCGACCAAAACGGTTTTGTGCCAACACGCAGCACGTCGTATAATATCAGGCGTATGTTTAGAATACAGAGTCTAGCCACATCCCGATGGCCTAACCCGGGGTGCCCGATACTTGATCTAGAGAAGGCATATGACTCTGTGTAGTGGCCCTATCTTATGTCGTCGGTGCTGCGTAAATACGACTTGGGTGACGGCTTTCTTCAGCTGGTGGAACTCCTGTACCGGGGGCCCGCGGTGCGCGTTCGAACAGGCAAATTGCTCTCCGACCCTATTCGGGTGCGCAGGGGTACTAGGCAGGGGTGTCCCCTCGCCCCCCTCATTTTTGCTCTCCTGATGGAGCCTCTGGCGGTCCTACTCCGAGCCTCGGGTGAGAACTGGGGCATTCCGCTAGCTGACGGGACACATGCGGTGTCGCTATATGCAGACGATCTACTACTCTATATCAGAGACCTGACCAGTTTCCCACCGGTGCTTTCTGATATATTACGCATATTCGGAGACATGTCGGGGCTAAAAGTTAACTGGGCAAAGTCGAGCGTGTACCCCTTTGACGCTGGTACGCCGGAACGTGATATCACAGTCCTGGAAGAGCGGCTCGCGTGGCACCCTACTACGTTCCGATATCTGGGGATATTTATATACCGGGACCCCGCTGACATGCTGGAAGGTAACCTGATGCGGGCGGTTTCTTCGCTCACAGCGCAGGTAACATTTTGGAACTCCCTCCCGCTCAACGTCCCGAGCCGTATCACCCTGTCGAAAATGGTGGTATTGCCCAGATTATTGTATTTCTACGCCAATCTGCCAGTCTATGTCCCTACCCGCGTGTTTTGTGAGCTGGAGACTCTGATCAGGAGGCTGATCTGGAATGCGGGACGACCCAGGGTTGCTCTACAGACGCTGTATGCTTCGGTGGAGGCTGGCGGACTGGCTGTCCCCAACCAGGAGTTATACTACCTAGCTGCACAATTGCAGTGGGTAGCCTATTGGTTGAGTGGGAAGAACCTGTGTGACACCGCCACGGACATGGTGGTCATGAATGCTGCCCAGATACATGCGCTGTTTCATCCACTGACAAAATCCCGCTGCCCTGTACAGATACACCTGGCTGTGGCGCGGAAATGTTACATACGAAGCCTGAAACTCACCCACCGCACTAAACCGTACGCCCCTAATCTGCCACTACTAGGGACACCCTGGGAAGGCAGGGCGCCCACGAAAGCGGCGTTGAGCAGTTGGGTGCGAGCCGAAATAGACACACTGGGCGACCTATACGAGCAGGGCGCTTTACTTCCGTTGGAGACACTGGCCGCTGACACGGGGCTGCCGGCGGGACAGTTCCTCACGCATGCGGCACTCGCGCGCGCGCGCTGGCGCGTGCTTGGGGTGATCCTGCGGTAGAATTGACGACCCATCTGCTGATACAGTATTTACACGTGATGGGGAACGGTTCCCACCTGGTGCATTGGCTTGCGCAAGCCTTACACACACACACACACAGTTTTCCCCACAGTGCTTGCGAGATAAGTGGACCGTGGATAGAGGGCGGGACTGGACCGACAAAGAATGGGCTAAGATACTTGCTGGGACTCTCAATATCCCACGTAATTCCCGCTTTAAACGTATTCAATATTATATAATACACCGGGCGTACTTATCCCCGGATAAGATAAATCGCTATTTTGGGCTAGTCACAACCGCATGCCCCAGGTGCGCGCTGGTAGACGCGGATTTCTTGCACATGCTCTGGGCCTGCCCTTCCCTGCACGGCTACTGGGTAGCGGTATCGTCCACACTGGCGGCAGGGACGGGAGGAGGATTGCCTCACACATGGGAAGCTTGTTTGTTAGGCCTTTATAGGCAGACTTAGTTGACGAAGGTTCCGGCCAGAATTTGGGATCTTGGTCTAATCATTGCAAAAAGACTCATCACAAAGCGCTGGAAGAACGGCGAGCCCCCACAAGCTATACACTGGCGCACCTCCTTTGAAAACTGGGCGAGAGCGGAGAGCGTAGTCTTACATAGGGAAGAGACTACGGGCACCCGTAAGTACCCCATAGCCTAGGCCTGGGATGACGCCTTGGCCACTTTCCACCGGGCGTGTTTGCAGGGAGGTATCACTTAAGCACACGTCCCTGTATCTACTACTTCCGTAACGACACCAAGGCAGAAGACCGCCCCTTGTGATATGTCCGCACTTGTACTCTCACGGGCGGGCTGGTCTTACTAACGGGCGCTCACACGGACGCGCCTGCGTAGACCTGAGCAATGCGGCTCCAGTGATGCTCCCCCCCCCTCCCACCCCCGCCACGACGATGGACCGATACCGAATACACACCCGTGCTTACCCGCGTTATCTCCCGTTTGTTTTGATCTTGCATAAAATTCAGTTCCTGTTTTTTATGGGTTACGGTTCCATAGTCCCCCCCCCCCCCCCCTTTTTTTTTTTTTTTGAATGAAAGGTATTGAATATTGACTCAGCCATTGATCTTTCTGGGCCCTGCACGGTGGCCGCTCATGCGGACTGTGGTATGCTGCTACATTGCAGCGCCCAGAGGTGAGAGTGCTTTACTTGGGTGATGAACAGGAGACACACCTTTGGGAACAGGGACATTGCAGTGTGATGGATGTGACCTGACACACTGAAACACGCAAAATCCCCGGACCTCATTTAACATAACACACTTTCTGGTTGAGATGACGCCTCTTGGTCGAAGTGCACCCGACCTAGTCTGCTGGACCATGAGGGTTCTAAACTGCGCCTATATTGCCTGTTTAAAGAAAGAGGTGCCTTAACCCGCTTGTTTGCCTTACAGGTTCCATGTGGCTGGTGATTATTACAGCAAATTGCTGATGCTTGTGGATATCCTTACACAGCCATGTTTGTTATATATGCCATATTCCTTCCTCTTGTTGGGGACAGGAGACGGATATCGACGAAAATTAATAAGTGTTCTGATTAACATGATTGCTGTTTTCTTTGTAGTTCTCATGTAACCTCATGCACGAAATGATAATAATAAAAAATATTCAAACTATAGATATCTTAGGCTGTTTCGCATGAGTATCGCGGGCACTGACAGGATGGATGACTTGGGCCCCTACTGTAGATTTAACTACGGCCCGTTCTATGATATCAACAGGGCCTCCTTGTTAATGAATCTTTATTTTGCAATATACATTGTATATTGCATAATAATGGTTACTAGTGGGTCGAATATTACCGTCCCGTTTGAGTTTTGTTTCTCTTTTTAAGAATTATGAGATTATTGTGAGCCATGTCTGTCCTCCGAGTTAATGGACGATCTCCTTACTTTGCTGCCCATACCGTAATGTGGGTGGGTTTTTCCTACCCCATGATTTTTGATGTTGGGCACAGTAACATACAGCACCCAAGATCGGAATACAGTTTACTATTTTGAATTTTTATTTTTAACCTTGCTCTCGTCATTTTGGGTGTATGCTGTTCGCATGTACTGGCTTTTCGCTTGATACAACGATTTCCTCTAAACACCCTAAAGAATATATTTTGTATACGGCGAGAGTAGAATACCCGAGGGACTACATTTCCCAGCTTTACTACAACAGGGAGTGTGGCCACGCAGGCGCGCCGTGGCGTAGACGCGCCTGCGACGAAAATCCAACGAGATGTTACGGACATTGGGGCATATTTTCCGCGTTGATCTTCGCGGCGTCAGAAGAACGGGCATGAGAGATGCAGGAGACCTCCATCGGAGCAGTAAGAGGATTGAGTGGCTTGTTGAATGCAAGGCCGTTTGCACAGGTTCTTTACCATCAGATTATTGAGCCATGGCGTAAACGAGCATATTGAGGGTCTTGTGGAGTGCGAGAGAGGAAAGTCAATAAAGAGGTTGGGGTCCTATTGATACTATTAAAAAACCGGGACGACAATGAGGGTGCATACCTATTTAGGCTGAAATCATGAACCGCTTTGGTTGTAAATAACGAGGCAGAATTTTCCATTCGAGATGGAACATTCACTCCGGGGGCTAATTTTCAATAAAGTAAACCCTGCCTATAGTATCGTAGGAAAAGGGGCATGTAGGATACACCTAGAAGAAAAAGCTGAATGTGTTACCGTAGTTGGTGTATATGTGTTTATACAACTATACATGCTTTCTATACTTGTTCTCCTATGCTTTTGAACACAGGTTGTGTTCCTTGGAGCTCCTCCCGCTTGACGCCTTTTTGAGTTTAATCTCCCAATAAACTCAGTAAGTTTGGTTGTATGGTGTCAGGGGTCAGGATGCCATCTCTGGAAGTGGGGGTTAGATACCTACAGGGTACATTAGGAATATCATTGAAGCCTGCTATCATGTGTACCATCTTGAATGATGCATGAATTACTCTAATATATAATATTGATCTTAAGGAAACACATCGTACTTTGAAATTATTGAAACCACAATAGGAGCAGGAGGCATATTGATTAATGAATTGGATGCCTATGGGGATATTAAAAATTCGTATATGGATTCCATATAATGATACTAAACATGATTGGAGAGTTTTATGAATCATTACCTTTATAATGATACGATATTTGTTTGGATCATATCTATAGAGTTATTCTTATCTCTCCGCAGTATGTAGATTCCATGGTGGCGGAACTTCCTCCACATGGTCAAGATCGATTAGATTACTTATCACCTCCTCAGCAACTGACTAAGGTAAGGGGGTGTTTTGTTGAGGGACTGGGACGGATAGACGTCCTGAAGAAGACTGTTGTGACCTTTTGAATGGGGGGCACCACTAGGTTGAAACATGTTGACTCTTAGCAGTTTAGGAAGGGTGTTATAGGATCGTGAGTTCCTTCTCGAACACCACCATCCTTCATTCAACTTTTAATCCTGACCGTGGAACCTTTGAGTAAAGGTATTTCAGGTATCCATGAGTCAGTTTTAACATCACTAATCTGACTGCACTTTGTTCTATCTTTGTACCCAGTCTTGGGCTAATTCTTTATGGTGTGAACACTGTTGTCACTTCTGATTTTGTCTTAGTCTTTGTGTTTTATGTCCCCCCCCTCCCACTTCCCTATGCTCCGCCCTGTGCGTTTTGTAAGCAGACCCGATGATGAAGCATGTCGCACACATTTGTGTGTGAGTGAGGGCAGTTTTTTCAAAATATCACTATTGCGTCACTGCTGGCTTTCTTTCACATCTGTGGTCGTTTTTGTGTGTAATATGTAGACTCCAGGGGGTTTGGGGTGGTAGAGTAGTCAGTTGACCCTCTCCACTTCTTTGTGTGTGAGAGGCGCTTTGATAAAAACTCATTATGTTGTTGCTTGTGTCTGATCCTCTTGTGTTTGTGGTTATGGTTCCTCAAAAAGCTTCTACTTGCCACCGATGGCACAGGGCTCGAAAAATCATTAAAATGTCACTACACCTGCAGGTCTAGTAACTTGAAACATCTACTCGACCTAACTGTAATGCACTTGACCTCCGTATCTGAAATCCGAGCAAATGTGCCAAGTTAACAAGATGTAAAGTCATTATTATTGCTCATTCACTTTGTCAGCAATAAAGATGCCTTTAAATGTTGCTATCTTGTCACATTTGCTCTGCTTTCAGAAGCAGAGGTCAAAAGTCAGTTTGTCTTCCTACTCACCCTAGCTTGACCTAATTAAATCTGTCTTGCAAATGCAAGCGGGCGAGTGGATTTTTCGAGCCCTGTGGCACTCACACGGAGTCAAGAACTTGGTGTCTGGTGTCCGGTCTGTGATCAACACCCAATCACCAACCTTTTGTTGCCTTCTTATGGCTGGGCTACTCGTTCTATATGTTTGCCTTTGGTGGAATTGGTGCTAGTCCATGGTAGTTGTTGGTTGGGGTGTCACATCTCCACCAGAATTCCCAGCACCGCATATCTGGTGCGCATCAGGTAGTGCAATGGGAGGTGACTTATTAGACTCTGAGTAACCAGTAGATGGTGATCTCTAGGTTTGCATGTTCCTTTGCAATCCTGACAGCATTAGGTGTGCGCATGAAGAGCTCCACCTCCCTGTTCACTTGAAGTCGCATTGGAGTTCATTTTTCAATAGTGGATGGTAATTTTTCTTTGAAATAGAGTGGCCATTGTCCATCTTGAGATGAGGATGCCGTACATGGCAAATATTTTCTTTATCATGGGTTGCACTTGATCAAACACGTGGATTTCACATTTACTGCAACAGGAAATTTTTCTGTATCTTTCTATGGCAACTAACAGGTGTTACCATCCGGGAATGGACAAACGTTGTACCACACTGTACCACGGTCATATAGGGGAGTCTTCAGTTATTGCTGGTGATGGGAGGTTGCTTGATTTAAATCTTTATTCGATTAGAAGTATATAATCGTAAAAGAATAAACATAGTGAAAGTGCAATATTCAAGTTAAAACACAGTGAGTCATAAAAATATACAGATAAGATCAGCAGAATAAATAAAGGTAAGGTTTCATTGCATAACATTGGGCATCACTTTAACTTTTAGGATAAAAAAACAAGTTACATTTTAAGAATTAATCACTTTATTCCAGTACAAGGTTCATTTTCAAAAAGAGCAAACCGCAAAAGACACAGCGTGATCACTTAATATTTGTTAATAGAAAAAGGCTGGTCTAAATTCATTAAAAAAAAACCACTTGCCCTGAGAATGGGCAGCAGATAGCTCCTTCGAGGGGGAGCGCAATACCCACAGAAAAATACAAAGTGCTCTAAGGTCTGGGGTGAACTGCCATCAGAAGGACACATTTTGACAGAACTCAGCTCATAATGCCTTGGAGGGAAACCAAAGTTGAATAGAATTGCACCCAGACAGAATTTTGTAAGAAGCGATCTCTCCCTACAGAGTAGAGATGGGGTTCAGCTCCAACATTGTTTTTTTAAAGATAAAATGACTCTCAGAGTTGGTTTCTACAGGGCCATGGTCTCTCTGTTCTCTCTGGCACCCTTTAAGAACCGCTTCCTGTCTCCATATTAATCAGCTGAGGGCTAGAGAACCGTTCTGGGCATCTCAAATATAGAGCAGCACTTCTGATGTAGTTTAATGATGGGATTTTTTGCCCATACTCACACCCAAGACAGTCTTCAATCATATCCCTATTGAGCTCGGTAGGTTCACCGCTCCACGCTGCTACCCACAAGAATCAATCAATCAATCCGAGTACTTGTAAAGCGTGCTACTTACCCGTGAGGGTCTCAAGGCGCTGAGGGGAGGGGGTGCCGCTACAGAACAACGAGGCAATTTTGGCTGAGTCTTTAGCACAGTCAAGGTACAGTTCATCGTGCATAATAAAGCCCGAACTATCAGGACTCTACAATCTTCTGCAAAAGCGATTTTTCTTCACACTGGATGCATTGGCAGTTACTATACCCCCAAATGGCAGCGCCATGTAGCAACACTGATAAACATTTAATTCTATACATTTGCAACTACGGAAGGATAGGTTTACTACCCATCGTTAATGGGAACCTAAAAAGGGATCCCCATGCTTAATTAAATCGTGAACAATGGTTAACAAGGCAATATACCCAGCTGTTGTGTGGTCAAATGTAGCCCACAGATAAGGAAAAGTTGACACCCTTGAGATGACCTTCCCTTTGATGGCAGTGGGTCTGGTTTTGGAGGTCTGTCTCTCACATGCAATATAGTGTGTATTTGTGATGTTAACGTCAAGGTCCAAATCATCTATGAACTTAAACAGATCAGCCAGACCCTTTAGGCCTTTTGAGGTATGGGAGAGTGGCTCTGCATCATCTCCATGTAAGGGTGAAGGTGTGGATGTCACTCTGGACATGACCTTTCCATTGCCTGCCAGAAAAGAGTTCAAACCATTAATGTATAGCAGGAATAGAATAGGCGTCAGGACACAGACCAGCCTGACCCCCACGGTAAGCTAGATGAATCTGTGCATTCCCCTCTGATTAAAGATCTGACTGACATGATAACACTTGTATGAAGGGCACATAAAAAGTCAATCAATGGCTGAGGCAGCCCAAGACTGGCTAGAATGTTCCATAGCTTTTTTCAGAATGACCCGGTCAAAGGTGCTGCTCAGGTCGATGAATGCTAAATAGATAGGACCCTTCTTAGCGACCACATATTTCCCCATTAATAGATTTAGATTAAAAACACTGTTCCATGGTTGCCCTGCCTTCATTAAAACCATATTGGGCTGAACATAGTATGTTGTTTGAATGGACCCAGTCCTCAATGCGTCCTAGAATAATGCGACACACTATTTTAACAGATGAATATAATAAATTGTCTTTTATGAATTTTATTTTCGAAATAAAGACATATTGACCTGACCTGATAATAAAGACATTGGTCTGTAGCAACCTGGGTCCTGTCTACTGCCCTTCTTGAAAACGGACAATAACCGCAGTGTTTGACTGAGTGGCAGCATTTAAGGCATTGGTTAATCAGTAGGTTCAGAAGGAGATGTTTGTCTTGTAAAGGTCCAGGTCCAGGGGTACCTCGTACTTAGGGCTGCTATTTGACGATAGGGGATCATGGGTACCACAAAAGAAATCAAAAAGAAACGCTTTGGTAAGATCAACAGTAACGGTTCTTGATTTTGCGCGTAGGCTATTGGCCAAACCAATCCGAGCCATGCTCAACATCTACAGAGCAAAATGAATTGCCACCTCTAAATATGGGTCTGAAATCTGGGGTTATAAGGAGGCTGAGGAACTACAATGGTAGAGAACAAGTTTCTCAGAAATCTGCTCTCTGTCCCGCAATATATACCCTGTTACATTGCCCATCAAGAATTAGATATAGGCTTTGTTTCAGACTTGATTGGACTGGCCCCGCTTCTGAGCTGGATAACGATCTGGACAAACCCAGAATTGGTGGTAAATTGTGAGATTGCCCGGGATTGCTTATCCCTGGATAGAGCAAGTAGCATTTTCTGCATAGGTTATGACAAGAACGTAACAAAGAAATTAGGGCGCCCGAACTTTTTGAATCTCCAAACAAACTTACGAAAGAGGACTTACTGTGGGTTAAAAATATTTTTTAAACATGGTGCAAACCGAAAGAGAGGCCAGAGGGTTAATGAAACCCACGGTACAAGCCTATCTTTTATTGAAGACAGCTCCATCAATAGAACCCTATATAAATGTAATAATAAAGCCTTATCAGCGCTTTCTTTTAACCAGATTTAGATTCACCCTCCTGGACTTTTTATTGGCTGAACCTCAGGGATGGAGAAATGTGAAAGATTTGGCCCTTGCAATAATTTCTGTATCCAAGACACCTTGTACTTTACCATGTTTTGTGACCATTATCGTCATATTTGCAAAGTTTTTAGTACCTATTTTAAATGATAATGAGTTTATGCAGGTAAGGCCTGCGTTAGTATACTTACAGATGTTGAACAATACATGGGAACGTTTTAACAATGCTAGTTTTTTAGTGACGGCGGTTAGGGAAAGGAAAAGAAGGGCCTCTATGTTATGAAATATTTTATCTCCTCTATAACTGCAATTAAATGATTTTAAAATTATTTTTAAATTGGACGTCTCTTGTGCATAAGACATTTTTTAAACAAATTTGGATATGCTTCATTTATGACATCAAAAGGATGGGGAATTTTTCAAGTTGAATTTTTTATGGTGTAGAAGTTTATCCCAAATGAACTTTGCATATGTTTTAATGTTGTTTTTAAAAGATTTTTGTAGTGTACTTTTATGTTTTTTATTTACCGAATAAAGTGATTATGACTGATGGACAGCTATGCAATCCCCTTCCATATTTTTAGCAGAAGGGCTGACCCACCCAACCCTTTTTACAAATAACGTGTCCGTCTACTCACTAATGTTGAAGAATTATGGCACAAACCGTGGCAAACTTTATTTGTGACATTGCTGGTGGATTCCTCAATATTGGAGCTGGAATGGGGACCTCTGTCATGATTGCGACAGCACTCCGGTGGAAGGTTAAGACTGGCAAATCGCTTTTATGTTTAGGCTAAAGGCGCTCTCCTAGGCCCTGTATAGACCCTTCCACAGAAAGATTAACCAAGGCCCCCTGAAATAGCCCTCCACTGGTCTAGTGGGGCACACTGTCACTAGTAGGCAGGTGGAGGGGGTGGCTGAGAAATAACAATATCAGCTTGTGGAATACTTTGGACCAAACGGGTGATATTTGAATACTGGGATCTGCCAGTACCCCTGCCCCCCAATATAACAGGGAGTACAGGTTGAACCACACCTGTAGAAGGAAGAACATTCATGTTAGACATTTTGGGCAAAGCTAGCACAGCAGCTTCAAGCAAGGTTATGCAGTCTCTCCACAAAAAGGGTGGCACACAATTATATGAGAGATCTAAACTAGTCTAGGATAAGTTCCCAGTATAAGATAGGTTCTACCCAAGCATCCTGTGGGTCCGTAGGCACATCTCGGTTGTTAGTGTTTTGAGCCGGGAGTCTAAGACTGACAGTTTGTTTCAGTTGGCACTTTCTTTTTTCAGAAGGGGCACAGTCACTGCTATTCACGTTTCCACACGCCTCATTCCTTATAGAGGGTTCATGGTCAACTGGCACCGTGCTTGGGGGAGCAGTCAAATCCCCAAGATCAGGGTGGGCAAGTGGGTCTTGCTGGGCGGAGAACACTGGAAGACTAGGGCTCTCCCCTGCATCCAGGGATAATCGCTGCTCCGCAAGATCAATTTCTTTCGCAATCACCCCCGTGGCACGGGCTGAGATAGCTTATTAACAGGGTCCTTATCCCCCGGCTATTTGTGCTTGCTCATGCTAGTCGCTTGACAATTTTCGATCAACAAAGTTTAAATGACGAAGTTATGAGAAAGATAAAAGACCCAAGCAAAGATTTGCTGACTTTCAGAACGTAGCTCACCACTTGTAGATGGAAATGCCAAAAGAGGGTGGGGCCCAGCCCAGTCGATAACGGGCCCAGTCATCGTCCTGGCGCATGCCTAGGCGCGTCTCGTGCTTCGGGACACCGTTGAAGCTTTTAAGTGCGTCGTGCTCTCCCTGGCCCTGCCCGAACCACACAGGAGTCTGGGGGACAAAGTCCCACCCCAGACAAAGGCAGTCAGATAAAATTCAGGGAGCTGCTGCAGTTACACCTGCACTGCCGGACAGAGTTGGTGCTTTTAAGTGCGCTGTGCTTTCTCTGGGCCTGCTGAACCACATAGGAGTCAGTTTGACGAAGTCCCACCTAAGACAAAGGCAGGCAAACCAAGTTCAGGGAGCCACTGTAGTTGCACTCCCAAGGATGCTTGACATAGTGTTATCCAGCTATAGTCTTCTCCCGAGGATATCCATTTGCAGAAAGCAGTTTCTCGCGCACACATGCCTTCATTTTGACAAGGCTAGTGACCAGGAGCTTATTCATATGTTCTTGCAGCAAGGCAGAGATTACAATTCTCAGTCCCCTCAAGAGTAGTCCAACTTGTGTGGCACTTGGCGAGTTCATGACTTTCCACACTGCTGAGCGAGTATGTTAGTCCTTTGGTCCTCTTTCCCTCTTGTTTTGCAGCAGATCATTCCATTGGTGACTTGTGGCTTCTTGGCCCACCACCTGGCGCAGTATATCTGTTCAAGTGGCTTTTGCTTTTGTGGGTGGGACAGCGATAATACCCAAGCAGTCTCTTCAACCAGGTTGATATGTTCTTTGACATCATTCAGCGTTGTTGTCTTTGCTGGAAGGCATCACTGGTCCCCATGATTCAGCACAAGACAGATCTGATTCTGACTCGCGAACCACCAACCTAGTTCACCATTTCCAATTGAAGTCCTTTATTGCTGTCTCACTGAGTAGTGCTTCTTTGACCTTATCGAAGATTGCTTAGTGTTGCTCCATCCATGATGTCAAGTCTCTCAGTCTATGTTTCCAGGTTGGTACTGAACCAGCCAGAGTAATACTCCTCATGTGAGATGCTGTTTGGGGGGCTTTAGCGTCCTTGATGTCTATTGCCTTTTGAGGGTCCACACTGACTTTATCTTTGGAATAGATGTAGAAGTATATGCTCTGTGTTAGGAAGACACGTTTCTTTTGATGAAGGGTGAGGCTTTGTAGTGAAATACATTGAAGGGCTACTCTTGCCACTGGTGGTGGTCTTACAATTTTCTGCCATGAAGCAATATATCATCACACACATTGCGGACCCTTGAGAGCCCCAACAGCGCTTGTTTCATTGTTTTTTAATACCTCTGCTACAGAGAATAATCCAAAACCCAGGTTCTGTTATTGACAGAGGTATATGCCAAGAAGTTGTGATGTACCAGCCTTCTTCTGCTAATGGGATTTGGTGGTGACCTGCCTTGAGAACAAGCTCGGAAAACCAACTTTACAAAATTGGGTCTTCTGTTGTGAGCATCAAGTGTATTTCGTGAAGGATGGCCTTGTTGGGTAGCATCAGGTTGATACATAATAATACAGCTCCCAGTTGTTTGGGCTTCGACAAGACCCACGGCGGGTTTGGCCGGACTCTTTTTTTTTTTTTTTTTTTTTTAAGCACCTCCAGTTCTTCAAGTGTCTATAGTTTGTGCTCCACCATCGGTTATAGATGGAACTGTATTTTGTGGTGTCTCGACTCAGAAGAACTTACTTTCTTGATGTGTAGCCTGATTGGTTTGGTGTAGGCCCTTGAAGAGGTGGTTGACATTTTTTTAGCATATTCTGAATACCATTCTCTCCAATATGCTTCAGGACCTCAACCAGTTTGTGGGCAGCTTTTGAATATAATTGCTTAAGGTTAGAATTTTTCTGGCCTACATGGACCTGCGATTATATTTATTTGCAACTCAAGGAAACCAGAAATGCAAATGGTATGCACAATGAACAAACATCAATATGATTTTCTTGAGGATAATATAACCATTTCTCTTCAGACTAAAATATACTAAAACCATATTTATTCAGATATCAAAAAAGACTATGTATATATTTATCAGTTAAATTTCATAGGTTAGCATTCTGTGTTTTTGATGGCTTGTGCCGATTATTTCAAGCCTTCTATTTGGAATTGAATATACATGAAAACACCGTTTTTTTGTCATCTGTTCATATATTTTCTAGTGAACTGAGGTATGCATATAATTATTGTTAATCCTGATCAATATCAAATGATTACAGCCAAGATGTGATTTGTGGTTAAACCACTTCAGGGCGCCGTGCAGGTAAGAACGATGGGTCCGGGTGGGGGGGGAATTTTGGAAAGACGTTGACGAGGGAAAATTAATTAATTATTTAATTTTCCCTCATGGTTGTCTGTAGAATCTCCCAACCCCGCCCCTCCTCTCTTACCTGCACGCGCCACATCTGGTGAAGGAATTTCGAAACAACAATCCTTAAAACCAAGATTAGGATGTTATAGGGGAGGCTACAGTAAAGGTATGTTTTAATTTAATTGTATGCTTCTACATACTTGTGGAATGTAGAATGTTGACGACGACTCCTATGTGGTGGTATGAGAAGTCAGTTGGTGGAGCATTCTGCTTTTTAGGGCTCGCTGCGAAAAGCGCGCTCTCGCAGAGAGCCCTATAGCTGTCGGCTCAGCCGAAAAACGAGGGGCGACCGGAGCTGGCCACGCGCAGCATTTTTCAATAGGATTAGGTCACGCGTGAGCTTTTGCATTAGAATGCATGGGCGAAAGAATCGGATCGCAGCGCGCGCCTCGTGAACAGTTCACGTGACTGACTTTGGAATGCAGGGGGAGTCTGCAGAGGGGCGCGCGGCGCTGATAAACAGGCTGGTTCTTTGTGTGAGCATTCCACGAGAAAGCATGTTCTTGCCTTCTCTTTCTCTTGTTGCTTTTCCTTTCCGTAGTGTTTCAACATTTGCTACCGGCATTTAGAGTGCTCTATATGCATACCGGTTTACTTTTTTTTTTTTTTTTTTTTTTTTTTTAAAGTGTTTTTTTTTCCCCCTTTTGTTACAGTTTGAGCCACTGCCATTGTAAATGGTGGGAAAATGGATGACTGGAAGTAAGACGTGGCCCTGCTGTTTGGGATGAAGTTTAGAAGCACAGACGGAACGTTTTTTTTTTTTTTTTGTTTTGGGTGAAAATTCCAGTTTTCAAGCGTGTAACTCTAAAAATATGTCCGATCATGCTGCAATCTGATCTACTTTCGTACACAGATGCCCTTGTGGGTATTTATTTCCCTGTTTAAAATGATGAGAAAATCAGGTCAAGCATTCCCCGTGCAGTGATTTCAGTAAGCGCATGCGCACATCACTTATACGTTGGAAGGAGTTAAAAAGAGCAGGTCTGAGGATGTGCCTGGGCAAACATTTCTTTCTTTAGTATGCCAGCAAACAGCGACTAACAATGGCCAGGGCTGTTATTAATAATGTGGTAAGTTTTTATGAACTCAATTTGGCACCAGCACATTTTTCCTGTTGCGTCGCCTCTGTAAATTCATTTATTTATTTATTTATTTTTTGCAATTTGTTAAGCGCAACGTATACCCGTGGGCGTCTTGGCGCTGATGAGATTCCCTAAATATCATTGGCAGCACAGAAGATGATATATACTTATTGCTCAAAGAGCCACGTCTTTAGCCCCTTACGGAACTGAAAGAGTGAGGAGGACATCTTAATGTTCTGTGGCAAAGTATTCCATAATTTGGAGGCTGCAACTGTGAAACGCCGGTCTCCCCAGGAGACTGTTTTCGCTCGAGGGACCACAAGTTGGTTCAAATTGGCTGATCGAAGCTGTCTGCCTGGTTTATAAGGTATCAGCAGACCTTTGAAGAAAATTGGTCCTTGATCATGGAGTGTTTTGTAAATGATACAAAGCGATTTAAATTTGATCCGATTTTGGATCGTTAACCAATGATATTTCTTAATAGTGCCCGATATCGGGGAGAACTTAGGTGTTTTGGAGAGCAGACGCGCCGCTGCATTCTGTACTGATTGCAATTTATTCATCGTCCTGGCTTGGGCATTTAAAAACTAACCATTGCAGTAATCAAGGGATGATAGTACTAGAGAGCTTATTAAAGTTTTCGCGGCAGTTCCAGGCAGGTATGGAATGATTTTTCTGATCATCCTCCATTTATAATGGGCTGTTGCCGCTACCTTGTTGGCATGGGTCACAAAGTTTAATTCTGCATCAAAAATTACTCCCAGGTTCCTTGCCTTAGTAACTGGACACGGGGGGTCTCCCATGGCAGGTGGCCACCAGATTGTTGACCACTCTGGACGGAGGTGTCCAAAAATGAGCACCTCCGTCTTATCAGAGTTAAGTTTAAGGCAATTGTGTGACATCCACTCTTTGATTGCAAGGATTCCATGCCTAAAACTGTCTGCCACCCTGGGTCAGTTATCTTTAATAGCCAATACAAGTTGAGTGTCATCAGCGTAGGAGGTAACGCTCATCCCATATGCTTTGATGAAATTAGCAAGGTCCGACACATAGATATTGAAAAGTGTCGGACTTAGGGATGAGCCCTGAGGCACCCCTGAGGCACTCCACACAGTAATGACAGTTTGGCTGATTGATACGGGCCCAAGGTGACTACCTGTGATCTGTCTGCTAGGAAAGATGCAATCAAATTTCTCGCTAGGTGATGAACACCCAGCTTTTCGACACGGTCGACCAGGATCTTATGGTCGACCGTGTCGAAGGCCGCTGACAGATCCAGCAGTATAAGTACTGCTGTCCCTCCTTGATCACGAATTACCCTGATGTCATCTACCGCCTTAATTAAGGCAGTTTCTGTGCCATGGTATCTTCGAAAACCGAATTGGGTTTCGTCCAGTAGTTGATGTTTCTCTATAAATTCAACTAACTGTTGATTCATGGACTTTTCAATCACCTTGGCAAGAAAAGGTAAACTCGCGATAGGCCTATAGTTCTTTACGTCTGCCTTATCTAAAGTTGATTTCTTCAGCAGGGGCTTTACCAGCGTGTTTTTTTAGGGAGTCAGGAAAAGTACCTGAGCTAAGTATCAGGTTGCAGACTGAGGTAATGACTGGAATAAGGATGTCTATTACTGGTAGGAGGGCTGAGACTGGGCAAGGGTCTAATGTTGTTCCGGTTTTAATTGAGGATACGATCCTTTTAATCTGGTCTTCAGTGATCACCGAGAAGCTTTCCATAAGCCTGTCAGAGGGCAAATCAAAGGAAACTGGTATTGTTGGATTTAAAGAAAAAGCTTGATAGATGTCATTGACTTTCGAAAAAAAGAATTTGGCCAATGAGTCACAAAATGATTGAGATGCTGGAGGAGTCAAATCAGGTACATTACCGGTCAAGAGTCTTGTAATGTCATACAATTGTCTACTTGAATTTTTAGCTTTTTCTATTTTAAGCGAATAGAATGATTTTTTTGGCTTCAGTGATCATTGTTTTGTACCTGGTCAAAGATTCTTTGTATTTAGCCTTGTCCTCGGACGCATAATTTCTTCGCCACTGTCTTTCCCTGTTTCTATTCTGCTGTTTCTGCTTTCTTAATTCCTCCGTATACCAGGGGGCAGATGGTGTCATTCTGTTCTTAGATAAAGTTTTTGTAGGTACTAGTTTATTGGTGGCATTACCTAGCCAATCATGAAACTGTTGGATAGCAGGGTTCGGATCAGGGGAGAGCTGCGGACATGTGTCCTCCAGTAGATTAGCTAGCTCCGTCTGGTTGACATCTTTCCAGATTTTAATTGGTGCAGAGGAAGAAATAGTAGCCTTTTTCATTAAGGTATCTTTTATGGTCAATTTACTAAAAATGGCATGATGATCGGTCCAGGGCATAGGAAGAATTTTGGAGATCTGCAGACCCTCCTCATTTGAAAAAACGGCATCTAAAATATGCCCTGCGAGATGGGTCGAGGAAGTGATCAGTTGTCTGAGGCCAACTATATCCAAGTCCGCAATCAGGGCCTGTGTGTCCTTATTATTCGCTTGGTCTAGGTGAAAATTAATATCACCCAATATTGTGCAAGTCTCCTCTCTGACTAGAGTTTCCATTATTGTACTCAAATTTTCTAGGAACGCAGTCCTTGTGCCTGGAGGTCGATATATTAGTAATCCCTTAAAGTTGTAGAGGGCACTAATCCTTATACTGAACTGCAGTGCTTCACAAGTCATAGTGGGGATGGCTGTCGTTCTGATGGAAAAACGCTCTCTGGCTATAATAGCCAGACCGCCTCCTCGTTTCCGTACTCTGTCCTGACGATATATGTTGTAACCTTGGGGTACAGCAACTACTAAATCTGGGTCAGAGGCCTCATCCAGCCATGTCTCAGTAATGAACAGCACGTCTAAGTTGTTATCAACTATTAGATCGGCTATTTCCTGTCGATGTTTGCATGCAGAGCGTGCGTTTATAAGCGCCATGAGAATAACGGTTTCTCTAGCAGGGGTTGCTGGTTTGGCTGGAGTGTTGGAAGTATGTATAGGAATCGAGGTACTGCAGAAAGGACATTTGAAGATGGGATTATATGGTAGACTTGCCGGAGCAAGTACCGTACAACTAGCAGTATGATGTGATTGCAGCTCCAGCAAAGCGGAGCGTGAATAGATCCTATTGTGATGTAGAGAAATTTGACCAGGGGTCATAGCCCTAAACCCGGTCTCAGCGCGGACGGGCGCAGACGGGCTCGCCTTTGGCGCGCCCGCAGCGCCCGCCCGCTGCGCGGACGGAAAGGCATACTATATTTATACGTGGCACCAATTGAAAAATGGAGGAGGGTGTGGCCGTCCAACAACTGGAACGCGCCGCGTTCCTCGCCCCAAGATGGCGTCTAAGTTGAATGTAGCCCCGGATTCAGCCCGCAAATCGGCTGCACCGTGCCCATCCAGTAAGAGTTTACACTTCTGTGCGATGTGATTCTCGCGCTGAGTAAGTGAGTGTAATTATTAAAACAGCATCTATTAAAATAAGTACAATTTTTAAAATATAAATGTGCTCGGTATTCGAAGTGCAAGCTGCCTCTAATATTTGTAAGCCCCCGGCTTTCCGCCTCAGGGGAAGATTTTTAGGGAAATCTTCATTCAAGTAAAAATTAGAACAGGAGCATGAAAAACAAGGCTTGCCTGTCTGATGAATGGCGCCCTTTGTGAGATCGCGTTCCACCGTCACGTTTTAACAGATATGCTGAGCATGCGAACGATCTGTGCGTTTCTGATTCTCGGAGAAACCTCACAGCAGCTGACAAATGTCTTTCACTGGCGTGAGACATTATTAATTTCCCCATAACCCCAGCGTCGCAGAACAATATATCTGTGCCATCAAACCCTTTTCTTTTTAAATATATATAAAAAAAAACAACAACTTTGTTTTGGGAGTGCAGACCAGCACGATGAATTAGGGGCTCGACACCTGTTTTCTGGCGTGTGTATTTTTGTTATGATTGTTCCCAACCAGTTGTTTGATGAACGTGTTACTTAAATGTTTTTCTTGTCCTAGAAGCCCTCACTGCGCTTCTGTTTTCACAGAGCTCATCAGCGTCGGATTCGCGGCCCTGGGCCGGACAGAGTTGCCGGAATTCCTGGTGCATAGCTCAGCCTGGGATTGTTTGTTCAAGCACATTGCGGGCTACCCCTCAGCTCTGCCAGTATCCGAATATGGTATGCTCGAATATAGGGTGCGACGTCCGGATCGGTGGCGGCAAAAACATGCCCTAACAGCTGTTACTGGAAGCGATTTTGAAAAGCTTGTTACTTCAAGTCTCTTCATTTCTTGACCGCAACATATTTGACAACTAGCGGAGAAACCGCCAGAACAGCACCAGTACCTTCTCTGCGACATTTAATTGTTGAAGATCCTCATGTGCTAATGAACTATGGGGCAAAGGTAACTGTACTAATAATAGGCAACTAGAAATTTGGCTTTATTACTGGCGCTTTTAAACGTTCAACAAATGTGCAACACATCATCCTGTTTTACATGTCGCACTTGCCTCACCTTGCCTAAAATAGCCTTCCAGATGAGCTTTATTTGAGGCCTGGGTGGTGAACTTCGCTCCGTTTGTCGGAGTTTAGGAAGGTTTCTGCACTTCACACTCCGCGGAGTGCAGAAAACTCAGCTTCGCGATGAGCAGCAAAGTTTTTTTCCCCGATCACGAATGATAAGTTTGTGAGCGCGAACGGTAAGTACTAGCACAAACTGCATTTCGCACTGCACTCACTTCGTAAAGTTTTTTTGTAACTTCGCGGAGTTCTGCGTAGCAAAACTCCGCGAACTACGCCCAGGCCTGCCTTATTTACAACGAGCCACATGCCGAAGCTGGATAGAGAAACCGTGCAGCACAAGGATCCTTAGATCATCCTGGAGCATATGATGGCCTGTGCACGAGTTCAGTTCACAAGTGCATTTCATGCGCTTTGGTTTGAGTGAAAAGCTGCAAACCTATAAGGAACTGACTTTAGGCGTTGGAGCGGTTTGTTCTGCGCTTAAAAAAACTGTTTATGAGGAGGCAGTGCACAGACTGGAATCATTTTACAGAGGACACCAGTATAATTGTAAAAGGACGCAGATTTTGTTTTACTCGTCGTTAACAACCAGATGAATCTGTTGATAGGTTTTTAACTAACCTAAGAGTTCTAGGATCCACATGTGAATATGATGGGAACCTTGACAGTTATTTAAGAGACCAAATAGTCGTTAATTGTTTTGACAAAAGAGCACATGAAAAATTACATGCTGCAGAAACCCCATGTTACAAGAAACCCTTGAGATTAACAAGGTTATAGAAAGATCTGTAATGGTGTCTAAATAATTGGGGAGATTTACACAAATCTCCCAAGTACAAGATATCAATGTCGTCACATCAAAGCCAATAAACAGTCCTACATTTAGCAACCACAATAAATCCTCTGTTAAAGCATATGGGCAATCAGTGAATGTTTGCTTTAGGTGTGGTTCTAAGTCCCACTTATCAAACAGCCCTGCAGTGGGCAAAACAGTTCTCAAATGTAAAACAGTGGGGCTCTTTACCAGAGCTTGCAAGAATGTCCAAAAAGCTTTTTGTTTCTGAGCAAGGAATTCATGAGGAAACAGATTCAATGATGGGCAGAATGGTATTGTTGATTAAAGCCATCAGTTCTTGCAAGAAAAAGGGTGACTACGTGTCATGTTAGTATTAGGGAAGTAGAAGTCACAGTTGACTCCGGTTCGTCAATTACTATTGTGAATGACCAATTGTAATTAAAGGAATAGCAGCAGTTAAAATGATCTCTTCCTGATAAATGTACTGTGGGATTTGGAGGCTTTGACATTGATTAGTTGGGCTATTTTCAGGAGCCCATCACATATAAGGACAGTAGGAATTCATACCAAAATCAATGTGTCTAAAAAGGAGTAGTGTGTTCATGGATGGAGTGACCAAGGTTCTTTTGAGATGATATTGAGACCTGGCACAGAATGTCCTATTTCCCTGATTTACATCAAAAACTCATCTGTATTCTCATTGGATCAGCTGCTTACCATTCATAAATCTTTGTTTCCAGACCGTCTTGCTGTCATCAAAGGGTTTGAGCACAAAACTGTTTTGAAACTAAGTGCTTTTCCAGTAACTTGTAAGGTGAGGGACGTTCCTTTGAGCATTAAGGGACACTGAAAGAGCATTTAGACCAACGCTATAATAATGGGGTTATAGAACCGGTGAATTAATCTCAGAGGATTTCTCCCATAGTTGTTTAAAAAGGGAAAACAGGAGTTTTAAGACTTTGCGTTGACCTCGGGTCCTTGAAGACCAAATGTTTGGTGGATAGTTTCCCCTTGCCAAAAATCCAAAAGAAATTAATCAGCTGGGGGGGAGGGAGGCAGGGGTGCAAAAGTGTTTGCTGCATTTGGCTTTAGGGCGGCGGATCTTTAAGTAGAGTTTAGTCAGGAATCTCATGATTTTACAGTATTACATACCACATTTGGAACCTACAGATTTTTTAGCATGCTTCTTGTGTTTGCCTCACGGCGTCAGTATTTCAACATTGATGTTTCACATGTTTGGGCCGATGAAAAATGTAATGGCTGATCAGGACGCTATAGTGATATTTTCTGACATGAAATACAATTATTTGGGAAGTTTGAGTGAAGTGTTGGATATGGTGCTGTTACGATTAAGTAATATACCTACCAGTTCATGATGAGAGATTGAGTATTTGGGACATTGCATTTCGGATGAGGTGATTAAACTACAATTTAATTTAATTAAAGCTATAAAGTATAGCCTGGCTCCTAGTTATAAAGATCAGATGTGATCTAGGTTTGCCCAGGTTCTACTCCAGGTTTATCAATAGTTTTGCTTTTCAAACTGAGCCTTTGAGAAAGTTGTTGAAAGCTGGAGTGAAGTATGAGTTGGGTGTGCGCTGGAATCAGCAATCGAGTGCACAAAAGCACTGACTATTGATGCTCCTGCTGCACAAGCTTTTGATGAAAATGCCTAATCCGTTGTCAAAATGGATTTGAGTGGATTGGTTTTGGGGCAATTTATTGACAATGTTAGACTGTAAGGAGAAAACAGTTGCAATTGCCAGAAGGTGTTTGACTGGTTTGGAATGTAACTATGACACTATATAAAGAGAAGTCCTAGCATGTGATTGGGCCATGAACCATTTTACTACATACTTGAAAAATACTTTATTTTGGTCACAGATTATAAGACGTTAGTGCATCTAATAACTGAAAGGAGTTTTAATAAGTCTATTTCCAGATTAATGAGACGGTTGTAAAACTGTAAGAGTTTAACTTCAGTGTGAGGCATATTCTCACACTGAAGTCCTGGGAAGCTTGATTCTGGTCCAGGGAAGACATGGCTTGGCAGTTCGGGCTGGACTGTTCCCATGAGGCACAGGGTCAGACTGATTTGCATATGGCCATGTCTGAACTGGGGTGGCGGAGTGAGCTAAAGAACGGTGATGGATTAAACCCAGATCAGTTGACTGGGGGTGAGTGTTTGTATTGTCAACGCTCCGTCCATCATCACCTTTGGTTTTTCTTTGTCAAGAATTCCAGGGCAGATTTTTTTGTTGAGATGTCTATTGGTGTCATCTTTTAGTGAGGAAGCTAAGGAAGATGAGGAATGTGTGGTAGGGTTGGTCGATGTTGTGATGTGATTATGTTAAAGGAATAGCAGCAGCCTTGCATTAGTGATGTTTGTCAATCCAAGTTGACATGATATATCGCTGGTAAGTGGCCTAGAGAGAATAGCCTCGATAAGGAGGTTTTGTCATTTTCCAAAGGTAAAGGAGGAACTATCTATTGAAGTGGATTAATTTTTAGGAGGAGTCTTTTTCAGTTCCTCCAGTGGAATTGAGGCGTTGTTTGGTTAGTGCATCATGGACACGTGGGTCGAACTAGTAGAGTCGAAGAGTTTATAAGAGTTTTAGTGACCAGGGTTAGACAGTGAATTAAATGTATATGTGGCACGTTGTTCAACTAGTGCATTGTCTTATAAGTGCATTCATACATTTAATATCCCATTCTTGCCAGTTAAGTTTCCTAAGTTGCCCAGGAAAAATTGGGTTTGGACTTTAATTGGACATTTTTTTTTTGTTACTGAAGAGATGCAGATATGTGTTGGTGGATTACCACTCCTAGTGGGTTGAGTGTAAATATTTGAAGGAACCTAGCACAAGTGCAGTGGTAGAATTTTTAAGATCAGGTTTTAGGAGAGAATAGGTCCCCAAATATTTGTTGACTGATAACAGGGTACATTTTAAGTCTCATGAAACAGGCGGGTTTTTGTCATCACTTGGTGTGAAACATTTCATTGTGATTTATATAGCCCTCAAGATAATGGTATGGTGGAAATACTCAATAGGATGTTGAAGGACACCTTACAATTAGCTGTAGCTTCTAATCATAAAATCATTGATCTGATGCCTGAAAGATTGTGGACTTATCATAATACGTTGGCTTCTGGTGGGGTATTTGAGAAAACACAAGTCATGGACAAACACAATCATTTGGATCAAGTGTACAAGAGGGTGACAGATTCTATGTCAGGACCGGAGGCTTCAGATTATGCTTTTCCTTCTTCGCTGTTTAATATGTACCAAAAACACAGCAGCCCAGAAAAGCTCCACAGAAAAATGCTTGTATATCCAAACACAGGAGAAAGCATTTAAAACAATAAACAAAATGACTTCAACAAAATCAACTACAAATCCCATCATTCCATCATAGTCCGAGTAATATCAGTCCTTCCATAGTGTCCATGACCATTAGAAAGGGTGTCCATCTTGTGTCTTCTCCTTCTTTCTTCGCTGCTTCGCAGCCAGTTAAGTGCTTGTTTCCTTGCTCTGCATGACATTGTGTTTTTCTTATTTATCTGGTGTTTATGCATGACGGTGCATCTGTTTGTGCTTTCTGGGGGGGGGGGGCTCTGATGTTCCTCGATGTTTGTATGCTGTTTTCTTTTTCAGAGCCCTTTCGTGATCGCGGGGACGTTTCTCCGTCCCTTTCGCGAACTCCCAGTGACAGCCGCGGCTTTGATTCCGGCCGCTAGGGGGAGCCCGTCCGTCTCTGATCCCAGCGCGGCTTTCCTCACAGTTCGGAAGCCGCGCTGAGGACAGAGACGCTTCGGTGCCTTGCCCGCCGCCTCACCTGTACGCCCTCGCTGTGGGGGTCTGTATTGCCCTGATTTCTACACCCGGAAGGGTCTGTGTAGCGGTATTACCGCGTTGCCGCCTGCGGGCGTTTTTTGTAGCACTCGATTGCGGTTTTTACCGCGTGTGGGCCCAGTGTTGGTTTTTTCAAGGCCTTGAAGGGTCCCTTACGGAGCGCACGTAGGGGGGCGGCAGTGACCCGGTCCTTGGTGAGGGTCTGTGAGTTCAGGGGTTGGTGCTGCCCTAATTCTGGTTTCCAGCCAGGCTTGGATCTTTGCGGGCCTCAGGCCTGTCCATAAGCTGGTGCTTTAGCTTGGGCACTGTTTTCCCTCTTTTTTCGCCGGGGTCTTAGGGTTTCCTATTGACATGGAAGGGGAGTACTATGAAGAGGAGGAAGAATCCCATCACTATCTTAATGATGAGGAATTCTATAACGCAGTGGATAGTTCTATCTACCGCTGCGTTACTGACATTGTAGGCCCCATGGAGGAACGCCTCTCCACTCGGATAGTGGAGGAGTGCGCCAAGTTAGCGCAGGCGCATTTAGGGGCCCCTGGGTCGGACCCGGGTCTTTCTGAGGGAGATCCACCTGCTCCTAAGCGACCTTGCAAGGAGGGGAGTTCGGGGGGGGCGCAGGGTGTGGATAGGGATGCCTTTGAACGTCTGCGTGACGCTTTTCTGGCGAAGGCAACCAACCCCACCCCTGCGCCACCGCCTGCATCAGCCCCGTCTTTGGGCACGGCTCCTTCTTCCCCGGGGGATTGTCTCCGGTTGATTCCGACGACGATGAAGGTTCTGTGCGCTCTTGGCGTCCGTCCGGCTCCGCCGCCGAGTTGCCCCAAGACAGCTCGGGCATGTTAGACCCGGACGATATTATTCATCCGCGGTCAGCTGCTTGGGTGCCCGGGGACAAGGTGGTGAAGTTTGTGGCGGGACGCCTCCGGAAACCCTTGGGGAATGAAGCGAGAAGCTCCCTGCGGGGAGAGTGCCCGCGCCCAACGTTAGAGGGAAAAGTCGCCCAGACTCCAGAGCTAGATGCCAAGATGGCTACCTTTATGGCTAAGTTTGTTAAAGATCCGCGCAAAGGCATAGACAGGTCCTGGCGTAGCTGCCAGGACAAGTTGCTGGACGCCATAGGTCCTATTACTAAGATTCTGGACATGGCGGAGGATGCAAAGGTGTCTGGGGCAACCATATCTCCCGAGGTTTTGTCCAATTGGGCGCAAAGAGTTGTCATATTTCTTGGGAATGCCAATTGCGCGCTCTCGACGGAACGTAGGCGTTCCCTCTTGATCAAATTGGACCCGAAGTTAGGTGATTTGGCCTCCTCGGAGGCAGGGGCTGTTGCCCAAGGGGGCCTGTTCTGGGATCCCTTCATAAAAGAATTGGGCAAGTTTGTTTCAACTTTTTACATCTCTTGATAAGGCCCAATCCAGTATCAAGCAAGTGTTTCAACTGTGTTTTTCCCGGGGGGCCGGTCGCGGTAGGGGCCACGCGACCGGCCGTGGCGGGCAAAATTTTGCCAATAAGGGGCAAGGCTCGGGAAGAGGTCAGTATAATACCTCAGCCAGCTACACAAACTTCTACCCTACGAGAGGCCAACGCTTCAGGGGGCGAGGCGGCTTCAAGAACAACGCCGGCAATAACTACCCCAACGGTAAGTCTAATATCGCCGGACCAGGTTCAAATTGGCGGCCGACTAGCGGCTTTCCCAGAGGCCTGGGCGGCAATTGCTGCCGATGCATGGGTCCTTCAGACCGTACGTGGTTTTCATATAGAATTTTACGATCAACCCCATCGGAGGAACCCCCCTCGCCCAATAGTTTTTTCCTTGGCCGATGCGCAGTTGATCGACGAGGAGGTCTCAGAGCTGCTCCGCAAAGGGGCCGTCTGTCGATCAACTCGCCATCCCTCGGGTTTTCAGCAATATCTTCCTTGTGGAGAAAACGGATGGGGGCAAACGGCCAGTCATCAACCTCCGGGAGTTCAACGGCTGGTTGACTTATCGTCATTTCAAGATGGAGGGGATCCATCTCCTTCGGGATGTGCTCCTCCAGAACGACTGGGTGGTTCGTTTGGACCTGAAGGACGCTTACCTAGTGGTCCCTATCCATCCACCGCATCGTCGGTTTCTTCAGTTCGTCTGGGACGGTCAGGTGTTCGAGTTCACCGCCCTTCCGTTCGGACTTTCCTCCGCCCCCTGGTGCTTCACCAAGCTCCTGCACCCGGTGGTGGAGGTTCTGCGGAGCCAAGGTATCAGGATGCTTGTTTATCTGGACGACATCCTCTTGATGGCTCAGTGCCCCGTGAAGCTAAACATTCAGCTTCAAAAGACGGTATCCTTGTTACAGGGGCTGGGTTTTGTCATCAACGGAGACAAGTCAATGCTTTCCCCGTCCCAGAGGGTGGTCTTTCTCGGCTTCGTTGTGGACTGACTCAAAGCCTCTTTGAGTCTTCCGTCCAGGAAGGTTGCCAAGATTCGGCATGTGTTGCGGCAAACAATGGCAAAATCACACTCTTCCCTGCGGCAGATCGCCAGGGTGGTGGGACTACTGTCCTCTTCCATTCAGGCGATCTTCCCGGGACCCCTCCATTACCGGACCCTTCAGCGCCTCAAGGCGCATCATCTCAGGCGCGGCTTATCGTACGATCAGTTGGTTCCCCTTACAGAGGAGGTGAAAGGGGAAATGGCTTGGTGGCTCGCTCATATGGAGGCCTGGAACGGCCGGGCGATTTACGGTGCGGCATCGGATCTGGTGAAAGTCCGATGCCAGCAGGTCGGGCTGGGGCGCCCCGCTGCGGAGAATTCTCCACAGGCGGCGCCTGGTCGTCCGAAGAGCAGGAGTTGCACATAAATTGCTTGGAGCTCCTGGCGGGGTCCTTTGCGATTCGTTGCTGGACCAGGGACTCGGCGAGCTCATGTGTTCTCCTGAGGATGGACAACGTCTCAACCGTCCGATATGTCAATCACTTGGGTGGCCCGCGGTCGCGAGCACTGGCGAATCTAGCAAAGGATTTTTGGGACTACTGTCTAGCTCACCATGTATCCGTGACGGCAGAATACTTGCCGGGCCGGGCAAATCGGGTGGCCGATTGGCACTCCAGGCATCTTCGGGATTCCAGTGCTTGGCAACTAGATGTGCGACTGTTCCAGCGGCTGAACGATCTTTGGGGGCCGTTCTCAGTGGACCTGTTTGCGTCCCGTCTGGATTACCAGCTCCCAAGATTCTTCAGTTGGAGGCCGGATCCTCTAGCGGAAGCCACGGACGCTTTTCTCCAAGATTGGAGTCTGGAGAGTGCTTATGCGTTCCCGCCCTTTGCCATGATCGTCCGGATGGCGGCCCAGATTCGCCGCCAGGGGGCGGAGGTGGTGGCGGTGACGCCCGTTTGGAGATATCAAGTTTGGTTTCCAGTTCTTCTGGAACTTTCTTGGGATTCTCCAATCCTACTCCCCCAGGTTCCTCGTCTTCTCCTCAATCCGGAGGGGGAACCGCACCATCTTCTAACGCAGGGTTCTCTCCACCTCATGGTGTGGTGGCTTTCAGGCGACTTTGGTCGCTCCCAGGCCGTTCGAGATCAGCTGAGGATCTCTTATCAAAGGCATGGGCACCCAGCACCGCGAAAAGATATCGATCCGCTTGGACCAAGTGGGTGCGTTGGTGTTTTCGACGGGATTTGGATCCCTTGGTCGCAGGCGTCGTACCAATTCTGAATTTTAAGGCAGAACTGGCCTCCGATGGCCTTGCGTATCGCACCATCAACGCAATGCGTTCTGCGATCTCAGCGGCTCATGAGCCGGTGGAAGGAGCCCCTGTTGGGGAACATCCTTTCGTATGTAGGCTCTTGCGCGGGGTTAGGCTGTCATTACCCCCGGAACCACGGTATTCCGTTCTTTGGGATGTCAATCTCGTTCTAAATCTCTTCCTTTCATGGCAACCAAACAAGTATCTTTCTTTGAAGGAATTGTCTGCAAAATTGGCCATGCTTTTGTGTTTGGTGTCTTGTCGGAGGGTTTCGGATGTGCCGGCCCTCGACATTTCAGCGAGAGTTTTCTCTCCGGATGGGGTGACCTTTACGGTGGGCCGTCGTACTAAGTCCGCTTCTCGGACGATTTCTTATCCGGCCCTTGTAGATGCACCCAAATTGTGCGTAGTGCAATGCCTCAAGGCGTATGAGGAGATGACAACAGAACTCCGCCCTCCGGGCAAAAGACAATTGCTCATCGCTTTGCAAAAGCCACACAAGGCTGTCTCCTCCCCCACTATTGCTAGGTGGGTGTGTTGGGTGTTACAAGAAGCAGGCATTGATGTGAAGCAATTTGGAGCTCACTCAGCTAGAGGAGCGATGGCTTCCAAGGCTTTTTCTTTGGGTGCTCGGCTGGAGGACCTGATGCGTGCGGCGGATTGGTCCTCGGATTCCACGTTTAAAAGGTTTTATTTCAAGCCGGTGGTGGACATTGCACATTTGGCCGTAAGTAAGCTTTGAACTAGCATAATCTGAAGCCTCCGGTCCTGACATAGAATCGAAATTTGCCTAGTATAGTAACGGTAAGTTTCAATTCTATTAAGGACACGGAGGCGAGGATTATCCCTCCCAGGACTTCCTGGAGTAAGATTCCCGCCCGTACTTCAGTAAGTAACCAGGTTTTGGTTTCTATTATGTTTTCATTGTTACTGTAGTACTTGTTTTTATAGTGTTTGAACTGTTCGGCTGAACTGATTCTTGTTTTTAGGCGTGAGGTTTTGTGTACTACGCTTACGTGCCCCTTCGCTAGGGAATGAGGGTTCCAAGCAAGACTGATGTCGGCATGACTCGCGCGAAGAAAGAGGGAGAAGACACAAGATGGACACCCTTTCTAATGGTCATGGTCATGGTCATGGTCATGGTCATGGTCATGGTCATGGTCATGGTCATGGTCATGGTCATGGTCATGGTCACTATGGAAGGACTGATATTACTCGGACTATGATGGAATGATGGGATTTGTAGTTGATTTTGTTGAAGTCATTTTGTTTATTGTTTTAAATGCTTTCTCCTGTGTTTGGATATACAAGCATTTTTCTGTGGAGCTTTTCTGGGCTGCTGTGTTTTTGGTACATATTAAACAGCGAAGAAGGAAAAGCATAATCCTCGCCTCCGTGTCCTTAATTGGATTGAAACTTACCGTTACTATGCTAGGCAAATTTCGATTCTCAAGACAAGACGAGAGTAAAATATGATTTGAAAAGGGTGAAGGAGTTGAGTTCTATGTGGGACAGATGGTAAACCTTGAGACCAATTGGCTTTAGGAAGGGTGAGTTCAAAATTCTATCCTGGTACTCGTGTGGTTAAGGGTTCTTAGCATGCTTTTATGGTGGAAAATGGTGAGTGGTGGAACAAAAGATATGTGGCTAAGCTCAAGTGTTATGGAAAAAGAAAGTAGATTCTGTTTTGTGCTCTTGGTGAATTGACGAAGGTGTAATGGAAACCAATCCCTCTGGTCAAGTCAAGACTATGTCCAGGGCCAAAGTGGTGAGGGTAATATATCCATATATGTTTTTTTTTTGTGTGTTTGTAAATAGGGGAGTTGTGGTATGGGATGTTACACATGAGGTTACAGTGAAGGTTTGTTTTTACTTTACTTTAATTGTATGCTTCAAGATACTTGTGGATTGTAGAATATTGAGGGTGTCTCCTTTTGTGGTGGTTCTCGAGTTCTAGAGGAGTTGGTTGGTGGAGTTGGGGACAGACACTGGGATATTTTGTGTGCTGTTCTTTTCTACATCTTGGAGAAAGTGTCCACGTTTCTTGACTGCAACAGAAATTCATATATAAACATTTGATTTCCAGCAAGACAAAAATGTATTGTTGTTTGGCAGCTTATTAGGGTGTCTCACAGTGTTCACTTCATGTGCTTTTTCTACTGTAAATATGCCTTCCACTTTGATGGGCTCCTTGTTCCATATACAAATAGTCTAGTTTCCATTGCCTTCAGTGGCAGCAGGGGTTGTAGTTGGCTGTACTTTTGCAAACGCATCACATTGAGGGTCCATTGTCTGAGTGCTTGAACTTCACGATTTGATGTTACTGAGCACCTTGTATCCTTCACCTCTTGTGGGATTGTTTAGTGTATTTCCTCATCGTCATCCTCCTAGTGTTCATACTGCTGCTGGAGTGTCATCATGTCTATCTTTTCTAAGGACATCATCTTGTTTGGTTGCAACTGCAAGAATGGCCTTGTTTCACCTGCCAGAGTTTGTTGGAGTGCACCTACCTATTCCTTCCGCAGGAGGTTCAGGCATAGTGATTTAGATTACCTAATTTTCCATATGTTTGACCGGGTATCATGCTTCTGGGTGTGATTCATCTCTGCAGTAGCCACAGGGATGGCCTGGTGCATCCTATGCTGGTTCTTGTCATTCAGGATGTCTAGGTGCCTGTCCATCTTCATATGATATTCACAGGTTCTGTCTTTATGATGGGTGCTGGCCTATGTTCATCTTTGATGGCTACTTTAGCTAACATCAATTTCAACTGCTCTGCTCTTACATTTGACAGTTCACTTCATTTGACATTTATGGATCTTTCTTCAGCCGTTGATGGTGTTAATAGATCCACATTGTGGCATCCGTTACTAAAAATAGGCCTAGATGAAAATATAGTGCATTTTTTGGTGGATCTGCATCAGGATCTTACAGCCACGGTGAGATTTGACCAAAAAGATAACCTCACACGAAGTATCTGCATCATCAAAGGAGTGAGACGGGGTTGCATCCTAGCCCCACTTTTATTTACTTTATATATTAATAATCTTGATACGGTTTTAATGGGTGCAGGCTTGGACATTCCCCGTGTAGGTGAGCGGTTAATCCCGGCTCTCCTATGAGCAGACGATGCTGCTCTTTTAGCTAGAACGGCGATTGGCCTACAGCGTCTTTTAACATCATTTGCAAATTTTATGAACTGTTAACTTTTCAAAATCCCACACTATGGTTATTTGGGTAAAGCCAAGGAATATAAAACCCACTATTGTGAAGGGAATGTAATAACACGGGGGACCTCGTTTTTATATTTAGGAGTGTTATTTGATGAAAAAGGTTCATGGGTCCCACAAATGAAGGCCAAAAGAAATGCAATGGCCAGATCTACCTTTATTGTCTTAAACTTTGCACGTAGATTAGGATCAAAGCCAATGCATGCCATGTCAAACATCTATAGGGCTAAATGCCTGGCTATAGCAAACTATGGTTCCGATCTCTGGGGATACAGAGAAGGGGGTGATATCCAAATATTGGAACATACATTTTTAAGAAGTCTTTTATCCATGCCACAATCGACATCTACCTATATTATCCATCAAGAAACAGGTTTAGGTTTCATATCGGATATTATAGGTATGGCACCTTTACTTAAATTGATAAGTATTTGGACTAACCCGGAACTTGGGATGAACCGTGATATAATTCGCGATTGTTTAGCTCTTGACCGAGCAAATATTATCGCTTGGCTAAGTTGCGTGAAAAGGACTGCATCTTATCTGGGGAGACCAGAGCTATTTAGCTCCCCAGAGAAACTCAGAAAGGTGGACATGTCTGATCCAAAAGCACGTACCTTGAGTTATCAGAAATGGATAGAGAGGCTTTAGAATTAAACATGCCTCTTGTGCGGGCACACCAGCTATTATCCACCTCACAAACAATTGAACCGTATCTAAATATAGTTCCTAATTGCCATCGTCGTTTCCCCCTGGTGAGATTTAGATTGAACCAACTACATTTACTTCTTGCAGAACCAATGGGTTGGCAAAAGCCGGAGGACCTGAATGTTTGTACATGTGATAACTTTTCCACTCAGTACTCATTTTTTGCACATCCGAAAACGGTTTATTTGATCTATTTTAAAAGGCAAAGGTTCTATACTGGCTAGACCTGCTTTCACATATTTGCAAATGCTGACCAATGTGTGGGAAATTTTTAACATAGCTAGCTTTTTGACCGCAGCAGTTACATTACGGAAAAAAAGAAGGACCGCTATTAATTAGTTTATTTTAAATTCGATGAATTCTTCCTGTGTGTTTTGATGATCCAGATTTTGATTAATCTGTATTTTGTGATGATTGTGATATTGTAATATTTTTAAGATTTTGTTTGTTGTGTTTCTAATGTAGTATGCTTTTATTGTTTTAAATAACCGAATACAGTGAATTTGACTGACTGACAGTTCATGTGATCCACCGAGGGTTAGGATATCATCTAGAGAAATACATGTTTTTCATAGAATGGACTTGCACAGGGCTATTAACTTGGCACCCTTGTATCAACTGTGCAATGATTTCTTTAGTTGGGTTGTCTTTGGTGCACATGCTAACAAGGTGCCTGAGCGTCCGCAGAACCCATTGACCGCCTATTTTCAAATTGTTTGACCTGGTGCATCTTGACTCATTACGGAGTCCAAGTTCATTTAGGGTTTATTGGCTTTTAGGGTTGCTACCGCCATATCGGTTGTCTTCTCTATCCCACCCCCTCCCCCCGTGTTCATTAGATTGTGGAACAGGTCAAGATTTTCATCACCAGCATTATGTAGCTGCAGCGATAGCCTGTCTGTTTCTTCGGTGGCATCAAGGTAATTAATAAACCTAGCCAGTTACACTATCCATCTCAGCCCTGGAGTGAACAGGTGGCACTGAATGGTGGCAGTGGGTTCAATGCAGCACTGCTTAGTTGATGAGTGGGGACGTTGCTGGTGCTTTGTTCAGCTGTTCTTTGTCCAGTTTCCTGTGCGCCTGGTGAATCTGCCTCCCTTCCTTCTGTGCCCTGCCTGCCTACTTTCTTCCACCAGTAGATTACTGTGACTCATACGGGCCTGTCTTTCCATGCTTCTCGATAAGAAATCACCAGATACCTGTTTGTGAGAGATGCAATCGGTAGAGGGTTTGTGAGCACACACTTGCTCTTTTTGCATTCTGGAGCAAGGTGCTGTTCTTTTGGGGTTGCTCCGTCAGTCTCAGCACATGGAGCCACCTTCTGGGTTGTCAACTGCTCTTGGTATGTCTTGATGCTCTGTGCGTGCATGACTGGGCACATGCCACATGCTAAAAAGGCTGCAACATTTCTGATTGTGCTGTGGTGCTACCTGTATGAGCCTTTGTTGGTTGTATGCCTCCACCCTGATTACACACTGTCACTGGTGCCCAGATGTGCTACTTCTTCGTATGAGCACTGCCATTCAACTGTTGTGGGGCACTTCATTGCAGCCACTGGAGTCTGGATTGGGCTTCAGGTTATGTTAATGTTAATGAGATTTTTAGAGCGCACTGCTACCCAGAGGTGTCCTGGCGCTATGCACTTCCTACTAAAGAGACTGTGGCAAACCCCGTGGGCTGAAAAGCCACGTTTTTAGTCCTTTCCGAAACGACAGCAAATCTGTTGAATTCCTTAAGGAAAAAGGGAGTCCGTTCCAAGCTTTAGCGGCGCAGTGCCGGAAGCTCCTACCGCCCCAATTCTGTTTGTTGAAGCGGGGAAGTGAGACTTGTTTAGCCTGCATGGAACGCAGGGCTCTTCTCGGGACATACCACTGAATAGATTGCTTAAGAAAGCAGGGCCAAGACCATTAAGAGCCTTAAAGACTAGACACATGGCCTTAAACTGGATCCGGGATTTAACAGGGAGCCAGTGGAGGGCTTTAAGCAACCGAAGCAAACTTGGGAGTCCCCAATAGCAGTCTGGCTGCCGCATTCTGCACAATCTGGAGCCTAGGCAACTGCCTCTTCTGGATGTTGATGAAGAGGCCGTTGCAATAGTCCAGACGTGATCGAATGAGCGCCGTGACAGCTATTTTCATGCTTTCACCCGGAAGAAGAAATTTTATTTTGGGTAGAATACGCAAGATGAGAAAGCAGGAGGAGATAACCCTGCTGACCTGATCACAGTATGCCAATTTAGAGTCAACAATCACTCCAAGATTTTTCGCCCCGCCAAACGGCGTTGGAAGTGCACCCATTGAATCTGGCCACCAGTCAGGGTCCACAGATGTGCCGTGTTCCCAAAGAGGATGACCTCCATTTTCCCTGCATTAAGTTTCAGGCAATTTGACGCCATCCAAGCAGCAATTGCCTGAATGCAGTTGTAGCATTTTAAGCTGGTCTCTGCTTCATCGCCTTTTTGAATAGATAACACAATTTGTGTATAATCGGCGTATGAGGTTAGCTGAAAGCCAAAAGACCTAATCAGAAGACCCAGCGGGACAACATACACATTAAATAGGGTAGGACTAAGTGAGGAGCCCTGTGGAACACCACTGGGAAGAGAGAACGGCTTGGAGCTGTCATTACCAAGATCCACTGTTTGTATCCTGTTAGCCAAGAAAGATTCCAAAAGGTCCCATGCTTTGCCACCAACTCCTACCGTCGATAACCGGTCCATCAAAACCTTATGATGGACTGTATCAAATGCGGCCGAAAGGTCCAGCATGATGAGTATGGCCGCCCCACCTTGGTCAAGAGCCTCTCTGATTACATCAGTAGATTTGATTAACGCCGTCTCGGTGCTGTGTTCCGGCCGAAAGCCAAACTGCGTGGAGTCTTAACAGGGCATGGGACTGGATGAACTGACTGAGTTGACTATTCATGGCCTTCTCAATCACATCTTACCCAGAAAGGGAAGACGAGAGATAGGTCTAAAGTTGCTCGGGTCTGTGGTGTCCAGATTGGATTTTTTAAGTAGAGGCAAAATAGAGGCAGTCTTCCAAAGCCCTGGAAACTGACCATTATTAAATATAGAGGCAAACAAAGAAGTGAGAGCTTCCCCGATAATATCTGGGACTGCTTTAAGCACAGAGACTGGGCAAGGGTCTGAAGGGGAGCCTGGCCGTATCTCCTATATCAATGTAATAACTCCAGCCTGATCCAACTGAGCAAAATAATCAAATCTAGGGAGATGTCCATTCTGCTCGGTGCTCGCAGAAGGCCACACTTCATCAATGACATTAGATGTAAGATTGAAAGAGGAGAATATATTTTCAACCTTTTGTAGAAAGAACGCGGCCAAAGTCTCACACAATTCAGGGCTGCTTTCTATTTTGGTGCTGGGGGCAGTGGTGAGTGTAGAGATGGTTTTAAACCAGGCTTTAGATGACGAGCTAGCCGTTCTATTTAGTCTTTCAAAATAAGCCTTTTTGTTTTCATATAACTCTTTCTTATAGCTAGCCAGAACCCGTTTGTGGGCCTCTTTATCAGAGGCCTTGTACTCACTCCTTTAGACTCTCCAACTTTTTACAGTCCAATTTGTAATTTTTTATTTTTTTATTTTCAGAGTACCAGGGGGCTGATGGCGTGGAGCGCTTAAGAATGCACCGCCTACTTGGCGCCAATTTCTTACAGGCAGAGTCTATCCAATCATTATAGTTGATTGCAGCTCCATCCACATCGGAGGAAAGTATGGGAAAAGAGCTTTTTAACGTCAAATCAAGGACAGCATTGTCGATATTCTTCCAGGCTCTTATCGTCCACGCTGCCTTAGTTGAGGATTTGTAGGGGCTTCGCATAACTGGTTTAAGCTCAAAAAGGACCGCCGAGTGATCGGACCAAGTAAGCTGTTCTACATTGGAGTAAACAAGATTTAGGTTGTTAGTAAAGATACCATCCAATGTATGACCGGCAGAGTGAGTATGATCAAGCACTAGCTGCCTAAGATCCACTCCGCTAAAAATCTGTTAAAGTTTCGTATTGTCTGGATCATTTTGATCTTCAAGATAAAAGTTGAAATCACCCAGCACTGTAAAGTACTTATTACATAGTCTGTCCTCTATTAAGGAGCTATAGAGTCTAAGAAGGCGCCCCTAGGTCCTGGGGGTCGATACAAAAGAATAACATTAAATGTGTCATGATCTGAAATCTGAGTGTCAATTGACATTGCCTCACATGCCAGATTAGATGCTTTAGGGAAGGTAGGTTTCAGCAGGTGATGGTAAATTACTGCTAGCCCTCCACCTTTCTTATAATGTCTATCCTGAGTGTGACAAAGAAAATTGGGGGGAGTGGCTTTGACAAGATCATGCCCTGAGGCTTCGTCTGACCAGGATTCAGTGATGAATGCTAACTTGATATCGTGATTTTCCATAAACATTGCGCATTCCACACTGTGCTTGATAAGGGATCTAGCATTAAGCAGAAGACATGTAAGGGGCTTTTGACTGGCTAGAGTGGGACTACTGCCTGATGTGATACCACAGGGAGAGTCAAAATTTGCCATGGTCTGAGGCAAGACTGAGGCACATTTTGGGAAATGTTTTGGCCGTGCCTCCAAAAAAGCCTGGGGAGTGCGCCTAGGGCAGCAGGCCCTTCCATCATCCAGATTCCAGCCCATCAGCTGATTTCTAGAGTAGGTATAGCGGTCAATAGCATTTGGACCAGGGGGGAGGGCCCTAGGCCTGGTTCGTGCGCGGACGGGCGCAGACGGGCTTGCCTTTGGCGCGCCCTCTGCGCCCGTCCGCTGCGCGATCGTGTCAGCGCGTGCATTTATAGCCTCCCAGAGCTAGAATGCTGACCTTCAAAATGGCGATGTCCTGTTCCGATTGTCGGACTCCTCCCTAGCCCACCAACATGCAGTGCGAGCCCCGGGAATAGAATGCCCAGTGCGCTCACAATCCCAGGTAGGCAGTAAATCTTTACCAATAAAAAGCAAAGCACAACAAACTATTCAAAAAATTTTTAAAATGTTAAAAATATGATTCTTAGTTAAACCCGCCAGACGAGCATTGGACACAGCTTCGTCTTAGGCAGTAGCGATCGCGTCAGCGTGTGCATTTATAGCCTCCCAGAGCTAGAATGCTGACCTCCAAAATGGCGATGTCCTGTTCCGATTGTCGGACTCCTCCCTAGCCCACCAACATGCAGCGCGAGCCCCGGGAATAGAATGCCCAGTGCGCTCACAATCTCAGGTAGGCAGTAAATCTTTACCAATAAAAAGCAAAGCACAACAAACTATTCACATTTTTTTTTAAATATGATTCTTAGTTAAACTCGCCGGACGAGCATTGGACACAGCTTCGTCTTAGGCAGTAATTATGGAAGATTGTATTGCCTGCCGACTATGGCCTCTCACTGTGCACTCTTGTCGGCAGTGTTCTGAGGCCTTCAGCAGGTCCTGCTATGTATGCACTGCCAGTTTCGATGTTACAGAAAGCATACACATTCACTGGTTCTCATTAGGATCTACCAGCCCTTTTATTCTGCACAGGGGACATGCCCTGCACCCCAAGGAGCATGTGACCGTACCCATGTATCCAGGAACGAACACAGCAGCAGGGAAACGTAGAATGTTGTGATGAACAATTGTATTTGCATACGCATATTATTCAGAGATGCACATAGCTGTGTTCCAATGCAGCTCAGATACTATTTCAAGGACCGTGCATTGTTTAGGTTAGGAAATGGTGTTTCGCTTGTAGAGTTCTGTATAAAGAATTCTCGATCCTATACCTCCTGTGCAGTTCACTGTATTTAGGAATTATCCTTGGTTTAGGTAAGATGAAAAACGTCGCCAGAAGGGTTCTAAAAGGGAGGTGGCCAAACCAGCAAAACCAGGATTTCTTTTCAAGAGGCATGGCTTTACACATTCGAATAAAAATCCTGTGCTTCACACAGAATGGCACAGACCAGTTTTTGAATGCCTCTGTGAGTTTTCTGTGATTGCATGCCACTCCTGCAAGTTCACCTGCATCCGGACCTGCACTACGCCAGCACCCACCAAGCCGAGCACCAGCAGCAACCACCTGAAGTGTATCCTGCTCAACACCCGCTCCGTCCACAGACACGCCATCGAACTCTGGAACCTCCTCGACACCACATCTCCAGACGTTGCCTTCCTCACGGAAACTTGGATGAACGCCTCCTCAGCGCCCGACATCGCCATCCCGGAGGACTACAAGATCACCCGGAGAGACCGCACCAACCAGACGGGAGGAGGCATCGCCATCATCCACAGGAACACCATTCGCATCACGACCAACACCGACGACACCCTGACAACCGCAGAACACCTGCACTTCCAGATCCACACCGACCCCAAGACCACCCTCAGAGGCACCCTCATCTACAGACCCCCGGGACCCCGCACACAATTCAGCGAAGACATCGCAGACTTCATCAGCCCGTACGCCCTTCCCTCCACTGACTATATCCTCCTCGGGGACCTCAACTTCCACCTGGAGAACAACAACGACCGCAACACCACCACCCTGCTGGACAACCTCGCCAACCTCGGTCTCAAGCAGCTGGTGACCACACCCACCCACTGCGCCGGACACACACTCGACCCCGTCTTCTCATCCAGCAAGGACATCATCTTCAGCCACGCCACCGGACTCCACTGGACGGACCACAGCTGCATCCACTTCAGCTTCAGAAAAACCACGATCCACCACCACCAGCAACAGGTTGCACGAAGAAGCTGGAACAAGATCACAGCCGACCAACTCGCCGCATCCCTGAGCCAGCACCCTCCCGCCAGCTCAGCGAACCCCAGCCAGGCCGCCGACAACCTCACGAAGTGGATCAGCAACTGCGCAGACGACCTCGCCCCACTGAGGACCCCGCCCAGCAGACCCGGCAGTAAGAAGGCCCCATGGTTCACCGACGAACTCAAGAACTCCAAGAAAAACTGCAGCGTCCTCGAGAGAGCCTGGCGAAGAGACCCAACACCGGACAACATGACCACCCTCAAGCTCGCCACCCGAAAGCACCATCAACTGATCCACGCCACCAAGAAAACAGCATTCAAGGAACGGCTGGACAACAACGCACACAACAGCAAGGAACTCTTCAACATCGTGAAAGAGCTCTCCAACCCCAGTGCCGGAAACAACGACATCACCCCATCGCAAGACCTCTGCAACTCCCTCGCCTCCTACTTCCACAACAAGATCGCGGACATACACAACAGCTTCAGCACACAACCAACGCTCCCCACGACCACACCAACGCCCCCCACCACCACCCTCAGCGCCTGGACCCCGATCAGCACCGAAGACACCATCCGCACGATGAACTCCATCCACTCTGGATCTCCTACCGACCCCTGCCCTCACCACGTCTTCAACAAGGCCGACGCAGTCATCGCACCCCATCTGCGGGACATCATCAACAACTCCTTCGACACCGCCACCTTCCCGGAGAGCTGGAAGCACGCCGAACTCAGCGCTCTACTAAAGAAACCAACAGCGGACCCCTCCGAACTCAAAAACTACCGCCCCATCTCGCTCCTCCCGTTCCCAGCCAAAGTCATCGAGAAGACCGTCAACAAGCAACTGGCCGCCTTCCTCGAGACGAATGGATCCCTCGACCTCTCACAGTCGGGCTTCAGGGCCAACCACAGCACCGAGACCGCCCTCATCGCTGCCACCGATGACATCCGAGCCCTGCTCGACAACGGAGAAACAGCGGCCCTCATCCTCCTAGACCTCTCCGCAACATTCGACACCGTCTGCCACCGCACCCTAGGGCAGCGCCTCAGCAACGTCGGAATCCAAGAGAAGGCACTGGAGTGGATCACCTCCTTCCTCGCTGGAAGGACACAGAGAGTCCGCCTACCCCCGTTCAGGTCAGAGGCCACCGGAGTCATCTGCGGCGTTCCTCAGGGCTCCTCGCTCAGCCCCACCCTCTTCAATGTCTACATGAGCCCCCTTGCGGCCATCGCACGCCAACACAACCTCAACATCCTCTCCTACGCCGACGACACACAGCTGATCCTCTCCCTCACCAACGACCCCGCCACCGCCAGAACCAACCTTCACGAAGGGATGAAAGACGTAGCCGAGTGGATGATGACCAGCCGCCTGAAACTGAACTCAGACAAGACGGAAGTTCTCATCCTGGGCTCCTCGCCCTCCGCCTGGGACGACTCCTGGTGGCCCTCCGCACTGGGCACCGCACCCAAACCAACAGACCACGCACGCAACCTGGGCTTCATCCTGGACTCCTCACTCTCCATGACCAGACAAGTCAACGCCGTCTCCTCGTCCTGCTTCAATATCCTGCGCATGCTACGTAAGATCTTCCGGTGGATCCCCACCGAGACCAGGAAGATGGTCACCCAGGCCCTTGTCACCAGCCGACTGGACTACGGCAACGCCCTCTACGCCGGAACCACCGCCAAGCTCCAGAAGAGACTTCAGCGTATCCAGAACGCCTCAGCCAGACTCATCCTCGACATCCCCCGACACAGCCACATCTCCGGACACCTGAGAGATCTGCACTGGCTCCCGGTCAACAAGAGAATCACCTTCCGTCTCCTCACCCACGCACACAAAGCCTTACACGACCAAGGCCCGAGATACCTCAACAGCCGCATCAACTTCTACACTCCCACACGCCAGCTCCGATCAACCAGCCACGCCCTCACCGCCGTCCCCCCCCATCCGAAGAGCCACTACAGGAGGAAGGTCCTTCTCCTACCTGGCCGCCAAGACCTGGAACTCCCTCCCGACCCACCTCCGCCTGACCCGGGACCACCTCGCCTTCAGGAAGCAGCTCAAGACCTGGCTGTTCGAGCAGTAGCAGACCCCCCCCCCCTCCCCAAGCGCCTTGAGACCCTCGGGGTGAGTAGCGTGCTATACAAATGCCATGTTTAATTGATTGATTGATCCTATCCAAACACATTCCTAATGCTAGTCATAACACTTGGGGTTGTCAGTGCTTGTTAGCAGGATCAGATAAGTAACAGCAATGATTTTGGTCTGAAAATTGGAACTGAAATTGTTTCAACGGCTCAAGCTTAAGGACAAAGTTGCGCACACGGGGAAGAGTTAAGGCTTGGGATGAGGAAGAGTAGCGGGATAGCTGGCAAGTAATTTAAACATTACTTCTTAATTTCTCTTAATCTTCTATGTCCTTACATATGAGGACTTCCCCATCGCAAGATGCAGCTTTGTCAAAAGAGCAACACAGAGATGAATAAATAAGAATGCAACGCCATGTGAATTTTCTCGTGAATACTTTTGCTAGATTTTCAAATTAAGTAAACATAAACACAGCATATCATCACCGAATAAGAAGAGACAGAGGTTCACTAAACTTACTTAATAACAGCCAAGTAAGCAGTTCATTTGAGCAACTTTTACCACCTCAGTCAATATCAGAAAATGTATATGTTCGCACATAGCACACTTGCCTAGTTGGGTTAGGGGAGCATCTGCCAGCTTGTTTTCTATTCTATGGGTGGAGAAACTGTGTTCCACCGATGTGAGAAATTGGGTGGGGTGGAGTCTTTACAGCGACTTGTGATTTTTTTGAAGAGTTATCAATTTGAGATGGTTAGGCAGATTTGATATTTATTTAATGTATTTCTAGAGGAGGTGGATATTAGAGTTTATAGTGACATACTGCTGTTTGGGGCAATGATGGAAGTAGTGCCTTTGGAGAGACTGTTAAAAAAATGCTGTTAGTGTAGAATGTGTTGCAGGAATCCTAAGCTCATAACGGTGAGAAGCTAGATCTCACCAATTGATGATTTTCCTCAACAGCAAACCCAAGTGCACACGTGCCCATGAACAAAAAATGACCTGGGTGGGAGCATAGAAGTTAAGCACAGAACAAGAAGAGAAGTAAATATCTTGAATGTCCAGAAGGAAGGAACCGTTACATATCTGTGAAGAAGACCGAGTACTCACCATCTCCCCTGGATTCACATCCACTTCTAAGCAGGATGGATGGTGAACCACACTTTTGGGGGCAAGAATACCATTTCCACATGTCGAGAACCTAGCCTCAGTTATCTGGAGATTCTTTGTAGGTACCTTTCTGGATTCCATTAGGTTATCAACACACAAAAGAGGCCCGAGGAGGTTTATAGATCTGCAGGAGTTAGCTTCATCATAGGGTAACTTCCTCGCATTATGAACTTTGTCATAATACAGACTACAACCCGCTCTCTGAGAAGACGGATCTCAGAGATATTTTCTTTGGTGATGGAAGGTATACTAAATATCCTAACTGCGGCACAAATTCCGCCGCAGGGCGGCGGTTTAAACGAGTTGGCGGGGCCACATATGCCAACGGACATTCGCAGCACTACCGAGGTAGTGCTTGCGACGGCCGTTGGCCGACGCACGCAGCGAATGGGTAAAGTGAGCTAGATGTGGTGAGGGGTGCTAAACAAAAAATCAGTGTGAAATAAAACTAGTTCCAGGGTACTCAACAGGCTTTATTAGGGCGTCCCTAGGCCAGGATTAAAAGCAGACTATGACAGGAGGGGATTGAACCTGTCCTAAAGTGAACAGTAGGTTGGTATTTTTTGGCCTGGCACCCTCCTCATAAAAAGTGTGGCCGCCTTCTTCAGGACCTCATGTGATACTACAAAAAGTGTGTAACCAAATATAGTGTAAAATAAAAGAAATCTGTCAATATACAAAATCCACTCAATCAGATGTCCACTGGTTGCTATTGCCTGAAAGAGACAACATATTTCAGTATGGTATGCAGTTACATCATTAGCTAAATCATAGCATTCATACCAGCAATTACTAGTTCACAGGGGAATTCCAGAACCTGTAACAATTAGCAATTCTTGTCGGGGACCAAATACACGAATATGCTGTCAGCTACTAAGTGAGATGTATTAGCTTACCTGCTAAAGTTAGGTGACATACCCCAACTGTACCTTGGCACAACAACTCAAGAGGACCAATCCAAATCTTTTTTTAATAATAATAAAGAAAGTTTATTGTTTCAATTAATTAAAAGCATAACAATACATTTTATAAAATCAAGTACTACAGATGAAACTCTTAATGTTTGTCTACATTCTGTTTCCCTTAATCCTAAAACATTCTGTATCTAGTGCAAATATTTTCTTATCATTTTTCTTTAAATATAGACATTTTAGTGTACACAATATACAAGTTAAAAAATCGATCAAAAGACATTTGTTGATCCATGTAAAATATGACTCCCAAGGTTCTGGTACTATTCTTTATTGAGTCAGGGGGAGCCCTCTGCCGCAGAGTCAACCATCCTATTACCCTATTCTAGGAAGGGTACCAGGTTACATTTCAACACTTGAACATGAGCCAAAAGGAACTTTATTAATAGGCAGTTCAAACGGGTGTCTGTTGGATTTAGGGTTGCCATAATTGCCGATCTGCACGTTCTTATGCCTCGATCATTCATGGCCTTTTTTAGGAAGTTGGCTCGAGCATGGGCTAAATTCGGGCAGATGCAAACAAGATGTATGAAGTCCTCCTTGCTGCTCACATAGTCTACAAAATTTGGGTCCGTCATGAACCCAGATTGGCTGGTCCATGGTGGAAGGGAATTTTCCCAGTCGTAGCGCCATTAGCTGTTGTTTTCTATGGACTGGGAATGTGATTGTTAGCTATGGGGCTGCAGTGAGTGTTTTGTATTTGGATATAACCATCCAGGCATGTCTTCTTGAGCTGAAGGTGGTTTTATCAGTTGAAAGTGAATGGAATTTTGCTGATTTATTTATGGCTTGCTTGAAGGCCGGGTAAGGCAGATTGGTTTCCCAGAGGTTTCTTGTGCCAGTGTCTGTTAAGGCCTTCTCGAGAAATTGATTGTATGGGGACTTTGCATCCGTTTTTATTTCGTCCCACAGTGCTTTGTGCAATTCTGAAACTGCTATATTCTGTTTCAAGCTATACCAATGCTTGATAGTTGCATACTTCCTTCCAAGTGTTTCGTTTAGTACTCCAAATTCTAATCTGGTCTGAGCTGGTGAAGCTCCCCCGTGAATTTGGATGGTTGATTTGTAGATAGCTGTCTGTACTTTATTCAGCAGATCCGCATCTTTCCCATGGAGGGCTACGCTGCTGTATGACCGCGTCGGGAGCACCTTAGCTTTTATTGTCACCAGTAGAGGTTTGTATGATGGCCCCTTGAGCTTTTTTGCCAGAGACCTGAAGGCGAACAAAAGCGCGTTTGCTCTCTGGACAATGTAGGTTTTTTGCTGCTGGTGATTGTGTCGGTTGTCGAAGTAAAAGCCCAAGTACTTATAGTTAGGCACAGCTTCTATCTTTTTTTCCCTCCAGTTGGACGTGTTGATTGACTATCCGTCGTCTGGTGATGAGCATTGTTTTGCTTTTTGTTGTGTTTATCTCAAGGCTGTTAATGGTTATAAATTCCGCTAGCCCCTCAAGTGACCTTTGAAGGCCAATCTTAGTTAAACTCATCAGTACGACGTCGTCCGCATAGGATAAATGAGTTAGAGGTAAGAAGCCTAGTTTGGGTGGATGGGATAAGATCTTGTTACGGCTTGATGCTAGGTCTGCCATAAAATCCAATCAATTACTCCCAGAACCAACTAGGTACGTGAAACAAATGACTCAATTGCAGACCACGTACAGTACCCTAACGTGTGAATGAATGAATGAATGAATGAAGCAAGATTTATAACGCGCAACTTAGCCCCAGAGGGCGTCAAGGCGCCTAACCAAATGAAGTGATACGGTCAGAGAGCATGATTAATGGTAGGCTTTGATGAAACACCACGTCTTTAAAGCTTTCTTAAAGAGAACCATGGTGGGTTGGGATTTGATCTCCGAGGGGAGGGCATTCCATAATTTAGGGGCCATAGATGGAAAAAGCTCTTTCGCCCCATCTGACCTTGTTTGTCCGAGGGACGGTGAGAAGGTTCTTATTGGCAGAGCGAAGGTTTCTGCTGGGGGTGTAAGGACTCAGAAGGTAGCTTATGGCCTCAGAGCTGCCGCCGGATAGAGCACTGAAAACTAGGCATACGATTTTAAAAGAGACTCTAGACTGAATCGGGAGCCAATGAAGACTCTTCCTTGCAAGAGAGACAGAAGCGGTGTTAGGGACGTCCAGAACAAATCTGGCAGCCGCGTTCTGGATAGTCTGGAGGCGTTGGATGAGGCCTTTATTAATGCCTGCATAAAGGGCGTTACAATAGTCCAGCCGTGATGTAACTAAGGCCACCACGGTCTGTTTGCGAGCTTGAGGAGAAAGATAGTGGGCGATTTTTCTAAGTACTTTGATCACTCCCCAACAGGTAGAAACAGTTCTATTGACCTGTAGTGACATGTCTAGAGAGGTGTCAAAAATCACTCCAAGATTCCGGGCGGAATTTGACGGTACGGGACAGGCTCCGAGAGAAGGAGGCCACCATTCATTAGACCAGCTGTTTTGATCTTTACCGAAGATCAAGACCTCTGTTTCCTCTCTGTTCAGCTGCAGGGTATTTAAAATCATCCAATCGGAGACAGCTTGCATGCAATTCCTGAAGCTGAGCGCGGAGGTACTCACCGAGTGGGAGAGGGACACCATGATCTGGGTGTCATCGGCGTATGACACCACCTCCATCCCCTGAGCTCTTACAAGTCTAGCAAGTGGGGCCACATAAATGTTAAAGAGGGTCGGACTCTAGGCCGATCCCTGTGGAACCCCACATTGCACAGGCTTAGCAGGGGAGAGGAACTCTCCTAATTTGACCCTCTGTTCTCTCTGATCAAGGAAAGAGGACAGCAAGCTCAATGCAGGACCCTCCACCCATGTCTCCCTCAGACGAGCAGTTAAAGTCGAGGGAGATAGGGTATCAAAGGCGGCGGTCAGGTCTAAGAGGACCAAAAAAGTGGTCTGGCCTTGGTCGACCTTAGATCGTATATTGTCTGTCACTACTGTGAGGGCCGACTCAGTGCTGTGGAATTTTCTAAAGCCATGTTGAGACTGGTCCAGGAACCCCGAGGCATCTAGGAAAGCAGTCAGATGATGATTGAGGTGGGATTCCAACATTTTGGCTGGAGCAGGCAGTAAGGAAATCGGCCGGAAGTTCTTAAGGGTGTCCGGATCCAGAGTCGGTTTTTTAAGCAATGGCTTGACTATGGCTTGTTTCCAGGAAGCAGGGAAAAGGCCCTGGGCCATAGCCAGGTTCATTACCTCAAGAAGCGGGGGCAACAGGGTTTCCCTGCAATCTTTCAGAACCTTCAAAGGGCAGGGGTCAATAGGAGAACCTGATTTTGTCCTGTTTAGCAGGGAGTCTAGTTGGTCAAGAGTAAGGGGCGGGAAGTTGGTCAGAATCTTAGAAGGGTCCTTGGCCCAAGGTTCTAGAACAGGAGGGGACAGGGGAGGACGGGAACACATAAGGTCTCTCTGTGCTTCCAGAGTGAGAGAGATGTCGGCGATTTTAGCATGAAAGAAGTGAGCAATCTTGTCGCACAGCTCTTGGGAACCTATGATGGGATCAGGCGTTTGTAGCAAACACAAGGAATCCACAATCTTGAATAGTTCCCTAGGGGACGTGAGGGACGATGTAATCCTGGAGAAGTAGTCCTGCTTTTCTATGATGACCTTGGTCTTATATTCTCCAAGTAACAGCTTGTGCTTTTCTCTATCTGTGGGGTTCCAGGTTTTTCGCCATTGCCTTTCCTGCCTCCTACATCTCTGCCTCAGCAGTCTAAGATGCTCCGTGATCCAGGGAGCAGAAGGTTTCCGTCTGGCTGAATAGCGTAGAGAGGCAGGGGCTAATAAATCAACTGCTCTGGAAATAGAATTAGTAAAGTCCAGTGCAGCATTACTGGCATCCTTCGAGGGGGAAATAGGAGCCTGCAGTATAAGCGGGGCAAGAGAGTCATTAGAAATACCCTTATAGTTCCGCTTAAGTATTTTATTAGTAGAACTTCGTTGATGTAGAGAGGGGGAAAAGTTTTTAAGTTCTAAGGGAACCGCTAGGTGGTCTGGCCAGACCAGAGGGATAGGGGGGCCCACAGATAGTCTAGGGTCATTGGAGAACACCCCATCAAGGATGTAGCCAGCCAGGTGGGTAGGGTTATCAACCAGCTGCTGCAATCCACATGCGGCCAATGTGTCAATGTATTGTTGAGCATGGTTAAGAGTATGTAATATGAGGGAACATATGATGTATAATGTGATGGCAAGGCTAAACAATGGTGCGTGCTCAAGTCACCATATTGAGAGAAGTAAACAATGTGGTATAGAGACCTGGAGTAGGTGCTGCAGGCAAACTACAATGCCATAGCTCATATGGTAATAAAAGGTACGTATTCTACATCCAATTTCTCAATACCTGGAATGATGCAGCGAGATTAATAGGGCATCAAGACTCATTTGGTGAAAACTATAGTGTGGGATAGATCTCAGTATAAACTAATGAACCCTTGATAGAAAAAGAACGGGTCACATACAACACCAAGTTTACCCCATCTTATGTCTGGACAGACTACTAAGGCCATGCCGCGGTACCAAGTATCTAGTCCAAATAGGTGCCAATAGGTCTCCCTGGGGGAGGGGTGGGGAGGGGGCTGTTGAAGTGTCTATTCAGAGCTTTAGTGCTGCATGACATAACAGCAGTGGATTGCTAACCATCACATATGACCACTGAGGAAAGGTGCATGCAAGACGTGGTCCAAGTACACCCAGCCAATAGTTCCCCCGGGAGCGGAGGGGGGGTTCTGTAGTGCTCATTTAAAAGCTTTAATACTGCATCGTAAAAAAGCCGCAGTGGATGTTATTGTGGGTACTACTGGTAAGGTTAAAATGTTTCAAAATAGGGTTAAGTAGGGAGGAGTCACTATCCCTATACCTTATTTAAAAGTCAACATGTTTCAGCTTCTTCTTATGGTCCTCATAGGATCCCAGGCTTTCACCAGGACTGAGAATCAAATCCCATTTTCTCAATATTACTGTCTCGATTTATTCTTCTATTTATGCGTTGTGCACTATGTAAACACTAGTATGAATGGTCTTAAGGAGAAGGCAACCTTTTGCTTTCCTCAATTGAGAGCATTTCTTTAGCATGAATACACATTACCTCATAGCCTGTATGGCTCAGCATAATATAATGGATACACTCCCTTTATTTACATATGGAAGGTGCATAACAGAGCATTCACAATAAGGATAAAATATATCCACATATTCCTCAGATAATTCACTCTGAATTATTGAATCGAACTGATTTCTTTTGTATTGTCTTGGTTTTATATATATTTTCTCTTTGTCCTTTGACCTTGTAGCAGCGTGCAATGGCGTGCCTCCTGACTAGTGGCTCTGACAAGATGTGACTTACAACATACGCCGGAACAGACACAAACAGCCTGCTCATAATCATGACAGTAATATTGAGAAATCAGTGTTTTATTTTCAGTCCTTATGAAAGCTTGTGACCACGTAAGGGCCATAAGAAGGGGCTGAAACATGTTGACTTTTCTATAGGGTATAGGAATAGTACCCCTCCCCACTTAACCCAATTCTTAAAAATGTTAACCTTACCAGTGGTACGCAAGATAAAGTGATTCTGAGGTAACCGGTAGGTATTTTTATGTACTCTCCCGGTTAATTCTATAACTTTATCGAAAGTTTTCCCTGAAGATGGTTGAGCCCACCCTGGTTTATAGGGACCAGGGTGTCACCCGATGATGAAGCATGACACCAATATGGCGTGTGAAGGTACAAAATACAAATATTTAATGTTCCCATTGGAGACACGGACAAAGCCATCAATTGTTTTTTTTTTAAAACACTGATCTCAGGGTGGTAGGGTATCCGTTGACAATGATACATAAGGGAGTATTATCCTACAGTCCATGTTACAAAATCTCTTCTCTCTCTCTAACACCAAAGAAGTGTGATTCTTCATTTTTCTTTTTTCTTTTTTTTTTGTACATTTGTTTTTATTATTTTCATTCACAACTTCGGCAAAAATGTCAATGTACATGGTCACATGTTACAGTTAACTTACATAACATCTAAAAAAAACATTATTAATTCCTGCATTAATCTGGCTGATAGTAGTTGAGTGATTGTTCATTTTTTAGTTGAAAGCCATGCCACACTACAAGAAGAGCACAGACTCCTTCGCCTGGAGTGCATACCTTGGCCAAAGAAAAACACTGTCAGATTCTGGAAAGCCCTCATCTCACTTACTCCCCAGCACTAGTAGGGGGAAATGTTGTTCTCAAGTGCCAGCTCTAGAATACTTGCTGTGTTAAACTAAAACTATCAGTCAAAGCAGGAAAGTTGCTCAACTAAATAACCACTCAATGAATGGGTTAATAGGCAGGGAAATTAATTAATATTTTTCTATATAGTTTTAAAAAAGTGTACAAACAAGTGCACCAATACCTGGGAAGTACAATTTTTTTTAAAGAAATGTACCTTTTTGGTAAATGTTTTTAACTTGCTCTGTATTTCTCCGTTACTCGTTACACTTTTTTATAAAACATTAAATATATAAAAAATGACAGACACTGTAGTACATATTTATAATATATAGTGTATTACAGTGTTTTTTTTAATGGTTTACATATATTATAAGTACTGCAGTTCCTACTTGGAAGTACCACACGATACAAAATGTTTTTTTAAATATTTAGAAACTATATATAATTTTCCCCTACCACTTGCCACTTTAGTTAAGTGGTAATAGGTAGGGTTACATTGTCAGAGCTAATACTTACCTAACTCTATGCCCCTAACCCAAAACACAGGAAAAATGACCTTAAAACAACATTGCCCGCCTTTAACTTTTATAAAGGCATTTATTGAGTGTGTTTTAGTAGTTACAACTGTTAGGGTGTAATGAGTTAAGTTAATTTGCCGGAATACCAGAAACTTTATTACCTCTGTAGTTAAACAGCTACACTTAAGCTTTGTCCACGGAACGAACATTAATAAAATCTCCTTCCAAGATGGCCGACACAGTAGATGGTCTAACCACTTTGTTCATACACGTCATTGCATTCCACATAACAAATACCGCGCCTTGGAAGTACTCCCTACGGGAAACAGAGCAAGGGTAGGACTTGAACTAGTTGCCACGCCACACTGTTGTAAGTAGATTTTCCTTCCTCACTTTTTCCTGAAATCATTACCGGCCAGCAAGCAACTATGCCGGTAACTTTTTACGCTTTGCAGCGTTCACTGACTAGATGCTATGCGTATTTACTCTGTTTCTTTTAGGTCAGAGCAACAAATTACTCTGTCATACGCCCCGTCAGATCAGACCCATTTTACCAGGGGTGAGTTTACTATCCAATACTACGCGCTGGTACAGGTCATGATCTTGTGTGTTTGGACATATTTATTTTTCGCTGCTGCCTGTGATTTACCATGACGAATAATGCCTCAACCACGCACCCACTCGGGGTGCTCTGTGTGCTTACCTGTATAGGAATAACCAAGGGAATTGTTTGATTGCACAGGGTTTAACACCTATACTTGGTCACACAGATATACTTTTTCAACTATGGGCAATCTTTAATGAATACTATATGTTGTGTGTCTGTGAGTTTGGTTGGCTCATTGTTTGCACAATCCTCGTCTCGATCTTATTGCAATGTAACCTATTAAGAGCATGCCTTATGACAAGGATAGTCCAACGACCATCGAGTGGTCCATGCCACCATGATAACACTATACATCTCAATTACCCTTATGCCTGAATCATTGCCATAGTGTTAGTTTTTAACACATGGGTGCACTATTCTGCATTACGACAACTTGCTAATCACCTATATAAGCACAATATGGGTGTTTCACGCTCCATATGCACCGTAACTATCATGTGCCACTGGCCTAGCTCACTTGTGGGGATAGAAAGGTCTGGACACTCAGGATGTAGCCACACTGCCTTGACCTTGGTGTTAAATAATCTCCTAATCTAGGACTACTGTTGTTCTTGTTTTTATATCCTATCCCCTTCCTTTCTACAAGTTTCAGATCGCCAAGCCAAGTAGGACCTGGGTCTTCACTGCAAGTCTGGCTACCAGCACAACAGAAGAATGTTTGAACTAGCATTGCGATAGTGCTAGAGTTGAACAATTTTCCTAAATATGGTCCTGATGAAGTGCCACTAGACCCGCTAGGGGCTACCATTGGAATGAAACATGTCGACCACATACACCACACAGGCCCTATAGGACCATTATATCCACTCAGGGTCTCCCTCTTTTAATTAGGCTAGTGCCCCCCCGGAATACAATTATAAAATAGGTCTAGGGCAACCCTTTCTAATGTCACCCACACATTCATTGCACTACCCAGCCCAGAAACCCAGACACATCATACAGCTTCATCAAAAAAAGAGAAGGAGCCCCTTCGCGGGTGCATGACGAGGTGCAGGCCCAATGACGAAGCATGACATCCTTCGGGGTGTGTGAAAACACTTTTTAGAAATACCTGTATTTCCCTCCCTCTAAGGAACGACATACCCCTTGACTTACATTTATTAATCAATCACATAATGACTTGTCATTACTAGGTCCCTCGGTACTGTTGCAAAATTATTGTAACAAATATCACAAAGTTAAAATGCCTCATGAGTTTACAAATACCCTACGTACCTGTAACACCCAAGAGGATCATCTACACATCATGAGTTATAATTCCTCCCAAATTTCATTCCAATCCGTACAGCCGTTTTCACGTCACGCATGAATACAAAGACTGTAGAAAATGCATTGTTGCCAAAAAAGCTTTTTCTGATCCCCATTTTTCTTTGCACCCTCTTTTGAATCCCCACAAAACTTTGCTAGTGTCGAAAAATGAATGGTTCTGTAATTGTTTGTGGGGGTTTGTGAAAAGTTTTTAATGGGGAAAAATCAGAGGAATTTCTATCTCTGGTTACATATCTGTATTAAATGCACTCTGAAAGAAAAGATAAAATAAATATATATATGTGTGTGTGTATATGTGTATATATATGTGTGTGTGTGTGTATATATATATGTATATATATATATATATATATATATATATATATATATATATATATATAAATTAATTTTTCTTTCAAATTGTAATTAATACAGATTTAGTTCTTAACTACTACTACCATGTATCAGGTTGTTCTTTTTATGTTCTCACTACCTCAGTCATGAACTTTTCACCCTCGTAATTGTGCTCATTACTGTTCTGATTGAATTATGTTATAAACATATCTGCCCGCTATAAAAACGATGTGCTGATTTTCTAGATTTATTATTCCTATTGAGTTTACTTTTGTGTACAGTATTACTTACGTTTTGACCAAGACCACAATGAAGGAAACTATTTATTGGCTCACACTTGACTCTTACACCACATCCGTCCATAATCCTATGATATTGTGTTCCCATTGTTGAATTCTTCTGTTGGGTGAGGTCATCAATGTATTGAACTGGTGTATCTTTTTGCAATTGTGTGTTAACTGTGGGTGGTTAACAGCTGTAAACAATTCTGTCTCTTACTTTAGTGTGAAACTAATCTGTTATGTTTGTTTCAATTATAGATTCCTATTTTGTATTCATCACTAGAATGAGACTTGTAATTCTTGATGACTATGAATTGGCCAGTGAGTGGGCTGCAAAGTACATCTGTAACCGAATTATACAATTCAAGCCAGGTCCTGGAAGGTATTTCACTTTAGGTTTACCTACAGGTATGTATGAGTAAGTTCGTGGAAAGCTAGTTCATTTTCTGCTTATATATAATAAAGAATGGATTTCATGATCATAAAGTACTTTTTGTTTGTTAACTAAAACGTATTGGATTAACTTGTTTTTGTGAAAATCACAAAAGTCTTCACACATATTGGTGCCAAACAATGACGTTGCAACACTGAGGTGTTCCTGTGTCAACTGTCTATTGGTCCGTTTAAAGATGCACATCTATTGGGTGCGTCATTCAGTTGGACAGCCAGATATTTTATATGAATTTGAAATGTCTTGAATTGCAAGTGAAAAAGATGAATACACAAGTCACATCAGAACCTTGGTTAACCTACGCATGCAGCACCTCAGATCAAGGAGAGAAATGATGCACATATACAGCAAGTTGATAACCAGCCACACAGAAGCAGCAGTAAACAATCTGAAGAAATAATAACGAGGACAAATAAAACACAAGGAGGGGAGTTCGTGAAAATCAAGCACAAATGCACACTAAAAGTACACATAATTGAAATCTCGTTCATGTTAAAGAGGAGATAAAAGGAAAAGACAAAATAAATTCTTGCCTATACTCCACAGTTCAGATAAAGCAAACCGGGACAGTAAGCCCATCGGACATCATCCAGCGACCACTCATGGGGCCCAGTCACAACATCTGCAACAAAAAGGGCACAGAGGACACAGTGGCATCAAGGTACTTATTAGAGCAGGCCTCTAAGTCCTATACTTCTGCAGATGGTAACCGGCCCTGCAGAAAAGTATCCTTTGGAAATTCTGCTGGGGTACAGGCATCAAGTTACTAAGAGATGACGTTATATCTACTTGGGAATGTTTCAGCTGAAATTTCTACCACAATGAGGTGCTACTTAAGCAACATGATGAAACCGAGAAAACAAAAAATGGCTAATTAAGGAAAGTGAGTACTACAAATGGGCAATAGCCAAAAAGACTGGGAGAACCAGCAACACTTGCAGTGACATTTTGTTCAAGGCACTAGAGTAGCTGCAGGTCCTGCACTATGGCGAACTCCCACCTAAACAGCCAGGGCAATAGGTTAAGAGCTGGACAATGAATGACCATACTCAAAGGTAATGGAAATCAGTGCCAACAATTGTCTGTATGAACCTTAATCTCATGATGCTAACAGAAACATGGTTTCACAAATCTTCACAAGCTTTTGTGGATCTTTGTCTGCAACCTGATTATTCCTTCTTATGCCTGGATAGAGCAGATACAACTAGTGGGAGAGTTGCAATGATTTGTTATAACGCTGCCCTGCTGAATTATGGCTGTTCACTCTCTTCCACTATTCTCCATAAACAATTGAATAAAATATAAGAATTAGTTTGGTAAAGCGAAACAGGTAGCCAGCCTGAAATATTATTAAGCCAAATAATTTTCCAAGTATCATTAGATAAAGAAAGTGAAAGTTCAGTATTCCAAAATACTGGAATTAGATTTGAATTGTTTCCTATAGAATGAGATAATTTTTTATATAAAATAGAAACAGTATGTGATGAGACAGTTTGAATATAAACTACTAAATCTGATTTAACATTAGACGGAATACCATGAGGGAAAGAATCTAAAATTAAACTACATAAAAACTCAAATTTAATAAAGTTAGAATTAGGTAAACTAAATTTAATTTGTAAAGCTTCAAAGGAAATGAAAGCTTTGTTACAATAGATATCTTTAAATAAAAGATACCAGCCTTAATCCAAGATTTCCAGAAATTAACATTTCTATTCAATTTAATAACATTACTATGCCATAATGACAAGTCTTCAGTAAAGACCATAGGAGATACAAATTTGAATCCAGATCATTAAAAATTAGTTTTGGGGATTTAATAATAACCGATTGTTGTAAAACTGTGGATTTGTTAGACATTGTTAGCAGGGTGGGCAATGGAAAAGGGTTCACAAGAGATTGCTCTATATGAAGCCAAGTAGAAGGATTATTTAAAGAGGAAAGATTAAACTATAGAGAACTTTGTTTCAATATAAATGCTTTATAATATAGAAAAAAGTCAGGCAAGCCAAATCCAGCATTACACTTAGATATTTTTAGTTTTTATAACCAGTACGAGGTGATTTATTGTTCCAGAGAACTTTGGAGAGAATTCTATCAATATCTTTATACATTTTTAATGGAAATTGGGTAGGTATCATAGCAAGGGTATAAACAAATTTAGGAGCAAGTCATTTCAATGGAATCCATTCTACCCTACCAAGAGAGATAAAGTGAAGACTATTTAGATGGTTTATCTTTAATATCATTTAAGATAAAGTTACTGTTTAATGTTGCTTTTATGGAGGACAAAAACAAAATGGCAAGATATTTTAATTTGTCTTTTTGCCAAATAATATCAGTCACAGGTAACACATTATGAGTACAAAAGATGTTTAAGGGGAAAAATTCAGTTTTATTAATATTAAGTTTGTAACCAGAAACCATGGAATATTTTGTAATCATTTCTAATAAGGAGGGAATGGAGGAGATAGGATCACTCATAAATAACAGGACATCATTGGCATACACCAGGGTTTCTTCATCGTAATACATTTAATATTATCACATTTCCTTATATGAGTAAGGAAAGGTTCAATTCCAAGTAGAAATAAAAGTGGAGAAAGGGGACAGTCTTGTGCCTCTAAAAAGGGAAAACTGACTTGATACTTGGCAATTGATAAATAAACGAGCAGTGGGAGCTAAATACAGGGCAGAAATCATGCGAATAAACGAGGGACCAAAATTAAATGATAATAAAGTCTGATATAAAATTGCCAATGGATTTTATCAAAGGCTTTCTCTGCATCCAAAGCCAAAATTCCTGCGGGTGAAATTAAAGTGGAACTCTGTTCAATAACATGTAATAAGGTTCTTGTGTTGTTTGTAGAGTATCTATTCTTCATAAAACATGATTGATCTGGGTGAATAATAGAATCTAGTACAGGGGCCAATCTAGAAGCAAGTATTTCAGCATATAATTTACAGTCTTGGTTAATTAAAGATGTAGGACGATAATTTGAAACAAGAGTGGGGTCTTTATCCGGTTGGGGAGTACAATAATTAAAGCATCGGTAAAAGAACCTGAGATAGTTCCTGAAGAACCCAAAAAAGTTGAAATAAATAAGGCAAAAGTTGGGATTGGAACTCTTGATAAAACTCAGCTGGTATACCCTCGGGCCAGGAGACTTATTTTTTTGAAGAGATTTTATGGCTGCTAAAATTTCATCTGTAGTAATGGGTACATTTAGCCCTAGCCTATCTGATTGTGAAATTTTGGGCAAATCACAAGTAGTTAAGAAAGAGTCAAGTAAGGAGGCATCATGAAAATCTGGCTTGCTATATAGAGTAGAGTAAAAATCTAGAAATTCTTTAACAATATCATTCTGAGATTTTGCCATTAGGGCCATGAATTGAGGTAATCTGCGTCTTTTTTTTTATACGTAAACTAGCAGCACGTCTCGACTTTGTCCGGGTATGAAATAGAATGTGTGTAATGTGTGTATTTGGCAAGGGCAATTTATTTTAAAATCTCGCGGTAGACAACATTTTTTGTTTCATTAGAATAGGTACGGAGAAGGCCCAGCTGCAGCCCTGGTTGATGTTAGCAGGCGCGTGTAATTGGTGTAGTGATCCGCCGCCTGAGCCAGGCTACACCCCTGGTTGATGTTAGCAGGCGAGTGTAATGTCGTTGAATGAGAGAGTTATCAGCCACAGGTAAATCCGTTTAATGAGAGAGTTGAGTGACAGCGAGTAGGCGAGGCTGCAGTAATTGTCCCCGCAGACACGCTCATTTGCGTGTTCCCCCGCTTGAGGCCCTGATGCAGGCCTGTTTGATGTTATCAGGCTCGTGTAATTAGTGTACTGATCCGCCGCCTGAGCCCGGCTAGAGCCCTGGTTGATGGTAGCAGGCGCGTGTAATTTCGTTGAATGAGAGAGTTCAGTAACAGCGCGCAGGAGAGGCTGCAGTAACGTTACTTACCTGGCCTCCAGGTGAACGCGTTTGTCACGCCCCCAGCACACGGCCACAGCAGACGATCTTCTGATTAATGAACGACCCACATGGCATGAAGGGTGGAACGTAGCACACGCCCCCAGTGTTTCTCACGCCCCCAGCGTGCCCCTCGATGCGGCGCAATTGCGTTCACATGGCATGAAGGCCGGACACAAGCCCCCAGCGTTTCTCACGCCCCCAGCGTGCCCCTTAATGCTGCGCAGCAACTTAATTGGCACTTGTATGTACGACTCACATGGCATGAAGGGCGGAACACGCCCCCAGCGTTTGTCACGCCCCCAGCCCACGCCCACAGCACAACGCAGACATGACCACAAGGGACTACTTTGCTGGCACGGTTCTTTTGCATTTTAAATGTATAGAGGAGTTGGCCTAACAGCAAAGGCGCTCGACCTCGGACCTGGGGATCTGGGTTCGAGTCTTGGTAACGACGCCAAATATCCTGTGATTCTGGGCAAATCACTTAATCTCCCCGTGCTTAACAAAAATTAATGCGTGTCCTCATGTAACGTAACTGGTGCTATGTAAAGCGCTCTGATACCTGATTCAGTTCGGGTCAATTCGCGCTATATTAAACTCTGCAAAAAAAAAAAATTATGGTGGCCGTCTGCACAGCCTATGTCCTTCTGCTGCAACTGCCCTTTCCAACGCTGTATTGGGTGTTGTGATTGGTGCTGTGGTTACTGAGATTACCCACCTCAAAGATTTGGGCTCTCTCTTTATAATATTAGTATGGATAATTAGCTAAAAGTTTCCCAGATCTATTGGCATTAAAATTAAATTTCGCTTTAGAATTGGAGAGTTGGATGCCAGCTCTTTTACTAAGGATTGAATTAAATTCATATAGAAGCTTTTGTAATTTGACTCTGAATTGAGGATCATTGGATGTAATAAAAAGTCTTTCACATTTCGCAATTTGTTTTTCTAAATTTCTGATGTGCGCATTGAATGTTTTAATTTCGTAGGCCATAATAAAAATAGTTACACCCCTAATATAAGCTTTAAAGGCGTCCCATCTAATGACCATAGAAGTGGAGTCTTCAGGGTTGAGTAAAAAATTATCTTGAATGGCATTTAAGATTATTAGGTTCATTAAGAACAATTCCAGTATTCATTTGCCATCTAGTTTGTTTTGTAAAAGTGGAGGTTAAATTCAGAACAAAAGAAATCAAGGCATGATCTGATACGTCAATATTACCAATCTTTGTATATGTTACAGATTGGATTAGTTATGAGGAAATAAAAAAAGAATCGATCCCAGAATGTGAATTATGTGGGTTGGAGAAGAATGTGAAAAAATGTTCTGTTGGGAAATGCAAACGCCAAATATCAATTAACTTGGTGGTATGAATAAATGATTTAAAAGCATGAAAAATCTTAGGAGGGTGAAACTTAGTACTAGATAGTCTATCTAATAATGGGTCAGCAATAACATTAAAATCGCCTCCAACATTTAAAGAAACTTGACCCAACTTTAGGACCTCGGTGGTATCAACACCTCCTTCGACTCCGCCACCTTCCCTGAGAGCTGGAAGCACGCCGAACTCAGCGCTCTCCTCAAGAAACCCACAGCAGACCCCACCGACCTCAAGAACTACCGTCCCATCTCGCTCCTCCCGTTCCCGGCCAAAGTCATCGAGAAGACCGTCAACAAACAGCTGGCCGCCTTCCTCGAGACGAATGGATCCCTCGACCCCTCACAGTCCGGCTTCCGAGCGAACCACAGCACCGAGACCGCCCTCATCGCCGCCACCGACGACCTTCGAACTCTGATGGACAACGGAGAAACAGCGGCCCTCATCCTCCTGGACCTCTCCGCGGCTTTCGACACTGTCTGCCACCGCACCCTAGTACAGCGCCTCAGCAACATCGGAATCCAGGAGAAGGCACTGGAATGGATCACCTCCTTCCTCGACAGAAGAACACAAAGAGTCCGCCTACCACCGTACAAGTCAGAGGCCACCAAAGTCATCTGCGGCGTCCCTCAAGGATCCTCACTGAGCCCCACCCTCTTCAACGTCTACATGAGCCCCCTCGCGGCCATCGCACGCCAACACAACCTCAACATAATCTCCTACGCTGACGACACCCAGCTGATCCTCTCCCTGACCAACGACCCCGCCACCGCCAGAGCCGACCTGCACGAAGGGATGAGAGACGTAGCCGAATGGATGACGACCAGCCGCCTGAAACTGAACTCAGACAAGACGGAGGTCCTCATCCTGGGCTCCACGCCCTCCGCCTGGGACGACTCCTGGTGGCCCCCCGCCCTGGGCACCGCGCCCAAACCGACGGACCACGCACGCAACCTGGGCTTCATCCTGGACTCCTCCCTCTCCATGACCAGACAAGTCAACGCCGTCTCCTCGTCATGCTTCAACATCCTGCGCATGCTACGTAAGATCTTCCGGTGGATCCCCACCGAGACGAGGAAGACGGTCACCCAAGCCCTCGTCACCAGCCGACTGGACTACGGCAACGCCCTCTACGCCGGAACCACTGCCAAACTCCAGAAGAGACTCCAGCGGATCCAGAACGCCTCGGCGAGACTCATCCTCGACATCCCCCGACGCAGCCACATCTCCGGACACCTGAGAGATCTGCACTGGCTCCCGGTCAACAAGAGAATCACCTTCCGTCTCCTCACCCACGCACACAAAGCCCTACACGACCAAGGCCCGAGCTACCTCAACAACCGGATCAACTTCTACACTCCCAAGCGCCTCCTCAGATCAACCAACCACGCCCTCGCCGCCGTCCCCCGCATCCGAAGAGCGACAACAGGAGGAAGGTCCTTCTCCTACCTGGCCGCCAAGACCTGGAACTCACTTCCCACCAATCTGCGCCTGACCCAAGACCACCTCTCCTTCAGGAAGAAGCTCAAGACCTGGCTGTTCGAGCAGTAGCGGCACCCCCCCCCCTCCCAGCGCCTTGAGACCCTACGGGTGAGTAGTGCGCTCTACAAATGACCTGATTGATTGATTGATTGGTAATATTAGACCAAAAAACAGGGTCATCTACAGTAGGACCATAAACATTAGGTAAAAATATGACCGAATCAAGAACTTTAATTTTAACTATTATATATCTTCCATCCGCATCTAAAGATTTACTCAAAATTTGACAATGTCATTTTATTGCGAAGAAAATAGCTACACCATTTTTCTTACCATTAGCAGGCGACGAAACAATAGTATCCATCCACTTTTTCATATAATTTAAGATTTTGTCATCTATATGAGTCTCTTGCACAAAACGGATATCTGCCTTACAACTACCTAAGTAATCTAAAATTTGTGTGTGTTTAACTGGATGACTTAATCCTTTAACATTTAGTGAAACGACTTTAATGTTGTGAACATTAGCCATAATGAAGAGATAGAAAAAAAAAAATAAGAGGAGAAGAAGTAGAAAAGAAGAAATAGAAAAATAATAAAAGAAAACAGTAACTCAAGAATTAGTAAAAGGACAGGAAGAAATTAAAACAAGGAGAAAACAACAAACCTAGTACATAAATACCAAGAACACAATGCACATACGCTCTACAAGCATGACCGGAACCATTGGAGCCCTATGTAATAATAAACCATTAGTATGTCAGAACACAGGCAGTTAGCTGTAATCAAGTATTAGAGTCATGAGTATCCATGGAATGCTGTGAATGCTGATCCAAAAACTGACGCAAATCATCAGGATGATGAAAAGATTTTGAAAGATTGTCTTTCCAGATACGCATTGTTGAAGGGTCAAAAAGACCATATTTGAACCCAAGACTTCGCAGTTGAGGACAAAGAGCAGTGAATTCTTTGTGAGTTGAAACTGTTTCTTTAGCAACTTCCTGATAATTAAAAATGTTATTCCATTGACCATCGAGGACGGAATTTCTCGCGCTGCTTTTCTAATCAAAACCAGATGGAGATGTCGGAGAACTTTGAATATCATTTGACTGGGTTTAGTATGTTGAGGATTGCGATGTGAAGGAATCCGGTGGGCCTTAACAATCTCAAATTTTTCTGGAAATGTAATTTGTAGAAGGCCAGGAATCAGATTTTCCAAGTAGAATCTGCAGTTGTTACCCTCAACATCTTCTGGCAAATTAAAAATGCGTAAGTTGTATTGTCTGTTGCGATTTTCCGTATCTAGACGCCGCGTAGACATTGGTGATATTTTAGCTCAAGTGGATTAAAAGTTTCAAGCTTGGCCTTATTATCCTGTATTTTAATTGCATTATCAGAGATTTTCATTGGCAAACTCACCATTTTTTTCGTACATTTTTAATCTCTGAGGCAATAGAATCTGTGTTAATGCGAAGAGCTTGAATTTCCTCTAAAATTAAGGATAATGAAGGTTCTGATGACTCTAACGCCTTTGATGTAATTGGCGGAGTTGAAACCTGCTGCCTCCTTTTAGTATGAATAGAATTTTTATTATCCATTTTGTTTTCATAGCGAAAGTCAAGCTTCGTAGCTTAAGCGACCTCATTTTCGCCCCAAAACTGACTGAAAATCGGTGTAAAAATGACAAAATCAGGCGAGAAGCGCCAGAGCTCGCTAGGAGGCGGCCATCTTGTATCGCGCGCTCGGGCATCTCCAACTGCTGGTTCACTTTTAACCAACATTTTGTCAGAGTACCTGTGTATTTGATATTGCTTGGATGGCTGTCTTACTGCAAGGATTGAGGGGGAAGCCTGATAGTAGTTGTGCTGTACGGTTAAAAAGTGAAAGGTTTCGTTTCACACCTGATTCTTCTTGTGCATAATACCTTGACAAGCAAGTGGTTTCTTTATAACCAATTAAATACCCAAGGTGATCTCCTGAAAATAGTTATTGCTTAAGATCATACGCTAAAAAGGCTTTCTAAGTATAGACTTGTGCTGTCATTGCTCATCTCCTATGGAGCACCTTCTGTCTGCCCCTTTGTCTGTAAACTACTTTAGAATGTACACCAGTGAAGCCACTTTACTAATCATTCTGTCATCCCCATTGCTAGCTTGTTTCACTCCTGTTTGTCTGTCAACTACATTTCACTTCATATGTCTCAAACATACATATTTGGATAGGTGCTTGTTTTGTCGGATGAATAATTTTACTGTGCATTTACTTTGGATTTGCAGTTAGTTTGGATTTTTTTAATTTAGGGAGGTGTTTGAAATAGTTTGGAAGTGTGTTGTAGGAGTGGGTAAAATATGTCAGGTTCAGGATTGTCTTTAATATTAAAAGGAAGGCATTGGGGCTTTGGCTTGACAAGGCCAGGGCCTGCGCCTGACCTCCATCCATTCCCCCACCTGCGTGCAGCCAGCCTCCCCATTTGCTGCCCACCCCACCAGCCCCTGTCCCACAGTTACTTTTATTTTTTGCAGTGCTGCTGTTCTGCCGCACAAGTCATACTCCAAAGTACAGCTGGAAAGTGCAAGCATCACTTTTTAATACTTGCATGGTCCCATGATGCTCTGCAGTACTCCAGCGGTACCCTATGGGAGTGCCACCGGAGCCCCGCTGGACCTCATGGCGTAGCGTCGCTGAGTCCGTCAAGAGTACTGCTTACAAAAAGAATAGAAAATTGTGTCCCCTGCCTTCTTTCTGAGTTAACATCCAACTTTCTGCCAAATTTAGAGTAATTCTGTTCAGCTGCTTTTTCTGTATCACTTCCCAAAATTCCTATGGGAAATTGCATGGGACTGTCCCCTTTTCCTTAGCCCCAGCTTGATGGATCAGTTCAGTACAAAAGACTTTATTTCGGCAGGAATGCCATTAAAGTATAAAGACAGATTGCATCAAACAGTAGGAGCACAATTGTTCCATAACAAAAATACATAAATGTTTGTCAAGCATAAGCACTGGGCATAGGTAAATACAAATAACATAATTCTAAAGACCAAAAACAGCAATACAAAACACTTGAAACTAAAATATGTAGTAAAACATAGATCGGAGCTTGCTTGCTTAAGTTTAGGCAGTTGGATACATAAAGCTTCAAGCAGGCTGAACCAAGGAGAAAAATGCATGGTCGGCTAGTTTTTAGATATCGCCAATCTTCTTCAATTCCACATGCACCCTAAAAATTTTGCAACGGTGGTTGCAAATAGTGGACGAGAATCCATTTTTGCATTCTAAATTCAATCTGATAGTTAAGTGTGCCAAGCTGTTTGCAAATAGGTTTTAACAAGGACGGGTAAGGTCTTGATGGATTACCCCGAAACTTTCCAGGAAGGAGGTGAGGTGGATTAACTGTTTTTCCTAAAGTTTTGTGAAGATTTGTCAAACTGCACCAAAGTTACTAGCACAGGAAACAACGTTCTTCCCATGAAAACTGTGACCTAATTATAATTAGCCTGTGGCTACCAGCGGTATAAATGTATACAGATAGATGTATAATAGCATTCAGGTGGGGTTATTCGTGTTTTTTTATTCTTTTATAAAAGAGGGGTACGGGTTGATTACATCTTATAAAAACACTGGAAAATGTGCAGCTGTAGCTAAAATATGGAGTTTATATGGTGCTGGGAAAGATTAAAAGGTATTTAGGAGTTGGGAGCAACAGTGAATTATTTAGACATTCTAAAAACAATAAAAATAGATAACTAGCATAACAAACAAGCATTAGCAAAGTCAATTGGTTGGTTCTTTGGGAACTGTTGGCTTTGCCAATGCCCTTTGGCGATGATGTACAGCATGAGCATGTTGTTGTCCACCATGGCCAAAAGTAAAGAATAAAAAAAAGGCCAAAAAAGCAATTGCGTAGCTGCAGCAGTTGTATTAATTTATAGGGTCACGTATATGTAATTATGCATGCACACCTAAAAATTGCCACATGCAACATTTTTAGATCTTGCCTAGGCAACACGTGCTGTCTCTTCTAGACCTGCTGTATCTACTCTCTGGGCTTTGTGCACTCCTATCAATTTTCATTGGTTCCTGGTAGTGCCGATCTTGCTTTTCTATGGTCCTTTGTTGTCTTTGTCCTGCCTCTTAATCATTTGTTTATTTATGGTTTGTCTGGCGCACAGTTTTTTTCACTTGGCTTGTTCATCATGGTGGCTGCATTTCCTGCTCCGTTGCTTGCTTCCTTCCTTCCCTGCCCTCTCACCCTCCCTGCCCTCTCCCCTCCCGCCATGTTACTTTAGCACTGCCTCAGACATTGTCACGTGACGTGTTCCATAAAGGCTTCACGTAAACACGACTTTGTTCCCGGTTGTTACGCTTCATGTTGCATCATTGCGCCCGCAGCTCCCACTTCATTTCTTGTTGCCCCTGGCCACCATGCTTCATATTTTATCATTGCGGCTGCACCTCCTACTCTGTTGCTTGTTGGCCCTGGCCCCGTCCCTTACCCCTCCCACCATGTTACTTGTTAGGTCTCGCCTACGCAGCGCGCAAGCGCTGTTTAGAGAGACCTCTTGGCCTTGCTCAGCACTTTTGCTCAAATGTGTGCATGTTTTGCACTGCTCTCTATGGGCACACGTGCACTTTTGGCGTTTCCCTTGCGGGAGCGAGCAGCGACGTCATCCGTTAGCAATTATCGCGCCTGCTGCTGCCTGCTCCTGTAAGGTAAACGCCAAACGTGCACGAATGGCAATAGACAACTGTTCAATGTGAAGGTACGGATTACGCACTCCTCTTCGTGGACAGATGGTATGCCATCTTAAATAAATGTTCGCTGGACCTTATATTACTAATTGTGGACGAGCTGTCGAGAGCTCTAGAGGAACTAAACAAAGACATTGAACAATGCAAACAAGAACTATCTGACATGCTACCCAAGGATGAATGGTCTAAGATACTTGATGACATTACAATTCAACTTGATAAACATACAAGAGAAATAAACGAACGAAAGATACGCAAGTATCGAAGAGATACTATTGACTATAAATTGGGGGGAGGTGTACTCCTGGGCTGAAGTCTATGCCAGGAGATGCCAAAACAAGCCACCAAAAACCAACACAGATACTGAGACATCGTCTTCTGAAGGAGAAACTCGCACGGACGCCAGGCATTTAAATGTGCAAAAACCTTCTACAAGTAATGAATCTTCCACTCCTACTGCGGTTCCTTTTTTAGAGGAAGGACCAGGAGAAAGAGACGACCCAGGAGGAGCCAGATCAAAAGAAAAAGAGAGAGACGGAAAGGGATGTCAGGAGCACAACACTCAACAAGAGGGTGGAGAAACCGAAGAAGAAACCAACTTAGTGGTTAACATCTCATCATATACTCTTTCAGATCAAGAAAAATCTGTACTACAAAAGGGCACTTCTTTCATTCCCACTAGTCATACCAACGAATTAGAGCTGGAAATCAGCCTGTTCAAATTTATGCGCAATTTGCGTTGAAGACATTTCTTTGAGAACATCATGCCTACACCAGACAGCAATCAAGGTGATCAATTGAAAGGCTTACGTGCAAAGAGTACTTTCATGGCACCCGTCAGCCATAAATCCTTTGATATCTTTGAAAATCTGGTCAAAAATGACATCTCTGGTTTTAACTATACAAGAAAGAAAAAACAACTCAACATGATGAATAAGGAATATTCCATACTCAACAACTTGGCTAAAAAAGTGGAAATTACGTATCAGTCTGCAGACAAGGGAGGAGCCCTAGTCCTCATGGATACAGTTTTCTATCGCGAACAAGTTCAAGAACATCTTCCGATACAAACATTTACAGTCTCATACAACATAACCCCACCCGACAATACACGGAAGTATTACTCAACATTTTATCCACAGCTCATGACAATGGCATCATCAATCAAAAAAACAAGCAATTTCTGACTCTGAATAATCCAAAAACTCCTAGCATGTATATGCTACCCAAAATTCATAAAAATCTGACACGACCCCCATTCAGACCCATTGTCTCTACCCGTGGTAGCATCCATGAAGGTACCGGAAAACTCATAGACAGATACTTACAACCCCTGATTCAACTATCTCGTACTCATGTCAAAGATACCACAGACTTTTTACACCAGATACGTGACATTGCATTTGAGGACAATGAATCCATTTGGTTATGCTCTATAGACGTTAAATCGCTCTATACTAGTATACCACATGACCTTGGCATGGAAGCTGTTGAGAACATTCTATTACATTCGGATTTAGACAGTGAATTTCAGATTTTCATCATGCAACTTATGCACTTTACGCTATACCAAAGTTATTTTTCATGGGAGGATCAGTGTTATGTGCAGTTGTCCAGTACTTCCATGGGCAACTGTGCGGCACCGGTCTACGCAAACGCATTCATGAAGTACTTTGAGGAGAACAATATCTTGAACCGTGCCCCTTGGGATACACATGCCAGGATTTTCCTGAGATATATCGATGACATTTTTGTATTATGGCAAGGAGATCAGAAATCTCTAGAAACAGCGCTTGTACAACTCAACAATATCAATGACCGAATTCAATTTACTTTTGAAATGAGTCAACAAACTATCACCTTCTTGGATGTTAGGGTGACAAGAGTCCTGAATCATCTAGAAACTAATCTATACAAAAAAGTGACCGATAAAAACAACACACTCCACTATAAATCATTCCATCAAAGGTCATTGAAGAATCATCTTCCGTTTTCTCAACTCCTTCGAGTTAAACGGATCGTGTCAGATACAGCCAAATATGAGGGACAAGCTATCAACATGATAAAACGTTTTGAACGGAGAGGTTACCCTCAAACTATTTTGAAAAATGCAAAAGAGCGATGCGATAAACTCAACCGCCAGGAAGTTTTGACAATGAAAAAGACAACGTCAAGAGACCTGTGGTTGTTTCCAAATACTCAGTTCTTTCAAAAGCATACAAAGCCTCCATACTAAGACACTGGCCTATCATCAGCACCGAGCAAGATTTCAAATGTATCTTTCGTGATCAACCTTATTTGCATACAAGAGGGGAAACAATTTGAAAGAAATCATCAAAAATCCCAAACAAGTTTCCTCTACCGTATTCAAAGGAAATTAACCATGCCTCAATTGCAAAAATTGCAATAACCTAATCAAGGGACCGGTCATAAAACATCCAATGAAGGGCACAAACATCAACTTGAAACTCAATGCAACATGCGATACAGAGAATGTGATTTACATTATCAAATGTCCTTGTGGATTGGTGTACACTGGAAAGACTTCTCGGAAATTAAAAACGCGAATAAATGAGCACAGGAGCAATATAAGGACTGAAAATGTTAAATCCAATTTAGCAACACACTTTAAAGAGAATAGACATATCAGTCAACTCAGATTTGCTGCTGTAGAGGTGGTGGCGAAGCGTGACGACAGAGACAACAATAATTTCCTTTTGCAACGTGAAAACCACTGGATAAAATGTTTGCAATCTTCGAAACCTTCTGGTCTAAATGACCGGATGGAATGTACATGCTATCTATAACAACCAGCTTTTTTCATCAATGTGAAGTCTTTTTCATCTATGCAATTTTTTTCATTAATGTAACGGTTTTTCCTTATATCATTATTATGATGTTCTAATTATCATGATGTTCTGATTACTCTGATCACTGCATTTTCTATTTTTTCAATCTCCTTTTCTTTTACACCTCCCAAAATCTCGGCACTTTGGGTTTACTCCACTACAATATGGCCACCAACTACCATGTCCTCTTTCTATGTTCACGTCACAGGTTCTTTTACTTCCGTATATACGGCACGGTTGGTTATTTTCAGTTAGCGAGGAGCGCACGATGTAGACGCGCGGGTCTACATTTTCTTACGAGTAAGTTTGCACGCTGGCGTTTGAACTTGTCTTTATCCTGGTAACATCTAAACCGCTCTTCGCGAGTTTATTTTCCATAATGGTGTTTGAACGTGCGTTTGTCTGCTTTACCTCTGAAGCACCTTAAATCCTCCTCTTGCACTCTGCACGATCACTTGATGGATGTGATGCATTTTTGGACAATGTATTCTCAACAAGTCACGCATGGTATATAGATGCACGGGGCTCTATCTATTCTATGATTTTTACGATAGTGGGACAAACAAGCACTGGTTTTCTTTTTTCATTCATTTTACGCATAGCATGTATGTAATTGAGCAGACATTTTCTGGCGGATCATACATATATTTCATTTATATTGTTTACAGAACACCCCTGATGAAGGACGGACTGTCCGAAATGCATTGGGTGATGATGAACTATAACGTGTTGTATCGGCAATGAAATACGGAATTTACAAACTATAACTTCTTAAACAAGAAAGATTCATGTGAAAACAAAATGAAATAAATAATGAGAGAATTCAACACAGTTTTGGCTTGAACTTTATTGGGATTAAATTGAAAAAAACGAGAATCGTTTTCTAAAGGTTGTGCTCAGAGAGTTGGCACTTATCCTAAGTGTCACGGACATTGCATAGACAACTGTTGGCACATGGTGCGTGTCACCTTAACTTTTGCGAATGCGGGCCGTGCTTGTCTTTTAGCGCTTGTTTAACTCTGCATCAAACTGATGTGGTGCAAGCTAAGGATTATGTGACTCCCATAGTTTGTCTTGCACTTTTCACAATCCAATTTATTAATTAACAGAAAAGGAAGAGGAGCTTAATTCTTAATATTTCCCTAGAAGATATGTTACCCCTCTTTGCAGACACGCACTTTACACCCATTCTGTATGTCACACCTGGTTTGCAGAACCCACTCCACCACACACATTTTAGGCACCACACTTTAGTTCCTGTCACAAACGCAACACAAACACTTTATATATGCAGAATACTCCCACACACTACACACAGCCCTTCTTAACTTTAAAGTAATCCCAGATTTACGCAACAGTTATCACTACCCCATCCCCAGCACCCCATTCACACACGTTGGAGACCCACCACGCCTACTCAATCCTTCTGGGAACCAGAATGTCTGCGGCACTATAGCTCCCTCAGCTTCAGCTGTACCTGCATTGCCGGTTGCACACGGAGCTGCACTCCCACTGGCGCTTCTCAGTTGGCTGCACACATCGCTGCGCTTGCACTGCCGCCTACTCAGTTTAGCTGCTTTCCGTGCTGCACTTGCACTCCCGGCTGCGCAGCGCGTACAGCAGGAATGCACTACACAAGGAACGCAAAAATGCCAGTCTCACCAACCGTGGGAACCATCCCTCAAGTAAGAAACATAAACATAGCACAAACTTTGCGAACTTACTATTTTTGGGGTGCTCTTGGATGCTAATTTTGCTCCAAACTTGACAGAGGGTAGGTGAAATGCTCCCCAAACTTTGTTGCACCTTGTCCTGAATCCTTGTGGTGCTGCAAAGACTGCAGCCTGCTGTCAAGAGGTCCCCCGCTGCATGAAAGATGCCCCTGCTACAAAGTCTCTCCCGTGGGCAACAAAGGGATTCCAGCTGCCAAAGGTAGGTGCCTGGATGCAAAGTGTAGGTGTCCTGCTGCTGAGTAAGGAGGGTCCCGCTGCACACACAAAGTCTGTGTGCCACACAAAGCACATCCAGTTTGCCTCTAGAGGGTGGCCTGTTGGGGGGCGGAGGACGTCTTGCGTCTCCTCATCCTCCGTCAGTACCCCCATTGTAGTAGGCTCGACCTGCCGCCTGAGTTTGGAATCTCATTTCTCTGCCTTCAGCAGGGCCGCCTTGCGTGCCTCCCTTCTCCATCCCAGCTCATCCTGGCTCCTTCTCCCCACAGAGTGCAGCTCCCCCTCCTGGCCGGCTGCAGCAGCAACTTATCCCGTGCCTGCCACACCCCCGGGAATTCCAACATTACTCTTTTGAACAAAGCTCCTCCTACCTTACCCGGTTGCTAGCGCCTCACCGTGAGTGAATCCACCTGCAAGTAGAGCAGCCAGGATGTCATGGGCCCGGTGCAAGCACATATTAATGACTGCTGCTAAGGTGGTAAAATACAGCATTTATTAGGATGCACTGCTCCCCGGTGCCACTGCACTCGCTGCACCAAATGGGAGCTACGCCCCTCTGCACTCCATGAGGTGCTCACGGTAGTACCGGTTCATCAAGCGCCTCACCCAGCTCATGTACTCATTTAATCAGCCTCAGAAAGATGAAGAGCTATGCAGTCTGTCCGGGTTAGCAGTTGTAACCTTCACTTTACCCACAGTTCTCAGGAGCAGGCGCTCAATACTAGAGCTACCTTAGTATTTGTTAATCCGCCCACGTACCGTGACGTAGTTCGGCACAGCATAACACACACACCACACCACTGTGTAACACAACACTGAAAACATGTGACCTGACAACAGCCTTTAACCATCCAGGCTTCCTGCTCCAGTCTCTTCTCTTCCCCAGTTCATATCCCTCGTGCCATAGTGCAGAGCAGAGAGTCTGGGCATCAGCTGAACAACACACACTTCCGTGGTAGGTGCATGAAACCCCCTGCAAATGTGCTAATCCGAAGGCTTTTCTCCCTCCCCTCCACCCCAGTATACCTGCGTACCATGCTGCAGGTGCGTTAACCCACTTGGCTAACTGCTGAGGGCGCACAGGCCACCATCCCACCTCCCCCTTTCCACCATCAATCGCTGCATACCATGCAGCAGGTGCATTTATGCACCTGGCTATCTGCTGAGGTTGTACAGGCCCTCTTCTCTCCTCGCTTCTCCAGTTTCTCTGCTTACTGTGCAGCAGGTGCCTGAACCTACCGGGCTCTCTCCTGATTATCCGCAGGTTCTCCTCTCACTCACTGACTGACTGTCTCTCTCTCTCTCTCTCTCTCACTGACTGACTGACTTTCAATCTCTCTCTCACTGACTGACTCACTCTCACTGACTCTCTGACTGGCTGACTGACTCTCACTCTCTGACTGATTGACTCTCTCACTGACTGACTGACTCTCTCACTCTCTCACTGACTGACTCTCTCAATCGCTCGCTGACTGACTCTCTCGCTGACTGACTCTCTCGCTGACTGACTCTCTCGCTGACTGACTCTCTCGCTGACTGACTCTCTCGCTGACTGACTCTCTCGCTGACTGACTCTCTCGCTGACTGACTCTCTCGCTGACTGACTCTCTCGCTGACTGACTCTCTCGCTGACTGACTCTCTCGCTGACTGACTCTCTCGCTGACTGACTCTCTCGCTGACTGACTCTCTCGCTGACTGACTCTCTCGCTGACTGACTCTCTCGCTGACTGACTCTCACTGACTCTCTCTCACTGACTCTCTCTCACTCTCTCTTACTGACTCTCTCTCACTCTCTCTTACTGACTGACTTACTCTCTCACTCTCTCTCTCTCTCACTGGCTGAGTGACTCTCTCACTGACTCTCTGACTGACTGACTCTCTCACTCTCTCTCACACTGACTGACTAACTAACGGACTCTCTCACTGACTGGGTGACTAACGGACTCTCTCACTGACTGGGTGACTAACTGACTGATGATCTCACTGACAGTACTGGTAATATTTCCCAACTCCCATAACAAAACCAACTATGACAAGCAACCATTGGGAAAGGCAGATAGAAGTTGCAAGCATTGAAAGGACAATACATAAAACCTCAAGACATTATTTAGTGTTAATACTTTATTACTATGGTTGTCAAGTTGTACATAATGCTTTCTTCATCATATATAAGGTAACAAATATGCTTGACACTTCTTTATTATAACTTTTCAGCATGCTGCAGACTTCTGTACAGCACAGCTTAAAGACCTAGGCAAAGTCAAAATCTCTGGCTAATCACTTATAAGGTCCCAAAGGCAAGACCTATTGGCTATGCCAATGCTGGTTTGTTTAAGGAGCTTACTTGTACTTTCCAGTGAAGTGGGTTTAGTAGCGTGTATTTTGACAGACACCAGCGTATACACCAGGCTTCTCCAACTGGTAGCTCTGAAGCTACTAGTAGCTGTCTGTGAGTAACTCTCCTGTGTGCAGCCCAGCCCAGTTAATAATGGATTTGCATGGTTTAATTGATAAACTTGTAATAAAATTGTAAACCATACATTTGAGGTGAAAATGTATTTCTTTTCAGAACTCATTAGTTGATGTTTGGAGAAATATAGTTGAATTTAGATTATATATTTAAAAGTGATATTGACAGATTAATAATGAGGCACTGTGGAGGCTTATTACTAATTTCATTGCCTTGGAACAAAGGCACTGCAGCTATGAATGTTACATATTACCCATGTAGATGCATTCTACATTGTCAGCCTGTTTTTTGTTGTTGTTTTTGTTTTACATTATGGCAACTCTGCCCATTGAGCTGAGGAGATCACTGCTCATAATCTACCATTTGGTGGCCATGAATATAATCCCACCCTGATGACTGTAGTGTCCTCAGTATGGGGCTTACAAATGATGGACACACGCACACAACTGGTTCAGGTAGTGGCCAGACTCGTGCTGATCCACGCCCAGGTCCCTGGGCCTTTTATTACATTGCTTGCGTGCTGGTCGAGCGTACGCTGGGTTAGCCTACAGTGGTGGCGTTGTGGGGGTATCATGGGCCACACCCCTCACTGTACACTACAGGGTGGGCTGGCCAATTAGGGGCAACATTACATTCCTCCTTTACCTAACGAATAAACAAACCAAACTGCGTAAACAATGCAACTCAAAATTTAACCATCAGTCTCTGAAAAATGAACATATTTATGGAACACTATTTGAAAAACAGGGGACCCCTACAGTATTGGGTTTGCTATACGTAAGGAAACAACACTTTAGGAAAAAGAACAATTATAGCAAACATTCAATTAATAAATGCCAGCTCTCTCAACAGAAGAAATTAAAGCATAACAGAAAAAGCGACCTTAAATGTACTACTATAAATATTCGCCTTAAGGCATTTTTTCAACTTCATCCCTCAAATGAGACCAAGGCCCTCACTCCTTTTCGCCCCCATCTACCTTCTTGCCATCCTCTGGCATGATTCCGCCAGAGATACTTACATATGAAAAAATGGTCTTGAAGGATCTTTCGGTCCTTCAACACAAAAAGAGATTCACTCCTTATAACATTACACTCAAGGAGAAGCAGGCTATAAATTCCCTGAAAACTAATGACTCCCTGGTCATTAAGAGCGCAGACAAAGGAGGGGGAATTGTTATACAAGAACTAGACTCCTACACTGCGGAAATCCAGAGGCAGCTGGATAATAAGGGACATTACTTAAGGCTAGCATCCAATCCTACCAAAGATATTCAGGAGCTAATACGCAAGGTTACCTCTGAGGCGATCACAGAGGGTTTCCTCACAAAAAAGGAATTTAACTACCTAAATATAAAAAGCCCTAGGACGCCGGTGATATACACGCTCCCGAAAGTCCACAAAAATCTCCCTTCACCACCTGGGCGGCCCATTGTTTCAGCTTGTGGCTCAGTCCTGGAACCACTAGGGGTATTTGTAGACTTTTTTAAATCAAGGAATTCGTGCCATCCACCCCGCGTTACGTTCGAGACTCCATGTCTATGATCAGTCTGATCGAAAATCACCCTTTCGACCCCACAACTGACACCTTATGTACCATGGACGTGGAGTCCCTTTATACAAACATCCCCCAGGTCGCAGCCTTACGAGTTATTAAAAAAAACCTTGACACACGCCCACGTCCTCATGCCATGCCCACCTCATTTATCTTGCAGCTCCTTGAACTTTGTTTAACAAGGAATTTTTTTACATTCAATGGTCTCTTTTATCAGCAAATAAAGGGGACCTCCATGGGCGCAATTTTTGCCCCAAACCTGGCCATACTTTTTATGGATGAGATTAAGAGGCAAGTGATCCATTTTTTTCTGGGATCATCATGTGGCGTAGATACATTGATGATATCTTCATTCTATGGAGGTATGATATCAATGATCTACGTCACTTCTTACACTGGATGAACAACAATTGTTCTGGCCTTAATTTCACACTTACATCTGACAAATCTTCCATAGATTTTCTACCTTACTATCTTCCATCAAGAAGGGATTCTATTGACTCGGCTGTTTAGAAAGCCCACCGAGCGAAATACACTCTTAGAATATTCGCGCAATCACCCCAGGGCCCTACGAGATTCCCTCCCGTTCTCCCAGTTCATCAGAATTCGTAGAAACTGCTCACGCAGGGAGGACTACTTTAGAGAAAGTGCAATTCTGGCTACTAAACTCAGAAACAGGGGGTATCCTAGAAGAATTGTTAAGAATTCTCTCAAGCGAGCATGGTATAGACCACGTGAGACCCTGCTAACCCCTACCCCCAAGAAAACCCAAGAGAGGTTAGCCTGTGTTACAACTTTCTCCCCATTGTCAAACAAACTTCCGAAAATGATACTTCACCATTGGCCTATCATTAATGCTGGTACTGTGGAAATTGAGCGTCCATTGTTCGCTTTCAAAAAAAGCAAAAACGTAAAAGATCATTTGGTCCGCGCAGCCCTTCCTAGCCCTTCTCACCCTTCCACTCTTGAAGATGCATGGGGTCTGTCCCCCATTGTTGGACCTGTGAAATGTGGTGGTTGCAGCGTTTGTAATCTTACTATTGAAGGTAAATCTATGGTTTTCAATAACATTACCTTCAAAAGTAACACCCTCTCCAACTGTAATACAAGTGATGTTGTATATTTGATCCAGTGTCCTTGTAGTAAAATCTATGTTGGGCAAACATCACAGAAAATTAAGACGCGCATTTGCCAACACAGAAGCCGTATTAGATGTCAAACCCCTAATGCCCCGCTTGTGGAACACTTCGCCAATGCCAACCATAGCGAAGACGATATTTGGTGGACCATATTGAAAGTCTTGAAACTTACCACCAAGAGGCGGCAGCATGGCGCATCTTCTGAATAAGGAAGAACTCCGATGTATAATTTTGCTGGACTCAATTCAGAATGGACTAAATCGCACAGAGGATTGGGCCGCCCTACTCTGATTGCTCTTAAAAAGGACATTATATGAATGTACGACCGTACCACTGAGCCTTGAGTAGTAAGGAAATATGACACTCCCAATATCATCAATTGTTGCTCTTAATGCTCTACTGAATTATGAGCAGTAATGTACTATGATATGTCTAATACTACCAATTGTTGCTTTTAATGTTGTATTCTGTGTTTTAGGAATAATGTAAACCCTTGCTTGGAATCTGAATATATCACTAGGCACCCACGGAGCATGAACTTCTTTCACGTTGCACTGCCCGCGTTTGCCACTTTTTAACATCATGGCACTTGTCAATGACGTTCTCGGCATATATTATCACATGGCCAAGTTTCTAATACGATCCCTTTCCAAGATGACCGCCGCGTAACTCTTCCCTAGTCTCCCTTCGCTGTCGATTCGCAGCCACCCGGTATATCCCTAACTGACTTCTGGCTACACAGATAGCCGTACACGGATTCCCGTGCTGTCGGGTACCTTGACTATCGAGTCTACCGACTTCTGACATCTCGCCCGATTGGGGAGCCTGCTCCATACCACGGAAGGTAAGCACACTACACCCTTGGCCAATGCAGAGTTATGTCGGCACCTTGCCCACTACTCTCCCTCATACCCCTCTGAATTATGCAATTAATCTTTCAGCTGGTGTGGTGGAACTAACGGGAGCATCGCACTCCTAAGCTTTACAACACCGACTCCAAAAGACCCCACCTACCGTTAGGACGCCTACAAGAGGTCCTTGAAACACATTGCGGTGCTGAGACCTTAGCAAGAGGTACTAAATAATTATTATGCCGCTGCAATTTTCACTGCAAGGGGGAGCATAGCACTTAATGATTTAATATCTGATCCCCTAGGTTCCAAGACTTGCTTTAAGTTCGCGCCATACGGATCAATTACAAACCGACCAACGTTGTCGCTCAGGTCAGCAGAATTGTTCCCCACATGTCACTTTCAGAGCACTGCGTCGTTCCTCATATCCCGTTAGTGTTATGTGCTAGCACTATAATTCACTTCGGCCTGATTCACTCGATCTGCAATATTGAATCCCAGACCATGTATAGTATTGACTGCGAGACCCTGTGGGTTACATAGATGAATTTGCGCACATGTTCACAAATGACGCATGGATCAAAGTCACTTAGACGTGCTCTGGCAGTAATATCTCACCGTGTGGCACCCAGCACAACGCACTTCGAAGTTGTTCATTCACCCAGGAGCCTGATTTACAACAGCCAGCACAATGACGGTTTTGTGCCTTTATGTCCAACTAATGTATGCATGGCCGGGTGTAGAAGTGGTTTTAGACACAAATTTATACACATAATAAGAGACGAGCATGCGTTACACCTTTGAATGTGGCTTGACATATGAAGGTCGTTTTTTAACAATCTCTGCAATTTGAGAACCTTGTTCCATTTTTATGTCTTTTCTCCTGTCTTTATTCCCACAGGCACTTCAAACTAAAACTGGCAATTAAATACAAAGTCCTGATGATGATCCCGGTTCATTAGGAGCCAGGGGATCGAAACGTCGTCGACATTTTAAACAGTTCTGCAACATATCCATTGAGTTTACCGTGATTGCAGTGACTGTTTGTCTAAACTTGCGCATGAGTTAACTATTTGCAAGGGACATGTGGCTCCTACTTTTTCTTGCCTGATATTGTGTGTTCTTTTTACTTCTACCTTCTCTAAACTGTATGTTAGTTCACTCCTGGATAGGTACAGGCTTGTACCCTATCTAATGCTGAAATTGACCCCTCACGTGGTCACCTAATTGTTTTTGATCATATTGAATAATCATTCCCTGACCCGGCTGGGTACAGGGACAAAAAGATATAGCACTGATTCAAGTCTATAACTTCATTGTGTCTACAACCAAACTATCCTTAGGACCCTTGTTTTCTATAATAGACTATAAATATAGCAACACATTTTATATTGATATATATAACTTTTATCGTGTGAAGACTATCGGGAGGTCTGGTTTCTGAATTTAAAGGCTTAAACGAAGGACTAACAGAAATCGCCTAAAACGTATGGTCGAATACTACGGCTCATACCTGCTTATAGCAGCGAATACTTTGACTTTAAAGGGTCAATCGTACCTCTAATAAAAAATACGAATAAAATTAGAAGCCAGATGATGTTACCACAGAAGACTTAAGATTTACCATCGATTTTTACCTACTTGATATAGAACTTATTTTTTGTCCTGTTCAGTGTATGTGCGAATGACGGTCACTTGATGAAGGCAGAATGCCGAAACGCGCGTAGTCAAATCCAACCGCTTTGCATACTACAATACAATATTGACCGGTCCAGTGTGACTTGCTGTAATATATGTCTGTTTTTTCTTTTGCATTAATGTGATTTGTTTACAATATTCAATTTTTTGTACTGAATGAATTATCTAAACTGAAAATGAATATATCTAATGAAATAATATTGCTTGGTCCAATCATCTATATGAAATAAAAAGTTATATATATCAATATAAAATGTGTTGCTATATTTATAGTAGTACATTTAAGGTCGCTTTTTCTGTTATGCTTTAATTTCTTCTGTTGAGAGAGCTGGCATTTATTAATTGAATGTTTGCTATAATTGTTCTTTTTCCTAAAGTGGACATATTTATGGAACAGTCTTACTTGGTCCACCGGGACTTCTCTGGCTCCGGCTTACAGGGGTCGACAGCGGGCTACAAAGTCCTGGTACTTCTGGGATGGCCGAGGATGGGGCCGCAGGTTGTACCGGCTCTGGCTGATCCTGGCTGAAGGGGTCAGAGGCACATCAGCTTGACTTCCAGTCTCTTGTGCTGGCTGACCTCTTCGGCAATCCTGGCTTTGGAGTCCTTCTGTAGCATGGGTGGTTCGGCTGATTTCTCCGCTGGCAGACATGGGATGGTTACTATCTTCTGCTGGTTCCCGTGGACTGTCCAATTCCGTGTTGTTAGATCTGTTGAGCACTGGGAATTCCTCGAACTCGTCAGCCGGGATCTTCTTGAAGAATGACTCCGGGTTACTTTCTCATGTCCCCGGGAGGCTGTCACCATCGAGCCTTTGACGTCTGTTACTGTCCATGGATCCAGCTCGAATGGCATCCTGAACTTACCTCCAGGGTGACGATCTCTCAAGGGGACTTGGTCGCCCACCGTAATTGTGCTCTCTGCAGCGTGTCTCCTCCATGAGGAATTTTGGTTGGTTTTCGTACGCCGTGCTGTCAACTGGTTCAGAGGGTTTGGGAACTCTGTCCACACTGGATGGTGTGGGATTGTGACGTCACCGTTCGACCAAAACATAGGCGGCTCAGAGAGATTCCAATGGTGCAGTGGGGTGTGAGGTGATATTCCCAAACGAACTGGTACAGGGCTTGCTCAAGACCGTGGCCGTCGGCCAGGGCTATTTGGATTGTTTTATTTAGTGTCCGCATCAGCAGTTCTACTTCTCCATTCGCCGGAGGCCATCTGGGGATCACTCTGCGATGTTTGATTCGGTGGGACGCTAGGTAGTCTGAAAGTTCTGCGCTGGTGAACGGCGGGCCGTTATCCGTTCTGAGTTCCCCAATCAGGCCGTCGGTTGCCATGACCTTCTCAAGTTTAGGGATGACGTCTCCAGCTGCTGTGGAGGAGATGATTTCGACTTCCGGGTATCTTGAAAGTCCTCTACAATTACCAGCATATACTTTCCTCCGGGGAGGCTGCCGAAGTCCGCGAGGGAGTTGGGACCTGCTTCTGTGATGACTGGTGCAAGTCGGCTGGGAAGGCTGGTAGCCAGGCACACCGGGCAGCACTGGATGATCGACTCGACTTGTTGATCGAGACCCAGACCAGACCTTGCTCCTGAGGCGGTTCTTCGACGTCACGATCCCTTGGTGCGCTCCATGTGCGAGGGGGGCGGCTTGATGGGTCAGGCGCCCTGGTAGGACAAGGCAAGGGCCTCTCAGAAGGCAGCCATCGCTGAACACTGAAAGTTCGTGGTGCACTTGGTGAAGAGCTTTCAAGGTGGTCTGTGCTTCTGTGGTGCGAAACAATGCTGGGTTTTGGAGCGGCCTCCAGTCTCCTGAGGAGATTGCCCGGATGGCGATCTGGAGGCAGTCGTCTACCTTGGTTGCCTGTACTACTTCTTCCAGCGTGATTGGGAGGGGCCTGGACCGTTGGATGATCATCCGCACGTATTCCTCGGTGGCTGTCGCTTCTGCCGCTGTGACTGGTCTGGTGTGTCTGGACAGGAAGTCAGCCGGGTTGCGGGTGCCTGGTCAGTACTCCACAGTGAATTGGAACTCTTGGAGCTGTAGTACCCACTTTTCTATTCTCTGGGGGGGACGTGATGAGGACCTCTGAAAGAGTGGAATGAGGGGTTTGTGGTCAGTCACCACCATGAATGGGTGTCCGTACAGATAAATGTGGAAGTGGTGACAACCCCACAAGATTGCAATGGCCTCTTTTCGATTTGCGAGTAGCACTGCTCCGTGGGCGTGAGGGTTCTGCTGACGTAGGCGACAAGGGCCCATTCTCCGCAAGCTTGCTGTTGGGCCAGAACTGCTCCCAGGCCCGTGGGGCTGGCATCTACCACCAGCTGGGACTCTTGTCTGGGGTTGAAATACACCAATGTTGTGTCAGCTGATAAGGCAGCCTTTTTCCTTTGGAAAGACTCTTCTTGTTCGATCTCCCACACCCAGTGACTGGTGGTCTTGTTGAGGTGTCGCAGGGGGCAAGTCAGGTCTGATAGATTCTTGATAAAACGGCCACAATATGTGACCATGCCCAGGAAGCTGCGGACTCCGGACACTGACTTCAGGCATGGAGCGTCTTGAATGTCCTTTACCTTTTCCGGGTCTGGGCCAATGCCTTTGTCGGAGAAGCGGTATCCAAAAAAACTGATGTCTCTAATCAAGAATTCACACTTTTCTCGGTGGAGGGTGAGTACACTGTCACGGATTCGGGTGAACACTGCTTGGAGGTGTTGGACATGCTCTTCCAGAGTGGGCGCATGCACAAGAATGTCATCGCTGACGTTGAGGATACCGTCCAGTCCTTGGAGGACATTCCTGATTACTTCTTGGAAGACCTCAGCAGCGCTGGAGTTTCCAAAATGGAGGCAAGTGTAGCGCCAGAGCCTGCATGGGTGGAGAATGTCCTGATGGGGCGAGAGTCCGAATGGAGTGGAATCTGGTGGTATCCAGAGTGAAGGTCCATTTTCGAAAACCACTTGGAGCCAGACAGTTCTCCGATGAGGTCATCCATCGTCTGGGTCAAGTGGCGCTCACGCTTGATAGCGAGGTTTGGGACTCTCATGTCCACACAGATGCAGACTGCGTCGGGCTGCTTTGGCTTCTTCGCGAAAACAATGGGTGACACCCACGGGGAGGGCCTTGCACCCTTTCGATGATCCCGGCTTTCTCCAGAAGGCGCAGCTCTGCCTCTTCTTTGGGGCACAGATGGAAAGCAATTCTCTGGTGGCGGAGAGCAATCGGGGCGCCCGACTTGTTAACGTGTAGGCGGATTGCGAGTCCTTTCAGGCATCTGATTCCTTCGAATAGTGTCTTGAACCCTTGCTACAGGTAGTTCAGGTCGTTGGCATGTACGATGAACGCAAAATGAATCAGGTTGAGGTCCTGTGCAGTTCTGCAGCCTAGCAGAAACCCGGAGCCTTCTTGAGATACATACACTTTGGCTTGCTGGTGGGCAGCTTCGTCAGAGAGATCAGCCTGGAATACTCCGCACAGCCTGAGCGGATGTTTGGTGCCTTAGGCATAGACTTGTACCCTGGTGGGGCGGAGTGTTGGAGTATTTGGTAGACTCCTGTAGACGCTGGCTGCCTTGAGATTGATGGTGGCTCCAGGGTCAATGAGGGCTGCCATTGCTTGGTCTTGTACTCTGATGCTGCACATGGTTGTCGCAGGTTGAGCGGCCGAGAGTTTTTAGCATTCTGACTATGTGAACAGTGGTGGCATCGGCTTAATCGTCATCCATGTCACTGCTCGCTGGACCATCAGGGGGTGGTTCGACTGCGCTGACTCTCCGAGGTGGGCCCGTCTGTCTTCTTCTCAGTGCAGATCGAAACACATTAGAGAAGTGATTTACTTTCCCGCAGACACTGCAGGTTTTGCCTTGCGCGTGGCAGGCTCCGTCGTGGGGTGAAGAGCCTCCGCACCATCCGCAGGGGCGACTGGAAACGCTCTTAGTCGGGGCTGGCGAATGGCTCGAAGTAGGCCGTAATGGCGTCATGCATTGTGGCGTAGTTCCTGGGTGTGCCGGCCTCCCTTACCCGTTTGGAGATCTTGTGGATGTTTGCTCCGCCTAGATTGATGAGCATGGACCTTTTTCGGGGGGGTCTGCGATGTCTGAAAGGCTCGAGCGGGGGAACTGTGGCCATGCTGGCGTGGACGCGGGCGTAGCTGGGATGGCGAAAGTGGCGTCTGGATACTCAGCGGTAGCTTCAGTGGAGATGCTCCAGGAAATCAGGCTCCTTGAGGTAGCAGAGGGTGGCACTGGTGAGGAGCTGGTGGGCCTGCACACCCACAGGGCAAGCGGAGTGTGGGAGGGGGCTTGCTTGAGCCAGATAGGACCTTGCCATACCGCCTGATGAGTGCATGCAGATGCCTAGTGCCACGTGGTGCAGGGAGCGGGCTCGCAGGAAGGTTACTTTCACTCTCTGTGCCCCTTAAATGTCCGCAGGCATCGATGCAGGCAGGGGGCGGGGCCCAACACGTGCACCTGCTTGGTGCGCTTTTCTCTGAGAATGCCGGGGGGGGGGGGCACAGTCAGGCAGCGTGCACTAGCGCTCTCACCTGCGCTTACACCGAAGTCGTCTTCGCGCGGAAAACCAGGCCGCAGTCAGGACGGGCCTCAAACGTGCATGCGTGTGCGCGGCCGGCGCTGAGGGGCGCAGGGATGGTGAAATGCTGCACCGGGAGGCGTGAGCAGGATCAGGCGGCGACGGCCACAGGCAGCAACAGGATCCAGCCGCGGGGCTCAGCGGCGGCAGCAGGCAGGATACAGCCATGGGCAGGGGTTGGCCTCGTGGTGCAGCCGCTTGTGCACAGGTGAGCACACCGGAGGTGAGGCAGGCAGGGCAGAAGGCACGGCAGGGTCACTCCTGCGATGAGGATGGTGGAGGAAGGCACGGGGCAGCAGCATGAGTCGGCGGGGTGGTCAGACCATCTCGTCGCCAGTGTAGTGTCCTCAATATGGAGCCTACAAATTATGGACACACGCACACAACTGTTTCAGGTAGTGGCCAGACTCGTGCTGATCAACGCCCAGGTCCCTGGGCCTTTTATTACATTGCTTGTATGTTGGCCGAGTGTACGCTGGGACAGCTTACTGTGGTGGCGTTGTGGGGATATCGTGGGCCACACCCCTCGCTGTACACTGCGGGTTGGGATGGCCCACTAGGGGCAACATTAAAATGACATCACTATTACACCACTAATAATATTACTAGGTCAGGATGATTTTCATTGAGCATATGTAGCTCTTAGTACAGAAAAAGTTGGAGACCCCTGGTATACACCGAGAAGAGGGAGGAGCTACATAACTTGTTTCCTGCTACGTACTCTTTATGGTGTTGATTGGCTGCGGCAGTAGAACCACAATACATCTATTCCTTCCTATTGGCAAGCTGTATGTCTGCGTTCCTGCACCACCTCTGATTGGTTCTGTAGAATGGAATCATTGAAAATTCCTGACCTTTGATTGGATGTGGTTACCCTGATTTTCTGGGAGGCGGAGTTGTTCACGGAAGTGTGAATATTAATAGTGCGTTGGTGAGGTGCAAAGAAGTTCTCCATATACTCACTTGTCGCAAATCTCCCTCGTGCTTTCCTCATATTAACTCTGTGTTGAGGAAGGAGATTAGACAGTGTGTCCAATTTTCGACTCAATCGCTTTGTGTAGAGCCTACGTAGTAGCCTTGGCAATATGGTTTCTGTTATCACCCTCAATCGCGTTACTGTTCGCAGTAAGGAATTGGATGTGCATATGAAGAGGTAGCTGCTGCAGACAAACGCTTTGCTGGACACTCACCATTCTAGTTAGGCACATGTGAGCGAGTTCAATACTTTAATACTTTCCACTGTTCGAATGGTTTACCTTTTTCCATCTGCAGCTGCACTAGTAATGGATATGCTGTTTGTGTTGGCTCCAGCACACATTGCTGGGTAGAATGGGCATTGTCTTTGTAAATACGTTTTTAAGTAGCATTCCTGTTTTTTCACAGACGTGTGACTAATGATATTATGTGCAGATGGTACAATTTCGATGCTGTTTCCATTTTCGATGTTTGCACGTACAAAACCAAAAATCCAAACTTAAAGCAATCCTAAGAAAAATACATCTGAAATTATGTTATACAAAGTAAATGCATGGGAATAAAAAGGATATATAACCACATATTGTTGATTTATCTTTGTATTCTTGCCCCCACATTATTGGGTGAGCACGCTCATACTGATGAGAGCAATGATGATTGTGTTAATTTATGATACTGTGGGGTCAGAATGTTTTACGCATAGCTGTTGTCTGATGGAAACTTTTCTTCTAGTTCAGCATTTCATTGACGATGAACAGTTATTGAACAGATTTAGCATTATGCTTTGTCTTTCTTCTTGTTTACAGGAAGCACGCCATTAGGGAGCTACAGAAAGCTTATAGAATATCACAAGAGGGGAGACCTTTCTTTTAAATATGTAAAGACTTTCAACATGGATGAATATGTGGGTAGGTTATTTCTGTTTAACTTCAGTTATTTCCAAGGCACACCCTTTAACCAAAATACACAAAATAGATGTTGAGTAGTTCTTTTTCATTTCTCATGCTAGGTGTTTGCAGGATGAACATAACAAACAAGCCACATCAGATCAAGGGGCATCAATAGTTGCTATTGAAAGAATTGGTTTAAGAAGTATTCTGTTCCTTTTTTCTTATAATAAATGCCATTTGTGAGTTTGAAATAATATTGTACGCAACGATCCAAACTATTCAGGGACATCATAGAAATTTTTCCAAAAATTAATAATTATTCTTGCCTTCTTATTTTGCAACATCCATACCCAGATGACAAACTACTCTATGTCACTTGTGACACTTCTAACCAGTTCTAGCATTTTAGCCATAAGCACTTTGCCTGCTGAAATATTTGAGCCCATCCATAAAGGGTTAAATGGGTAACTAAAAACTCCAAAAGGCAATGCAGTGCCCGCTGTTGGCTAAAATACCAGGACTGGCTAAAGGTTGTTCACAGAAAATTGGGCGACCTGAAAAATCTGAACATATTTAACAATTACAACATTCAGTCATGTTTTTATCCCTTTTTAAAATGCAAATACATTATTGCTATTGTGCTGTTAGCAGCACAAACTTCACATAAGCGTCCAGTGTGATCCTTTATCAGAAATGAAGTGGGACCTTGAGGGTTATTTGGTGCTCCCCTCCATCTAATCTCAACTAAAACCTGACTAACAGGAGTCGTTGCCGAAGGCCTTGGCGGAGTGGCTCTCTGCTCTCCTTTCAATAAGATTACAGCACTGTTCTTAGCATGATTTTCTGTGTTCTCCAAGGGCATACTAAATGTTCCACTTGGTCAGAGGCAGGTTATCTCCCTCCACTTCACACCCTCAGGTGCCCCCGACTGTTTGAGCCCTCTTAGTACCATGCGTGACAAATGCTCCAGTAACTGTGATGGTGGCTCGCCCTCCAGGTTACTTACTCCTAGATTCCTGATCCTGAAGTCCTGCACCAGCTGGATCTGGTTTGGTGTTTGTGAGTGCCAGGTGTCTCAACAATTCTCTGCGTTGGATATCCTGTCTGCCTGAAGGTTGTTTATGCTCCATTCGATTTTCCTACAATCAAAGACCTGTCGAGGATACATTGGTTGCATCCACATGTTTCAGCAACACAGTGGCTATAGGAAGGAGTCACCCTTACAGCTACCAGATTCTGGAAGACCGTGCAACCATTGTCTCCAACTATTAACCGGTGTTAACAGCAATTCTGGTGACCTCACACAACTAGTCCCACTCAAGGTTGCTGGATCAAGATCTTCATTTAGCTCATATACTCATGGGTATTTGTTTGTAAAGGGGTTTTGTGCTTCACTTATTCTGCCCTTCATTTATTTTGTCCTTGTTATTTTCTTTACCTTTTCTTGTTTGTTGCCGGATCGGCCTAATGCACTGACAGTCCGGCTTCTGGGTGTAGATTATTTTGGCTTGCAGTTTTCAGTAGTTGGTCCTTGGTAAACTCATCAGTACTTGTTAGGCCAGTTACAGTCCAATTACATTATTTATTTTTTTGAGTTTTTATATAGCACCAATGTTAGAAATGGGGATCTCTGGTTGGCTAAGGCTTGCGCCAAAGCCAGACCGAGACCACCACTCTAGTCAGGGAAAGGGAGTTACACGCCTAAGATAACCCGTTCACCCCCTTGGTAGCGTGGCATGAGCAGTTAGGCTTATCTCGGTGGCGATGTGTAAAGCATTTGCACAACACACACAGTAACAACACACTAGGCACACCACAAAAGGAACTCCACACAAGGTTATATAAAAATAGCCTTTGTATTATAATAAAAACACATCAGATAGTAATCACACAATGTACACTGTGCCAACTGGCACGGGCAATCTTTACAAGGGACTATTTACACATGACAGGGCCACGTGGGCCACTGTCAGAATTAGCACTTGGTAAAGAAATAGTACAAAGTAAGAAAACATATGAATTTAGAACAGAGCCAGTAATCGCTGGCAGACACTATACTCAGCGTCAACCTGTAATATAAATCAGAACAGGCATAGTAACACATAAGGCGAGAACTCTATTCTGCGCCAACCTCATAAGCAAAAATAGGATAAATCATAATCTCCTAAACATCAGGAAATACACTTAATCACATAATCACATAACCTGCCGTAGGGAATAAATCAAACCTAGACCACAGTAGAGGTAAAACAGTAGGTAAAACCTATCAAGTATAAAAGCACATAACCTGCAGTAGGGAATAAATCAAACCTAGACCACAGTAGGTAATTAAAACATGAGGTAAAACCTAAGAATCACAAAAGCACATCTATGAGCATAAATCAAGGTGCATAAATCATTCAACAAACATTACATTTCCTAGCACCTATATAAAATGACCTTAGGGCCTTACGCCCTATAAAACCTAATAGTCCCCAGGGCCAACTGGCCATCTATAAGGGGCTCAAATGCCCTCTGTCCATAAAGTCAGAGCTGCTGTCTAAACAGCGACAGTCAAGGGGTACGCTTGGCGCAAACCTAAACGTGGCAGCTGCCCACTACTTGCTGGGCAGCTGGGAGTCTTAATAAATGCCTAAACGTTGCAGCTGGCACTACGTGCTGCGCAGCTGTGCAGGCAGAGGTGGGGTTAAAGGAGTGTGTCTCACTCCCAAATTAAAAGTACAGGCCCCCCCTAGAATGAAAGGTCCACGGTGCAGCTGCCCACTAATTGTTGGGCAGCTGGGAATAAGCAAAATGCGGCATGGGCTCTCAGTAGCCCTTTAAATAACTTGCGCCACACGATGGAGCCACACGAGCCTCCGCAAATCAATCCGCAACTGTTTGGAGCCATCTAGGCTCAGTAAATAAATCATGTACCCCTTGGGAGCCATCTGGCTCTGCAACTACTGGGGCCACAACGTTGGAGCTCTCCGGCTCTAAAAATAACGGGTGTCTTGGAGCGCTCTGGCTCCTAAAATAATGATGTCCAATATAGGGAGCAAAGGCTGGCCCCCAAATACTGTAAAGCACACTGGTGCATAACTAGGCACAGGTCGGGGGCCCTACGGAGCTCCCAGGAATCAAAACATGCCCCCTGATAGAGCGCACTGGCGCTCAAAAGTACTCGGGCCCAATGTAGGAGCGGCCTACAACAGCGGGATCGCTCTAGCCCCCACACTGCCTCCATTCCTCTCAACTCACCGGCTGGTTTGTAACTGGACTCGGCCTCCGGGGCTTATACTTCTCTTGTTCGTGCGGCGGGGGCAAGCACCAGCAGTGTGCCTCGAGCCCCCACCGCTGGTATGCAACTCTCTGTGGCGCCTGCGGGGCTCTCCCTCCATCATGGGAGCCCCGCGCAGACCAGCGGGTCACCCGTTCCGCCCGGCGGCTCTCCTCACGGCGCGGGACAGCCTCTCCTCCCGGCGCGGCACAAGGGGGCGGCACAAGAGGGTGGGACTTCCTGGTTCCGGGCACCGGGGAAGCCCTTCAAATGGAGCCAATCCCTGCGCTCAGCACTAGTGACGCCGTGGAAGTCTCTGCCGGCTGGGGCCAATCCCAGCGCGGCATCAGGGTGACGTCAGCGGCACCATTTCCTTGTCGAACGCGGTGATTTCTTTTCATGGTCAAAACGAGGGGTAGGCTCCCTCGAGGGTAAAAAAATACCGCTGGCATGCGGGGTGGGCCCCCGTCAGATTAAAAATAAAACGAGGATGCAGGGTGGGCACCTGCTTAAGTCAAAATACCACGACACGGCATGATGCAGGGTGGGCACCTGCTTAGAGTAAAATAAACATCAGCACAGTGGACATGATGCAGGGTGGGCTCCTGCAATGAAGGGGCCACGGGGGGAATACCTGCTCTTGGGATTCCCTCTTACAGGGCCACAAGGGAAAGAAGCCCAGCGCTCCCAGCATCAGAAAAAGAGCCAGGTGCTCTCAAAAATAAAAGCCAGGTCCTGTAGAGTTTTAAAGGGGAAGCAAAAGAAAAGGGTTTCAAGACAAAGCAAAGTACCCCAATCATCCCAGGCAGGCAGAGGGGTCCCCCAGAAGTGCTCCAGGCATCCAGGGGCTGGGCAGAGCCCAGGGAGGCAAGCCTTCCCCTGAGCTCCAGCAGAAGCACGCCCCTGGCAGATTCCAGTACAAGACGAGAACATTTACTTGGGGTCACAGCCCCTCTTTTATACACAGATATCCTTTGATGTAGCAGTGTAGGCAAGGGGAGAACCAGATGCAACTGGTTCTTGAGCACTTTGTTTTTGCTCAGCCCCTCTCTCTATTCACAAGACAGGCCAGGGACATCAGACGCACCACAGGGGGTGGAGCCAGCATTGTGGAGGGAAAGCCCAGCCCTATTCAGGTCCCAGGTGTACTCCCTCCCATCACTCATGCTAATCTCAACACTCACCACCGGGGCAGACCCATCATGACTCATGGAGCCAGGCTCACCAGCCAGCTCAAGCCAATCGCAAGCCAGACACAAATTACACAAACATGCCAACTTCTAGAAGTGGCACTTCCACACTAGCTACAATAAATCCGCACATATCATCGCGCAGCATTTAATCTCACGAGTTCACACATACCAAACTTGAACCTTGCACTCCCCACGCATCAGGAACTATCATGGACACATATATTCCCCATGCATTCCTATGGGAGGGCAGACCAACTCAGCACACACACTCAGAGTGCGCACACACTTTACACTGGCCCACAGTGCTAAAGTTTGCAGAGGCCTAAAATCACTATCCCCATGTCAGAGACTAAAGGCAAAAAGTTTAGGGGTGAACCTGCCAAAAAGGCCCAAGTCCAACACAGTCCAATTACATTTTTTATTTTTTTGAGTTTTTATAAAGCACCAACCCGACCAGAAGGTATCAGATCACTTTACATGGGCACCAGTTGCATTACAGACAGACACATTCATTTTGTTAGTCACTGGGAGATTATTTGATTTGCCCAGAATCACAGGATGTTGAGTGTCCCTGCGAGACTCAAATCTGGTTCCCCAGCTTCGAGGTCGACCGCTCTGGCCGTTAGGCCACATCCTCTCCCCAACTTCTGTTAATTTTGCATACATTGCACTACATCTCTAAGGGGCTATCTAGAATAATGGCTCAGGAAGGCTGGATTCTTGCCAGAATTTCAGACAGTCCACCCCTTTACTAAAATGTGCATATTATGCATCTAAATATAACTTGCTTGCATAGTCCGTATTTATATTGAACATATGGCTTTGATCCAGCCCCCTGACCCTACATTAAATGCCACAGATTTAGAGCTATGAGAACAATAACATGGAAACCTGCTTCAGACCCTCGAGTTTATTTTGAAAAAGAGAAAATATAATTAGGTACGGGTGTGTGGTTTTCAGACGTGTACAACAGTTGTATTGGTGCACCATTCACTTCTTTTAGTATAGTAGTATCTATATTTACTAGTGGAGTTAGGATTTCCTACTGGCCAGTTTCTTCTGACTGCCCAGGGACGATGGTTATGTTTAGTAGTTGCAAACAAGGTAAGCTTGGACCTCCTCTTGCAGTGTCATTTAAGGTATTGATGGCTCCCGCTCAGGATAAGTGGGTGGCGCATTTGGCAATATTTGTTGGGAGTAGAATTGACTCTATGTATGAAGGAAATCATGGAATCCAACTTTGGCAAAATTAATCAGCAATCAATTGTGATCTTCAATAAGTGGAATCAATTACATCTGGGGGTTGATTAGGAGGTGTAATATCATTAAAATGATCATTCTTCCCTGATACTTGTATCTCTTTAGGTCCATCCCTCTTTATCTTCCTAAGGTTTTTTTCTTCAATAAAGTCAAATTCTGCTGGCAGAAAATAATATTGAGTCACAAGAAGCCCGGTGCAGTATATTACTTCTTCAACTATCCTGGGATAAATGGGGTCTCTCTCTCACGACTTGCCATGGTTCTCGTTAGGGATCCATGGATACTGGGGAGCAAGTTCCCAGATTATCTCCCTTCTGGGAGGGGATACTACTGCCCCCGCATTGGTCTGATTAATACTTTGTACTGTAAGAGGACCAGAATCAAGACCGTGAGGGTGTTTTATCCGATTTTATCCATCATAGCTTCCAAGAGTGTTGGGAGGAAGATAAACTTTGTACTTTGGGATAAATATTCAAGGGTGTCTTACTTCTATCCTACGAGACTTTATGGCAATGGTTTTCCTTTCCCATATTGTTTTTTTTTTTTTTTTTAGATATCTACAATTTAAGAGATGAGATTCACTGTTCTCAAAATAGGTTTCTAGATTTTGTTATGAGAGGCCCCTGAAGGGGAGTATCTATGTCGCCTACAAGATTATTCTCTTAGCTGAGCTTGAGAAAAGGGCTGATATATTTCAACTAAGGGCGGACTCCCTGAAAAAGGCAACCTTAGATCAGCAAAATGAGCGTAGAACCCAGTTATGTTGGATAAGGGGATCATTAAGGGCATGGATGCGCCCAACTTTGGCTGGCCAAGATATGATATCCTCAGACCATTTCTTCTTTTGCCCGGTATGATTTGCTCTGTCTGATACTCCCTTCACTTTAGGTTTTTCCTCAAACTGTTCCCCTTTCATTATAGTGATTGTTTTTTTTGCCTTTTTGTTCTTTCGCTATGTCTTTTGTTATGTATTGCTCTATTTTGAAAAAATTATGCTTCATGTCAAGTTTGACATTTTCTTTACATTCCTAGTACATTCTCGGCAGAAATGCCCCTCTGTGTGTATACTTAATGATTCATTTTAGTCTTGCATTGATTACCTGTGCACCACTGGTCAAGGAATTCAATAACCAGGCTGGTTGCAGCCCCAACTTCATCTACTTACATGTCCCAAATCTCCACATACGTCACTTTTGCCCCCCTTGTGATCTGCTCACTTCTTCATACGCTTCTGAATCTCCAACTAAATGGACATTCAGTGATCACCTACCAAATTGGAATGTCTCCCATCACACTACAGAAAACTCAATAACATCTGCCCAGTCATCATTTCCTCCTCCACGGAGTCACCTAAGAACAGCCACACATCGATCATCCTAACTCTTGCAGTGCAAAAGGTGGCTTAGACTACGTTGCACCTCTCAATGCAACACCAAATCTGTAAAGTCACATACCAGCAGATTGTTTACAGATGATCTTCAGTTGGTTAACACAGCAGAGGTCTAGACACAAAATAGTGAAATCTCCAACTGCCCACAAACTTCAATACCCATACAAATACAGAGCTGGGGGCATCACAGTTGGTGCCATCGTGGGGGTCCATTATGAGCGTGTGGGTTTTTGGTGCTGTGATAATAGATGTATGATTTTGGTTGGTAACCCTGCACAAAAGACTGATGGTTATGGCTTTCTCTCAAGAATGGTGAAGAACCACACAAACAGCTCAAAGATACTTAGTTATTTCCCTTTGGATTTCCCAATTTTAGGTCTTGCCACTTACAAATTTGGGGATAAACAGTAATATTTTGTGTCTGCTCAGAAAAGGGGAAGAGTCAGTGGGAGGTTCAGGTGAGGGGTTGCGGGGTTTGTTGATGTGGGGGACTGGTTCAGGGTAGGCTTTTGCCTTCCTGCAAAGAGCTATGGAATGTCTTCTCCCGACAGCCCCCCTTGCTCTGGCACAGGTTGGGTGGGCTTCGCTGTTGCGTACAGTCCTGCCGCATTAAACAGTATATGGTGTCTCCAGCCCTGGAATTATCAAGTTTGGAATTTGCAGACATGAGAATTCCAGGCCTGGAGAACCTCAGAATCACAGGTGGTGGTATTTCCTCCAGAATTACCACTTCAGGTGAAATTCCACCACTCGTAAGGGGGGTCTTACTGCTACCAAAATAAAAAACTGCTCAACCACGGTAAACCCTTTCCTCAAGACCTTTGACTGATCAACGGTAGAGGGACTAAATATCCCCCTAACTCCCAAATCATATGATTAGAACACTCTTAATTTTGTTGTACTTTATGATTCCCTGTTAACATTGAGTCCCTAAAAAAAAAAAACCAATTATGACCAAGACTGCTTTCTAATATCACGTTCTTGTGCAAGAGATATTTACCACTGCTTTTCTTGTCTTAACGGATCCAACAAACATTCACTACTGTCGGGTTCGGCCTCAGTGTTCAAGTACTCATTATGGTCATGTGATCTAAAGTGATCTCACTGCCAAGCCAACAAATACACTTCAGAGAATACGGAGTACTGCAGTTACGACCTAAAAATCTCTATTTATATTACACTGGCACATAACAAAAAGCTTTGACATACTTGAATGTTACGGTGAATTCCTCGATACTAGTAAGCTTCCATCTCTGTTTAGCTCTGGACCAAACGTATAGGGAGCTGGAGGTCAGGACCTGTACCGTATCCTATAGTATATAGATGATCAATCTCCCTAGACCATGGAACTGCTCTGCTTTCAGTATTTCACCCATGGCTGCTTGTGATTACCGTTGACGGCAAAAGGGCTTTACAATGCAGCTTGTATATAAGCTGCAAAATGTAATTTGGTAAGTAATTTAATTCTTTTTTTTTTTTAAGTTTAAAAAGCTGTATTGAATGAAGATAAAACCACGTAAAAATCACTAGAAAAGAGGGTGTGGCTTCGCGGGCGAAGATGGTGAACGCAGCCTGCTAGAGCTCCCACCAACCCAACACTAATCCGATCAATTATCCTGGCTCCCGGACCTGCTCTACAGCCCACAAGTGTAGCCGTTGTGGCGATCAGCGGGGGGTGCCTTCCGGTGCGGAGTGTTGAGCTCCCGGGCCCCCTGGAGTGGCGATTGCGGCGCCGGCGGCCTGAGGACTAGTCCCGGGGTGTGCAGCCGGGGCCTCGATTTTGACGACCCCCGGACGGGAGATCCCGGCGCTGGCCTGCCGCCTCGACTTTTGGCCCTTGCCCTGGGCTTCTGATCGGCGGCGGAGTGGAGAGTAGGAGCCGGGCGGTGCCCTCTTTTGCAAGTGTAGCTGCCCGCACTGTGGAGGCGTTGGTGGAGGGCTGCGGCCTGTGCTGAGGTCCGGAGACCGGGGCCTCGAGTTTGGAGGTCCCTGGCTGCTAGTGGTGGTGCTCGGAGGCGGCCTGGGCGGTGAAGCGGAGGGACCGGCGGCGCCGTGGCCCCCGGGGCGAGGTCCTGCCCGGTGTGCCTGGCTTAGCGCTGCCACGCTCGTCTGGACCCCTGACCGGTGGACTTCTTGAGGCTCACACGGGTGTGGCGCCCTGGACCCGAGGGCGTCTGTAAGCAGTGGTAGCGAGGAGAGAGAAGTGACTGTCCCCGGGGCCCCCGTGTGTGTGGACGAGTGGCTGGGGAGCCGCGGCCCGCTGCTGGAGTGCCCGTGGACTACCCCGGAAGATTGGGCAGTGGAGTGAGGGGGCCCCTACAGCCCGAAGCTTGCGGCTGACCACTGAGGGGTCTGGAGTAGAACCACAAGGCCCCTTGTAGGGCCCAACGCGACCGCACACACACCTCGGCGATCGACAGGGGCGGTGGTGTGGTGACGGCGGTGCGGGGGACTGGCTGATCCGGGCGACCCGGGAGTGCCCTAGGAAGGTCCCCCTGCCGGAGCAGTGGTGTTCCTGAGAAGGGGCAGTATCCTGACCAGTGGGTCATAGAGCGGGGAGGCATAGCCCGGCCGGGGCCACGCTATATTCTTTGGCAAGAGGTCGGAGCTGCATGGGGGCCTGAGGTGTCCCTGGACAACGGAGGACGACTGCGTGGAGGAGCCGTGCGCCTGGGGCAGTGGAGACCATAGGGTGGAGTGGCCCTTGTCGATATCGGTGGCATGGTGAATCAGGTGCCCATTGACAAATTCACCGGGCCGAGTGGGGGTCCCGGGGCATCTGGAGGCGGCCGGGGCGCGGGGCCGGACAACGGAGCGCTCATGGCAGCGATAACTCAATCCAGAGACATGCTGGACGCCAAAATAAGAGCGGTAGGGGCCGATGTGACTCTGCTGCGTCAGGACCTTCGCAATGCAGTGACTCGCATCACGGAGGCAGAATCCTGAATCTCGAGTGTGGAAGACGATGTGGGGACCTTAAAGCAGAAGGTGGCTGCGATTGAGAAAATTCAAAAAGGTCTTGCGCTCCGAGTGGAGGATGCTGAAGGGCGCGCGCGCAGTAATAACCTTTGCTTTGTGGGTTTTCCCGAAGGATGCGAGAAAGGGAACATAGAACACTTCTTATCCCAGTGGCTGGAGAGCTGGCTCCCTCCGGGTGTTCTATCACATTGTTTTGTAATAGAGCGTGCACACAGAGCCCTGACACAGAAGCCGCCTGCCGGGGAGCGGCCCCGGCCGGTGATTGCTAAGATTCTGAACTTCCACGACAGAGACACTATCTTACGAGAGGCGAGGGCAAAGGATTCTCTTACATTCGTGAACCAGAAGATCATGGTCTTTCCGGACTATACCAAGATGGTTCAACAACAACGACACTCCTTCATAGCTGCCAAGGCGAAACTGCGAGGCCTGAAGCTCCAGTATTCCTTACTTTATCCGGCCCGCCTTCGGGTGGTATTCCAGTCACGGACCCATTTCTTTGATACCCCAGAGGAGGTCTTCAGGTGGACAGATGAGACGGTGAGGGTCCGGCCGCATGCCCAACCGGGCTTGAATCCGGGTCCGTCAAGGGGTTCGTCACAGGAGCGAGGCGACCAAAGTGTCCAGAGCAAGAGGCGCAGGAGATCTAGGTCGCGGAAGCGCTCCTCCTCTCGCAGTGGAGCACAGGATGGGGCGCCTGCTGACTCTGACCACTCCGGAAAGGAACATTGAAGGACATTGGGGTGCGAGCTTGTCTGCTGTTATCGTGGGCCCCTGCCGGGGGTGGTCGGATGGCTGTGCTCTGCTGATCAGACAGTTGAGGACTGAGTATATAGTGACTGTTCGCTTTGCATATTTGTGATTGTGTGGGGCTGCGGGGTGGGGTTCGGGGAGCTTGTATACACGGGCTTCTTGCCTCCTACTTGGGTGGGAGTTGGCGGGGGGGTTCTTCTTGGTTGAGTGGGTAGTTGGGATCCATTGGTATGGTTGGCCTTGGGCGCTCTGTTTTGGGCCTGAGGTTGCCCATGCCGCGACAGATACTTCAGTGTTCTATGAGGTATAGGGGTGGGTGGCGGGGGAAGGGGGACTGGGTGTTGGGGTGGGGTGGGAGGGACAGGGGGGGTTGGTGGGGGGGTGCACGTGATTTCTAATGCTTTACTACTGATTGTGCTGTCTACTCGGGCCTGCTGCTGGGTGCTCTGGTCTTGTGTCCCCTGGGATCATGTCTGATGCATCAACCCCAGGACTCCCTAGGGCGTCCATGCGCATACTGAGTTGGAATGTTAGGGGGATGCTGGATAAAATTAAGAGGGGAGCAATTCTGCGATGGGGGAAGAGGGAAGCAGCGGATGTACTACTGCTACAAGAAACTCATATGATGGGGACGAAAGTGCTTGGTCTGCAACGCTTTGGCTACCAACAAGTTTTTCATGCTGGTTTTTCTAGGGGCTCCAGGGGGGTCGCCATATTGGTCCATCGCAGGCTGGCTTATGTTCACGAGCGTCAGTGGCTAGACCCGCAGGGTCGGTATGTCTTTCTGAAGGGAATGGTGGGTACGGAATCTGTTGTGTTTGGGAGTATATATGCCCCTCCCCCGTTGCAGTGGTCCCTGGCTGAGAGGCTGTTTGCGGTGTGGGCGGAAATCCCAGAGTCCCTGGCAGTAGAGGAGATTGGAATGATGTGATGGATGCGAGTATGGACCGTCGGAGACCGCAGGGGACACTGACTGCTGCTACCCCCACCCGGTTGAGTGCGATGGTGGAGGGTTTGGGCTGGGTGGATGTTTGGCGACACTTGCATGCTAAGGCCCGTGAGTATACCTATGTTTCAGCTGTGCATGGCTCCTTCTCGCGACTGGACTGTGTCTTTCTGCCCTGTGCGTTTCTGAGTAGGGTGCGGGGGCCAGATATTTTGCCTAGGGGGCTGTCTGACCACTCCCCAGTAGCCATGGATATTGAGTTGCACAGGAGGAGACCACCGTTTAGGTGGAGGATGTCCTCATGGCATCTTCAGCAGGCTGATTAAGTACACCATATGCGGGGGCGATTGCCCATTATTGGCAGGAGAACCTTGGGGCAGACGTGGATGTGATGGTGGTCTGGGAGGCCATGAAGCACACCTTGAGGGGAGTCGACATAGCGTGGTGTGCGGCGGCCCGTCGCCGACGTAGGGAGGCCATAGTTGCAGCTGCGGCGCGCGTGGAGGTTCTTGAGCGGCGGTGTCAGGGAGAGGGAGACTATGTGGCGGTGCAGCTACTCCTGCAGGCGCAACAGTCCTATGCGTCTGTGTTATTGGATGAGGCCCGACAGGCGTGGCTAGCCACGCGAAGTAGGGTTTACCAGTGGGGGGACAAGTCCTGTACTATGCTCCATAGGCTGTGTCAGCGTACCCTGCAGCCACTTACACTGCCGGGACTCACGGATGAAAACGGAGTCACGTTGACGGATCCGGTGGAGTTGGCGGCTAGTTTTGCCCGATATTACGCGGGGCAATATGCGCCGCAGGATTGCCTCCCAGCTGATGCGGTCGATACATTTATTGCTGACTTGCCCCCGAAGGCCGTCTCTGACAAGACGCGAGCGGCATTGGACCTCTCTCTTACGCCGGAGGAGCTGGGTGATGCGCTGGGACAGCTCAACACCGGGAAGGCACCTGGGCCGAGTGGCTTCCCGTGCGAATTCTATAAGAAATTCCAACTCCAATTGGGGTCCCACTACAGGACTGTGTTGGAAGCGGCGCGGGAGCTGGGTCGGCTGCCAGCTGACTGGCGCCACGCTGAAGTGGTGGTGTTCCAGAAACCGGGTAGGCCGCCTGATCGACATGACTCCTACCGCCCTATATCTTTGCTTAACATCGAAGCTAAGTTGCTGGCAAAGGCGTTGGCGAATCGTCTTCTCCCCTACGTGGCTGATCTGGTCCACCCGGACCAGGCTGGCTTTATGCCGCACAGGGCAACGCGGCACAACATTAGACGAGCGCAGACGGCAGTGGACGCGATGGGGGCCACGGGGGAGCGAGCAACCCTACTGTTGGCAGACATTGATAGGGCATTTGACTCCGTGAGCTGGAACTACCTGTTTGCGCTCCTGCCCCATCTTAACCTAGGCCCTGTTTTTATTTCGTATCTCAAGCTGCTGTACACTGACATCACGGCGTCCGTGCGAGTCTCCGAGGCGGTTTCCGAGAGGTTTCCAATTGGTCGGGGAACCCGCCAGGGTTGCCCGCTGTCTCCGTACTTATTTGCGCTGGCCATGGAGCCCCTGGCCTCTTGGGTGCGAATCAATGCGCAGCTACGGGGCTTCAGGTGGGACGGGGGACTTACGGACAGGATCGCACTTTATGCGGATGACGTCCTCTTCTTCCTCACGGACTTGGATAGATCGGGCCCACGGGTGTTGGAAATTATGCGCATATTTGGCGAGGTATCGGGTCTTTATCTTAACCCTCGTAAATCCACCCTGTGGATGCTGGGTGACGGGGCGTATGCGGGCTCCTGGGCGTCAGCCTTGCAGGTGGCGGTTGGAGGCCTGCCATATCTTGGTGTGTTCCTGTCCGAGTCCGTGGCGATCTCTTGGGAGCGCAACGTGATACCGGTTTGAGAAAAGGTCCAGGTGGACATTAGAACGTGGTCCCGGATGCCTCTTACCATATATGGTAGGTCTGCGATCTTTAAAATGGTTGCACTCCCGCGCCTTTTGTATCAGCTGCAGAACCATCCGTTAGTGTTGAATGAATGGTGATACGGAGATAGAGGAGACCCGGCTTATGCTTTAGAGCGCTCGTTGATGGGTGTTAACACGCTGCACACGATCTTGTACTCGGCCAGACTGCGGAGGCGGTTGGCCCGTGCCACGCAAGTGGTTTTTGTGATATGGCGACAGGCGCTGCGACGCATGGGCTGGTGGGGCAGATTGACGGCGGAGACTCCTCTGTGGAGAAATGGGCGACTCCCCGCGTTGGCCTCGCTGGCGGGGTTTGGCGGATGGGATTCTATAGGGATCTCTTCGCTGGGAGATGTTGTGTCCGGAGTAGCCCTCAAATCGTTCCAGGAGCTTAGAGACGAGTTCCATATGCCTAATACCCAATTTTTCAAATACCTGCAGTTCCGCCAAGCGCTTGAGCCCAGTTTGGTGGGTCTGGAGTCGCTGCCGGAGTTCAGCCCCCTGGAAGCGTAAGTTTTCATGGGAGACCTTGGAGACAAGAAGGTGTCACGTATTTATCAAACCCTAGTCACCCATTGTTCCTCTACCCTACTTGCATTAAAGTAAGCCTGGGAAAGAGACGTTGGACCCCTAGATGAAGACGATTGGAGGGAGGCCTTGGAGTCCCCGCGAGGGACTGCTATTGCGGTGCGTCTCAGGCTAGTCCAATTTAAATATCTGCATAGGGCTTACTACACGAGGGAGCGGCTGTGGAAAGCAGGTTTGATTGGGTCCCCGTAGTGTTTGCGATGCGGAGCTGAGATGGGTACCCTGCTGCATACTATATGGTCTTGTGCGGGCCTGACCAGGTTCTGGAGGGGTGTATGAGGCTGTCTGTCGGAGGTGCTGGGGTGGGATCTCCCCCGTACTCATCGACTGGGCCTTCTACATGTGCTGGAGGGCGTGGGGGGGAATACCTACAAGCGCCACCTCTTATTGCTGGGTCTTGTCGTGGCCAAACGGGATTTGGCACGAGCATGGAAGAGTGATCGTGCCCCCCCCCCCCCGTTTAATGTATGGAAGGCAGGGATGGATTATTTTATGGGGCTGGAGCGCCCAGTGTTTGAGGCCAGAGGCTGTCCCCGAAAACATTACAAAATTTGGAAGAGGTGGGCGGAATATAGGGGCTTAACTCTGATACCCCCAGTGGAACCTGACGATGGTCTAGATTTGGAAGATGGAGTCCAGGCCTGAGGAGGCGCATGTTTCCTGGCTTGATACAAACAGTTACTAGAGGCTCACTGGGATCACGTGCACTGGGTTAGGGAGGGATAAGGGGTGGGTAGGTGGGTCACTGGGCGGACGTGGGAGGTGGGGGGGACAAGTGGGGTTGTTTTTTGATTGGGTCTGTGAGATGCTCATACATGTTTTGACGTTTGGCAGGATTCTCCTGACTGTGGAGTACTGCGTATATGCCTTACCTGAACAATAAAATAAAAATTTTGTTGTGGAAAAAAAAATCATTCGAAAATAGTTTCAAAAAAGCAGGAAACATTTGAGAAATAATATTAAGTGGACAATTAGCCGCAAAAAGGGGCATATAACTATACCAATAAACTAAGCTCTTTATGGGTGATTTTTCAATGGGGAGAAAGGGGGGAAGGAAAAGGGAAAAAAGCAACAGTAGTTTCAAAGTCTATACTTTTATACATATATATGTATCTAATAACAAAAAGAAAAAAGAGAAGAAAAAGGAAACCAATCAAGGGGTATGTCTAGAGAGATAATCAGGTAAAGGTAACCATAACAAATCTCTTTTGATTAATAACGGTACAGTTGTGGCATAAGCACGATCAAGTCTGTGAGGGTGACAAAGCAGGTTCCACCAAGCATTATATGCAATTTTTGAAGTGTCTTTCCAGTTAGTAGTGATAATTTGAAGAGAAATTGCAATGAAAAAGTCAATTAATGTATGGACATTACATGGGACATTCCAAATGGGAGAGGAACCACCCAGGAAAATATGTACTATCTCAAAGGGGATAAGTGTAGACCAAATGCGAGACCAAAGAGCTTTGACCACTGGACAGTGAAAAAACATATGAAAAAAATCACTATGATCACAGGGGCAAGACCAACATTTTTTGGAGTCTCGTAATTTGAATTTATAAAGGTCTAAGGGTGTAAAAAAAGCCTATTATAAAAAAAATAGAAAGTCTGTGTGGTACTAGCAGAGCGGGAGACTGTGTGTATTTTAGACCAGAGAGTATCCCAAAGTGATATGGGAAGCGGACCTAGCCCAAGAATTCTCCCTAACAGTTCTAATTTAGATTTGGGCCGTTCAGTAGGGTAATAAAAGAGAAGCTTATAAATGGCAGAGGCTTTAAAGGGAGTGGTGAAGTCTGGTGGGGCGGGGCGGGGAGGGGAGGTACATCATCAGAGGGGGGAAATGTCCAAACAGATAGTGGAAGAAAGAGTATGTGTAAGTAAAAGGAAGTGGGTAGAATGTTTGGTAGAGAGATTAAAAGAGTCACGCAGATCTTGGAGAGATCTTAAAGAGTTATCTTGGAGCAGATGATCATAGGTAAAAATGCCTTTATCGATCCATTGTTTCCAGAAAAGTGCTCTGTTGTTGATCTTGAGGAATTTGTTGTACCAAATCGGGGTCGTCAAATGAAGGGGATGAGGGAGAGAAAAAAGCTGAAAAGTTAAAGCGCTAGTGCTTTTTAATGCTTAAAAACAGGGGTAATGAATCTCGTAGGAGGCTGAGATAAATGGGTAGCTGTAAGAAATGAGAAAGGAGCAAGTTGAGCAAGTTCTAAAGAGCTTCCAGGCTGTTAAAGGGAACGGGATGAATTGGTAAGGAAAGGCCAAATCTGTTTGAGTGTAAATGCAGAGTGAAAACGAGAGATATTAGGAAAATTAACACCGCCCAGATTCTTGGGTTGTTGGGAGACGAAAAAGGGAGATTCTGGCTTTGCGATTATTCCATAAAAATTTCGTTAGAAGACGATTAATGGATTTTAAAAAATAATGAGGGAGGCAAATATGAAGCATAGAAAAGTAAAAGTTGACAAAAGGGGGTAGCCTCATTTTAATAGTCGCCAATCGGCCCCACTAAGAGAGGAACAGTGGGGATCAGCAGTCTGAGTGAAGAGAGTTTTTGAAGTATATCAGAATGATTCATTTTGATGGTCTCTCTGGTCGTGTTAGCATAGTGAATACCTAAACATTTGATAAAACCGGGGTTCCATTCGAATCCTGAGCCTTCAAACATATGAGAAAGGCAAAGCTTATTAAGGGGGGAGGACTTCAGATTTATCAATATTAAGTTTATAGCCGGAAACCATGGAGTAATCGTCAAGTAAAGAGAAAAGTGCAGGTAATGAAACAGCGGGGTTAGAGATATAAAGCAAAATATTGTCTGCATAGCCAGTAAATTTAATTTCTACATCCCTATATTGAAATCCGGAGTAAGAAGTAGAGTTTCTTATTTTTTCTAAAAAGGGTTCTAAAGCAAGGATAAAGAGGAGTGGGGAAAGAGGGCACCCTTGCCTGGTACATCTATGAAGGGAGAAGTAATCTGATTGGACACCATTAACCCAAATAGAAGTTTTGGGTTCAGAATATTATAGTTGAATATATTTAAAAATAGGGGGGCTAAAACCATGCCATCTAAGCGCTCCAAACATAAAATCCCACTTTACGCGATCAAAAGCCTTTTCAGCGTCTAATGTGATAGCTGCAATGGGAGAATCCACCTTTGCAGATAAATGTATAATGTTGAGAAGGGTTCTTCAGTTCTCCGTTATAGACCTACCTTTAACAAAGCCAGATTGATATATATTTACTAAATCGGGAAGAAGTTTATTGATACGGGTAGCTAAAATATTTGCATATATCTTACAATCTGTATTTATAAGAGAAATAGGCCTATAATTTTTACAATGGGAGGGATCTTTATCTTTTTTAGGGAGGAGGCAAAACTGATTTAAAGTGAAGGAAAAAGCGCACAGTAAAACCATCCGGGCCTGGAGTTTTGTCTTTGGGTAGAAGAGAAAGTGCATCAACGATCTCCTTCCCTAAAATTGGAACATCAAGGGAGGAAAGTTCCGTGGGTGCTTTAGGCGATTTAGGGATAGATTGAAAAAAGAGTCAATTTGCTCAAGGGAGGGGATTAGATTCAGGCGTATAAAGGGAAGGATAATATTTAACAAAACAATCAAGAATCTTAGCATCTGAGGTATGAGAGATTCCCTGAGAGTCTTTAATGACAACAATCTTGGATTTCTGTTTTTTAATTTTAAGATAGTTAGCGAGCGATTTGCCTGCTTTATTGCGTCCGCCGTAAATTTTTGCATTGAATTTAAGAAGGTGATTTGAGGCAGAGTCCCAAGAGTGTTTATTATATTGTATTTTAGCTTGGATGAGGGAGGATAAAGAATCAGGAGAATTAGTTGTAAAATAGGTGTTCAAGATCCTTAATCCGTTTAAGAATACGGAATGAGTGCTTCTTTCTTTTGACGGGAAACAAAATCTATGACACAACCTCGGGCAGCGGCCTTGAAAGCATCCAAAAGAAAGTGAAAGTCTGAAGTAGTGTTTAAATTATTGCAAAAAAATTCATCCATAAAAAGCTTGAAGTGGGTAGTGAAAAGTGGATCAAGAAGAAGTGAATTATTGAAACGCCAGCGACGCGAGGCAGGAGGGCAAGATGGATAGTCCATATCTAAGATGACAGGGGCATGATCTGAGATGAGGATGGAACCTATTTCAGAAGGAGTAATAAATTGAAATGCATGTTGTGAGTGAAAAATGTAGTCGATACGGGAATGTGATGAGTGAACTGAAGAAAAAAAAGAGAATTCAAGGGAGTCAGGGTGGGATATTCTCCATGAGTCAACCAGACGTCTAGAGGAGATGGATTTATGGAATGATTTTTGCATTTTATTGGGTACATATCGTGCTTGGGATTTACGATCTATAAAGGGATCCATGAGCTGATTAGTCTCCACCTACAATCAAATCTTTAGCAACTTGAGAAGAAAGAAGGGAAGAGAACTCATTCTAAAAGGATAAATCCACACCATTGGGACCATAAACATTACAAAAGAAAAGATGAACATTATTAACAATGCTATCTAGATACAACCATCTACCATTAGAATCAGAAATTTCATTTTGAACTTGAACAGATAACAATTTATGAAATAAAATAACACCATTTTTGTTATTGACAGCTGGGGAGCAAAAGGCTTCTCCTACCCATTGTTTTCGTAGCGAAGATAAATCCTGCAAAGAAAGGTGAGTTTCCTGCAACAAAGCTACTTTACATTTCAAACGAGCCAAATGAGATAAAATACGTTGCTTTTTGATAGGGTTTCTAAGACCCTTAACATTCCATGAAATAATGCGAAGACCATAGGAAGAAATAAAGAAAGAGTAGGAGAAAAGGCATAATCGAGTTAAGAGAAGAGGAAAAAGGAGGATAAATTAGAAAAAACAGTTAAAGAGAAAAAGATGAACAGTATGTCAGTGTGATGGAGAAAAGGAATGTGTGGACACCACCAAAGGAAGATCCAAGTTACAACAGGATAGCGAAAGGAAACAAAAAAGCAATGTACCGGGAAAAAAGAAGAGAGTAAAAACCAGTGATTGAAAAAAATGTTGCGAAGGAAAAAGAAGTGAAGGGAAGTAAATGTAACATAATAAAGCCAAAGAGTAAGGAAAATGGAGAGAGAAAGAGGACCTTGTACTGAAGAGAAAAGAAAAATAAGAATGAAAGGAAAGACAAGGAAAGAAGAGATAGAAAAGGAGAGAAAGATGGAAGCAAATTTTCCAATAATAGTAAAGAAAGAGATGGCAGAAAGCCAAAAGGCTATAGCCATGATGCACAAAAAGAGGAGAACAGACAATAAAAGGGGGGCGGAAAGGAGAAACCAAGACAGCCGCATCACAGGGATGGAGACAAGGCAGAGCCGACGTATTCAGTATGATAACCTGAAGGAAATAAACAGGCCTGGACAAGATGACTAGAACAGACGAGAAGAAAAACACAAAATGCAGAAAAGACCATGTAAAAGGGGAGCTTACCAGGATACACGGAGGGACATCAACGGGGTGTGCGAATCTGAAAAACATGAAGGGTAAACACAGGATTCAACAAACGTCAGTAACTAATGGATCTGAAACAAATAACAAGACAAGGGACGATAAGCATAAATACAAGATGGGAACAGAAAAACAAAGGGAAAAAAAACAGAAGGGAACCAGAAACATCTTAAAAGGGAGTATTAGCGTTTGCTCAGTTCCATCTGCTCTTCCCGATGAGTATGGATTAACTTCCAAAGGTCAGCTGGATCCTCAAAAGAAAAAGATCTGTCCTTATAAATCACTTTGAAGAAGGAAGGATGTATGAGACCATAACAGGCATTCATCAACTTTAAAGCTGGTCTGATGGCAGTTTGTTTGGAGACATCTTGGCTGAAGAAGATTTTGTGTCCTGACCAGAACATTTGTTTGTGCTGTTTAGCCGCAGTTAAAATAGCCATTAAATCAGAGTATAACAAAAAATACGCTATGATACCTCTCGGTTTGCCAGCTGAAGATACATTCAGAGGCCCCAATCTGTGAGCCCTCTGAATATTGAAGTCAGCGGTTTTGGAGAGACCAGCGATCTGTAAAACCTGGGTTTTGAAGAAGAGAATCATGTCGGACCCATCTGAACCTTCAGGAATACCATAAATTTGCAGGTTGTTACGACGATTCCGATTTTCTAAATCCTCTGTGGATTTCTTCAGTAAGATAACTTCCTTGTTAAGAGCTTCTGCTTTCGCAGTTACATCCTGGGCATCACTTATTTTTTGTTCAACATCAGTTAAACGTACCAAGCCAGAGCATTTTCCCCCAATCCTTTGAAGAGTTGTCGTAGTGTCTGAATTAAATGGACGAATAAGACGCAGTTCATCCATTATATCCTCTAGCGTAATAGGGAGAGGAGATTTGGTTGAAGATGAGGGATTTTTTTTCTGGCGTTTAATAGCGCTAGTTGAGGAGTCCGTGCGCCCTCCAGAAACAGTTCCAGAGATACCATGAGCTTTATTCGTTTGTGAATGCTCCATCGCGAGGAAATAATATGCAGCACAGGGTTGAAAGGAGGCACTAAAAACAAGCTATACTGAGGCAGCTATCAAAATAAGGTGAAGCTTGAGGCAAATAGTGATGGAATGTTCACAGAAACCATGAAAATAAAATATCCTTGAGAGGAAAATCTGTGAATAACTTGATAGTGCGTGAAAAGCAAAGTAAAAGTCACGTAAAAGTCACTCATTTTGGTTGAAGAAAAAAAAACGCACTACTAACCAAAAAAAAGGGCTTCACCAAATCACTGCGTAGAAATACAGCTCTAAAATAAACAACATGTGGAAAAATATAGCTAAGTGGAACAGAAAATGTCTCAGTAGATAACGATGACCAACTGTGTCCCTTCCGAAGAAAAAATTATCATTGCGTCACCTGCATAATTGCGAGGAACTACTGGGAAGCCACCAAAGAAGGGGAAAAGCATATGTTTTGTAGAAAAAAAGGAAATGTGATATAAATGCAGTCCATAGAACCTGAGGAAAAGCGAAACAGCAACATTTTGCATAGCTGGAGGGAGCCAAATCAAAAAAGAAGCTCAGTTTTTGAGGCGAAGAGAATATTCGCGGCGAAAAATGTATCAAAATGGTGGCCGCGAGGTGCCCTCAGGGTTAATAGGGATTGTCAGCAAGATTAAAAAAATACACCTTCCCTCGGGCACCGTCGGCCGCAAAGCACATGAAAGTGGTCCTGGCAGCTTCCGACGACATAATATCGAATGCGAAGCCGAAAACGAGCCTTTTAGTGGGACCTTCGTGGCAGAGTAATTGCCGCCGCCGCGGAGCTCCTCTAGGACATGGCCATCTTGCCGCCGCACGCCTCAGTAATTTGATTCTTAAATTGTAAAAAAAAAAAATGTATTCCCAAATGTATAAATAATACAAAGTCATTTCTTTCTCAGCAGGAAATGCAGTTGTCCCACTTTAACTTTCTTATTATTTTTTAAAGTTATGCCCATTACTCTTGCATTTGTCTTTAGGTCTTCCTAGAGATCACCCTGAGAGCTACCATTCGTACATGTGGAACAATTTCTTCAAGTACATCGACATAGACCCTAATAATGCTCACATTCTTGATGGCAATGCCCCAGATTTGCAGACAGAGTGTGAGGCATTCGAAAAGCTGATCAAAGAAGCTGGCGGAATTGAACTATTTGTTGGAGGTAAGAAGAAGCTCTGTTGAGTAACCCTCCCCATGCCGATGAATCTTTAATACAGGCACATAATATAATAAGTACTGGATTTTTTTTGTAAACACTACTGATTTACTGGGCTTAATGCAGCATGTAAGTTCTTTGCAAACCAAGTTCCACAAATGAACAAAATAGAGATTTTACACTGCCTTTCTTTTTGTTGAATAAAGAAGGAACAATTTCAATTTCACACTATTTAATAATTTCACAAGCTGCCTAAAAGGACCCCCAAACACTTTTTAAATTATTACTTCCACGTTTTCATATTTTTACACGTCTTTGCCACTTTAAGGCCCCTTGATTACCAGTGACCTAGAGGAGTAGGTGCTATTTATTGCACCTGATAAAATCTGATTCCCTGTGGAATTTGAGTCCTCTTATTCCAGGTTTTTGGGGAATAGCATGAGGATTTTGGTTCTTACTGCACCAAAATGCGCATGTCATGGTAAATGTCATACTATTTTCCCCTATACAATTCTGGAAGGTTTTGCCAAAGTTTAATGAAGGTTTCAAACTTTATCACACTTGGTAATTACTGTGTGCGATAGGTGCAATACGCTCGACAAAACTTGGTATTCTGCCCCCTTTGCTGGGGTCAGAAAACTCTGGCCTGGTTACAATCAGAATATTGCCGAGATAAAAAGCTCCTGTAATCCTTTGAAAAAACTGGGCAAACACAGTTTAGCTTTTAACATATAAATTATGCCCACTAATCTATAACAAGTGGACAACTATCGCTATAGGTAAGTGACATCTTTTCTCAATCACAGAATCCATTTCAAGCTCTTGTTTGGTCTAGTTTTTATTTTTATTTCCTTAACACATTTGGTTTCCGATTTCGGAAACAACAATGCAACAGAAATTATTTAGTAACAATAGTTTTGTGTAGCAGTGAGTGGAAGCAATTTGGACTACAATTCTACTATATTAACATTGATTACATGGCATAATAGGTCAATATTTTTAGTTTGCCAAGACCAAGCTGTACCGTAGACAAGAGTCTCCTAGAACTGAGAGAGTCTTGTTATTGAATCTATGGCCTACTACATAATTATTTGAAGTTTGAATGTGGTACACAGTATTTATGGAATTAACATTTTCCACTGAGATCCAAGCTTGGCATGGCTGTGCTTTAGGTTCAGATAATTTAGAACTCTTTCAGTTTGATTTTTTTCTTTTTTTTATTTGACTTTTTTGTCTTGTATTTGTGAAGGCATTGGCCCAGATGGCCACATTGCATTTAATGAGCCAGGATCCAGCTTAATGTCAAGGACAAGATTAAAGACTTTGGCAACGGATACCATTTTGGCAAATGCAAAGTACTTTGATGGTGAGCTCTCCAAAGTACCAACCATGGCATTGACTGTCGGGGTGGGGACAGTGATGGATGCCAGAGAGGTAAGAAATTCAATATCACTTAACAACAGAGCTGAATATTAAATGTTTAATCTTTTAAAGATCTACACTGTACTTTTACTTTGCTCGTTATGCTATTCAGAGGTATTTGCAAAGGAGGCATGAATTTATATTGGTAACCTACACTTATTATTGGTTTCTTTGGAGTTATATTGTTGCAGAATATCTTTCTAGATGGACATGATCAACCATATTTTTCAGATTCTTGGACTAGAGCAGTGGACAAGTTTACAGTTAAATAAAATAATAAGTAAAGTGCAAATAGACAAACCATCCTCCTTGATTTGAAATACTATGTGATTAAAATACTGTCATAAAAAGTAGGCAGGAAGTACAGTTCTGTATAATACTGAGAGCTTTTACAGATATAAATATAGCAGTATGGCTGTTCTGGACTGATAGCATTTAAAATCTTTTATTCAGTTTTGTTTATTTTAATCAATAGTGTGGTTAAATTAAGCAGTTGGAGTTCGTCACCACTGTGACTCTTAAGTTTGTTTTTCAAGATCCATTAATGTTGCTACACCATGTGATTCTTGGGACCTGATCATGTTAAGAGGCACTTAACAGTAGGCTGGGTCTGGTTGCTTAGTGGACTAATGCGTCCACTGTAGGGGCTTGTGTTTGACCTCATGGTTTAAATCCGGGCGGGTTAATTCATCCTTCTGAGGTCAATAAAATGCAGACCATTGAGTTGGGTAAAAATAAACATCTGTTATTCAGCGCCAAGATATAATTTATGGTGAACATGTGCTTTATAAATGCACATTATGTTATGTGTATGTTTATGGAAGCACATGCATAACCCCGCTTATATCCAGTGGTTAAAGATTGTATTCATGATTGTTAGGAAACTGGAACTGGAATTTAGACCATATGTGCCTCCAAGATCCCCAGCATTTTTACCCCAATAAAAGTGGTATTTCGGATTTCTCTCTAGCTTATCATCCAAAAAAAGGGTGACTGCTGAGGCAATCCTTTACTAGATGAAGAATGATGTGATATAAACTACAGATAATCATATCCTGCTAAATGTCCTTAGCTAGAAATAGTTGGAATTGTGTTCCAGCATCCTCTGAATGTTGATATCAAATTTGTTATTCTTTTAAAAATCTTAGTACATAATAATCACAGTGATAAAGTCTCACAGATATTTTGTTTATGAATTTCATACTTTCTAGGTCATGATTCTCATAACAGGAGCTCATAAAGCATTTGCCTTATACAAGGCCATAGAAGAAGGTGTGAACCACATGTGGACTGTTTCTGCTTTTCAGCAACATCCTCGCACAATCTTTGTTTGTGATGAAGATGCTACTTTGGAACTGAGAGTGAAAACTGTGAAGTATTTTAAAGGTGAGTGTTGGTGTCGGGCTGCAGAGTGAGACGGGTATAGAATATTGCCATCATTGGATAGGGTTGGTTTCTTTTTTAGAAGACTAATGAGAATTCAGCTATTTGTACATACATTGAGACAAAAGAACATGAAATTCTAATACTGTGTAAGCTCCTTTTTTCTTTTTCCAGTTCTGATTGTAAAGTTTCCTAACATTTTGTGCTGGCAAAAGGGATGTAGCCAAAAGCCTAATAAAACCAGTCAGTCATTCTGTAAGTACTTTCGATGTAGGTGGAATTTCATGTATTTGTGTTGCTTAGTATTTGACAGAAATGAGCAATACATTTTGGAATAATATTTGAAATCACTAACCCTGCCAACATATCAAGGTTGCGTAGCAACTCAAACCACTTGCAATTATTCCCCCATGCAATGTTTATTTCCCCTTTCGCTTCACAGGCTCTCAAAAATAATCCATGCTGTTGTACTTTGTAAACAGAAGCCTGATCGCTGAATACTAAACGAAGATCTTGAAGAGCACCTATATGTAGCACATGTGACCATAGTTTGGAGGTGCAGCTGAGATGATGGAGGTTAGTTACATAGTCATTGTAGGGAGGCTGGGTCGTCAATCTATTAGTTTCATTAACAATATAAACAAATTGACAGAATTTGAACAAAGTTTAAGTGGAATTCTATATGATGCAGACAGTGGCATACTATAGAGCAGGCTGATATGACATCTTTACTGACCAGACGGAACTTCTCAAATTTGCTTGTTTTAGTTTATTTTACTTTGATACTTTTAACACATAGGCTGATTTCTAAATCACTAAGATTATTCACCAGATGTTCATTTTCCTTGACTGTATCTGAGAACATACATTTTTCCTCTCACCTTTCCTGCAGTTGTTGCTTTGGCCCGTGTATTCAGGGACTGTAACCCGGAAGGCAGAGCAGAGTGGAATTCTCATCTGTGCTGTAGCCGAAGGACTTGGAGTACTGAGCAACGTGTACTTGTGTTAATATCTGAGTTTCAGCATCATAATCCGTCTTGAGAGTGGTAAACCCACGTTCATAGTTCAGGCAAACATTTCTTAGTTGGCACTCCTTTACCAAAATGCATAAACTAAAATAAATGAAGCAACATTGATATGAAAACAGAAGGGTTAAGTATGCCGTCAAGTTACATGGAGCAGATGAATTTGGCTCCACTTACAGAGCAAAATATTAGTTTTACTTGCAAACAAATAGAGGAAATGCTAAACTTCACAATTAGAGAAATTCAAGCTGATCATCTGATAGTGATAAATATGTGCCTTACATTTTCAGTAGAAAACAGATAATGGACTGTGTTGTAGAATTATATGTATGGAAATGCGTTTGCCCCAGGTTAGGAAATTATAAGTAATGGCACCAATGATGATCTTGCCCCTGGACAAAAAAGTGACTTGACAGATGACATTGCCTGGCATTTCCTGATGCTAAGCCTCAGATACAACAGAAGAAATTGATTAGATTCTTCCTGTTGGACAGAGATATAACTGTCGAAAGAAGCAGTGGCTTGGCAGTGGGCAGGGAACTAGTATTGGATCGTGAATAAAGCCAGAATTAATTCTGAAATTGGAGACTCAGTCTTTTGCGTACCATGAGGTCGCATAGCCTCTTTTGCTGAGAGTGACGAGAAAAAGGGAAACCGTGTTTGGACTTCCTATGCCTTTTTGTCTTGTACTTACCTGATGACTTTGAATGTGACGATGACCTCTCTCGGGAGCGAGAACACGTCCTTGGCTTAAACCGGGATCGGCATTCCTTGCCTTCTTATGATGTTCAACACATAGACTTTGGCCCTACTGTCCTTGGTGGCCTTCAAATGTATTTGAATGCAGTCGCTGTATTACTGCGAGGAGCTCACAGACACCAGAGACAGACCTTGTAAGGTTCCGTCAATGACATTTGTTTGTGGCAGTCACTGCAGGATTTACAACCTGTACTTTCATTTCAGGGGGATTTGTGCCCCTTGAAATGCACACTGGAAAACCTTTTAGAAAACGTTTTCTTTCAGGTGAATGAAGCGAGGGAGCGAGCTCCGGATGTGCATTGGAAGGCTTGGAAAGTAAGAAACTGACATCGATGTGCACAGGTGACTGATACATTGTGGCTGCAATGTCATTTCCTGGGGTGGGAGTGACTCACCCATGAGCGGCACACCACCTGTGGGCAAATAAGGAAATTACTGAGATTAATCTCCAGATCAGTCTGGCGCCTGGGTGAGAAATCTGCAGTTCGAAGTATCCATCAGAAAATAGTTTTTAAATGCAAGTCACTGTAAGGCCATATTAAGATTACATTTCTACATATCCTACTTTTAAATAACTGCCTTGTGGACTGAAAGACCTACAAAAGGGTGACTTACGAATATTTAAAAGGAAGAAAAGGTAGGTTTTCTCTTGTCAAAAAGGGTTATTTTGACAGGTCACACTGCAGGTTCTATACTGCAGCAGTCAGGCTACACAGGGGCACTGTCAATATGGTGGATGGCACTATATATGCTTTAGTCCCAAATTTAAATTCCAGATCCTGAGTGTATTTTCTACAAAAGGACTTGCAGGCAAGTTAAATGTACCAATGAGGGATGAGTCAGTCTAACCATGTTTTGAGGGGGGGGGGGGGGGGGCAAAAACACTTTACTACTGGTTAGCAGGGGTAAAGTGTACAGAATTCTAAAGCCAGCAAAGCAGATAGGAAAAAAATCTGGAGGGACATCGGGCACAAGATGGTAATTTTCTACAACATTCTATCCCTCAAAGATATAGAAATGGGTGGGCATCTGGTTATTTAGGTTTATTTACTGTATGACGCTGCATTTGAGTTTTTACTAGTCGTGAATTTCACAATCCACATATCATATTGCCCAGTAATCACTGACTGGCGCTGGTCACCAAGAAAAGATCATACTTAAGAAACCACCAATAGAAGCTCTCTGTGGACCGAGGAATGTTTGAAATCTCCATGTGCCAATCCTATGCACATAACTCTCCTATAACTAACAAACTTCTCCCTAGTCCTGTGTAAAACATCCAGTCAGCTATTGAAAGCTGTGTCCTACAGTGTGGGATGGAAACCGAAACATTGGCATTAATATAAAACGAAAGAAGGCACCTGAATATAACTTTTACGACTGCAGTAAGTCCTGATGCATAACTTAAAATGGGCCTTAAGGGTATTTATGTTTGCAGTCTTCTATGAGATGGTCCCATCAGTGTGACAGAAAATAATGCAATAATTGAAAACCTAGTGCAAAGAGGCCTGCACCACAGGTTCTTTGGAGATGGATGAGCTGAAAGGAAAGGGGGGTACACTGAAGCTGGTTTATATCGCTGGGAACAGTGGAAGTTGTTTGCTTTTCCCATATTACTAGCATTGGCTCTGTGAGTGCTTCATCAAATGGAAGCAATGGTTTCGTCTTGTGGGAGGTGGAATGCGGGGTCTCAGTAAGAATGCTTGATTTGACTTCCGTGGATTGCGGCTGTAGGTCAAACATGTCCACTGCCCTCCTGATGATGATACCTGATGATGGTCTGATAAGAGTTCACCTCCAGTGGGGGATGTTCCATTGGAGATAGCAGTTCCCGTGCTGGGGCGCATCAAGCCTGCAAATTCTGGGTCCAGTGTGTCGTCCCCATATCATCCACCCTGAGATCATCTTGAGGGTCTACACAGACTAATAGAGGAAGGCAGATATTACTTTAGAGACACTTCTAAAGTAATATTTGCCTTCCTCTATTAGTCTCTGTGCCTCTCTTCAGGAGCGGTGGGATATCACTGGCAGACTCTCTGGCTGATCCGTATGTGGCATCAGCTGAGGTGGAGGCAGTGGTTGGGGTAGAGACCATGTCTGCTGCGTCACCAATGGTGTTATCAGTGGCATTGTTTGGGTTATCTGTGGCGCCGAGAGATGTTGAAGTCCGGCTCCAAGGCAGATGAATGTGGAACGACTCATTCAGGTGTTTTCACTCTTTGCGTCAGTCCCGCTGGTAATGTTTGATTAGGGCCAGATTCACCCGTGATACTGGAGTCAATGAAAAAAAATTGCATGAAGGGCAAAGAGTGGTAGACGGCTGCAAACCTCCTCACAAGTAGGCCATCAGATCCATGAAGCCAGCTGGCGCTTCAGAGGGAATCATGGCATTGCTGAACATGCTGAATATGTAGTATACAAAAAGTGGGAAATGAAATGCTTGAATTAACCTCAGCCATTGTAAATTACTCGGGCGCATCCTAGTTCATAGTTATTTTGCCAACCTTGCCCCCTCAGTTTGGACCCATCCATATCTAAATCATTTGTGACCCTGCTGTTATGTTATTATTCCATAAGAATAGTTGAGCCTCAAATGCTAGGCCAGGTACTCCCTGAACTTGAAGATTAGCATCCCAAGATCAGTTTTGCCCTAGTTAGGGCTCATCAGTCGGGGGTATAGCTTGATTCCAATGGCAGTGTACACAGGACTCGCATCTGGACATACTCAGTCAATTCAGGGCATCGCACTTAAGCAAACAAAAAGTGATGGATCGGATGCTTGAATTAGTTTCAGCCACTGGTAATTACTCTGGGCTACATCCCAGTCCATTGTTATTTTGCACACCATGCTACCTCTGTTCCGACCCAGCCATATGCAAATCAGTCTTGAACCTGCTCCATTGGGAACCGTCCAGCCTGAACAGCCGGGCCACGTCCTCCCGAACAGGAATACAAGCAACCCAAGACTGGTTTGCTTGTATTAGCATTCATCATTCAGTTATAGCTTGGTTACAGTGACCCATTGATGGATCTGTAGCAGTTGCTGGAAACTCTGGGTATGGCTGAGCAGGCTGTAGCCTTGGAGGTAGCGCCGCAGGTGGTAGTGTCCGGAACCAGCACTGGGATGCATGAAGTCGCATGTGCTGGATCTTCTCTGCTCCTTCACAATCTCTTTAAGAGGGCCACTGTGCCCAACAGTGGTGATTAAGGCATTTTACTCCTTATGTCTCGGGCCTGATCTACTATGGTTTTTGAGTAATTGAGCAAAGACCCCCGTCTGCAGGTGACTCTCAGGGTATGCGTTGTCCGACCAGTCCATGGCTCCCATTTGGTGCTGGTGGTGGCGACGGGGGTGAGGGTGGATAGGGGTTGGATACAGATTACTAAACACGGGCTTTCAAGCAGCAGCAATTTGTAATTGTCCAACCACATACTCACTTTTATGAAAAGTGGCAAGTATTTTTTTTTTTTTTAACTACCCAAACAAATGGCATTCACAAACATTTTACACAGTCCTTCCCTGGTGTCGGAGCTGTAGTGTTTCCCTGACGATTCCTTTTTGCACTCACTCCTCATGTTAGCGCCCATGGTTATTCCCCATTCACTATAGGTAACATCCAGGGTATACCCCACTAGTAGTCAGCCTCAAGCGTCCATTACGACTCTGATTTGAAGTCAGTAATTTTCCAGTGCACACATACTCAAATTAGCAGCAAAATCCCCAGGGGCTGTTAGGCCTGAATCAAGTCTTACCTGGTCTGGCAAGAGGGAAGAATTCGGAATACCGGAATGTGCGCCGTGCACTATGAGCCTCAAACTCCGACCAAAAGCTGTTATCTTTTGGCTTAGGCTCTCAAGTTGCTGTTCTGTGGTTAGAAAGTACACCCAAGCACCAGCCAAAGGTCCAGGAACTAGGGAGCACCTGTTGGGGGTTAGGACTCAATCTCACAGGCTACACCAGCGGAGCCCAGGGCAGGTCCAGTGGCAGCTGGGCACTGTGCAGGGCTTATTTAGCTTTTGCTTCCCTGAAGCTTAAGAGGAGGCTAGCCAATTAGCCCTGGAGGTCAACTCACTGGTCCTCGGCACAAGTGGGAGCAGGTCCAACCCTTGGTGCCTTTCTCCACAAAGTCAACAGCAGGAGCAGCCCTTCTCTTTCAGAAGTCCTGTCTTAGTTCAGCAGGTGCAGCCTTTCTCGTTGCAGCCTTCATTTCTGTCGTTCAGAGTTTCTGCAGGTGCAGTCTTTCTTCTCTTGTCCAGCAGTGTTTTGAGGCTGGTAGCCAAGGGTGCCACTTTTATTGCAACTTCAAGTTTGCAGATGGGGAAGGACTCCCAGCCAATGGGGCAACCCCTCGCACTTTTACATTGTTTTGAGCCAACTCCACAGGAAGCAATCTCAAATCCAAAGTGTCAGGATCCTTCTTTACTGGGTAATAGCTGTGGGCAAACCCCTATGGTGTGCCCAGTATAATCGGCCACACCTCTTGAAAAACGTTCTGCGATGGGTCCCCCTTATGAAGGAGATGTCTACACAGAGGAGCGGGCTAGGTGTGACTTATATTTGCCTATCTATTAGAGACTTCTAATTTAGTTACCCTTAAAATTTCCCCCTGGAGTCAGTCTGGATCTGGAGATTCTTCATTTGCAGTACCCCTGCACGCTGGTATGTGGCGTCAGTCGGCTCTACGGCCATCCTCAGTGTTGTGCACGCTAGAGTTGACATTAGTGGGACCTAAATAGACGCCGCCTGGGCACGTTGAGGTCAGTTCTTTCTTTTTATGTGCCAACCTCAGCGCAGATCCGGAGGAATCTACCCCTTGACGTTTATTTGGCTACCTTGGACTCCTGATGGCGTTGAGATGTCCCAGGATAGGACTGGATTCAAGCCCTGTGGATCCCGTCATCGGATGATGTTGCGATGGATCCACACCTCGTGTGCCTCTGGTGCGCGGGGCACGGTCGGCATCAGGAGCCTCTTCGCTAGGAACAACGTCGGGGTAGGTTCAGCCGTCGGTGCCTGGTTGATCGCAAATAGCATCTCTATCCGGAGGTGGAGCAAGGTCTCTTTCAGCGGCGGGGAGAGCCTTGGTTAGATCTGTTTGCCTCCAAAGAGAGAGAATGTGCAACGTCAGCAGTATTGTGTGCTGGAGTTTCAATGGCAGTGCTCGCTCGTCTACGCTTTTCATTATGAGTGGAGCTTCGGCCTCCGCTACGCCTTTCCGCCTTTACCAATTCTGCCCAGAGTGCTCAAGAAGATTACACATGGCTGGGCCCGGTCATTCTTTTGGCTCCGGATAGGGCACAAAGAATCTAGTATTCCGACGTTCTGAGCATGGCCATCGATCCTCCAATCAGACTGCCCCTTCGGGAGGATCTGTTGCAGCAGCAGGGGATGGTTCTTCACCCAAACCTGTCCATTCTCCACCTCCTTGCAAAGAGATTGAGCATGGCCGTTGACCGCTTTCGACCTTCCAACCAAAGTCTGTGATGTCATTTTGGCAGCCTGGCATCCCCACACAAAAATGGTATACGCCTGTAGATGGAAAATATTTGCGGCATGGTGCACAGCAAAGGCTGTTGAGCCTCTTTCTGCCCCTCTTTGGGAGGTTCTATTGTACATACTTTCTTTGGCCGGGCATGGTTCTGCTTTGGGCACCCTAAAGGGTTATCTTTCGGCTATATCTGCATTTCTGAGACTTACAGATCAGCCGCCTTTCTTCAAATCTACCATTGTCAATAGGTTTCTTAAAGGCGTATCTCACTTGTTTCCTCTGTCTCCTTTCATAATGCCCCAAAGGGATTTAAATTTGGTCTTGATTTTTCTTATGTGTGCTCCCTTCGGGCCTCTTCATAATTGCCCCTCAGGCTTCTAACCCTTAAGACTGCTTTCTTATTTGCCATCAATCTCTGCTCGCAGAGTTAGCGAGCTCCATGCTCTACCATCCAAGCCTCCTATCTATCTGTCCATCCTGATAAAGTGGTGCTTCGAACAAGAGCTTTGTTCCTCCTTAAAGTGGTCACGCCCTTTCATGTGGGACAATCCATTGCACTACCAACCTTTTATCTGTCCCCACATCCCTCCAAGGAAGAGGAGAGACTCCACTGCCTGGACCCAAAGCATGCGTTGTCTTTCTATCTGGACTGTACCAAAGACTTCTGGGTGGACTATCAACTCTTCATTGGCTACGTGGGTGCCAAGAAAGGTCGGGCAGTGTAGAAAAGGACCATCTCTCAATGGATTGTCCTCTGCATTAAATTGTTCTACGCATTGGCAAAGAAGCAACCTCCTGTGGGTTTACGAGGCAACTCTACTAGAGCAACAGCAGCAACCACTGTGTTGGCATGTGAAGTCCCAGTCCTGGATTTCCCTCAGGTGGCAACGTGGGCCATCTATGCACACGCTTACCAGACACTACTGCCTGGACAACCAAGTCCAGAGAGATGGGTAATTTGCCTGTTCGGTCCTCCAGGACTTCCTCGGGTGATCTTGGTTTGCAGACCCTCCCCCTGGGTTGGTATTGCTGGGGTACCTATTCTAAGGGTAAGGAATCTACAACTAGAAATCTATATAAGATGAGTAAGTTACTTACCTTTGGTAACAATATATGTGGTATAGCCATATTCTAGTTGTAGATACCTTGCCGCCCCACCCATCCTCCCCGCTCTTCAAACTGATTTCTAGGGATAGGGACTCCCGTAAAGGGCCCTAGTTTTGGCTCACCAGTGGTCAGTGTCTTTCATGGCTCTTTGTTTCTGGCATGGAAAGTTGTGTTAAGAACTGACGTCAGCATGCCTGATCAGCGTCTATGTAGGTCCTGTGATATCATTTCCGGCGTGCATGAGGCCGACGACTGACATGGAGCTGACCGACACCAGCTACCAACTTACAGGGATACTGCTAATGAAAAATCTCCGGATCCAGACTGACACGTGGGGGAAATTTTAAAGGTAAGGAATCTACAACTAGAATATGGCTCTACCAGATACATTGTAACGTACTCTTCAGAAGTGGTAGTCTCTTTGAAGCTGGGCTATCTGTGGCCACAGCCCTTAGATCACCATGTCAGCGGGAGATCACACCTCCTCCCTCCAGCAGACCTTTTGTTCCTCTTTCTTGAGAGCCATTCACACCTCCTGTGAGAGCATATGCACTGCACTGGGGCCTGATCAGCAGGGCCCAGTGTATTTCATAGTCGAAAAACCAGGAGCATCAGTCCAAAAAATGTAGGGTGATCATGCAAACAGAATCCTTTCCTTACAATCACCATGACTTTCTTAAGTGTAGATAAGTAGTTAGGAGCTATCACAAAAAAAAGAAATCTAGTGTGCCCTGTATGAAAGAATCTGCCAATCAAGGCTGTGGCTATTAGTGACACTTTTGCAGAGTAAAGAGTCGCTTGGTCTGGATTTCTTGTGTTGTGATACACTACCAACAGAATACTCCAATTACAAAAATATTAACAGTCGTTGCACTAACCATCTTTACTACCAGCCTAGCTCTCCAAGCATTTTCAGTAGAATTCACTGACTTTCTTTGTCATTTCAAGCCAACAAATTTCAGCAGTTAGTCTTTCCTCACTTTCTGGTTACCCGTACCAAGCCCAGTGAAACTCATGTTCAAACCGAAATAGAAATTCTGTGATATTAATTCACAGCCAATGTTCTGGCAAACCTTTTTTATCTTGCTATGACCCAAGTTTTCTTTCTAGGATTCATAATGCAATTCTGTGATTTCTATTGCAGTGGTTTCCACACTTATTTAGAACCACAACCCAATGTTCAGAATAACAAACCTTCACAACCCACCTAGCATTAATGGACATGAGTCCGGCATTATTTTTTAATTTAATTAAAGCATTGTGTGGTACGCGTGTGTGTGTGTGTGTGTGTGTGTGTGTGTGTGTGTAACGTCCTTTATGGGCAGCACATTTTCCATGGAAATAGCTACTAAGTTTGTACAAACATACAGTTTTACTAATGAAACTATATTGCACACAAATGATAATGTGTGGAAATCCAGTTTCAGTGAATATTTATCATTTGTCCATCTCCAATTCAAGTGCAAAGCCTTTTTTTGGGTATTTGGAGTAGTTCGTGCTTAGGCCCCTGTAACATTTTGTCCACATAAGGTATCCACACCAAATTTGCGTCCTTTTCTTCCAACATCATGGGGATTTTTAAGGTACCAAGGGTTTGTGGAATCCTCTTGAGGGGATCCGGAAATTAGGCAAAATGCAGCATTTTGGTTTTTTTAAATTGGGAAAAAGTGCTGCAGAAGAAAGCATCTGTTTTTTCCCTGCAAATGCTACCAACAAACGGTTTGTGGTGCTGAAAGCACCATCTTCACAGCTATCAGGGACAACCAGACTTTTGTCACAAAACCAAAATTATTTACACAGTTTTGGCATTTTACTGGCACACAGCCTATTTTGCTACTTTTTGTGCTTTCAACCTCCTTCCAGTTACTGGTAGAAATGGGTGTGAAAGCAATAATGGATTTCGGAATGCTATACATTTCCGAAAAGTAGACCGAATTCTGAATTCAGCAAGATGTCATTTGTGCAGATCCTTAAGTTTTTTTATAGAAACTAACAGTTGAAAATAAGAAAAATTGAAAATCAGTTGAAAAAACAGCCATTTGTGCCAACGCTTTCACCTGTACCTTCTTCTAAAAATGACAGATTTTTTAAAGTATTATACTGCTACATTCGCTGGACCCTTCAGGTTGTGGGGATATATAGGACTTGTAAGTTCACCAAGAATCAGAGGAACCCAGAGCCAATAACTGAGCAGCGTCTTGCAATGGTTTTCCATTGTGTACCAGGTACATGGCAAATCATTTGGTAAAATATAAAGAGTGAAAAATAGGTATCAAAGACACCTATGTATTTCCGAATTGGGAACAAAGTATAGAGTTAAGAAACAGTAGCTCTTTGCACATCTTGAAATTGTGGGTACCCATACTAGCGTGTGAATTACAGGACATTTTTCATAGTTAGTTCTTTTTTACACATTGTCTCAAATTTGGAAGTCAGAAATACAAAGAAAGTCCATAGGTAATAACATTTGCTCTACAATTCTGTGTTCCCCTAAGTCTCCCGATAAAAATCGTACCTCACTCGTGCAGGTGGGCCAAGTGCCAACGGCAGGGAAGGGCCCAAACGTATTGTGGAGATATAAAAATGACCTATCACAAAACGACCTGGTTTTGCAAGGGGGTCATCTGGGTTTTTGGCCCAGGGCTCGGCGGCCATCTAGGGAAACCTACCAAACCAACACATTTCTGCAAACTAGACACCAGGGGGAGTTCAGGGAGGTATGGCTTGCACGGACCTCCTCCCCCACCCCCAACGTTTTCCTACCCAGAACCCCCTGCAAACCTCAAATTTATCTGAAAAAAATCTTTTTTCTCACATTTCTATGAGGGAAGGTTGTGGGATTTTAAAAAAAATAAATGATTTCGGTGTGGGGCGATCCCCAAGCAGGAATTTAGGGAGGGGTACCAGTGGAAAGGGGAGATTCTCCCTTTTCCAACGATACCTCTCCTGACATTCTACATGCTCAGGGGGCTGAGATAGCCACCAAGAGCACGTAGAAAGTGAAACTGAAATGAGCTTATTGACTCGTTTCAGTTTCTATGAAATGACGGCAGCGTGACATGCGCACTGATTGTCATTTCACAAAACCACATAGACAGCCTGGGGAGCTGGGGGGGGAAAATCCCTCTGGTGCCCGCACCAGAGGGATTTCCAGTGCCCTCTGTTAGGACAGCTGGCAGCCGTGCTGAGCACACGAGCACAGTGGCTCAAAATGGCTCCTGGCCAAACTGAGCACCCAAAAGGTTAAATCTTTCTTTCCATCACACTTCAGAATTAAGAAAATGTTCTTCATTTTTGCTTTCCTAACTGCTGAATGTGTAAGTTAATTTACGGGTATTTACATTCTGTTGTGGGGTACAAAAAAATTGTATCCTACAGCCTTTCCTTTAACACGCCCTGTACCATAGCTAAACTGTCACATAATTCCTTTTTCATGACTGCAAAGTGAGAGGAGTTTGCAAACACCAATCCCTATGCTAAAAACTAGACAGTGTAAGAAATTGGGTTACTGGTTTACTGGTGTGTGGGCCCTGGTCAAGTAGTAACTACAAACCTTGTCGGGGTAAGGCACAAGCAAACCCCAAATCAACCTGTGGTTAACTCCCTGGTCGTTTGCTTTGTGCCAATCAGGCTTAACTTAGAGCCAAGCTGGAAAATATTTGTGCAGCAGTAAAACAGTGAAAACAACATACAAAAATCCTCAAATGGTGGTGGGAGGGTGAGGAAAACACTGCAGCTGGGTGCAGGAGCTGGTTGTTGAACCTTTTATGTCCATGAGGCTCAGATGAAGAGGCCAGCAGACTAGCCCTAGATGAAGTTGCAGGTCCAGTTCCTCTTCCCCATTCGGTAGTGCAACAGGTCAGCACAGGAGAGCATCAGTTCTTTTAGTGCAACCTTCCGGCAGAGCAGCAGTCCTTCTTCCTAGCAAAGTATCCACAGGTCCAGAAGTGTAATCAAGTGGTAGTTTCTTTAGTCCAGTATTTATACCCAGTTGTGCCTTTGAAATTGGGGGGGGGGGGGGGAAGCTTTAAGAGGTTTTCCTTTGAAATCCCTAAGCACACTCCCTTCCCTGTCCTGGCTCGACCCTCGCTACAGTGGGCATGCAGCCCTTTGTATGGTGGAAGGACACATCCGATTCAGGTGTTAGTGGGCCTATACCCAGCTACTCCTTCCCATCTTGCCAGTGAAGACCATCCACGCACACCTTAGATCCCTATTGTGTGTGACTGTCTAGGAGGCATACACAAAGCTCAACTGTCAGCCAGTCAATTTAAAATCTGAATTCACTATAAGTTAGGATTTTGAATTTCGATTCCAGAGACACTAAACATGAACTGGTTACCTATTTCCATTTGGAAATTACACTTATAAAATGTAATCAGGTAATTAATGTTAGTCTGTGAGAGAGGAAGGCCTTGCAGTAGTGAAACATGTTCACCAACAGGACATGTATAACAGAAAAATACATGTCCCACTTTTTAAATGTGGTGCACCCTGCCCACTGGACTATCCAGGACCTACCGTAGGGAAGACATATGCATTATAAAGAAAGGTTTGGACCTGGCCAAAGGTTTATTTTGCCAGGTCAAAATGGCAGTTTAAAACTGCACACAGAGGCTCCACACAGGCTCGCCTAATACATGTTGAAAGGGCTACTTAAGTCGGTGGCACAATCAGTGCTGCAGTCCCACTAGTAGCACTTGAACTTATGGGCCCTGTGCACCTGTGGTGCCACTTTACTAGGGACTTGCAAGTAAATTAAGTATACCAATTGGGTATAAACTAATGTTAACATGTTTAGAGGAGAGAGCACAGACATTTTAGCACTGGTTATCAGTGGTAAAGTGCACAGTGTCCTAAGGCCAGCAAAAACTAGATCAGCACAAAAAGGTAGGAGGAAGGCAAAACGTTGGCAGGAAGACCACCCTAAGGCTGACCGGTCTAACAAACAACAATTTCTTATAAGACATAGCCTTACATTTGACCTCTGTCTTTGAAGTGCAGCAAATGTGACCAGATTAATACAGAATTTAAAGACCTCTTTATTAATTGATTGGACTTTCGTTACCCACCAGAGGCTTGCGGCCCACAGTTTGAGAAACACTAACCTGTTGTGTAGCTCAGGTGTCTTTGTTTCAGAAAATGTAATTCTTTAGCTTTTAGCTGTGAGATTTGCTCTTACTCTTATTCTGATCATTCTCGGTCTGTAAAGGGTTTGCTTCTGGTTTCAGGACTGGACTGCTCTTAAAAAAACGTTGTCAATATGTAACATGGTCATGGTGTCTACCCTATTACAATCATGCCTGAAGGTTACAAGGCAACAGTACAGAGATTGCCCTTTGTGCATAATAGCACAAGGCAGAAGCCGAATCGGGTGGTGTTGACATAACATGCATTTTGAGGCACACATTATTAACCCGTAGGTTTCTTGGCGCCAGTTCACAGATGTGTTACCTAACTCAGTATCAATCAATTTATTGGCCTCGGAATAAAGAAAGTCTAAGCATGCCTTTCAATATTGAAACCTGTAACCATGTGTCAATTACAGTTTCCTGCTGTGGATGCATTAGTTCAGTGTGCCACCAGACACAGTGTAGTAACAGTCTCTTTCAAGTTTTGGAGTTTTTAGAAAACACACCCTCAATCTCATTTAATTTAGTGATTTAGGTAGTTAAGATGTATGGAATGTGTGTATGTATGGATATTTTCTTTGTTTCCTAATTACTTTCATTGTATTAAGGATACACATCAAAATTTGTGTAACTGGCTAAATGTTTTGCTCTCCTAATGTAGACTGCAGTCTGTATTCACAAAGATTTTGCCGTGACTTAGTCTTGTTTTACTTCTGAAATCTAGGAGAAAGCCACGAGTAGTAATCCTGGCCTCCTAGAGTACACCAATCCTTGTGAATCGGGCCTTTTCCATTTTTCAACATAGTAGACTAAAGTAAATTTTTGTATTCTCTTTTAAGGTTTAATGCATGTGCATAATAAACTCGTGGACCCACTACACAGTATGAAGGAAGAAAACTGAAGGTTGCTGAAGAGAATATTTGTACTTTTCAGATCAAGGTCTTGCTGTGCAGCAAGCTAGAAGTGGTCACGATGTCACAAATTAAAGTACTTGCGTGGCTAGAAAAGGCAAGCCCTATTCAACATTCCAGAGATATGGAAGCCAAATATCTGTACTCAGTTGGATCGTCGTCAGATCGTTCAGTGCACAGTTTCATAAAGATATAATTGGTGAATACCTCTTCAGTTGTAAGGTTGAAGATTAAATCATTCTCGGGATTCTAAGCAGTGTTAATCCATCCGACTATGAGAGGTGAATAAGCTGCATCCCAAATCATTTCAGTTTACAGTTTACAATGCGTGTTTTTCTTTTTATTTCACTTGGTTTGTGGTTGGAAACAAAATGCTTGAAGGCTTTGCAAATACTTTGCTACCTGAAACTATTCGCTCATAAATCTACATGACTTCTGTGTTGATTGCATTCAAATTGTCACATTCCGTAATGCTTTTGTTGAAGTGAGTTAGGTAGAGTTTGTATTTTTATTGAATACGTGATATTTGGTATGAAAAGGCAGCACCGCTTGAAATCTATTGTACTGCCAAAAATACGGGTAAATACAATTACGTAACGCCATAAAAATGGACATGCACCCTTGACCATGTTTATGGTCTTTCTAACTATTCTACCTTTCTGGATGCCGGATGTGAGGGGTTTCTTCTGTCCAAAATGAAACTGATAAGCCTCCCTACTGGCTTTTCATTGCCATTGCCAAGGGTTAGTAGATCTCCACGAGTCATTACTCACCAAGCTATTAGATGTGCCTGGCAAATAAATGCACTCTGTGGGATTTCAGACAATTCTACTGCTTAAACTGCAGTAGATGTGCAGCCTCTGCAATAGAAACATGAATCTGAAGTTGTTTCGCCTAACCTAAAATAACGGACTGTTGTGTTTACCACTGTTCTTGTTCTCACGACCTGCCTTGCGCTGTCCTCTTGCCGCGCGCCCTCGCCCACTGTACTATGACGTTCCCTAATTCCATTGTAGAACCTTGGTGAAAAATTTGTTCAAGACTTCTCTTCAAATACCTTCTCACTCAGACAACTTGTGAAACAGGGATGTAAATTTGTGTGGTCTGACGAGTGTGAGGAGGCATTTACTAACATAAAAAACGACATTTGCAAGGCCCCACATTTGTAAGGTTTTAACCGCTCCTTACACAGTATAGTCACTACTAATGCTAGTGGTAGGGGTTTGGGAGCTGTTTTGAGCCAGATTGACAACTTGGGCAATGAAAAGACTGCTGCTTTTGCCTCACGCAGATACTCTTTTATAGAGCGTGAGGCTTTAGCATGTGCATGGGGTTTGAAGCATTTTAGACAGTACTAATGGAGGTTGACATTACCCTAAGAAGTGACCATAAACCCCTGGTTAAAGTCCTAACCATTAAAGGTCTGCAAAGTGCCTCTCCCCGCCTAGCACACATCAGTCAGGATGATGGATTACAATTACAATATGTTCTTGGATTCAAGAATGTTGTTGCAGACTGTTTAAGTCGTTTACCCTTACCTTGTACGAGTGATTCTACTGTAGACATTGAATCATTCTGTGTAGCTAATATTCTTGATGAGGTACCTTGTATTTCACAACATGATTGGTTGTCGGCCCAAGAAATAGATACCACTTTGTGCCAGGCAGGGAAGTACATTATAGATGGTTGGCCTATTAAAAAAGACTTATCCCACCATTTACGCACTTTCTGGGAATTAAGGCACAAATTATCATCTGAAGGCAGCCTTATCCTCAGGAATGGCAAAGTTTTACGCCCACCTCACTCCGAACCAAAATACCTGACATTTGCCACGAACAGCATCTTGGTATTGGAAAAACTAAAAGTAGAATTAAAAACTCATACTGGTGGCCGGGGTTGGATCTAGAAATAGAGAGAAGTGTGAGGGACTGCCCTGCGTGTGAGAACTCAGACAAATCCCAACTGACTTTAAGGCCACCACTTCAACCACTATCCAATCCTTGTACGCCATGGACCAGATTAGGAATAGACATTTGTGGTCCTATTTGGGAAAATGGTGAACAAGTTTTCCTTATTGTTCTGGTTGAACATTTCTCAAAATGGCCCTTAGTAGAAATCGTACACAGTGCTGATACTAAAGCCATCATCAAGTTCTGAAAAACTTTTTTCCTGAGGGAAGGGTTCCCAAAATGTATTGTAACCGACAATGGTCCCCAATTCATTTCCGAAACTTTTTAAAAAATTCATCAACGACAATGACATTTTCCACAAACCGACCTCTCTGTTCCACTCAGTGGGTAATGGTGCAGTAGAGAGATTTAATCGCGTTGTGAAAGGAATTGTACAACTAGCAAATCGTAACAACCTCTCTTGGACGAAGGAATTAACACACAACTTATGGGCTTTCTGTGTCACACCCTGTGAGTCCACAGGTTCTAGTCCATTTGTGTTATTAAGAGGCAGAACACTTATCACCAAAGACACCGTGGGGTGGTTAACTCCTAAGAAAGTGGACTGGTCCATGGAAACAGTCAACAGCAGAATTTCACACTCTCAAAAAACTTGTAAGAATTATTATGACTCCAAACATGCCTGCAAACATGTCAACATTGAGTGGGTCAGAGACAAAAGTAGTGGCTTTGTTAAGAAAGGACCTATGGTAAAGAAAATCTTCTGCAATTCCGCACTTTTGAGTGACTTAAAGGTTTGGCATTTTTTGTCCTTATCATTGTGCAGAGGGGATGGGACGACAGCTCCGCAGCACTCCAGTCTAGAGCGGAGGAGTAACCCCACCTGCTCTACAAACGATTGGGTTCTTGATGATGACACCAGTCAGGGCCTTTACCCTGAAGAGGATGAGGTTATAATTAGGGCTCCCTTGAGCGATCTGGGTGAGGACACTAGTGAAAGCTCCAACCTAGCGGAGTGTTACACCTATGACACACCTCAGGCCGGAACTTCTGACATTACACAAGATTGTTCACCTCCCCATGGTTCCCAGGCTGGTGGGACCATGGCCAAGGAACCTGTTATTAGCAGACACGGCAGAGAAATAATTCTACCAAAAAAGTTACAAGATTTTGTATGTGATTAACTTGTTTTCTCCTCGCACCCTTTTTTCCTCCTTTCACCCCCCCCCCCTTCCTACTGCATATTTTTACACATTTCTGTAAATGAGGGGATGTGTTGTGTTTACCACTGTACTTGTTCTCGCGACCTGCCTCGCGCTGTCCTCTTGCCGCACACCCTCGCCCACTGTACTATGACGTTACCCCGTTCCATTGTAGAACCTTGGGTGAGGGTGGCAGTTGGAGGGCAGATGGAGGAGAATAAGATGCCCATTGGTGTTATGGTCAATACACAGGCATACTTCGATTTAAAAGAAGAAAAATCGGGAACACAAAATGTTACATTGTGTTAATTCAACAAACTATGCCAAGAGAGGCAGAGTAGAAAGTACAACAGGCTTAAATGGGGATTTTTGAGAGTAAAGAAAGCAGTTTCAATGAAAAAACAGATTTGAAGCCAAGTAAAAATATTTAGGAAGCTCACACACATCAGGGAAGAATGGACTGTCTATTTATTCCCCATTGAAAACCGGACCACGGACATTTTACTCTTGACAGTCAAAACAAAAATAAATAAAAAATATTCATGGTAAATAAATTGCCTTTTTACATAGAATTTCTGCCAGGTCTCAAAGTAGTGGATGCTATACAGTGACCAGATGTGAGCTTTGCTAAAACAGTCATTCTTTCTTGGGCTTCTTATCCAGAGGCTTACAAATGCACATAATCCAGTGATATGACACTGCTCTCAAAACTTATTGTCATTTTGGTAATAAACCGTGAAGCAAATGGTGATACTCAAGCATACAAATCTTACGGTTCTATCACATGTCCACGCCATGGAGGCCGGAAATAATAGTCGGATAGCGTTACACAGATTGCATTTTTTTTTCTTTGGCAGGTAGGAAGCCAAAATCGTTGTATACATATGGATCTTTAAACGTAGATTGTGCTAAGTTTTTACACATGGAATGGATCAGTATACTTTACTTTACTTATAGTTTAGCACCGTCTGTCATTCCTTAATCACCCAACCCAGGAGTTGCAGAGTACATTCCTTTTATCCATACATTTACTAGACGGTTCTTTGCTAAAGGGTTCAGAAACACGTATGATATAGAATTAAGTCTGCATTGTTTGAGTCTGCTTCACATTTGCTTTAGTTGGAAGTATATGCACTCCTCGTATTTAACTTATAAGTCCTGCTAAATATCTCTCACTAATATGCCATTACCTATTCAGAGTTAAAGCTGCTCTGCCTGTCTTTACACGTCACCCGAAGAAAAGTTGAACTTTCGACTTAGCAATTGCTTTTTCAATGGACTAACTTGTTGAAGCTGTATGTTCATTGGTGCTATTTTTATGTTAAGAATTCTTCATGATTTTGTTTTTTCATGCAAGTATTTATTTTGCAAATAAAGAGTTTCCTGTCTGGTGAAAAGTCCTTTGTGTTAACTATGTGCATGTCGATGACCAATATATATTTATTCAATTAATAAATGATTTATTCACAGTGACCTAACCATAGGTTGGAACACAGTGGTGTTCACCTAAAAATACATGTGCCTATAAACAAGGAAGAGTAGCTGGGAATATTAGAGATAGTGGTGTTACAACAGAATAAGGTAATGTAAAGATTGCTTCAATAGGTTTTTCTAAACAGGTGTGTTCGTAAAAACTTTGGCAATAAGAGGATGGATGGTCTCAGTTCTTCGGAGACAATGGTACAGAATCTGGAGGCGAGAGAAGAATTGCTTTTGTCCCACATAAAGTCTCTAGCACATGCCTAGGTTTCCTTTTCATCACTCTGGAGCCTGCTACAATATTGTTTATTTACTGTGGATTTATAAGGTGCTAGATGTCACTAATAGGCTACTTCTGAGTTCCTAAAGGGGGAAAGAGGTGGCAAGGAAAGAGAAAATAAATGACTAGGTCCAGGAAGTGCTTTGCATTATTCGGAAGAAAGCATTCCTGCTCCTGAGGTGGACAGTCAATGAGAGTCAAAAGCTGTTTCCTACTGTTAGTTTGCAGGTCGTTTATTGGGAGTTATTACATCATGAGAGCTACACCGGTTCTTCAACCTAAGAAAGCAGTGACCCTGCTGAACAATCTGTATTTCAAGAGGCCTAGCACAACTTACTAGGAAAGCAGAGACTTGGAATTCTTTATATTTGACCAGCAATAAGTATTTTACAAATTTTCTTTAAGAATTGGATATCTACCAGCGAAAAGGTATCAATATAGTTTCAGCCATAGTGAATAATCAACATAAAAAACATTAAAGTAGGGGACTCAACTTCACATAGTTGATTCTTTAATAAACACCAGCCTGCAAGTGTCCGGATGCACCCTGCATTTAAGTCTAGATTCTAAGCAATGGTTGACCTGAATAATAGAGTTTCTGGAAAACAGAGTTAACATGCACATGGAGGTGGGTGGACTTTCTTCATGTCCAATTTTCATGATTAGAATGAAGGGCTAATAAATTGTGTTTACAAAAAGCTGTACTTTTATACTTTGAGTAACTTTTACTGTGTAAGACCTATACTGTAATACAGTTTCGTCAGTAATGTTTTGTCTGCAATGAATGTTTGAATGCGTAAGATGTTGTAGGAAAGTCATCCATTTTGCCCTGATCACCCCCATTTTTTTTACTGATACAGGTGGTTACTGACTCTGAACGTGCCCTGCTAAACATGTCCAGGGCCAGTGGTCTGTTTAAAAGGTAAATGGTGCACTTGGTTCAGATAACCTACCTGTGAGTCCCTAGTATATGGTAGGGCATGTAGGTTTGGAGAGGTCAGTGGCCTTAATGTACTTAAGTGTGCACTGTTGTGGTGTCTCGTGTCATTTCAAAGCCAGCCCTGCCTTGCAGACTGGTTTTAAAATAAAGCTGTGTCTAAATTCGACTTTGAAATAAAAAGTCTAAAACTATATTTATATTACAGCTAAGTCCCCCCCACCCACCCCCGCCCCCCAAGGTCTGCCGTAGGTGCACCAACAGTAGGGTGCTTTGTTATAAAAAGATGCTTTACATGCACTGGTGAGGGAAAAACAACCAAAGTCTTTTTTCCCCATTGTGGTGCTGCTAGCTCCATATGTTAACGTTTCATTAAACTTTATAATAAAGTCCAACGTTTGACAGGAGTGAGCTAGCAACATAATTCATGGATGAAAATAATTGTTACAATAAATTCAACAACTTGCCAAGGTCAGATTTATTATAACTCTTGAAGGAAAGGAGTTTTAAAAAATACTTTTCTTTGGTTACCAGAGCAGCCCTGTAGCAGCCTCTTCTGATTCACCAGCTTGAGCCAAGCTGCTCCCTGATTCGGTGTGAAGAGGCATGGGGCTGAAACAATATAGCTATTTGGTGGGAGGAGAATTGCTTCCTGGACAAGCCAGGGTCAAGAAGAGGGCTGGGAAGATAAACTGGTCTTCAGAGGTAAAAGCCCAGATGTCCCGGACCCAGGCCAGGCCTCACTTTATCTCCAGCCAGAGGGTAGCCCCTTCTAATTAGATTAGGAGAGCGGCTGGAGGGGGAATGTAGGGAAACATTTGCCCCACCTGTGGGTTGGGTTAGCCAGACCTGAACTCCAAGGAGAGATTTTCTCCATTTTGATTTTTGCTGAGATTAACGTTTTGGGACAAAATTGTTCCACTCTTCCCAGGAAGTTGTCATAGCAAAGGGTGGTAACTTGAACCCTATTGGTTTGGGTGTCCCTTCCACTTGCTTGCCCACAATTGGGAATAAATATGGGAGAGCTGCAAGAGCACCTCAGATCACTGCCTGAATTTTCTTAGCACCCACCTAACCCACATAAAGTTGATCGTCCACCTGGAAGACTTTTGTGCGGTCAAGGTAGAAAGACAGAGCACGCTTTGGTCCAGACAGTGGAGTCTCTCCTCCTCTTTGGAAGGGTGCGGAGGCGGGAAGAAGGTGGGCAGTGTGACAGTCTGACCTATGTGGAAGGTATCAACCACTTTAGGCAAAAAAGAAGGCCTAGTACGGAGGACTCCTTTGTCCGGATGGACAGCAAGAAATGGAGGTTTGGAAGATAAAGCCTGAAACTCATTCACCCTGCGCGCAGAGGTGATGGCAAGCAAGAAAGCAGTCTTTAAAGTAAAGAGACGATGAGGACAATTATGTAGTGGCTCAAAGGGAGCACACATAAGATAAATGAGTACAAGGTTCAAGCCCCACTGGGGCATTACAAAAAAAGAAGGAGTAAAGAGGTGAGTAATGCCCTTCAGATATCTGTTAACAATCGGGGACTTGAAAAGAGAAGGCTGATCAGGAATGCGAAAAAAAGGCCAAAATACAGCCCTTAAGAGTGCCCAGAGCGGAGCCCTGCTGGGCCAAAGAAAGAATGAAGAGGAGAACCTCTGAAAGAGGGGCAGAAAGGGGATCTATAGCCTTTGCTCTGCACCATGCCACAAATTTGTTTCATCTACAGGCATATAGCTTGTTGGTGGAGGAACGCCTGGCTGCCAAGATAAAATGACAGACTTTGAGAGGCAGGTCGAAAGCGGTCAACTGTTGCCGCTCAATCTCCACGCAAGGTGGTGGAGGCTGGACAGGTTCGAGTGGAGGACCGTCCCCTGCTGCTGCGAAAGAAGATCCTCCCGAAGAGGCAGTCTGATCAGAGGATCGATGGCCATGCTCAAGTGCTTGGGGTACCAGACACTTCTTGCTCAGAATTACTTTGGCCCGGTTGCGCTTGATCTTCTTCAGCACTCTGGGTAGAAGTGGTACAGGTGGAAAGGCGTACAGGAAGCCACAATTCCACTAGCAACGAAAGGCGTTGCTGAGCGAGTGCCGCCTTAGAAACTCCAACACACATAACTACTGACATTGCACTTTCTCTTCAGTGGTGAATAGATCTAACCTAGGCTCTCTCCACTGCTGAAGGAGACCTTGCACCACCTTCGAGTGAAGACGCCGTTCGTGATCCATCATGCACCGGCGGCTGAGTTCATCCGCCCTGGTGTTCAGGAAACCTGCCAGGTGGTGAACCACCGTAGTGTAGTTCCTATATTCTCAATAGACTCTGCGCATTGGAATAGTGTAGATTAGACGTAGGACTGAGGTCGACTAGGTCTCTATCAAATATACTAGACTTAATTGTGTATGGCAGCTAGCTCAGAGGTCACTAGAAACTTTCTCGAATTCACAAGAAGGGATTAGTCTCTGACAACCGCATAAACATGACCACTTTGTTTCCCCAAGATAAAACGTATTTTCAGAGTCGTGGAACCAATAGATAGATATTTCACGCAGTCAATCGTGCATGCTTCGTTTCACTAGAGGTGCAGAGAAACTAGAAAGACGGGCGTTTTCAATAAAAGGATTTATTGAACAGTCTTCTTTCTCAAGCATAAGAAATGAACTGCTACAATCGTAAAACTGGTTGTAAAATATAATGCATACAGTATAAATAGTAGAATAAAATAGTACTGTAAGAGCATTGTATGGTTCCTAAACCATATATAAATACATACATAAATAACAGAGCCTAAAAGTACTCAACTGGTGCTTCTAAAATATGCCTACCCCAGTGAACCTAACCTAACCTAAGCTTAGTACGAGGGAAGAAGTAAGTGAGGTGTAGCATAAATGTAGTATTCTTTTGCCAAGAATCTGCCCAAGATTTCTATAAGGGTTGAATCAGCTCCGTACCTTAGTTTAGAATGCAGAAGGTCGGTATCAGGACTCGATTTCCCAACAAACCACAAGGGTGGCTTGGAAACACTGCAGCAGGATTTCTCGGCAGGAGAAAAGACAGCGTCTCTCTCAGTGCGTCTGCTGGAGGGTCGGCTTCCTTCGGCACTTGCTTTCTTTTTGCAGGACGCGTCGGGCAAGTAGATAGTCAAACTGCTCCAAACCACCGTGTGTTTGCTTGGGCGAGTGTGGGTATATTCATACAGTGAAGGTGCCGAGTTTGACGTACAGTTGGACATAATAACGTCATCAAAGAGTCTCAGTTCTTTGAAAACTCCATGAGTTCTTGGACAAATCAATATTCAAGCAAGGGGAAGTCCCTAGCTGCTGAAGCTGAGTTTTCCAAGAAATCGTTGTGGATTTTCGGAACTAGTGGAAGTAGCCCTGCCGTATTTGGACTGCATGAGCTATGCCTAAATATGGTTATGATTTCTATGCCTATTTAAGGATATGGTGATTTATACCAATATAAGGGCCTGAATCTGGAAACTTACAATAGGGTCCTTAAATAATACATAACACCCACTCCACGTTATCATGTTCATCTAAGTTCAAGCACTAAACATATAATCTGGAGCATGTGTTTACAACCCCCAAAAAATCATATAACATGCATTTGAAATGGTTGCACACGAAAAAATTGAGCATTTTGTACAGTACACATTTAAAGGCAATGATTTCATTGTAAGCATATGATATATTAGCAATGCTAAGTGAATGAATCACGAAAATTACATTTATGAAATGGCTCTTAGTTACAGACGAAAAAGGTCGGGACCATCCCAGAGCAGAGTATACAAACTGTTTTGGTTTGTGGATTAGGCTAATATTGTTTCTAGAAAGTGTTCAAGGAATTTTTGTTCTCTAAGAATAGTTCTACTTTAAGCAGATTACTTTTTTTTGCCAAAGTTCGGTTTGTTTTTTGGAAAAAGTCAAATAAATCTGTCGTAAAAATAGAGTTCCACACTTGGTATCTTTGTTTTGAGAAAGAGAAAAAAAAAAAAGGTGAAGGTCGAATTTTCAGAGCTCGAAAGAACGCTGTGTTCTAATTTCAAAAGTTATTCTCGGTGTCAGTAGAAAACATTAAGTCATCAAGGCTGGCAAAGAAATAGTCTACCACAGTAGGTGAAAGTTCGACTACTTCATTAAGAAGGTCAATTGTGCACAGATGTGAAACATCGCCGTCAGCATCAGCCGTGTTAGCAATGTTCATAGCAGATGGTACTTTTGTGCCTGATGGTCCGCGTATCTCACCTCCAGTTGGATTTGCTGGTGAGATCTCAATGAATGCCGTCATCCGTATTAGTAGCCGCTGGGGGCAACACAACACATGAGCCGTTACCCAGTAATGCGTCAGCATCCGTTGGCATAACCGATGGTAGTGTTAGACAGACATCTAACATGTATACCTCTCCACAAAGCAGGCATTGTAGAACAGGTAAGATGCAATCTTGCCAGATTGGTCTGAAGGACAGGAACCAAGTGGGATTCAGATCTCTCAAACGAGCCAAGCCAATGATCTGTGTTATTCTGTCACGGTACCTCATAGCATGCAGCGCATTTTCCATGCTGGCTTGGGTATCGCTGGTGGCTGGATGTGCCATAACGGAGCAGGAGGAATAAAAATAAGATCCCTGCTACGAGTCCCAAAATGAGAGGCAGGCCGCTGAACACAGAGTGGACAAAGTTAGGAAAAATGCCCAGGACTGCTTCAAAGGGTGCTAACAGTCCCGAAAAAATCATCTTAAATATATGTGCAATACCGCTGGCATCAGACATGTTAAAGATACGACCTAACATTTCTGCGAAATGTACTGGGCAGTTTGTTGATAATAATGCATGTTTCTCTGCAGAGGACCTTGCAACTTGCAGATCATTTGTCTCTCTGGACGAGGTCAGTGGCACAGTTTTTTGCAAAAGAATGGCTTTTATTCTGCTTAAAGTATCAATTTGTATAGAAGAGATTTTCAGTGAAGGTCATAGTGGCGACTCCCCGTCTGTCTTGGTTTTAGGAAACAATACTTGCATACAGCAAGTGACCCTGGCTGACACAGTAACAAGATAGCTTATTTCTGGTATCATTGCACAACAGCTGTGATCATTTAACATAATGCAGCTACCATTGGAAAGCAGCCTGAAAATTGGATCTATCACCGCTGTGGGCGAACCCTGCAGGTGGCAAGAAAGGTTATTGGAAGAACCTTTGCAGGCTCCATGTAAATTAATACCATGACACAATAGTGTACCGCTTAGTGAGTTTTCACAATTTTTACCAATAAGAAATACTTCCTTTCCCCCACATCAACATTTGTGTGTGTATGGTAAATCCCAGGCCATGTATTATCCATTCAACTGATGGTTTCTCAGAAACGGTCAATGGTAATCTCTCAAGTTTTTCTATGCTCAGCATCGTATAGTCTGCTCCCCTCTGTGCCAACGAGATTTGTTTATCTGTAAGGTTAAATACAGTAAACAGTGACATAGTGTTGATTAGATGCCAAGGCACATAGCCTGAACAAAGGTTTTGCAACGTCCAGCCTAATAGCATTATAGAACATAATTGAGACTGGCCATGTTGTAGCATTAGCAAGTCGTGTTCCATTATGTCTATGGCAGGTGATACAATGCTGTCCAAAGAATAAACTCTGGACGACAGAGTTTTTAACCCATTGTCCACTACAGAGAGTGATTTCTCTAAATTAATACAATCAATTTCTCGTATTCTTTCAGCTGTTTCAATTTGCGTGACTTTCCATACTTCATTGTATGCAGCATATATTATATGAAACGTTTATGACGTGGATTACGAGGTCCCATTAAGAATACTTGTAAATCAGCGCCATCTTTAAGCAAAGATAAGTGTTGTTTTATTTCTGGAAGTGTGGATCTCTGTAGCCACTCAAGGCATAGTATTCCTGCACTATAAGTTATTTTCCCAGGTGTTGTCTTTGGATACATCTTGGATCTGGCCGAGTTACTGTGAACCCTTGTGTCTTGTTCAGGAATCTATCTCGACAGGTATTCGTGTCTGTGGTCCAGGTTAACCATCTCTTCCATTCAGGATTTGTTCTGTTCTGTTGTAAAATATAGTTTACGTCTACCTCCTCACCTGAAGTTAAATTACTTTCAGGTGTGGGCTTAGGTATGGGCGGTTTGTTTAAATCTTTTATCTTAGCAATGCCAAGACAAGATGTCTGTTGAACAGTGTCATTTAAAAACATCATTTGTTCTGGGATGATGCAGGCTCTGAACAATGTTTCTAAACCTTGTACCTGCCAGTCTTTTGTGCCCCAAACAGTTTTTTTCTCAATGTTGTCTTTCCAAAAGTCAAAGCCGAAGGTGGACAATTGAGCATAAAAGGCCGCAGAATACATTTGTTTAGTATTTGTCAACATACTTTTCATGCCTGTCTTATTCACATTTTTAAAGAAAAAACTTTCTGGGTTTGTAACATTAAAACCTGTAAAATATGGAAATTTTCTAATGAATGTTTTAGAACTACCTTTTAGAGGTGTTGGGCAATGTTCCCATTGATTTTACATCAAAACATTTCTAGGTTTTGCAGATGTATGCAAGTAATGATGGCCAAAATGTTTAAAACAATAAATTTCTTCATAATTTGCTGAACCTTCTAAGTATTCATGTTTTGTAAATTTTGCTGACATTTCTAAGTCTGCCATCATGTTATTAACAGTCTCAAAGTCCCAATCATCAGAAAATGTGCTGGGTGAAACAAAATCTCTCGAGGAAACTTTAAATTGGTGTGGAATTTTCAGCAGCTCGACAGGGCCATGAATGTCATAATCAGTTGTATCCCAAGCTATTTCATCAGGTAGAGGAACCACTGCGATGTTCACTGATGACAGGTCTTGTTGTACACGATGAGATGATTTGTGGGGCTTCAGGTGCAAGTTAATGTTCGTACTTGCTGTGTCCATTTTACTATATTTTCCATCTATCAGCTTTCCCAAACTTAAAACAAGAATGAGCCATAGCAGGAGATAAAGTACATCTAAAAGTTCAACCCAAGGTGAAACCAGATATGTATTTGTAAGCTCTTGACCAAGTTCCTTTACTTTTTCCTTGAAAGTTTTATTTTCTGCCGTAGTTTCAGGTTCATTGGGATCCTCAGAGAAGTTATCAAAGTTGATCAAATAACCAGCGGCAGTTCTGTTAATTGTTGGTATCGCATCCAGATTTGAAATCGCTGGAGTTGCTTGTTCCCTTGACATGTTTGTATAGTCAGATGCTACTTCATTGTAGACTGAAGTTTCTTGACGAACTGTTATTTGGGTTTCAAGAGGCACAAATTCCATGGCTTTGTAGCATAGTCCTTTTTTTCTCACTCTAGAATCTTCAAAGGTGATGAGTCTTTCAGTTTGAACCTCTTGGATAGTAGCAAGATTTGGTCGTCTGCTACATCTTGGGAGTCCACTGGGCCTACTACTTATTATCGGCCACATGGTGTGGTTTTACCAGGTCAATTGACACAGAATGGTTCTCCTTTTTTCCAGAAAGGGGCGACCGTAGTACTGTCCGTGGATTGCTAGTACAGGTACTGGTTTTCTGTAAGAAGGCCCAAATTCCTTCTTGTCCGCTATTTTCTCCCTGACCAGATCCCAAATCTTTGGAATCCAGACAGGTCTTGCTGGGACAGGTGGTTTTTCTTTAGTGGTTGTTGGCTTTTCGCTGATATTGCTTAGACTTCTTCGTGTTTCATTTACGTCCTGTAAAACAGCCAAACGATCTTTGATATCAAAGGGTTTTCGTTCCACCACTGATGTGTGACGATCGAGATCTTCAACCAACATTCTAGTAACAAAAAGGATTTCATATGGAGTGATTCCACCGAGAGAATTTCTTGGCAAGTTATTAAGACTACATTGGGCATTTATTAGATGTTCGACCCACCCATCACCTAAACCTAATACCCTAGCTGTTATAGATTGCTTTATGTCAAGGTTTTTTCTCTCCACAACCGAATTTCCCTCATGATGGAATGGACTCGAAAATCGCAATGCAACGCCCAAACTGGCCATGGCCTCCTTGTAAGCCCTAGAGCTAAACGCAGGACCCTGGTCAGAATGTAGCGTGCCGATTGCGTATGTGCCGATAAAGACTCTCAAATCTTTTATAACAGTTCAGGCTTTAGCTGAGCGCTGAGGCCACATCCAAATGAATCTTGAGCATGAATCCACTGCGACCATGATATATTTATAGTTGCCATCCCTTTGTAAGAGACCACAGTGGTCCAGGTAAACACACGCTAGTGGTTTATCTGAAATCAGAAGGGGCGTCTGCGCCGGGCGTTTCACTGTTGAAACTGATTTTCTGGCATATTTCACATTCCAAAACATAGTTTCTGGTTTGTTTCCTCATGCGTGTCCACCAGTATCGCTGTTTTAATAATGAAACTGTGGCGGAAACACCTGCATGTGCAGAGGCAAGCCCTTCATGTGCCGCTAAGATTAGTCCTAACCTGTGTTCCATGTTCGGGATTACTCTATTCCCCACTCCAGGGAATCTAGCGAAAGGAACATTATTCACATCAGTTATATATGAGTACTTGAGTGGAAAGCCCTTCGGTAGTGTTTTACCACTGTCTTTTATTGAAGCAGTGACTGCTTGCATTATTTCGCTGTCTATTTTCGTTTTTTAACAAGTAATTGCAGCTACGGAAGCCGTTTGCACAGCTGCCTTTGCGGCTTCATCAGCTAATGAATTCCCTTCAACGTGAACGCCATCACGCTGATGACTCAGTGTAGTGTATGGATCACGTGAGTCTTTTGTAGTTCTTTCTGCAAAAGAACTACTTGTTCCCAAAGCATTTTATGCTTGATTGTGCCTCCTTTTGCGTCTTTAAAACCATTTTGAACCCAGGTCTGCAAATATTCATTGTATGACTGGACGCAGTAATATGAATTGCATACTATGAGTGTGAGAAATTCGCGATCGGTATTTTCCAGCGCCATCTTGAATGCTTGGAGTTCAGCTCGCTGAGCTGTACAGTCTCCTAGTGATTGAGTTTTTTGTGACCATAGGTCTGAATTTACCATCGCGCCAGCGACCTTTAACAATCGCGCACGCAGCACTGTAAGCTTGTTTGCCCCCAATTGCGGGCTGTGCTGATTCGTCTGTATATATTATACAGCCGTAATGTTCTATAGGTAGAATTTCAGTAGGCAGAGGACATTCTTGTTCGTATTGGAGAAATTCTTGTGTCTTCGAGTAAGGGTCAAAAACGTATTCGACGTCTGTTGCATCAAGAGAATTAACCCATTGTATCCATCTTGGATGTAAAGCTTTTGCATTTGGAATGCTTGCCTTCGTCACTGCCTCAAAAGGCAGGTACTCGTGTAACGACTTTTATGCGTTTACCCTGTGCGAGGGCTCTCTCCTTTGCTACAGCAGTCTGAACTGCTGTCAGATATTTTTCTGTTGAAGTGAATTTCATTTCAGCTTGTGTGTACAAGTGTGATTGGTAAGCTATTGGTACCTTTTCTCCTTCATTAAAGGTTAGGTATGTTAATCCGCATCTCCCTGGGATGATTCGGATAACAAGGTTGCATACATTGTCGCGTGTTTGTAAGTGTGTTGTTGCCAACATGTCTGTTTGTACTGAACGCAAAATTTCTGTGTGTTTTTGAGTCCAATTAGTTGTTTTGAAATCCGGTTTGATTAGTTCTGCGTAATTCAGAATGTAAGTTCTTCCGAAGTTTAGGAATCCTAGAAATGACTACGTTTTTCAGCGTTTTTGGAGTTTGGGGCAGCGCACATTTTTCTAAAAAATTTGCTGCCAGGCTTTTCCCTTCACTCTAAAGGTCGTATCCCTAGAATAGGACGTTGAGGTGGGCAATTCTTGATTTTTTAAAGTTGAATGTATACCCTTCTGAGGCGAACCCAAGTATTATGGTATTCACCCTGTTCAAGGGCCTGTCCAAATCATCGTCTGTAAGATAGATGTCATCGACATAAGATAATGCCTCATCATCATACGTTTGTAGTAACTCTGTTACTCTGGCTGAAAATAACCCTGGACTATTCTTGAATCCTTGGGGGAAGACGGCAAAACTGACCCTGTGTCCCCATTATTGAGAAAGCGGTCAAATACCTGCTTTCTGGTGCGATATTTTGACAGAAGAAACCTTTTGAAATGTCTAATGTTGTTTTATATTTTTTGCGAACGATGTTATTCATCAGTGCTGCACTGTGTGCATTCTGTACTGCAAAGGTTTTGCAACAGGAGTTTACATGTCTGTAATCCAAAACTAGACGATATGATTCGTCTGGTTTAGAGACAGGAAACAAAGGATTTTTCATGGACGAAGTGCATGTTTCAATCACCCCTTGGTATTCAAGTTGATCTAAGATCTCCCTGACTTATTTTTTAGCTTCCTGCTTAACTGGATACTACCTCTAGGAAGCTAAAAAAAAAGTCAGGGAGATCTTAGATCTTGGTTGATTTTTTTAACTGAACTTTATGGTGAGGAGAGTCCTCATCCCATCCCACATGATTTTTTTTAAAATGCTGGAGCCTGGGCCACAGCTCATTTTCTGGCATAGGTGTATTTTTTATTAATTGGAATATGATTTGAGAAGGCTGGCATAATGATCTCTTCGCCATGTGGGCACTCCCTGACAAATTCAAGTGGCCAGTCTTTTTCAGCCAGAAGAATGTCATAACCCTTAGATAGCTTCTCCGAAAAGAGTGCTTTTATTTTCCTGGGTATGTCCCCCTCCATCCGGAGTGTTACTTCATATAACTTATGCGGTACACTAACCCTGCTGTCTGCAGTTTCAACTTGAATGCATTCATTCAGATCCACTGTCTCCAGATGATCTTTCAGGATCCTGCGAGCTATGGTGACCTCTGCTGCGCTGTTCAGCATTGTCTGGGCCCACTCCCTGTTCTTGTTGTGTCCTGAAGATCCACGGCATGTCTGATTTTATTACTTGCTACCTTCTTTTTGGCGAATTGAGTTTTCTTATTTTTTAGAACGCGTTGATCGTCGTTGGACTTCACGCGTTCTTCCTTGTGTTCAGATCGTCCTCTTCTTTCGGATTTCTGCGAGGAAGTCTGTAAGGTACGAGAGGATCGTGTATCAGTGTCTTGATATATATCAGTTTTTTTTATATTATCCCTATTTCTAAGGTTATATCTCTTTTCAGAGTGCTCCTTTTGAGGAGATCTACCTCTGGACTGAGAGCGCTTCTCTTTAGGTAGTCCCATTTCTTTTTATGAGTAGTTAGATTGTTTTTGATAAAAACTTTTTCAGGATTTTCTGTTAGTTCAGGCTTTACAGGTTTCTCTCCCAAACTATCTCTTCCTAGTTCTTCATAGGATTTTTCAATAATTCTGACTAGTTCATACGGTTGCTCAGTAATATCATGTTCTTTTAATTTTTGGAGGGTTGCCAATGAGGCTGCTCCACCTTTAATGTTAGCTAATAAGATAGCCGAGACCTGTTTGAAATCTTTCAGTAATTTCATACCTAGATTCAAGGTCGTTTCTGGACCGTATTCATTTTGAATCCGTCTCAGAACGTCTGGTATTACCGCCATAGACGGGACACCATGTGTTTTTGTGTAGATTGAAGCAAAGACTGTACCCCAAGTGTCACAGTCCTCTACGTGTGGTGCAATCCCCATTGGTGAACAGATTGTTAGAATCCGGTGTTTCTCCTGAGGTGTACTATCGGGAAATACTGCCTCTATTCGAGTAATTTTCTGGGCTAACCAGAATGGAATTTGTTTCCTTTTTGCGGGCAACTTACCGATTACTGACTGTATAGTCTGTAGTGTGATTTTGTTTGTGTTCCCCTGATAAGGGGTGTGCTGTGGAATTCTTATAGCAGGTTGGACTGTTCAAGTCCGCATGACATATTGTACCAATTGTCTATGTATTTTAATTAATTGTTTTAGCTGAGCTAACAGTTCTGGTCCTGTCATTTGTTCAATGTCAGGATGTGGTGTATAGCTGGCTAGTACCGGCCATGTATCTCCTGGTCTACCTAGTGGACCGTGCCTGGTAATGTGATTTTGATGTTGTAGGGCGCCTTTAAACCAGAGCTGATGCTCTTGGTAAGTTAGTGGAATTTCAATGTCCTCGAATGGAACGTATTCCGCTGGAAGTTCCTCTATCTTATAGAAGTGGAACACATGTGTTGTTGGATTTGCCTGTGGAAAGACAATCCAATAGAATACCTCTGTCTGCCGATATTCATGTGCCTCTATGACAAATATGACTCTACCACCTCTTGCTGATAGGCCATTTTCTATAAGCTTAATAGCTATGGTTTTCCTCACATTTTCCGGGATGATTATAGCATCCGGGTCATTTTGTTGGATCCCTGTAACGTCAAAAACCGGTTGGGCTGCAGTCCTTGCAGCTCCACTGCCCCCGGGATTATCCTCGTCGGACATTTTGTTAAGAAGTTTTGCAGAGCACGTTTCAAGGAAATAAAGATAAGGTGCACAATATTTTGGAACACTGTATCCTTCAACGTTGAACAAAACTAAAAACTAATACATAGGATTTTTCGTCCTACTCAATTTAAGGTGGATATTTTATCCTTTAACCCACTCCGGATGTCTATTGGAGTTTTTACGGGATAAAGGGGTCTCTGTGAAAAGCACGAAAGTTACTCTAGTATCTAGCGTTAAATTAGTGCCTTACCAAACGTTGGGCGCCAGGTAGTGTAGTTCCTATATTCCCAATAGGCTCTGCGCATTGGAATAGTATATCCTATAGATTAGACGTAGGACTGAGGTCGACTAGATCTCTATCGAATATACTAGACTTAATTGTGTGTGCCAGCTAGCTCAGAGGTCACTAGAAACGTTCTCGAATTCACAAGAAGTGATTAGTCTCTGACAACCGCATAAACATGACAACTTTGTTTCCCCAAGATAAAACCTATCTTCAGAGTCGTGGAAACAATAGATAGATATTTCACTCAGTCAATCGTGCATGCTTCGTTTCACTAGAGGTGCAGAGAAAGTAGAAAGACGGGCGTTTTCAATAAAACTATTTATTGAACAGTCTTCTTTCTCAAGCATAAGAAATGAACTGCTACAATCTTAACTGGTTGTAAAATATAATGCATACAGTATAAATAGTAGAATAAAATAATACTGCAAGAGCATTGTACGATTCCTAAACCATATATAAATACATACATAAATAACAGAGGCTAAAAGTACTCAACTGGTGCTTCTAAAATACGCCTACCCCGGTGTACCTAACCTAAGCTTAGTACGAGGGAAGAAGTAAGTGAGGTGTAGCATAAATGTAGTATTCTTTTGCCTAGAATCTGCCCAAGATTTCTCTACGGGTCTAATCAGCTCCGTACCTTAGTTTAGAATGAAGAAGGTCGGTCTCGGGACTCGATTTCCCAACAACCTGCAAGGGTAGCTTGGAAACACTGGAGCTGGATTTCTCGGCAGGAGAAAGGACAGCGTCCCGCTCATTGCGTTTGCTGGAGGGTCGGCTTCCTTCGGCACTTGCTGTAGCAGGGCGGGTCAGGCAAGTAGATAGTCGAACTGCTCCAAACCACCGTGTGTTTGCTTGGGTGAGTGTGGGCATATGTATACCATGAAGGTGCTGAGTTTGACGTATAGTTGGATATAATAACGTCATCAAAGAGTCTGTTCTTTGAAAACTCCATGAGTTCTTGAACAAATCAATATTCATGCAAGGGGAAGTCCCTAGCTGCTGAAGCTGAGTTTTCCAAAAAATTGTTGTGGATTTTCGGAACTAGTGGAAGTAGCCCTGACGTATTTGGACTGCATGAGCTATACCTAAATATGGTTATGATTTCTATGCCTATATAAGGATATGGTGATTTATACCTATATAAGGGCCTGAATCTGGAAACTTACAATAGGGTCCTAAAATAATACATAACACCACCAGGGACATGCCCTGATGTTCCAACCATGTCCAGAGGCGAAAAGCCTCTTGACATAGAGTCCACGACCCCACCCCGCCCTGTTTGTTTCAGTACGACATGGTGGTGGTGTTGTCCGTGAACACCTGCACTACTCTTCTTTTGACAGAAGGAAAGAATGCCTTCAGTGCTAGATGAATCGCCTGGAGCTCCAGAACGTTGATGTGGAGCCCGGACTCCGCCAGAGACTAGAGGCCGCTGATCTCCGCCTCTCCCATGTGGCCCCACCATCCCAGGTGTGACACATCTGTCACCACTGTGAACTCTGGTTGGGGAAGGGAGCAGGATCTGCTGCTGACCCAATCCTGGTTCGTGAGCCTCCTCTGCAACTGACGTGCAGTCCCCTCCGAGATCTGAATGACATCGGAAAGGTTCCCCTGATGCTGTACCCACAGGAACTTCAGTTCTCACTGCAGAGCCCGCATATGCCATCTGGCATGATCCACAACAGGATGCAGGAGACCATGGGCCCAGCAGCCTCAGGGCCATTCTCACTGAGATCCGAGATAGAGGCTTAAACATCGGTATCATAACCTGAATGTCCCGGACTCGCTGCTCGGGACGATAGACCCGAAACTGTGCTGTGTTCAGAACTGCTCTCATGAAGAGGAGCTTCTGAGAGGGTTTCAGGTGTGACTTTGGCACATTGACTGTGAACACCAGCGAATGCAAGAGGTCTGCCGTAGTCTGGAGCCGGGAGACAACAGCCGGGGCGAGCTCGCCTTTAACAATCAGTCGTTGAGATAGGGGAAGACTGACCTACGCAGATGAGCTGCGACCACCGACATCATTTTCGTTAACACCAGAGGGGAGATGGGAAGGCCAAAGGGGAGCCCTGTAAACTGGAAATGCTCATGTCCTACCGTGAACCGTAGGTAGCGCGGGTGGGCAGGCAAGACAGGTATACGAATGTAAGCATCCAGCAAGTCCAACGCCCCCATCCAGTCTCCAGGGTCGAGGGCAGAAAAGACCTCAGCCAAGGTTTGCATTTTGAACTTCTCCTCCCAGAGGAAGCGGTTGACGTCCCTGAGATCTAAGATAGGACGCAGGGCTTTGTCCTTCTTGGGAACCAGAAAATAGTGGGAGTAGCAGCCACGACCCACCTCTGGCACCGGGACACGTTTGACAGCCCCCTTGCCGAAAAGGGATGTAACTTCCTCATGGAGGAGTATCAAATGATCCTCCATCGTGCGATGGAATGCTGGTGGCATGGAGGGAGGGGTAGCCTCGAAGGGGAGGGAGTAGCCCCTACGGACTATCTGCAAAACCCACCTGTCCGAAGTGATGTTGTGTCAGGGGGGTCGATAACATATGCTGCTGCCCACTGGTGGCCCTGAAAGGTCGGACTAGGAGGGTTTGGAGGCTGCAGCAGGGGTGGCATTGGTGGACTGGCCTGCCCTCTGGCCCCCCAGACCCACGACCCTGGGTCCCACGTCCCCAGCTGCGCAGAGGTTGGGGAGCTTGCGTGGGCTTGTGGCTCTGGGTGGAATGGAGTGGGGCACCCCTTCCGTTGCCGCGAAAGGGGCGCAAGGCAAACTGCATGGGGCAAGAACGGAGTGCGAGGCACAAAGAGCTGGCTGTAGCCCTGGAGTCCTTGAAATGCTCGAGCGTGTTGTCAGCCTTGTCATTAAACAGGCGAGGGCCATCAAAGGGCATGTGCAAACAAGCCAGGCATAGCACCTCCGGGCTACCGACGTGGAAACTGTTCTACCCAGCGAGTCGGCGGTATCCAGCCCAGACTGAATGGTGAATTTTGCTGTGTCCCAACCCTCAGCAACAGCTCGGGTGAGCACACCCCGAGCTATCGGGGGTAGGATTTTGGGAGAGGAAAAGGGGGTCGCTTGGAGCCGGGCGGTGGTGTTGGGTAATCATTCTATCCACAGGAACCCCTGTGCTGAGCTTGGACCTAGTGCCCAGTAGGATGCCAGTGAGGGCCTCATTGAAAGGCTGCAGGGGCTCCAAAGAGGCTGCTGCCGGCTGAAGCACCTCAGTCAGGAGGTTAGTCCTGACTGCCACTGTAGGAAGCTCAAGGCCTCAGCCGCCCTACGCAACACCGCAGCGTAGAAGGCTCCCTACTCCGTAGCCACAGTAGGGGGAGAAAGCATACTAAGTTCTAGTGAGGTATCCAGACCACTGGCTTCACCCAACTCCTCTTTCCAGTCCGGCTCTTCCAGCTGATCTGCTAGAGGGTCAACAGACCCCTCCCAGTGGCTGCCAGTGATGGCAGAAAGGAACGCCAGGAAAGAACAGTGGTAGAAAAGTACTGGTCGGCTCCAGTACCAGCGTTGACCAGCTCTGTGTCCGAATCGGGGGTGAGGCTAGGGTTGACGCCGGCCGGGGACCCAGACTCCATCAGGGGCATCGTCACTGGATTCGGTGCCAGGGAAGGTACCGTGAGGTTGACCGGCACCAATCCAGATCCAGGCCTGGATCCTCAGGGGCCCTCCGGAGCTGAAACCGCCGGCCTCGAAGACCCCTACCGAGTCCATGGCCCAAAGATACCATTAAGCACTCGTAGAAAGCTTGAAGCTGGTCAGGGGACACTCCAGCTCCTGGAAAAGGGAGGGAATCGTGAAACCATCCCACAAGCGGGCTCTGAAGGCGGAGCCAGAGAGCGACGACGCTCCGGGTTCTGCGTCGCGTCGGCCGACAGACCGGGAGAAGGCGAAGAGCAACCATGCTTCTTCGCCTTCTTCTTGTGCTTCGACTTACCCGATGACGAAGACTTGGATGACGAGTGGTGATGGCTCAGCGACCGGTCCCAAGACCTCCCCCTTGAATCAGCACGGAGCCGATTGCCGGACATACAGAAGCTTTTGGGACCGCTCCCACAAAGACAGTCGGAGCACAGTTTTGGGTAGTGGTTACGCTCCAGGCACCAGAGGCACACGAGGTGCGGATCCATGACAGACGCTTGTGACAGGAGTCACAAGGCTTGAAGCTGGTCCAATGATGGGACATCCCTCTTGCAACAGGAGTCGAACGACTAAATAAGATGTCGACAAAAGTCGAAAAAGAGTCAAAAAGTGACTAAGGGTTATGCTCTCTCTGATCTGCGCTGGCTGGTGCAGAAATAGAAAGAACTGACATCAGTGCGCAGGGGTGGCGTCTAAGACACACCGCAATGTCAGCCCGGCGACGACGATACCGCCGACAGATGCGGAGTTGACCAACGCCACCTACGGACGTGCAGGGTTATTGCTAAGAAACATTTCTCTGGATCCAGTCTGACGCCTCAGGTAATTCTAAGGTAAGGAATCTATAACTACAGTCTCTTTCCGATACCCTCTTTAACAGTAAAGTCAGATTTTAAGTCACAATGGGCAAAATGGCTGGGGGTGGAGCTGTTCCCTACCCCACTTACATGTCAAATGACAGCGTCCAGAACACACACACAGGAACCTGACACTAGCCACTTGACACCCCACAGTTCTTGGAGCCTTGGAAAGGGAAAATAACGTGTATTTGTAAAGCGCACATACACCCAGAAGGACATCTCGGCGCTGAATAACATATTTTTATTGTTACCCAACTCAATAGAACTCAAGTTCAAGTTCAAAAAGCTTTATTCGGTTTGCATAACACAACCATATAAGCTGAACAGTTATATCAACGTTATTAAAATTCAAAAATTTAAACTATCAGTACTCCTCTTCCTATGTAATTTTTGTAAACACAAATATATCAGTACTCCTTTTCTTGTACGATTGTTGTAAACATATTTTCGTGGAACAAACTCATATAAACCTGTAACTAAACTATAAATCATATTGTTATAAGTTCCAGGTAATTAATGCTTCCAAAATAGGCAGTTTGTACAATTTACAATAATAACCTACACAGACAATATACAATTACTTTGGTAATGCTTAATAAGAGTTTTGCCCCGCCATGGACTATGCTAATTTTTATTTCAAAGTGCATTGTGCTAGAAATCTCATTTCTAACTGTGTAAAAAACGCAATTTACGCTATTACACTGCTACAATACATGAAACTGTGCAAATTCACTATAAAGTGTTGTATGCCAAGATCCAAATGTACAAAATCGCTATTTCTGACTGTGCAATAAAAAAAATCAATTTATACTATTTCACTGCTACAATACATGAAACTGTGCAAGTTCGCTATAAAGTGATGTATGCCAAGATCGAGATGTGCAAAATCGCCAAGTTCCAGAAAAGGAAAAATAGAATAAAAAAAAAAATCGCAGAACAGCAGTTACATTACGTAATCAGTATTCACATAATTTAAATTAACTTAACTTGGGAGGACCCAAAGTACGATAAGTGCAAATTTGCAAAAGTGTCATATGCCAAGTACAGTGTAATAATTCATTAGTGCACTAAGTTGGAACAAAATTTCATAATACTATCGATTTTCTAGCAGCTCTACATTTCATTATAAAATTTGCTACATAAAAACAAATGTCTGGACTTTCAAGTGAACATAATAATTTCATGGCATTTACAGTTGATCGAATATTATATTTTTTCATTCAAAATCTTTATTTCGGTTAAAAACAAACCATAAAAGATATACATACAAATACAAATATATTCTTTGCGGTCCAGGGTGCAAACAATTCAAAATTATCAGCTCCACTTTCCCATAGTCAGTTGATTGCAATTTCATACTACACAAAGATAATTGCACTATTAAAAAAATATATATATAGATACCAGGAGTTATATCATTAGTTGGTGCAACCGGGAAACATTAAAAAAACAGTATTTAAAATATACATAGTATATAGGGTATTACTTCTATTCCATGCCTTTACATCACTTCTACAGCCCGTAGGCACATGAGCCCCTCTTCACTGGTACTGTTATAGCTGGTAAATAATTCATTGCCATAGGACATCACAGTTTGAGACCCCGTCTTCTACGGCTATTTCCACAGAGAAAAGGTATCGACTTACGCTAAATACAATAACCTGACTTGTGTCCCCCCTAAACACTCTTTCTGCTTCTTTTAATTGTCTAAATCCTAAGAGTCGGCAAATCGGTCTTATCCATTTCTTTCTGGTATGTCGATATGAAGGGCATATAAATAAGATGTGAGCCTCATCCTCCCTTAGTTCCATGTCACATAAATCACATATTTCTGACGTATCATTTCCCGAGCCATCTTTATTGGGTGCCCAATTCTTTGTGTTTGCTTTAACTTGGAGTATGCCATACCGAAATTTTAAGTACAACGATTTTACTACGGTTGGTAAAATTTCATCCATGAAACATTCAAACTGGCTCACTATTTTCACTTCAAAAAATTTAAGGGTTAATACTCCAGTTTTAGGTTTACGTAAAGTGGAATTAAGGACAGAATCCCAGAACCTCTCTCAACAACTTTTTACAACTCAGGGTCAGAGATTCACGGTCTGTCCAAAAGTGGTATAACCCCAACTTGCTGAACCAATTTTCAATATGGATCAACCATGCCAACCGGGTCGTATTCTTGATTCTCATGACTTCCTTAAGGGCTTCTCAGTAGTCAACTAGTTCATCCGTTGACCACAGGCGTACCCAATACAACAGTGGTCGCAGGATTGCATGGTCGTCAGAGCGATGTATGTTCAAGTCCATAAAGAGTGGAACGAGTGGGGTACATTGTGGTACTGCTAATATTTGCCTAAAAAAGGGTATTCTCACAAATGGAAAAGGCATTTTTTGCTAAGTAACCCCATAGTTCCGCCCCATAGAGTGCGGCAGATTGAGCTTTATATTTGAATAGCTCGATTACAGGCGTTACTGCTTTGCAATAGCTATTCTTATGTCTTCTTGCTATTGGGGCTACATTTTGTGTCAGAATTGTTTTACTTTAATCAAGTTGTGACTTCCAATTCATTTTTGTATCTAAAGTAATACCCAAATAACTAAAACTGTGCACATGTTCGATCAATTCATTGTTAATAGTGATAGATCTTTTAAAACTCTTGTGAGGGTTAATCGCCATATATTTTGTTTTAGATGAATTAATCTCCAGGCTCTTACCCTCACAATAGGATTTAAAAGCCTCAAGTAGGTTCTGCAAACCTCTTGGTGTCTGTGAAATTAAAATAGTATCGTCTGCGAATAATAATGCGGGGACCGCTTGGGCACCCAACTTGGGAGAGTCATGCTCGCAGCCCAAGAGGGTGTCATTAACAAATAAGGAGAACAGAGTCGGTGCCAGGACGCATCCTTGCCTGACACCTCTCTTTATGTCTATGCGCTCTGTTAGTTCCCCCATTCGGACCCCATCTCACCCTGGCGTAGTTGTCCTCATGCAGTCTGATAATTTGTTCGAGAATTTCCCCAGGGACACCCTGATCCCTTAATCTCATCCACAGTTTGTCCCTGGGGACAAGATCGAAGGCCGCTCTGAGGTCAACAAAGGTCACGTACAGGTGAGATTTCTTAATATTAATATATTTCCAGACTATACATAAAAATCTAAAAATTGATCGACTGTGCTGATCTTTTCCCTAAAACCAGCATGGTACTTGGTTAAGATAGAATTTTCTTCCATCCAAGCACTTAGCTTATTTAATATTTGACGTGCAAATACCTTTTGAAGCACGTCAATCAAACTTATCGGTCTATAATGGGCTGGATTAAGTATCACCCTTTTTAAAAATGCTCACAATTTTAGCACCCCTCCATGTGTCGGGGATTGGCACACCTCTGGCAATTTAGTTACTATGGGAATTAATATACGGGGCCCATATCATGTTCTTGTGTTTCCAAAGGTCCCCAGGTACCCTATCTGGTCCTGGTGCTTTCCCAGGTTTAATTGCCTTAATGGCTGCCACAGAGGAGGAGTTGTGGAGGAGCTGTGGAGCAGAGCAGAGCATAGCAGGCAGCCACGGAGCTCGGCGCCCGGTTTGGCGTTTTGACATTTTGAGCGTGGAGTCTGGGGGCTTGTGGATTAAAGACTTGTGAGGTTAATCTGGTGCCCTCGTCGAGAGTCTTATCTGAATTGCGCTGTGACTTCTTTATTGGCTATTAAGAACATTGTGGATATCGTGTTTCCAGTAAGCTATGGAGTGCGACTGCCTGCCTCTCCCTTTCTTCTGATTATGCACAGCTGACAACCAAAGCCGGATTCCTCTTTTCAGCGTGTGGAAGTGCTCGAGTTTGTATCTGTTTCTAGGTGTACAGGTCAGCTATTTTCTTTTCATTTTTCTAAGCTTAATCAAACGCTGAACTCCGAGGCTTCCTGCCTCTCAAAGCTGAGAGATTCAGATCTTGATAATTGCCTCTTAAAGACACACTTCCATCTGAGGCTGTCTGTTTTTGTTTTATCTAAAAAGAACTTGATTTCAGGACCAGCAACTAAGTAGCTGGATATTAATTTCACAGATTCTGTTCTGGTGAAGTGTGATTTATTTTCATGCTCCCATAACCTCAAGGTCAGAAAAAACTGGAAAGAATTAATATAGAGCGGACACTGCATTTTATTTTTCTACACTTACTGACAAGCCTTTTGGTGTTGGGCACAGTGATTGCGACTGCTGAAAAAATTGGAAGGAATTAAAGGAACATCTTCAGCACTTCAACTAATATAGAGCAGACACAGTTTTTTTTATTTTTACTACATTTACTGACGGAGATAGGAAGAGACTGAGAGTGCTGCCGCCGCCGCCACGGCCTGAAGAGGGAGCTCGTGAGCAGTGAATCGACAGGACTGGACGCCAGAAAGCCATTGCCTCGAGGCGGACGCGGGCGTCTCTACCGCTACCGCTGCTGCTACTGTCACTGCCGCAGAGGGAAACAGAGGGACACAGGAAAACTGTAAAACGGTAAACGGATTACCTGCCACAATCCAAAAGAAAGCGGGCCACCGGCCGGCCGGTCGCTGGCTACCATCCGTTCCAATATGCTGTCGGCTTGGATTGCTCTCTCTGCCGACGGGGAAACTGGGTCCGCTTTTTCCGGCGGAGGTGCTGTGGACTGGCCACGCGTACGAGGAGCAACACCTACAGGCTGGTGTGAGCGCTGAGTCAAGCGCTGTAACAACACCGCTGTAGCCTTGTCCCGCCGCACCTGGTCCCCCTACCAAAATCTACCAGCCCATTTAAGGAGCCGATCCCGCACCCGCTCTGGTTGCAGCACAGCAGTATAGCCGACTGGCCATGTGCGTGAGGAACAGCAGCTGCTGGCGGGTGTGAGCGCTAAGCGCTGTGATAACAACACCGCAGCAGCTTTGCCTCATCGCGCCTGGCCCCCTTACCAGCCTCACCGCTGATGAACTGAGAAAGACCAGGGGAAGCCAGGAGTGAGGGATAAGAGCATATGCGAGTCAGTGAGTCAGCACCAAGGCGGCAAGGCACGGGGGGGTGTAATCTGCTGACCAGGCTGTTGGCTGAGGCTGGCACTGCCTCAGTCGCTCGGAGGTTCGCCACAGAGCCTGTTGCCAGCTGCTAAGACCGCCCCTGGGCTGTCGCTGTCTTTGCAGCCTCGCAGCCCCAGTTCATTACTTCTGGGCATCCAACACTATTGAGAGGGGTTAGGAGGTGTCTAAGATTCGGCCCCGCCTAGCCCACTTACAACACCTTGTGGACTCACCATGGAAAACATCAAGCCGCTTAGAAGACTACCACGGAGAAAGGGTACCACTCTCCGCCTCTCCCGGGGAGGTTCAACAGGAGTCGCCACCACCTCAAGACACAACGTTACACCCAGGTGGTCTATCATCGCAATCTCGGATCAGCGAATCAGGGCTATCCTTCCACTCATCCACTACGGCCCGACGCGGATTTTAATGCTGCCACTCAGAGCGAAAACTATTGCTCTCCTAGCCCAGTTCACATTAAAAACTTAATTCTGGAGAAACCCTCTCTGTCCTCGCCTAAATCCTTCGCCTCACATGAGGCACACCAGCTGCATACGCTCTCTCAGGAGGTTGCTTCTACGACCCAGGACTCTGCCTCACTGAGCGCCTCCTTTGCAGCCCTGGGAAACTCATCCTCACCTGTTTTCAGCTCTGACCCCTTAAATACTACTGTATTAAACACTGCAACCAAGCTGCAAGTCCAAGTCCAGGTCTATGGCAGCGCCCAGCAGACATCACCAGATCACCCTGATAACTGTAACGCGGCTAATCCAACTTTGAAGCCCCAACTTCAACGCAGCCCAAACTTATGTTCAGGGCCTCCCTTAATTGGACATAATGACCATTCATCTTCAAACAAGAGTTACAACTATGATGATTCTTCCTTACCTAACAAACTATCCAACCGATTCCTGGCCTCCTTAGAAGCCCGAATCGAAGATTCACTTGCTCACTCACCTGGCCTTAGCCCGCTCTCAAACTCTCTTAGAACGTTAACGGAGGACCAAGATTCTCCAGTGTTTACCTCCTTGGACACCACAAACTCTATCTTGGTTTCACGGACATCCCTGCATGCAAAGCAAGACGCAATAGCTAAAGCCACGTTATGGCAGTCGCAGAAAATGAAGCTGCAGATCGATCTAATGCAAACTCTGGCCTCAGCACTATCGGACCTGGGCTCCAGGATATCCTCTCTTGAAGGCTTGGCGGCTCTAACGGGCACTCCGAATTCTTGCCCTTGTTCTCCAATAATCAACAAACTTTCGTCTCTCCCCGAAATCTTGAGTGCAATTTTGAAAAGTGTGAAGTGCCATAACAATGGATAAGGACCATTAAAGCCCACACGAGAGCCTCATCTTTCACTCACCGTTGAAGAGCCCTCATGCTCAGCCATAGTACCCAGTCCATCCTCCGAGAGAAAAAATACTTCCCCCTGTGTCGGCCCAGTCACTACAAGTCCAGCCCGCTTAACACCGGGGACCCGTCCCCCCCCCCCCCCCCAAAGCGGGCTCTGAACACACGGAAGTTACTAGTCAAACATCAACGCAAATATTAACTACACGATCTGTCTGCTCCGACACTGTCCATATGGACATGGCCCACAGCTTTTCTAAGTCCTCATTGAAACCCTCACTGTCAAGGAGGGAGAAAAAGAAACTAAAAAACAATCCAAAAAACAACGCTTAGCGAAAAGGAGAGCGGGGCTTGAAGGCTCAGCAGCACTCAGTTTGCCAGCCACTAAATCAAGGGGCCTCCCTTATCTTCCTATTTTCAACTTGCCTTCAAAATCCAAAACAAAAACTACTGAAACAAGCTTGACTGCCGTGGGTTTAAAGGCCACCAGTGAACAGCCCGGTCTATCTACCCAGGGAGGTCCTGGGGCCACAACAGCCATCGATTTTAAACTTCCCACCAACAGCGAATGATCCATTGTCTAACAAAATTACAGTATCAATTATTCACGATCAAAGACCTAGGAATCAGACCATCAACGTACAGTCTGCTGCAGCAACATCAGAAACACGGAAGAGTCCACTTGATTGTCAGGTAATGGCGAAACCATTGAAAGCGGACCCGCAAAGTACAATAGAGGGCGACGCAACAAGCCGCTGTGCTTATCATCCATCTGAGGATCCATCTAGAGCCGGTTGGCTCTCCACTGTGCACATGCAGAGGCCCTGTCCGCCCCAATTGCCACAAGTATCAAACGGTAAGCCACTCGGGGGGAACAATCACCCACCTGAAGTTCGCTTCCAACCTCTGACGGCACAAACACCTTAAAATGACCCAGCTAGGACCCAGAATCACCAGAACCTGGAAAAGGGAGCAGAACTAGTCTTTTTTCCTCACTACGAGCATAAGGGCTTATACGACGTCCTCAATAGAGGCAATCTCATCCGTCTATTCAAATGTGTTTCAGCGTTGTCTGGGGTCACTTCCTCAGACCTTATATCGGTCAAGTTTTTTACAATACCAGGAAAAGGGGCTCAGAGGCCACCACTACATCGTGGTCCCAGGAATCCATTAGGAATGCAATCCTTAGGGAAGCCAATTTATTTGAAAATTGCGGCATCGAAATGTGGGTTCCTACCCATCAAAAATATCCCCACGTTCTCCTCCCCCAGGCCCCAGTGAACCAGCATACTAGCGTACTGAAGGGGTTCCGGGGCGCAACCCATGCTTGGCTTCCGCAAGCGTCGAAAGTAGACAATTTCTTAAACATCGCATGTCATAACAACCAAAGTCTGATAAGTTGCAAACCTAACTGCTCTGCCTTCTACGCAAACGATATCCGCCACGGCTATTCTGCCCTTGAGCCTCTTAGTAACTTAGTCCAGCAGCGCCCTTCCTAACACAGGCGCCAGCCGGTTCAACCCTAAATTAACCATCACATCCTGGAATGTGGCTGGGCTAAAGTCAATTCTTGACTTAAAATCAGCCGTGAATTTCCTGAACAAAAGCGATATCATATGTCTCCAGGAGACTTGGTCTCTATCTCCATCGCCTCTGCTTGGCTATCGCGAACTTTTTCAATGAGCCGTCCAGGCCAACCCCTACGGAAGACCGTCTGGGGGCCTCTGAATTTACATTAAGCACAGCTGCAAGATAACGGTCACACCTATTCCTTGGAACCTGACAACAGGGCAGACAGTACTTATCACCGGCCTCTCACTGTCAGGTAGGGCCCTCCCAATTCTCCTAATCAATTGTTACCATAATATAGCGAAAACCACAAAATCAACTGCAACTGATCTACTGGTAAAACATCTGGAAGATCTTCTATTGGAATTCGCACTTACGGAGGTACTGTTATTAGGAGACTTTAACATCAAAGACCTTGCAACTAATGGTCTCCTAGCAAGGAAAACCAAAGAGCAGGAAGCGATGACCATTTTTCTAACAACTTACAACCTCCGGTCAGCTCAGCAAATTATACTGGAACAGCACCCGGGTGTTAATTTTCTGCCCACGTTTAGAACCATCTCAACTATTGACTATATTTTCTTATCACCACTTTTGGGCAATAATCTGGGCAGGATGGAAATTCTAGATCGTATGGAGAGCGACCACAACCCCCTAACGGTAACATTGCATCTGCAAACGCCGGTTGCCGCGGAAACAGAAGTGGGGGCAATCATCGCGGGCCGAACTCCACACCTTGGCTAGAAGAATTAAATGGGATTCACTAGGCTCTGTCAAGGTGGGAATTTGGCTTAAGGCCGAAATACCAAGCTTCAGACTAGAGGCCCCCACAGAATTACATCACCTGTGGGATAATGCAATCTCTAAATTACAGGATCTATTGGTAGGCCGCGTGGTTCAGCCAAGATCATCTGGACCACGTCCGAAGCAAATTCATGATCCAGCACTAGCCACCCAAAGAAAGACCCTCAGGAGGGCTGGGCGCAGGCACAAACTGATCGGAACTGTACATACTGCCAATAATGTGGCATTGCTGTGAAAGACCTTCAAGAAATCCTTATGGGAAACCAAGAGACTAAAAGAACACTGAGTGGCTAAAAATATTCAACCTGCTTAAGGGCAATAGCCAGTCCAAGTTTTGGACCTACATGAACAAACTCCGTTCCACGAACAAGATGAGAGGAAACGCGGTTTGAGAAGAAGATTGGGCCCTGCACGTGTCCCAACTATATCGCAGTGATACCTCGGACCCAGTGGTGATCGGACTAGGAGATCATGTTGAATCCACTCAAACAGAAACTCATGAGTTGACCACTGCAGCCGAGGTCTCCAAGCATCTGCGAAATATGAAAAAGACGGTGCTCCAGGGCCCAACGGTCTTCCGGCTGCGGTATTTAAATGTGCCCTGGAAGAGTGGGCGGCCCTCTTGACTCCTCTATACAACAACGTGTTCAGGACTTGCCAGCTACCAGACTCATGGTTAGGCTCGATTCTATGCCCCATATTCAAGAAAGGAGACCCCACGCTCCCGGCTAATTACCGACTCATCGCACTGTTAGATCTTGAGGCAAAGGCATACGCACTATGTCTTCTTAGGGTGCTTGAAAAATGGGTTGCTGACAATAACATAATACCATACTACCAAACGGGGTTTCGGGCATCGGCCTCCACAATAGACAATATCACCACTCTAGCCATCCTGAGTCAACAAGCAACCCAAAAAAACCATCTTCCACTTTACTGCTGCTTTGTTGACTACAGCGCGGCTTTTGACAAAGTGTCTCGGAACACCTTTTGGAGGAAATTGAATAAGTGGGGGATCCTGCAGAGCCTCCTAAGAGCACTCATCTCACTGCACAAGAACACATGGGTGCAAATCAAAACCGGCCCAAAGACAGTATCTTCAAGAATTCGTGTCGCTGACGGGCTAAAGCAAGGCTGCGTTCTTGCCCCTCTCTTATTCAATCTTTATACAGCCGATCTTGGAACATTTTTAGAGAACAGCAATCTCCTCCCGCCAAAACTCAGTCCTGGTAAAAAGTCTCTGCATATATTACAATATGCAGATGACATTGTAATAATGGACCAAGCTAAATCGGGTCTCCAACGAGCGTTAAGTACGCTCCATATATACAACATCGCTAATGCCTTGAAAATCAATCAGGCAAAAACCAAGGTACTGATATTTGGCAGATGTAAGAATAAGAAAAGCTTAAGGTGGAACATCGGGCCTGCCAGGATCAACACAACCATAAAATATAATTATTGGGGAGTCTGGTTCAACGAGACATCTAGACCTGCAGCTCATCTAGCTGCCTTGCAAAAGAGAGCAGGAGCAATCACATACTCCCTGACTCGGTTGATCTGTCCCTGTGCAGTCCCTCTGCAGAAGCCATTCTGAAGGTGATCAAAGCTACTCTTCTTCCTGCCTTAACCTATGGGCATCAGGCCTTTCCCGGGGCATGCTCTGCTAGTCTTGATCTCGCCCAAATCTCACCTATAAAAAAAATCCACCTCCCAAGTTTCATTCAGCGAGCAAGACTACGTTTGGAGCTGGGCCTACAAAGACAATAAATTTACTGCGAGGCCGATACCCTGAAATATTTCATACGGTTATTAAAAGCCAGTGACAACACTTTAAAATCCCAACTAAAAGAAACCTTTTCCAGTCCTGGCAACCCTTGGAACACTCAGATTGCAAAGGCCATAAGAGTGCTAGAGATGGACAATGCATCCCTCTTTTTAGATTCCATTCCATACTCGGCCTGGAAAAATACCATCAAAAGACAGGTCAAATTAATTTCCCATCGCATGGATTTGCACTCCGTAAAAACATCTTCCATTTTGCTCCCACTGAACTCTTTGTATTTTCCGGGAAACCGCAAGCCTATTTCCTGGAAAACTTAAATGCAGTGGCACAGAAGAATATTATGTTCATGCGACTTCTTGGCTTTCGTTCAACGGCTTTTAACAGATGGGCTCCAACAAGGGAGGGGGGGCTTGCAGACTGTGCAATTACCACTCTAAGTCATGGCTGCATCTCCTGTGTTGTTGCCCGGCCCTAGCTGCCCCAAGAAAGTTTCTCTTAAAACCCTTGTATTTAAGATGGGGCATTAGGACATGCTGGGAGGCTTCGGCTCTTTGTTTCGCATCCACTGACATCCAAGTGCTTGCAAGGTCGGGAACATTTGTGAGACTCTTGGACAATCTTCTGTCACCTTCTTCGGCCCCCGCTCTCCCACGTCTTCCCCCTCAAAAACTCATCACAGACTTTTTTTCCCCCGTGGTGTAGCACTTTTCGTTTTTATTATCTTTAACTTTGGTTTTGCGTAGCAAAATGTTTATATCGGCAACTACAAGACTGTTTTTCTTAGAAGCACAATGGTCACTAAGCTCAGTGAGCTGTTTCTCAGCTTTGTGTTTGTTTTCTTCCTTTTATCCTAAACATGACAAATGTGTTACTGCTGATTTTTTATATATGTGCTAATGCTGTTTTTAAAGCAATGGTTTTAAGTAACTGTGCTAAACAAATAAAAAACTTAAAAACTTCCAGTGTCTGCCATGCTGAATGATATTGGGGCCGCACTTACATTTGATCCTGCATCCTCATTGTCAAGCCTTGGCTCATTATCTCCACATGAATATAAGGAGGAGAAATGCGAAACCCAAACATTTGCTCCGTGTCCCTTGGTGGTGTCCCTTCTTTTTTTTCTCTGGCTATCAAGGCCCAAAATGAAGTCTGGTCTTTCAGCTCACAAGCTTCTAGTAATTCTGACCAGACTTTTTCATCCCAACCTTTTTTTGCCCTTACTAACGTCTTCTTGTATAGTTGCCTTTTTTCTTTTAACGTTGACACATCTTTACTTTTTAAGGCAGCTATCAGATCTGTTTTAGCTTGTCGACATATCTTGTCGTTCCAAAGACAGCTTCTTGGTGGCTTGCATTGACCAGTATTTGGTCGTTTGGGGGCACTGCTAAGTAATTCCCCAAGACCCAGTATCCATTTCCCGTAAACCTCTGTTAACTGCGGTGAATGATCAACCAGAGGGGACAATAACTTAACAAAGAGCTCATATATTTTATTAATACTGGAGTCATTACCAATAACTCGCGGCCATTTGAGTGTTCTGCAATTATTAGACAGTATGGGGTCGGTGTTTAGGCATTGCTTGTGGGCTATACCATCTACGGGCAACTTAGTCATTATATTTATGAGGGTGAGGCTGAGTGGGTAATGGTCGCTCACCATGCGATCTTCCACCACCAAATCTACCATCCTCGACCAGAGGGTTGTCGAGACAATTATATAATCTAAATGACTATAACAGGTACCCCGTCTGAAAGTAGGTGTAGCTGGGCAATCTGATGGCAAGCGGCGATTACAGGCAAGCAGGCCGTATGCCACTGTCAGACGGAGCAGCTGAGAAGCAGCTCTTGTGCAAGGTACTGCTGTACTAGTATCTATTTCCAGGATATTAATGGCATTATCTTCCAACTCGAGGATACTTTCCATGCCCGTTATCGGTTCGAACCTTCGGTTAAAATCCCCTCCTATAATTATCAGGGTCCTATGGTCGACCCTAGAGATAATATTGTCTAACAGTGCTATGGTTTCAGATTCCTTATTAGAAGACTGGGGTCTGCTGTAGATGTTTATTATGCAAACTTCTTTATTATTAATATCTGTAATTTTTATGCCTAGAATATCTAGGCTATTACAGTCAATTTGTTTAAAGTTAATTCCTAATGTGATCTTTGTCCATATTATCAGACCTCCCGAAGGTCTTCCTTTATTCACATTGGTTGCAGGTGCATAAAACGATCTATAGCCAATTTTGAAATAATTTTCAACACCCCACGTTTCTTGGAAAAGTATAATATCCCCATTATCGATGAATTCATGCCAAGTTGGGTCACTTAGATTTTTTTTTATGCCAGCAATATTCCAAGACATTAGTTTAATTTGGGTTTTAGGCTCAGAACCCTCAGTATTATTTTGTATATTTTTAAGTGCCATAGATGATAGACTATTGGGATCAACATTAGTGGTTGATTCACATTCTATTAGCTTAGGGACTTCAAGCATAATGTATTTATGTTCCTCTTCTGACACATTTTTTTGTGCCGTCGCCTGTTCTCCCTGGTTTAATATGCCTAATATTCAAATCCTTATCTGCTGAACAAACATTCAACAACAAGTAAGTCCCTTCTGTACTACTAGCTGCTGGTGTATATTCCAGTCTACTGCTAGGGGCTGTATATTTAAACATTTTATGGGTGCTCATACTAGTATAGTCATCCACCCTGTTTAGAGCACCAACCCTTGGGGCTACTGAATTCCTTCCTACGTCACCCAGTCATTCCACGTCGTTCAGCCCATATAATTCCGTGAAGCGGTTAAAAATTGGGATAGGAAAATTAAAATTTGGTCTTTCCATCATCCCCTCCTGCAGTCTTCCCAAGGGATATTGGGCCATCGTCGAGATAGGAGCTAAGTTGTAAAAATAGGTTAGGTCATGTGTGCCAATTCTGCTCCAATCACTATGGGGTAGTTGATCACAGATAAATCTCACCACACGCTTATCCCTGAAATTTACAATTATTGTGTCCCCGGATATATCTATGGATCTTCGACCTACCCAATTAGCCCTTCTGGCAAACAGAATTTCCCCATTCATATCACTTGGTAGTGGTTTATTCTTGTTCAACCAGAATATGATTTTATTTTTTATTTCGTGGTAGGATTTGTTTTTCCCACTCATTAATTCGGGGACGCCAGTGAGCACAACAACATATGGTAGAGAATCTGGTGGAAGGTCAACACTAACAGGGAGGGATATAGCATTCTTATTCTTGTTAACAGTTGTTTCCGGCTTATTAACTATTGTTTTAGGGGTTGTTTGTTTCTCCTTTTCCCGCCTTCCTAGGTTATTACTACTTAGTTCGCGTGGCCCTTTATCAGGTGCTTTATCAATTTGCTTAGTAATATTTGGGACATTTTGAGTAGTAATGTCTACAGTTTGCACAGCGGATTGGTTAATTGCAACTTGTGGGGCCATTGCAGGAACCTTCAATATATTTATTGAATTGGCATCAATATTCAATCTTTCTTTTGCCTGCATTTTTATTAATGTTTTTAATGAAAAAAAGTTATCTAGGGTACTTTGTTCAAACCGCTCCAGCCTTTTGTTAACTACTTTTATCCTCAAGAATTGGGAGAATCAGTGACCTTACTACTTGCTCTATCTGGGAGATGGATTCTCCCTGTTGGTGGGAGATGGGAGTGGATATTGATGCTCCACTAGTATTTGGGGTCATTAAGGTGTTTAATGGTGGCAGAGCGTACGCCGCTTTTTTACCTTGGTTCCTAGTCGCTCCTGCTTCCATAAGTGGTGTCTTTGTGACTTTGGGTATCTTTGGACATCTCCCCTTTTGGGCGGGCCCTTCTCTTTTTCTCTTTATGTTAGCTGTTTTATTCGCCTGTGTCGTTGGGTGAGTTCTTGGAGATTTATATGTATCACCCGCTGGTAGCGTTGGATCTTTCACACTTTCATCTCGGCTCGTTATACTAACTTCCTTGATGGCCGATGAATTTCTATCAGTATGCCCTACTAAGGCATTAGGGGATGTAGCGAGCATTAGGGGGACCAAGGGACGAGCGTCTGGCATACATAGGTTCTGTTGACAGACGCCGTTCAGTAATGGCAATCTCGTGTTCGAGGACTGACGCGGCCCTGATAATAAAATCATCTAAAGTACCATATACTTACCCACCCACCCCTGTTTCCCTCCCTTTCCCTATATGCATTGCCATTGACACTGGACTGGTGCTAATAAACAAAACTCACTAGCCCAACAAATGTTCTTAATGTAAAATACAATACGTCAAATAATCAAAACACCTTACAGTTCTGGAGGTTTTAGGGGGGTGGCCCAGCCCAGCCTTCTCCGGCCTTAGTCGGGCCCGCCCTTGGCCCGGGCAACGCCTGCGCGCGTCCTGTGCTACAGGAGTGTGCGCTTGTGATTTAAGGGCCACAGTCGCCCTTTGATGTCGTCACTGAGGTGCGCGCCGCGAGGCCCCCTGGGAGTTGGAGTTTCGGGGCCTCGTGTAACAGCACACCATGCGCCTCTCGCACCTCCTCCAGCACACAGGGAACAACAGAAAGCCCCACAGCGTCCAAGCAAAAGGAGCACCGGCAAGTCCAGGTAGGGGCAGTCACTTTAGCAGTTAATGTCCAGCAGCGTCCCGCGCTGCGGGAGTGTGCGCTCGTGATTTAAGGGCCACAGTCGCCCTTTGATGTCGTCACTGAGGTGCGCGCCGCCAGGCCCCCTGGAAGTTGGAGTTTCGGGGCCTCGCGTAACACAGCACACTACGCGCCTCTCGCACCTCCTCCAGCACACAGGGAACAACAGAAAGCCCCACAGCGTCCAAGCAAAAGGAGCACCTACAAGTCCAGGTAGGGGCAGTCACTTTAGCAGTTAATGTCCAGCAGCATATATTTTAAAAGGATAGGCTTTAGATAAGATTTCCTAAAAGATACATAAAATTTACAGAATAATAAAAAATGGCAGCAACTCTGTTTAGAAATGTTATCGCATGGGCACACCACTTTAGTACTTTTTTTCATAACAGGGAAGGCTACGAGATGATGGACAATTCCCAGCCTAAGGCGTAGTACAAATTGGTGCGAAAGTCTTGACACATCTACTAAATAAGCCTGGAGCCCACTTTTGAGTTCTAGTTGCTTGTAGAACACAAATGCCTTTTGAGTCCCAATTGATTTAACTCGTTCCCCCCCTCTTACTGGCAATAAAAGAATCTTTTATCTCTTTTTTAGATAGTTGTATTGGATATTCAGACTCCTCAAGAATATTAGAATCAAATAGAAAGTTGAACCAGTGGTTAATATAACTTAACCACGGTATGCGGGAACAGTGATCCAACCTTAAACAGTCCTTAATTATAGACTGTGTAAACTCAGTTTCGCTCTTGGACCAGATGGTGCGCCAAAGAAGTAGGGGGCGTGGAGCAGCCAAATCAGATATATAACTAAGACCAGTTTCCAAATGACTTAACTCAGTAAAAGCTGAGGCAGGTACACTCAGCAACCGTTTGAGGAAACTGTTTTCATCTGTTTGAAATTGGTCAGCAGGACAGTGGCCCCATACAGGGCTGAAGAAATACATCTTGCGTTGTATATGGTCACCATGTCCTTTACCCTACGGTCCCCTAATTTAGCAGCAAACCTAAATATACCATTAGTATTCCTAACCATCTTATATCTGATATTTTCATGTTCACGGGTCCATTTACCACTTCCCGCAAAAGTGATACCTAAATAACAGAAGGATTTAACTGCTTGTATTTTGGAACCATCCAAGAAGAAGGACCTTGATAAGTTTGTTTTCTTGCCACATGTCATGGTAAATGTTATTGATTTGTTCATTAAAAGTTTCCTGCCTTTGATAAAATCTGTAAAATTGTTGATAAGCCGTTGAAGGCCTATCGGGGTACGGGAAATTAAAACAGCATCATCGGCATATAATAACACCAGTACAACCTTGTTATCTATCGTTGGTGCAGCTGCTGGAATCTGACTTAAAACCGTGGCTATTTGATTAATAAATAATGAAAATAAAAGGGGGGCCAAAACACATCCCTGCCTGATACCTCTTCTCACAGCAAAAAAGGGGGTTCAATCACCAGTTGGCCCATATAGTCTCTCGTATACTCGTGCCAAAAAAGAATACTATCTCTTTCATAGCCCCAGATTCAAGCAGTATGGTCCACAAAAGGGAGTGGTCCACTAAGTCAAAAGCACTGCTCAAATCTGCAAAGCATAAAAACAAATTACCCCCCTTCACTGATGTATATTTATTAATTAACAGGTCGAGATTCACACATTGTTCTAGAGTGCCTAGGCCCTTCCTGAATCCATATTGGACAGGAGATAAAATCTTATAGTCCGAGGCCCAGGTTTCCAATCTTCTTAAGAACCCTGCTCATGACTTTTATTGATGAGTCCAACAAAGATATTGGACGGTAATTACAGGCTTGAGAACGGGAACCCTTTTTATAAAGTGGGACAATTAGTGATTGACCCCAGGATATTGGGAAATTCCCCAGAGCTGCAGTGTTAAAAATCCTTGTAAGGATCGGGGTCCATAAATCACTTTCGTTCTTATATAGGTCGATCGGGACCCCGTCCGGGCACGGTGCTTTTCCCCCCTTGCTATTGACTAGCCCCTCCTATACTTCTTCCACATCAATTAACAGGGGCAATGTAGGCCACGTAAAGTCGTCGTTTAAAAATAAAGTTAAGAGCACCTTATCCGGATTAAAAATATTAGAAAAATGTTCAATCCATGCTGTACAATTAACATAAGACGTCAACTCAGGAGTATAATCATCTTTTAAAAAAGGGCTATTTACAGTTTCCCAAAAAAAGTTTACTGTTCTTGGTATTAGCTGCAAAACACACAAGATGATGGACGGAATGTTGCACAATGGCAAAACATTCACCCCCAGTCACAGATCTGGGTTTAATCCATCGTTATTTTGCTCACCAAGCCACCCCAGTTCAGACATGGCCATATGCAAATCAGTCTTTACCCTGTGCCTCATGGGAACAGTCCAGCCCGAACTGCCAAGCCATGTCTTCGCTGGACCGGAATCAAACATCCTAGGACCTGTTTGTGGCTATCAGCCGTCTTCAGCCAGGATAGCTTGACTCCAGTGGCTTAGTGAGCACTTGGTATTAGCTGCCATACTTAATTTATCCCATGCATCCACTCGAAGCAATTTTTTGTGGGCCAGTATAACTTGCTTATATTCAACTCGTAACTCATGAATATGCGATTGGCTACGAGGTTTAGTCCCCAAGGCCAGTTTCAACTTATGCAGTGCCTGGGTACATTTTGTAACAAACCACCCCGAGCCAACCTTTTTCGGGCCTTTAGTGCTTCTAGTTAATAAACTCTTAATTTATCTGTCTATATCTGAGAATGCATCTAACAGTATATCAGGGAGGACCTCTTCACTAAGGCAGTAGTCAATTTATTTTCTACAATTGGTGACCACTTCCTTTTGAACTTTGGGTGGGTCTGCTCCATCCCACTTAATTCTCATGCCGTTGGGCCTAACAGGGATAATGTCAGAGATACATTCTTCAGTATTAGTTAATTTATTACCCCAGTTTAGAAGTACTATAGAAATACTATTGTGGTCACTGACCACCTGTTCAGATATCCATAGATCAGTATAGAAGCTATTGTTTGAAATTAAAATATGATTTATGTTGCTATAAGCATTCCGCCCAGTGAAGGTTGGGCATTTAATATGGCCCTTTCTCATAGAACAGTCAAGTAAATCAAGGTCAAATTTCGCCATTATCGTATTTAAAATCATACCATATCCGCAATGGGGAAAATGTAACGAATCATCATTGTTCCCATTAGTAATATTGTGGGCCTTCATACACCCACATGAATTAGTTTGTATTAAGGGACAGACTCGTAGGTTAAAGTCGCCAGCCCATAAAATAATGGCAAGTTTACCTGAGAGTGCCAATACCCTGTCTATCTCCTTTTCCAATGCATCTAACGGTGCTCCTCTACCGTTAGTAAAGGTATTGTTGCAATGGTTAATTAAAACTAAGTCCTTGCCCTTTAAAACTCAAGTCTCAACACTTGGCTATGGTTATCAATAGATGAATACATTGTGATTTTACACCCAAGTAATTTATTGGATATGATCAGCAACAGTCCTCCTTTAGCTCTTCCCGCTGGGGAAGGTATCGCACTCAAGCAGTGTGATGTATATCCTTCAGCTACAACCGGGACTGTACTCCATGTTTCCTATCTCCTTCTCTTAAGCGCCACCGGGCGCGAGATGGGCGTGTGCGGCTTCCGGACGCAAAGGCTCCCGGGATGTGTAGTCCCCCCACTCGGCTCCCATGCTGTTGTTCTGCTGGCTGCGGCGGCGAGGGGAGACCGACACAAAAAGCAAGGGGCCCGAGGTTGTGGCAAAGTCAACAAGCGTTCAGGTAGGTTTGGATGTCTCCCAAAGATCACAAGTGCGCCCATTTCATTGTATCAACCTCAGAAGGATAAAAGGCTGAGTGGACCCACCAGGATTTGAACCTGTGACCATGAGGTCAAACACAGGCCTCTACAGTGGACGCATTAGTTCACTAAGGCACCAGACCCGGCAAGGGGAAGGGAAGAACTTTCCAGAACCAGATGTGTGGAAGCATAGACAATTCTCCCACCCCACCTTAAGGGCTGGCACCAGGTATTAATGTGGGACCTTCAGAACACATCTTCAGCACCCCCCTGAACCTGTGGAAGACTTTGGAAGGGCTTTCGTGTAACTCCAGAGGACTGCCCTGCTGCTTCAGGTTTGCCTTGCGGCTTGAATCTAGGACTATCAGCGTGACTCAGAGGGCTAGATGGATGGCCTCCTGTGTGAGCTACATGCACATAACAAGGACCAGGAATCTTGAACCCTGCACCTGGCCTCTACTAGAGCGAGTCCTAACCCCCTCCCTGAGTGGAGCCCCCAGGTTCTGGAATGTTGGAAGTGGTGTTAGATGTGCTGCCCCTGCCTAATTCTAAAAGCTGACACTTAGAAATATTTCACCAAAATGCAAATCCAAAGTCCACCGCCGGTCGGCACGACTCTGTAGTAGCCCCTGCTACGTTGTTCTCCGCAGCAGCAAATTTGTTTCAACAGGATCTATGATCGTCGGTATTTGGCCTTGTGGAGCCCTCTTTAGCTACAGCCTGAAGCTTTCTCTTGCTGGAGGTTTTTACTTCAAAAAAGTTGAGTAAGTCCAAAGGTCAAAATCTCCACCGGGCTCAACGCTGACCGGCTCTCCATCGATGGTAATAATTCTTCTCCAGCTCAGAGCTTTTTCTCACCATCCTTGACGGCTTCACAAAAACTTGGTACAGTGGAACCCTATGATAACTCCTTGGTCACAGTCTGCTGCCTTGCCTCGCTGAACTCTATATTCTCTTGGACTTTTTTTTCAACATTATTTCTAGGTTGATGGTAAGACCAGGCCCAATCTACCTCCTGTTTCTGACCCGGGCTCCATCGCAGTCTGCCTTAACTCTGCCCTGGTCTTGTCCAACCAGATATGCACTGTTGGCGCTATTTTTCCCTAAAATGTTTTAAAATCCATCACTCTGGTTCTACTGATTGAATTTAATTGGGTGTCATATAATTTAGTAAAATCTATCCTAGTTCTCTAAATTGGTTTGGGATTTTTCTTGTGTTGTTGGTTCACGTTATCACTGTTTGTGTGATGCATAAATACTTTACATAGGGACTCTAAGTTAAGCCTGACTGCTTTTGTGCCACTCTACCAGAGAATTAAGCACAGGTTAATTTAGTGACCTTTTGTGGTTCACCATGACAAAGATTGTGGCTGTTGGGCGAGTAGATATTTTACCCCCTTCAACAATTAACCCAATTTCTTACAATGATATAGTACAAGTATTATTGAATCTATTACACTATGGTATACATACAGTTCAGTTAAAGCAAAACCCCTTCTTTACCATAAACAGACTATACTGAATCGTGTTGTTGCAAGGAATGGATGAAAGCTGATGTTTTCCCTGCTATCTTGTATTGAAAAAACATTGGTTCATGGGGGAAGAAATGGTGAAGTTGAACTAAACAATCTTTTGGTATTGTTTATAATCATTATCAGATTGGGGACTATGGGACAGACCTATACAGTTGTTGATATAACCTGTGTTTCTATTTTTTTATTTTCTTGGTCAGTCAAATAGCTTACATTGTTCACAATATAGATACACATAACTGCAAAATCACAGTATACAATAGGGTCATTGCACTAATATGCATCGCGTTGCCATTTTTGGTGTCCCTAGATGGACAGATCTTACAACTTACACTGTGAAAAAAACAAAGCGCCCCATTACATCATGAGACAAATAATGGGATAGCACTGATGTGGCATTCTGTACATATAATCCACACCATCCCCAGCCAATAGGCCTTAATGAGGTGTCAACCTCCCTCACCGTACTATGGATTTGCACTTACTAATGCCCATAATCAATCTTCTGTTTGAGTGGAAAAGAGCTGTTGCACCAGTGGGTCCCAGAAATCTCGTGGACGAGAGGCCTGAGGTATGTCCTCTGCATATGTTTCCAATTGTGTTTTACAAAAGGTCATGTCACTGATCCAATCTGTGCATTTCGGTACCTGTTCACTGCCCCATTTCATTGCTATTCTTCTCTTGGCCAACAGCAGCGCCACCGCCTACAACTTACGTCTACGTGCCAGTTTGATCTTATAAATACCCTAAAGGCACATCAGGAATCTGCTCCCCTAGCATATGCATGAGAATGTTAGTTACATCCAGCCAGTAAGGTTGGAGCTTTGTGCACGTCCAGGCCATGTGTACAAAATCTGCATTAGGGGCATTGCATCTGTGGCACCGATCATCAGCCCTTAACCCGTATTTGTGCAGCTGCATGAGTGTATAGTATACCTGGTGTATAAACTTAAAATGTATGATTTTCAGGTTGCAGTTAGACGTAAGCAGCTGTAATTGCATACATCCATGGTCCCAGTTGTCTTTGGGAATGGTTGTGCCCAATATTGCTTCCCATCTGGCTTGGGGTCTATCCAGTGCGCGGAACTGTTTTCGTTGTGACGTAGTATACAATTTAGTAACTAGGCGTTGCCGTGTAGTGGATGTCAGGGGGGTCTGCAGTGCATTATGTGTCGGTGGCTCCTCCGGTAAGGATGGATACATAGCTTGTGCAGTCGCAGGTATGCAACACTTTTAAGGGAGTACGATGTGTGCTTAAGGCAGCGTCATCCTGTGATATATATTTCTTATTCAGGAAGACATCCCCCATAGTTCGGAGTCCCATCTCATGTAACACCTGTACCATTTGGTGTTCCTGCGTCACTGTGAGTTGTGGGTGATGTCATAGAGGTAGTGCCAGCGCATACGTTGGGAGTTTGTGTGCCAGGCTCTCGAGGTGCAATCGCTGGGTGTAACTCCAGATTGGAAGCATTCTGTCTCGGTGATGATATAAGTGAGAGTAGTGGAGTGGGGTGCATACTTTTGTGTTCCACAGCTTTTATTTATTTTTTATTTTATTAAAGTTTTCTATAGCGCAAACAAGACCCATAGGTATCAGAGCGCTTAACACAACAAGAAATAAAATTACAGACACGTCTTTCTATAGTGTACGATACGATAGTATACAATGATCTGTCCTCTAAACTATTCATATCCAGAGTCAGTATCGTGTCAGCTTCTGGTATCAGCATAGAGTTGGTGATTTCCTATAGACTTCCCAAATAGTTATCCATTTAGTACCCTTTAAGTTAGGGTTTAGGTGATGGATTGTCTTGTCTATGGAAGGAACTTACTCATGAGAAAGATCTTAGTTTCCCTCTTGAATGTTGCAGTGTTTGTAATTTTTCTAATGCTCGGAGGGAGAGAGTTCCACATTCTGGGGGGCACATGTCCGTGTGGCTGTAGCCAATAGTGAGCATGTTGCGCCTGAGTTGGAGGTCAGGGCACCAAAGCCGCTTTGATTGTAGGGTTTTGTCAGTTCCTTCCAACATACTCTTGCGTGTTTCCCTGTCCATGTCGGGCGGAGCAGTGCTGTGTGCAGTCGGGTGAACAGAGCCTGCGGGATCCAGATCTGTATATTCATAAATAGATATAGAAACCGAGGCAGCACTACCATTTTCTGCAATGCAATTCTATCAGCCAGTGATAGGGGCTGCCGGATTCATCTACTCTCTTGGTCTTCCAGCTTAGCTATCGCTTTGCCATAGTTTTCGGGTACCACTGTTTCTAAGGCGTGGTGTATCCAGATACCCAGGTATTTTACTGGGTCAGTCTGCCACTGCAATGGATAATCAAGGGATGGTTTAGTTGTCACTGGAGTGAGCGGGATGACCACCGATTTGTCCCAGTTAATACTAAGGCCCGAGAAAACCTAATATATTCTCGGATAAGACTATTTAAGTTAGTGTCCGGGTACCTAGTATATAAAACCATGTCGCCCGCGTAAAGTGATATGCTAATAGGGCGCAGTTGGAACTGCAACGCCATTGCAGCGTGTCTCTGACGTATCTTGCAAGCCAGCGGTTCCAGTGCCAGCGTGATTAGTAAAGGCGGCAGTGGGCAACCCTGTCTCGTCCCCATTTGTCGTAGGACATATAAGGCCCCTTCACAGAATCAAACTCCTTCGCTGCGTCCAACAAGGCTGCAGCAGCCGGCAGTTCTGGGTTTATTGTGGTGGAACATAGCGAATATGATCTGCCAATTTTGAGTCGTGGAGCGGGATGGATAAATCCCGCCTGGTCCGGCAGGACCAACTTCTGCATTAGTGGCTATAATCTAAGGTAAATGACTTTGGCCAGAATTTTGGCATCCATGGTGATTAGTGATAATGGGCGATATGACTCGCATTGAACCGAGTCCTTGTCAGGTTTAAGGAGAGTGATTAATAATGCTTCGCGTACTGATGGGGCCAATATTCCATCTTCGTATGCCTCTTCATACATGGCCACCAGATGTGGTATCAATAGGTCCTTGTAAAACTCACCAGGTAGTCCATCTACACCCGGCACTTTATTACTTGGAAGGGAGTTGATTGCTTCTCGCAGCTTGTCCTCGGTTATATGGTGGCTGAAGTATTCCCGATGTGCATCAAACAACCATGCCAGGGCTATGTCATCAAAATACTTATTTAGCTCGGTGGAAACGGGTGCAGCCCCTGCCCGATACTGATGGGCGCAGTAGTCCAAAAAACACCAGGAAATGGAGGGGGTATCATATCGGGGTATGGCCTGTGTGTCCACAATCTGGGTTATATATGACGCTGTGGCCTTGGGACGTATATCTTACTGGAAAGCATTCGTCCGGGCCTACCTCCCTCCCTGTAAACCCACGCCGTGTATTTCCTTGAGATCTATTTAAGTTCACTGTCCGCGAATTTGTGGCAAGTGTCTATCTTCCCTCTAATTTCAGCCAGAAGCTTGGGGTCGAGGGTGTGAGTGTATGCGGTCTCTAGTCGTATAATGTCCGCTTCAACCATGTATAACTGTCTTCAGATATCTTTGAGGATACCCACATGTTTGCCAATACAAAATCCACGTATTGTTATTTTGAAAGCCTCCCTTAACAGCCTGTCACTATCCACTGAGCCCACATTATGCTCGAAGTATTCAGTGATAGCTTGTCTTAGGTCAGAGTTGAATACTTGGTCCTGTAATGCAGTTGGCTGTAGGCGCCATGTGTACTGTCTCGGCGTGTGAGGGGCTGGTCAGTTCCAGTCGGACTGGTGCGTGATCAGAAAGGATTTTGGGCATGTGTGTTATACCAGTGGTCCAGGCGCCCACATCCGCAGTGGCTATCCAGAAATCAACAGGTCCCTCTACGGAACACGGCGTGCTACTACCAACGAATATGTGGGAGCACTGATGTAGTCTCTATGTGTGGTGTGAGAGGTAGGGTCAGAAGTGAGTGGTAAGTGAATGTTAAAAAATACCTAGCAACAAAGGAATAACAATTTTTAATAAGCCTTGGTGCCGGTATTATTAAAATGGTGAGGTGAGTTAAACCTCCTGTGTGTGTCAACATGTTTCGAAGCGTGCTGCTTCTTCTTCAGGACGGGTACACAGATCCCTACCCTACTCACATGTGTGGTGTGACAATGTCAGCTGTACCAGTTTACGGTATAGTCAATGGCTATATAAAAAAGGGGACACAATAGTCTCAATGGTATTAGTAAAAAGGAAATTCCTTAGTCTTTATTCTGAAAAAGAAACACAATATAGGAAAAAATCAGGTGTTTAAATTGTACTCCAGATACAGTATTCGTGACCTGTATGGGTGATAAATACAGTGTCTTTTTAAAAAAAAAAAATTACTGTCATTTTCAAGATAAACAGAGGTACATGCCATCGAGTTCCATCATATGCAGCAATCTGGGTCAGATAAAGTAACAAGTGTATTAATGTGATGCATTTCATACGAACGTCCATTACATCTCAGAGTCTCAATGTGTTTCATCCAGCAAAGACATGAACAAGACACTAAGCCATGATACACTCTTAACATAAGTAGGTGTCTGGTCAAGAAAGTCAATACATAACTTAACATATCATATGAAATATTTAAGGACATTTTTCTTCTGCAAGTACAGTGCACTGTTCATCATGCATCAATACATACCATGCCCCCATGCATCTTTACATAGGCATACATCTCCAAGCCATGGCAGTTAATTCGTATAGTCATCCGCCCTGTCCTCCAGGACCACCTCAGGCGATGGCCCCCTCGAAGTCGGCCCTACAGTACTCAGGAGGTAACCCTGCAGAGGCCCCCATATGTCCCTAGGCTTGCTCGCCATGGGTTGCATGTCAGCGTAAACAGCATTTTGCTCTTGACAATAGATGATATCATTCAGCCAGTCCTTAAACTTTGGGTCTCTCCCTCAGCGGCATGCTAGCCGACGTTTCGCCAGCAACAGGGCAATGTCCAGAAACTTCCTGCACTGCTTGGGTACTTGCATGGTGTATCCCAATAACATAATTAACGGATCCCTACCCAGCGTAGTTCCTACCATAGTCTGAAGGGCCACATGCACCTGAGTCCAGTATTCCCATACACCAGGACATTCCCATGCCTAATGTATAAACCCAGCTCCATCTGCCCGGCATCTGTCACATTTATCATTATCAGACAACCGAAACCTACATTTCCTAGCATGCGTGTAATAGAGTCTCTGCAAGAACTTATAGTGGATGATCTTGAGTCTGCAGCTAGCTGATATGTTCGCTGTAATACCACAGCAATAGCCCCATTGTGCATCAGTGACCTCCTTACCCATATCCTCTCCCCAGTGCATGCGAGCTGTTTCCTCAATCTCCTGTCGCTGCGTCCTAATACTACTATAAATACTAGAGACCAAGTGCCGTCCATGCAAGGAACCCAGCATGCAATGTAACGGCAATAGGTTCTCCGGTTCCAGGGGATAATCTGGCAACACCTCTTTCATTCCCTGCCTTAATCTTACAGAATAGAAAACCTGCAATGGTGTGGGCCGTGTAGTTCCAAAAAACAGGTCCATAGACCGAAATTGCCCCACCAAAAACAAATCGCCCTAAGTTACCACCTTAAGGTGCTGGCATAATGTTTGGAACCCCTTTTCTTGTAGCAACACCATTCTGGGATGATAGGTCAGCGGCATTCTCTGCGAGTATAACAACGTAGTACGTAGCACCTTCGCAACTCGCCTCCAAGCGTCCACTGTGCAGGTCACTGTTGTGGGCGGTGTTTCTAGGGCCACAACAGGTTCATGTATAAGACCATTCAGGGGAAGGGGATGTCCCACCCAGTCCTCAACCGCTATCTGAGGCATGCATGGCATAGGTGCCATCCAATGATATGCATAATGTGCCTGCGCGCTCATGTAATATACTTCAAAATCTGGAATATCAAATCCTCCTTTATCGTATGGCTGCGCTAATATCGACCATTTAGGCCGCGGTTGCTTTCCTCCCCATAACAATCGAATCAACTCCGTCCTCAATGTTTTAAAGAAGAAAGCGCCTGGATAGTAAGGTATATTCATGAACAAATATAAGAAGCGTGCCAGTATCACCATTTTTATGAGCGATGCTCTGCCCGCCATGGACAATGGTAGGGAAATCCAGCGTGTAACACTGGAAGTGAATTTTGTAATCGCTGTGCCGTAGTTATATCTAAGCGTCTCCTCCCTATCCCTGGATACTTGAATCCATAGGTAGCGAAGATCCGAGTGACACCATTCTAGGGGGTAGTCCAGCTGGAACTGCTGGCGTAAGCGGGAAGAATTGCGACTTTCACCAGTTAATTTGTACCCCCGTCAATCTACCAAACACCAGAAATTCACGTAACAGAGGATTTAGATTTTGTTGTGGGTCAGTGACATAGAGTGTTATATCGTCAGCATAAAGTGAGATCCCAATTTGACGTTCGAAGCATTTGAACGCGCTATCCCTATGCTGCTGTTGTATCCGACACGCCAGTGGTTCTATCGCTATAGCGAAAAGGAGTGGGGTGAGCGGGCACCCCTGCCTGGTGCCCCGCGTTATAGAGAGTGGAGTGGAAAGACGACCATTTATAAGAACCCGGGCAGTGGGTTGGGTATAAAGCAATTGGAATTAAGATATAAATATTTTAGGAAAACCCATTCTCTGCAGGATTGCAAATAAGTAATGCCATTCGACTGCCTTTGATGCGTCTATAAATATTGCGGCTACCGGAAAATCAGGGGCAACAGTCTGTATTAATGAAAACAACCTGCACAAATTGTGATTAGTGGATCTACCAGGGACAAATCCGGCCTGATACGGAAGTATAGTCCTCGTCATCAATAGGGACAAGCGAGTAGCCAACATTTTTGCGTCACAGTTAATTAGCGACAATGGGTGGTAAGAGTCACAAGTCGCAGGATTCTTCCCTGGCTTCAATAGGGACGTAATGACAACTTCACGCATCGATCGAGGCAGTACCCCCACCTCCAGTGATTCTTCAAACACCTCCCGTAGCACCGGGGCCATAATGTCTTTGTAGCATTTGTAGAATTCTGCAGGCAGCCCGTCTAGCCCTGGCGCCTTCCCATTTTTAAGTGACATTATCGCCTCCCTAATCTCATCCAACTCCAGTGGGGCACTGAGAAATGATCTGTGCACGTCACTCAACCAGCATAAGGCAATATCCTGTAAATATTCATCCAGCCCTTCCTCCCCATAGCTCTGCGTAGTGTACAACTGAGCATAGTGTGCAGTAAATAATTCTAGTATACCCTCCCGTTTGGTCTGTCAATTTCTAAGATATTATTGCCAAATCATGGATTTCTAGTGAGTTCTGCTAATGCCTTTCCCAGCCGTTCTCCCTCGCAGTATCTACGCGCAACCCAATGTCGCCCACGAAATTTAGCCTCTCTCGCAGCTGCTTCTTCATACTGTGATATTTTAGCCCTAAAGTCGCTGTGCATCTTCCCACCCTCTCCCCGCACCATGCACGCCTCCAGGCCCTTCAGTTCACGATCCAAGGCACGGATCGTCCTTTGTATATCGCGTAAGACTCCGAAGCTCTTAGAGATACAATACCCTCGAACCGTAACCTTGAATGCCTCCCACACCACCTCGACACTATCTACCGACCCTTTATTGCTGTGTAAAAAAGCTGCAATCTCTTCTCCCAGCTCTGTTTTGAACACTACATCCAATAATGCATTGGGTTGAAGCCGCTACGGCGGCCTAGGTCCATCACACCCGGGCACACGTATTTGTAGCAGAACAGGACAGTGATCAGAGTACGTTCTGGCTAGGTGGACGGCCTTCATGACATTCGTGCTTAGCCCTCGAGAGATGAGGCAATAATCAAGGCGTGCCCATGTGCCAGTGTAAGATGTGAAGTGTGTCCCCTCTCTCTGCAGTGGGTGAACAAAACGCCAAGCATCAATCAGACCCCCCTCTGTCATAATGTCCTGTAGGGCTTCTCTAGACCGTCTATTGTACTGCGCATGACCATCACCTCTATCCAGATTAGGCACCATAGCGACATTGAAATCTCCCCCCCCACACAATATGCATAGACCCAATGTTCACAACCTGACCCCACAGTGTCAAAAAAAAGTCCAGTGTATCAATATTAGGGGCATAACAATTCACAATGGTAATAGTATCAGCACCCAATCTGCCCCATACAATAACGTACCTCCCCAAGGCATCTCTCAACTCTCCCAAGACCAGGAATTGTACAGATTTCTTAATCAATATGGCCGTGCCCCTGGCATAGGTAGAGTAAGACAAAAACAGCCGTTCATTCGCCCATCTACCAGTAAATGTGTTCTGAGAGTGTGGATGCAAATGTGTCTCTTGCAGTAGTGCAATATGCACCTGATGACGTTCCAAGTACGATAAAATCTTCCTGCCTTCCCTGGCATAATTCAGACCTCTAATATTCCAAGACATTATCGTTAAGGACGAGTTGCTCCCATTCACCGCCATTCTGTTTCGCATACATCATATACCAAACCTGTAGCATAACCAAGTACTTTTCTGCCCCCCCTAATCAAATCATACAGCTGGAACTCGAATTGTACCATACTACTCGGCATGCAATAAACATCCCCTTCCTCCCCACCCCCCTCCCACTGAAGCATCCCAATCATGCCAGCTATACTCCATCCACCCCTACCCCCCCCAACATATCCAAACCATGAATTAACAGGGGTACTCCCATTGGGGTCTACACTCCAGGTGACACACCTGCACCTTGCTATGAGACAGGGGTCTTTCTGCTCTTAGTAGTCCCCAGTACCAGCAAGGGTGTCCGGTTAAGGGTACTGATCAAATTACGTCCTCAACACATCAATATTTGTAAGTGATATAACAGTAATATGCAAGGCCATTCCAATTCAACAATCAATGGTATACATTACAGTAGTCCGTGGCTCGGAGCCCCCCATGTTCATTTCCTGTCATCACTCCGATACAGACGCCACTACAGGTTACGCCTCTGCAGGACAGCACTTAGTCATTCCACGTCCGAAAGTGGCGCCTGTTCCAGCTCGTCTTGATCCGCAGGTGTAGGTTTTTGCCGTTTCAGCTCTTTCAGGAATTTTTCCACCGATTGTGGCGTCATATGAATGGTTTGTTTTCCCTGATAGGTGATCCGTAGTCGCGCGGGGTATAAGAGAGCATAATCCACCTGTTCCTGTCGCAGCTTCTGCTTCACTCCATTAAACTTTCTTCTCTCCTCCTGCACCCGGACTGTAAAGTCTGGAAATATGGTGAAGGGTACTCCAGCATTGTTAAGTTGTCTCTGCTCCCACGCCACCTTTAAGACCACAATAATTACAAAAAGGGGGTGGTGATGGACAGAGTATCTGAGTTAATCAGAACACTCCTACCCAGTCAACAGATCAGGGCTTGATTCATCACCGTTTTTTAGCTCACTGCACCATCCCAGTTCAGAACCTGGCTATATGCAAATTAGTCTGTCCCTGGCCCAGTGCATCATGGGAACAGGGCAGACCAAACTACCAAGCCAATTCTTCACTGGAAAGGAAACAAGCTTCCGGGGACCGGTTTCTGGCATTACAGCCGTCTTCGGCCCGGCTTGCTTGAATCCTGATGGTGCAATGAGCAAGGGACTCATGTCTGAGCATACCCTTCCACACTCATGGTGGCCAAAATAATTACAAAAAGGGGGTGGTGATGGACAGAGTATCTGAGTTAATCAGAACACTCCTACCCAGTCAACAGATCAGGGCGTGATTCATCACCGTTTTTTAGCTCACTGCACCATCCCAGTTCAGAACCTGGCTATATGCAAATTAGTCTGTCCCTGGCCCAGTGCATCATGGGAACAGGGCAGACCAAACTACAAAGCCAATTCTTCACTGGAAAGGAAACAAGCTTTCGGGGACCGGTTTCTGGCATTACAGCCGTCTTCGGCCCGGCTTGCTTGAATCCTGATGGTGCAATGAGCAAGGGACTCATGTCTGAGCATACCCTTCCACACTCATGGTGGCCAAAATAATTACAAAAAGGGGGTGGTGATGGACAGAGTATCTGAGTTAATCAGAACACTCCTACCCAGTCAACAGACCAGGGCTTGATTCATCACCGTTTTTTAGCTCACTGCACCATCCCAGTTCAGAACCTGGCTATATGCAAATTAGTCTGTCCCTGGCCCAGTGCATCATGGGAACAGGGCAGACCAAACTACCAAGCCAATTCTTTACTGGAAAGGAAACAAGCTTCCGGGAACCGGTTTCTGGCATTACAGCCGTCTTCGGCCCGGCTTGCTTGAATGCCAGAAACCGGTCCCCGGAAGCTTGTTTCCTTCCCAGTGTAAGAATTGGCTTTTGTAGTCTGGTCTGCCCTGTTCCCATGATGCACTGGGCCAGGGACAGACTAATTTGCATACAGCCAGGTTCTGAAACTGGGATGGTGCAATGAGCTAAAAAACGGTGTTGGATCTAGCCCTGATCTCTTGACTGGGTGAGAGTACTCTGCTTAATTCAGAGACTCTGTCCATCACCACCCCTTGTTGTAAATAATTTTGTCCACCCTAAGCGTGGAAGGGTATACTCAGATGTGAGTCCCTTGCTCATTGCACCATCAGGATTCAAGCAGGCCGGGCCGAAGACGGCTGTAATGCCAGAATCCGGTCCCCGGAAGCTTGTTTCCTTCCCAGTGTAAGAATTGGCTTTTGTAGTCTGGTCTGCCCTGTTCCCATGATGCACTGGGCCAGGGACAGACTAATTTGCATACAGCCAGGTTCTGAAACTGGGATGGTGCAATGAGCTAAAAAACGGTGTTGGATCTAGCCCTGATCTCTTGACTGGGTGAGAGTACTCTGCTTAATTCAGAGACTCTGTCCATCACCACCCCTTGTTGTAAATAATTTTGTCCACCCTAAGCGTGGAAGGGTATACTCAGATGTGAGTCCCTTGCTCATTGCACCATCAGGATTCAAGCAAGCCGGGCCGAAGACGGCTGTAATGCCAGAAACCGGTCCCCGGAAGCTTGTTTCCTTCCCAGTGTAAGAATTGGCTTTTGTAGTCTGGTCTGCCCTGTTCCCATGATGCACTGGGCCAGGGACAGACTAATTTGCATACAGCCAGGTTCTGAAACTGGGATGGTGCAATGAGCTAAAAAACGGTGTTGGATCTAGCCCTGATCTCTTGACTGGGTGAGAGTACTCTGCTTAATTCAGAGACTCTGTCCATCACCACCCCTTGTTGTAAATAATTTTGTCCACCCTAAGCGTGGAAGGGTATACTCAGATGTGAGTCCCTTGCTCATTGCACCATCAGGATTCAAGCAAGCCGGGCCGAAGACGGCTGTAATGCCAGAAACCGGTCCCCGGAAGCTTGTTTCCTTCCCAGTGTAAGAATTGGCTTTTGTAGTCTGGTCTGCCCTGTTCCCATGATGCACTGGGCCAGGGACAGACTAATTTGCATACAGCCAGGTTCTGAAACTGGGATGGTGCAATGAGCTAAAAAACGGTGTTGGATCTAGCCCTGATCTCTTGACTGGGTGAGAGTACTCTGCTTAATTCAGAGACTCTGTCCATCACCACCCCTTGTTGTAAATAATTTTGTCCACCCTAAGCGTGGAAGGGTATACTCAGATGTGAGTCCCTTGCTCATTGCACCATCAGGATTCAAGCAAGCCGGGCCGAAGACGGCTGTAATGCCAGAAACCGGTCCCCGGAAGCTTGTTTCCTTCCCAGTGTAAGAATTGGCTTTTGTAGTCTGGTCTGCCCTGTTCCCATGATGCACTGGGCCAGGGACAGACTAATTTGCATACAGCCAGGTTCTGAAACTGGGATGGTGCAATGAGCTAAAAAACGGTGTTGGATCTAGCCCTGATCTCTTGACTGGGTGAGAGTACTCTGCTTAATTCAGAGACTCTGTCCATCACCACCCCTTGTTGTAAATAATTTTGTCCACCCTAAGCGTGGAAGGGTATACTCAGATGTGAGTCCCTTGCTCATTGCACCATCAGGATTCAAGCAAGCCGGGCCGAAGACGGCTGTAATGCCAGAAACCGGTCCCCGGAAGCTTGTTTCCTTCCCAGTGTAAGAATTGGCTTTTGTAGTCTGGTCTGCCCTGTTCCCATGATGCACTGGGCCAGGGACAGACTAATTTGCATACAGCCAGGTTCTGAAACTGGGATGGTGCAATGAGCTAAAAAACGGTGTTGGATCTAGCCCTGATCTCTTGACTGGGTGAGAGTACTCTGCTTAATTCAGAGACTCTGTCCATCACCACCCCTTGTTGTAAATAATTTTGTCCACCCTAAGCGTGGAAGGGTATACTCAGATGTGAGTCCCTTGCTCATTGCACCATCAGGATTCAAGCAAGCCGGGCTGAAGACGGCTGTAATGCCAGAAACCGGTCCCCGGAAGCTTGTTTCCTTCCCAGTGTAAGAATTGGCTTTTGTAGTCTGGTCTGCCCTGTTCCCATGATGCACTGGGCCAGGGACAGACTAATTTGCATACAGCCAGGTTCTGAAACTGGGATGGTGCAATGAGCTAAAAAACGGTGTTGGATCTAGCCCTGATCTCTTGACTGGGTGAGAGTACTCTGCTTAATTCAGTGACTCTGTCCATCACCACCCCTTGCTGTAAATACCTTTAAGACCACGTCACGGTCGCAATAATTTAAGAGTCGGGCGATGATGGGGCAAGGAGACGCCCCAGGAGGCGGCCACGGACCAAGCGACCTGTGTGCCCTCTCCACTATAAATTGGGCAGAGAGCGCGCCCTCTTCAGTGACTGCCATAAGCATTTTCTCCACGTACTGCTCTAGCCGCCCTGTATTGGTTCTCTCGGGAATCCCTAAAATGCGGACATTATTGCTGCGGCTTCGAGCTTCAATGTCCTCATTCTTGGCATCTATTATTCTCATGAGTTTGTCCATTTGGGTCACCGCTGTTTTAAGTTGTTCCGTAACATCCTCAGAGTCTGATATCCACTGCTCCGCTTCCTTGATCCTTGTATCATGACTGTCTAACTTGCGTGCTATACTATCCATGCGGGTCGTGAGCGTATCCACCTTCTCCGCTATGGTCGCAAAGCCTTGCCTCATTTCAGTAAGGTTAGTATGCATATCACTGTCGGAACTGGGGCCCTTACCAGGCGTCGCCTCCGGCTCTTCAGCCCGTTATTCTACTGGTGTGTTTTTGGGGTTTCTTTTGGCCTCAAAGGTGAGGCGTGGTTGGCGGGAATCTAGGCGGCCCATGGCGCACCTGTAGCACCAGTCCAAAACGGGCAGGAATTATCTCGTAGTCAGAGATCGCAATAGTGTATTGCGATACTTTCTCACAGCCTAATAATTAATTATCCACAATCGCAGCACCTCCAGCCACCGTTGCAAGAGTCCCAGTCGTCAACAACCCTACAGACAGTTCTTTCGCCCGTCAGTACACTCCTCCCATGCGCCCTTCCTGCGCCACTTCCAGGGAATGCGATGTTCTCAAGGTTCCGTTAGGGGGGGGCGTCGCCTCCCTATACACCAGTTCTCACACCTTGAAGCAAATATACCTGTAGAGTTTCGCCGATATGTGCCTGCGCTGTAGCCAAACGGTTCCTGCAGCCTCCTATATCCGCAATTGGGGGACCCCGCAGCCAAGGACCAGGCACGTTGTCTCCTACAACCGTGCACCCTACACCAGCATTTCTATGCGCGTCCGCTGCACCTCAGATGTTGTCCTATTTGTATGTCGTGCGGCATGTGTCAGGCACTGTGAGCGAGTCAAGCAATCAACTTGTTCACCGCCATATGTACAAGCTGATCAAATCTACAGCCCCTTAGGGCTCCAGTGCTCAGTGCCCTCTGTCTTTTGTGTGGATATGACCAGGTATTCAGCTTCAGGCAACGACCTCTCCTGCCCCTGCCAGTCCCTCCGGCGAGCTGCAGACAAGGATCACAGCCTCCCGGCCTAGTCGCGCCAACGGAGCCGCGGCGCTCGCGCAGTGCCTGTCTCCCGCTTCAATGTCCTCACCAACGTGCGAGGTGCTTCTTCATTGCGCAGCCGTCTGCCATAGGGCCATTGCGCATCTCAGGATAGTAGGCCGTGCTCCCACGTTCCCTCCGCCAGTACCGTGCCCTATGTAGAGTGCGATCTCCACTTACAGCACCCTGCAGGCAGTACACTTCAAAGGAGGCTTCGCTATGGCCGCAGTCATCAGGCAGTCCCCTAGCCACACAGTTCACCCGACTCCAGGGCCATTCCCTGCTGCCACCTCTCACCTTCTAAATCTCCGCCGCGTTGGTGTCACATCACGCACCTCCGTGCGGCCCTCACGCTACATGGAGACCACGGCTCTCCCGTAGCTGCCGCTTCCCGGACCGCGCACTAAACCAGCCCCGGGGTATCACCGCAGGCGTGAGCTCAGCTGCCACAGAGATTGCCAACGCTGCAGAATGGTCAGTGCGCTCCCTCCGCATGCATCACCATCAGTTCTTCCCGCTTTGACGACATATCGTGCCTTAATACAGGGACGTATTTTTAGGATAAATGAAGAATATGCAACCGGACAGCGGGAGCTTCACGGATCCGCGGCAATTCCGCTAGTGCGCCACCTAGCACCCGGTGATAAATACAGTGTCTAAAGACCAGGAGAAAACTACAAACTACTCCTGCCAGTGCAGTGTCCTGTAAAAAAAGGGGACAGATACATAACAAAAAACACACACACAAAAAGGATTATGTCCCAGGGTGGTTTCACAGTGACTAGCGATATTCTGATAGTCAGAAAAGCAGTTATAGGAAGAAAAAACATTACATACTTGTTGTTTAGAAGCCACTGACCTTATGAGCCTTAGACCGAAAGGGGCCCTGTGCAAATTGCACTCTGGTTGTAGCTGTAGTACACAATCAGTGGAACAGTTCCGGCCTCTCAGAAGCGGCTATGCCGTACTCGCGTGTACCGAAATGCTGCCTCGAATAAACGTCCCCTCGCGGCTCCATCGATGTGGTCATGTCGACTGGGGTGTTTATTTATACTAAGCTTAATTGGTCAATTTGTTCCCGCTACTGCCGGCGAGTACGTGCGCCTTCCTGAGTCTCTAGAGGGGTTGCGGGGACTGTCATTGCCCCAGAAGTAGAATTGCCGGTCCACCCGGAAGTAGTGAGTTCCAGAGTGTTTTAAGACTAGAACGCTCCTTTCAAAATGGTCAAAAAGAGCGCTGCCGTCCCAGTACTATTGGGAGCGAAAACGAAATAGTAGAAACCCTGGGCGTATGTGCCACGGGAGTTGAATGAGCTCAACCGCTAACTTAAGTCTTAACGAACATAGCTGATTCATGCTCAGCGTTCGCTTGGAAATCCGAAAGTTTAACACATCAAATTAATTTACGGGGTGCATTAAAAACCCTGTGTGTAAAAAGTAATGTTATAAAGCAGGCCATGTAAATTGGAGAGGTTGTTGTGTGATGCTGGACCGTTGATGTAAATACCACAAGCCCTAGTTGATAGTTGCAGGAAAATCAGTCATGTGGTGGATATGATGATACAAAACAATAGAAACATAACAAAACAGAACAGAGTGGGGCTAAGGTCATGATCCACATTGTTGTCTGTACCAGGGTTATCAAAGCACATAGAGCAAATAATGATTATGAACCCATACTGCTGATACGGAAATACAGATTGGTAGGGTGGTCCCCTACCAAACAGGCACTTTTTTTTATTAAAGGGAGTACTTAATATCTATTCTTGAATCAAGAAAAATTGCTCCATGGTATATTGTCATTGAGGCCTGTTATGTTGGTGCTCAGACGGAACACCCAGCATTGTTCTTTTTCAAACAGGCCACTTTCTGAATGTAATTGCTCTATGATTGTCCACTGGAGATCATTCACTGTGTGTGTGGCGGTTAGAAACTGTGTTGCCATCTTCTATGTGCTTTTTTTTTTTTTACATCAGACATTACATTTGTGTTCCCCAATGTGGATTTTTGCTGGTCGTGATGTCATTCCAACGTAATCTAAACCGCAAAGGCATGTGATCATATAGATAATGTTCCGGCTGTTACAGTTAGTAAATTTCCTTTGTTCCCATTCGCTGCCATTCCTAAACATAATCCATTTGCTTTTTTTGGAAACCAATCCTAGACCATGTGTTGTGAGTGGTAGATATGCAAGTGCCCCTCCCTGTGGTGTGGGTGCCGTAATCTCCATATATCTAGCATAGCATAGTCCTCCATACCTTCCCTAAGTAACTTAGCAGAGTTTCTCCCATATCTATAATTTCCTGTGGACCTATCCGCCAGCGGATCTAGGCACGTATTAAAATCTCCTCCCCATATTATTGCAGATGGTGGGAGCATTCACAACTTGTTCCATATATCTGCAAAGAAGGAGGGATCATCAATGTTCGGTCCATAGGCTGTAACTATAGTTATGATTGTGCCTCCAAAATCACCCTGTACAATAACATACCTTCCCTGATAGTCTGTAAGCGAGTGGAGCACAGTGAACGGTATACCACGTTTGATTAGAAGCATTACCCCCGTGGCATAAGTAGAGTAGGAGGATTCTAGTCTATATGGAGAAATCAGTAGATTGGCGTACATTATCAGACTGGACTGCAACAGAGACCACTCACATAAGGAGATGGCTTGACTCCTCATTGTAAGTCATTCAAGTCACCAGGCTGGACCCTTCAGCACACCTGTTGCTCGAGGGTTCCAAGCCTCGACAAGGTCACCAGCACTACGTTAAGATTCAGTGACTTCCCAGATGTACTTGATGATCTAGGTACTGAGTGTATAGACCTCTTCAAAGATGTTCCCTTGACCATGATAACAGGGTCTGGATGGAGTAAGTTGTGATTACTTGCACCACTTGTATTGGGCCAGTGAGTGTAACTACTACAAGCGAGGAAGAGTGCCCATCAAGTGATGACATAAATGGTGCCTAGTTTCCTGTCTGGTGGCCCAAACTCTTGCCTTACCTTCTGACTCTGATCCCTGGTGATGAAATTCAATATAATCATAGAGATGAGCATACCCTTACTCTGCATGCAAACCAGTCAGTACTAGAGTGGCCTAGTATGGTTGGTAGCATGCACAATTGTACAGTAAGCAAAAGGCGCAGAGGTTATGTGGGTCAGTTATGGCGGTTATATGGCAATGCATGCTGGACAGACGGAACCCAAGGATCCTGTTTAAAATATGTTCCTTTGCTCAAAAAGCTATTTCTCTGAAAAACGCTCCTTACCAAGCGGACCTACTGCCCATCACAGGCAGATAGCAATGTCTCAGAAGTTGTATCCCTCTACAAACTGAATAGTCTAGAATTGTAAGATCTTTTGCCCAGAAGTGATCCTTCACTGGCAATGTGACCAATGCCTAGAATCCTCTACCTCTCAATATGAGAACACAATCCAATCTCATTGTTTTGAAAAAAACCTGAAGACTCATCTCTTCCAAACTCTTCCTGAAGGGATGTCTAGATTCCTTCCTGCATCTTGCTAATTCCTATATTAGCTACAACTTTGCTATGGTCTTGTGCTTAAATTTGGCCAATCATACATTCTTAGTTCCTATATTCAATCTGTTGTTAAATGTTTTACCTTATGTATGTGATTTATATGTCAAGCACCATCATTTGAAATTTTATATAAAATAAAAAAAGTAATCATCTGAAACACTGCTTTTACTAGGGGGCTAGCTACTGTTCAGCACATTGTTACAAATGAGTTGGACTAGTTGCTGTTAGGGAGATGTCCCAAAATAGGTGTCAGTTCATTGGTCACCTTCGCGGTAAAGCAATCAACCCATATACTAGAGTTCCTTTGTTGAGCTTTCCAATCGACAATATGAAAAAACATTGTCACTGGCTGGACATTATTTCTCAGTAACTGAACTAAGTGTCCTATGAAATTGAATAAAAAGAACTTCTTTCGGTATGGCAGAAGCACCTCCAAACAGCTCACAGTTTATCAGTATTTAAAGATTTTCTATTAATCAAAGGAATACATAAAAGTATATCATAAAAATATTTATTATATATGTTTTGCAGTGTTTCTGATGGTCACTAGTCAGGTTTTCTTTTCAACACATTTATAAATGCATCCTTTGGTACTTCAATGTTTCCAATACTTCGCATCTTTTTCTTTCCTTCCGCTTGTCTTTTCAATAGCTTCATTTTTCTTGTTATATCACCACCATACTAAAGCAGAAAAAAAAGTTTTCATTAAAATGTAATATTCAGAAGAAGAATGTAACAGAGAATGTTATGGAAATGCAATAAAGCACAACAAGAAATTAATTGATGAACAAATAGATCTTCAAAACAAAACAAGTAGAATTGAACATGAACAATTCAAAAAGCATTATATGCAAAATATTTTGTGTTTATGAAATTACATAAATTAATTACATTTGTTATTGGTAAATGAATTGTATAGTGTTTTATAGTACAATGGAATTTTAACTTCATAACAGCTTTTCTCTTTGCTTTATAGTAGTGGTTTAGGTGTAATAATGATTGTGAAACGTTTGCAGAAAAGAGGACTGAGGAGAGTTAAAAACAGGTCTGTGAGATAAGAACACTTTCTGTTTATATGGGATAATCTACAACTGAAGTCCACTATAAGGATATTGCAAGTCACAGAGTAGTTCTGAGGCCAAAGGATGAGTTCCTTTATAAGGCTATGGAACCTTAGGGTGACTCATTTTTCTTGTAATACACAGCAGTGGTACTTTATTCCTTATAACACACAGTCAAACGATCACCCTCCCTACAAAATTCATAAGTCCTTGGAGTGTTACTCTTTCACATGAACAAGACAGTATGCCTGCAAACATGAATAATCAATTGATCTTTGGTGCAAATTAAAAACGCCAAAATGCAGTTAGATATTGGTTGAAAAAATATATTACAATGAGTTTAATACAGGATAAATTCTTTAAAAAGTGGTAGCTCAGGGTTGGTTAAAACATGCAAAATGATTCTATCATTCTTATAGTTACATAAAGTGTGCAAAAAAAAATAAACATGTTGTCATAAATATCTCTTTTCAGTTTATCACTGTTCACCTCGCAGCATAATTAAAAGCCACGTTTTATTTTGTTGATTAAACTGCAGTTTTAAAACTACACATAAACAATCACGGGTACTGCAACAGCCTCCCTTAGGAAATAATGGAGGTAGGCACTTAAGAAAACCCTTAGGAATCAATGTTAAAATAAGTTAAATTATTTAAAAATGTAAGTTAATTTTATTTAATGTTAAATCTATAAATAAAACACTTATTTTAAAATATTATATCAAGCTTTTTAAATTGAAAAATAATTGTAAAAATATTTATGAAAAATAATTGTCACCTTAATGTAATTCTAATATTCACTTTTAATAATTGTTTTTTTTACTTCATGTGGGTTTTTTAATCAACCTTCAGAAATATTTTATCTAAATATATTCAAAATAATTAAATGTATTAATTTGAAATGAAGTTATTGATGGTGTAACATTTCTATATTATTTTACAGTTAAAATATATACAATTAACATTAATATTCAACATAAGAATATTTTTGTACTTAAAAAAAAAAGTTAAATAAACTTTCAAACAATTGCCTATATGTACCATAGGGTGGTTTCAGCCAAGTGTTACAATCATATTTTTTAGTTTTCCTGACTTCAGCACCACTTTCAGCGAGTAGGGACATGTAAGTCTACACTTTTGGATAACTTTGCACTTAAAAGATGGACACTAATCAAAAGTAGTAAAGTTACTCGAAAGTTTAGATATAAATATAATTGTAGTAAATCTAATCATGAAGATGTATCTTGTGACTAGGGCTCTGAATGTACAAGTGTAACTGGAGGCTGTCAGAACACAGTTTCTACAAACCATGAGCAGTACTAAAAGCAACATGTCTGGGATAAAATTCCCACAAGCATCACCTCTGAGACCTTCCTAACGCCCTATAAAAAACTGGGCTATTTATTGTGGTAGGTGAAAATCCTAATTAAGCGATTACCATAATTTTGTCCGAGTAACACATTAAAGTCAATAAATTATGCCATACATCACGCTCTGGTAGCTTGGCACAAAAACCATCAAGCTTAACTTTGAGGTACTGTGTATGGTATTTATGTAGGAAACAAATGGTAATAAAGTGAAAACACAATACAAGAAAAATACCAATCAAATTTAGAACAATACAGTATATTTTAATAAACCGTTAGTTTGGGTAGGTATAGCACCTTAAAGTACAAAGTGCCACTCGTTGTCATCTGGTTGTGCTCGATCTGGGGAAGTCACAAGTTCAGGCTGATCGTAAAGGGGCATGGGCCAGATAAATAGACCAGGTTAGCCCCACTGAAAAAGTTACCTTCTCAAAGTCTCAGGCAAAGAGTTTAAAACTTCAGGATTTCATAGGAGGAGCTCAACTGCTGCCAACCAAGGGTTCAGGACATTGGGAGGCACCTCATTGGGATCAGGAACTCACGCCAGAAGGGATCAGGCAGGTCTAGTTGCAGGGAGGCTTCTGGACAGGTGGTCAGCCACATGAGCCTGGAGTCACTCTGGTAGCCTGGAATGAAGGGAGCAGGTCCAGTCTTCCTTCGCAGAGAGCAGGGCAGGTCTCAAGCAACCGGCAGTCCTATGGGGAACATGGCAAGCCTCAAGAAATAGGCTCTGAAAAACAAGTCAAGCCTCACGCAGCATGGTAGTCCATTGAAAAACAAGTCAGGCCTCAAGCAGCAGGGCAGTTCTTCAGGGAACAAGACCATCCATTTTCTGTAATGTCTGCAGGCCCAGGAGTGTACTGAAGAGCTGCACTGAAGGTCCAATATTTATACCTGGTGCCAGTTTTTGAAGTGGGGGAATCTTCCATTCTATCCCCACATCTGGTTCTGTAAAGTTCCTCCTTTCCACTGCCAAGGTGCCAAGAAGTCTTGGGTGACAAAAGATGCCTTTCCCAGATATAGTCTGGTCCTATAGTTCCATGTCTGGGCCCAGTACACATTCTTAACTGCCTACGGCAGCTGGAAACTTCTAGACGGCCGGACAAGCTTTTGGACAGAAAAATGGCAACTTTCTAAAAGTGGCTTTTTTTTTTAAAAGTAATCTAAAATCCAACTTTACCATAAAAAATGATTTTAAATTGCTATTGATTTTAGTCCAAACATGACATTTCTCCCAACTCCCGGACAAAGTTAGCACTTATTAAATGTAATAAGGTAACCCAGTGTTATCCTATAGAAGAGGTAGGTCTACAGTTGTGAAAAACGAATTTAGGAGTTTTTCACAACCAGGATGTGTAAAACTTGAAAACATATCTCCTACTTTTTAAATGCAATCCACCCTAACCGCATGGGCTGTCTAGTGCCTACATTAGGGGTGACTTATATTTGTGAAAAAGGAAGGTTTGGGCCTGGCAAAAGATTTATTTTGCCAAGTTAAATTGTCAGTTTAAAACTGTACTACAAACTGCAATGGCAGCGCTGAGACATGTTTCTACAAGTGCTACTTTATTGGGTGATACAATGAGTGCTGCAGGTCCATTAATAGCATGTAATCTCCGGGCCTAAGGGGCATGTGGTACTATAAACTAGGGGCTTGTAAGTAAATTAAATCAGCCAATTAGGTGTAGGCCATTTTTCAATGTTTTAGGGAGAGAGCTCAAGCCCATAAGCACTGGTCAGCAGTAGTAAAGTGCTAACATACCCTAACTTTAGAAAACAGGAGGAATGAAGGCAAAATGTTTGGGGGAAGTCCACACCAAGGATGTTAGGTCTAACCGGCCCCAATAGATTTGGCATAGATAAAAAAGGAACAAGCAAGCAGGCTGCGTGGCTACTCCAGAGGTGTCTTACCCCGTGGCTCAATCACACCTGACTCCCAAACTTTCTATGGAATATGAAGGACTTGCTGGATCAACATTAAATACAATTTGGAACCAATGGTGTATGTTTACACTCACAGTATTAGTTACTGCTATCTACTTGGACAATGGACCAGGAAGTAAGTGAAGAACTTTATGAAAGACGATACTGTACATGGAGACCTACCATAAAATCGTTCTCTGTATCATGTCTTAAGGCAGGATACACCAGCTACTTAATCTATGTTCATATAAACGGCACAGTGAAAAAGGTGAGTATGTAATCTCACAACGTCAGACTCTGCTGACACCCTTAGACTCTGGGCTAGCAAGACAGTAAAGCTCAGACCTTTGTAAAAATCCATTACTTTCTAGTGAGTTATCCTTTCACATTATTAGCTGCCTGAATTCTACAATGATGACACACCAGCAGCATCTTTACCTTTAAACAGACACTGCACAGCTATTTATTTATTTTTATTTATTTATTTAGTCATTTGTAAAGCGCAAACAGCTACCCCCAATGGGGGTGTCCCGGCGCTGACAGCATGTGAAGTCCCAAAGGGTACCGCAGAGAGTACCAGCAGGCTAGATCTGAGAGAAAAACCAGGTTTTGAGTTTCCTGCGAAAAGCAACCTCGGATGAGAGGAGTCTGAGTTCTACTGGAAGGGCATTCCACAATCTAGAAGTGCCCACGACGAATGCTCTACCGCCTGTTCGGGTCAGACGAAAGCGAGGGCAGAACATGAGTCCAAGATGGTTGGATCTTAAATCCCTCGTGGCAAGAGATCGCCTGATTCTATGCCTTAAAAATGCCGGGCCACGGTCATTAAGAGCTCTAAAGGCAAGGACTAAGGCCTTGAACTGAATGCGATATTTCACAGGTAGCCAATGGAGTTTGGCCAGGTAGGGTGAGATCGAGTGGCGATAAGGGATGTTGCAGATCAGCCGGGCTGCGGAAGTTGCAGCCGATTAATGAGATATGCAGGGGCGCCAACATAGAGGCTGTTGGAATAATCCAGGTGGGATGTAATTAGAGCATGTACAACTGCTCTGCGGGACTCGAGAGGTATGAAAGGAATGATTTTTTTAATCATTCGGAGTTTACCAAAACAGGCTGATGAGACCTTAATGATTTGGGTTTTACAGGACAGTGCTGTGTCAAATTGGAAACCCAAGTTGCGAGCAGCTTGCACAGGTACAGGGGGGGGATTGAGTTGAGAGGGCCACCAAATGTTAGAGGGGATAGGAGATTTTTGATTAAAAAATAGCACCTCAGTCTTGTCGGTATTCAATTTTAAATTGTTGGTGGACATCCATGAGGCGATGTTAACCAGACAGTGGCGGAAGTGAGCCATGGCGCTGTCAGAGTGATCCCTAAAAGAGAACACAAGCTGAGTATCATCAGCATAAGAGATCACTCTGACGCCCCATGCCTCAACTAACTCCGCCAATGGCCTTAGGTATACATTAAATAAAAGGGGACTGAGGGCAGATCCCTGCGGTACCCCCCATCTCAATGGTTTCTTGGAGGAAACAAAGGGTCCAAGGGAGACCTGTTGAAATCTGTCAGACAAGAAAGATTTCACCCAAGACAGGGGAGTTCCTCCTACACCCACCTCCTGTAAGCGAATCAGTAGAGTGTCATGTGAGATGGTGTCGAATGCTGCGGATAGGTCGAGGAGGACCAACATGGCCTCCTCGCCCCTATCCACACACTCGCGAATAGATTCAGACACTTCCAGCAATGCTGATTCTGTGCTAAAATCAGGCCTAAATCCTGACTGTGTATCATGGAGGAGATGGTTAACTTCTAGATATTCAGACAGCTGCTCCTGTACCGTTTTCTCCAGCACTTTTGCGGGCTTGGGGAGCAGTGAAATGGGGCGGTAGTTGTTAAAGCATAGTGGGTCAGCGCCAGTTTTTTTTAGAATAGGTATCAACAGTGCCTGTTTCCATACAGAAGGAAAAAGACCCAACTGCAAAGAAGAGTTCCAGATATCTACCAAGGGCTTAATCAGTATCGGTGCTAGGTCACTCAAAACAAGGGCAGGGGCAGGGTCCAAGGGAGAGCCAGATTTACATTTCAGATACAGAGTCAAAGCATGGTCTTCCAAGAGTGGCTGAAATGAAGTGAACGCTGCCGCACAGTTACTGACCTGAGCTGGCTGTATAGCGTAAGAAATGTGCTGGAAGTTTACAGTGATGTTATTAATCTTTTCATAAAAAAAGTCGGATAGTCCTTCACTGAGTGAATGGGTTGGAATAATTGGGGATTCCAGTGTAGAGGGATTAGCGAATTCCTTAACAATATTGAAGAGGATCTTCGTAGAATTTTCTGCACTTTTAATTTTATCTGCAAAGTACTCTTTCATGGTCGTACGTTTCAATTTATGAAATTCTTTTAGAGCCGATCTATAGCGGGCTTTAGCCTCCGGGTCATATCCACGGCGCCAACTACGCTCCAGCTTCTTACAATGGCTTCTGTTATCTCGCAATAACTGAGTGAACCAAGGGGCCGAAGGTTTAGATCTTAAAGAGGAGAGGTTTTTCAGGGGGGCAATTTGCTCGATAGCATCAAGAAGATCTTTATTAAGAGTAGCCACACGTTTATTAAGATCATTAACTGGAGAAGCCAGAGTGCATTTAAATCCCTGTTCCAAAGCAGAGCAGGTAACTTTGTGCCAATTTCTTCCCTTGTCCCTGCAAAGAGTTTCTATCCTAGGTGACTTGGACATGGACACCTCAAACGGGATTAAATAATGATCAGTCCACGTGAGGGGCACAGACGGAAGGACTTTAAGGTCAGATAGATTTGAAAAAATCAGATCGAGGGTGTGGCCTGCAGAATGGGTCGGGCCACTCACCCTTTGGGATAGGTTCAGGCCTTGCATAGCGTCAAGAAGATTTTTAGCAGGAATACAATCATGTGAATCCACATGATGATTAAAATCTCCCAAAACAATGAAGTCGGAATGCTTTAAAGAGAGGTCAGCCGTGGTGGCTATTAGCGAGGTGAGTGCCGACTGATGGGAGCGTGGAGGATTATACACCAACAGTCCTGAAAATATGGCAGCAGATGACTCGGTGATGGAAAAATACAGAGCCTCTATAGGCTCTAAGTTTGGAGTTTTCCTAGAGGTAATGGTAAAATGTTCCCGTAAAATAACGGCTATGCCGCCGCCTTGTTTCGAACCCTCGCGGCTAATTCCTATGAAGCGATAGCCCGGGGGGATAGCTAAGGCTATGTCTGGGTTGGATGTATCTTTAATCCAGGTCTCGGTGAGAAAAAGTAAATCCCAGGATGTGGATGATAATAGTATCCAAATGTCGCTCGAGTGGCATGGCAAAGAGCGGCAGTTTAATAGGCCAGCCATGAGGGTTCGTGTAGCCAGGGTGGAAGGCTTTATGGTGGGAGCAGGGGAGGTGGTAAGAGCAAAGGAGCAATTATTACATGTAAAATTGGAGCTGCAAGGATGACAACGGGAAGGAGTGGGAGCAGCAGCATGGCTGGCCCTAGGCACGGAGCTGGCGCGGACGGGCGCAGACGGGCTCGCCTTTGGCGAGCCTTCGGCGCGCTGCCGGCGCGCCCGCTGCGCCCGTTCGCTGCGCTTCCGATGCCAGGTGACCATTTATGCTTGTGGGGCGGGAGGGGCCGAGCACTGAGACCTAACAGAACAACAACATCTTGCAGGCACTACCTAGTCATAAAACAACATGGTAAGACTTTGTTCCTTAATTTTCATCAACTTCTGAGTACTGATGGAATGTGGTGTTCGGATTATATTTGCAGTTCACAAACTGGGATGCAAATGCCATTTGTAATGTGCTCAGGTACCAAAAGGTGTCTCACTCTATTGAACACAAACACCAACGCATATGAAGGCGAGATACAGGTGGGGACGAGCCACATTTTTAAATGTTCCCTAAAGAAGGCATGATTGTGTGTAAGATGAATTGTAATAAGCAAACAGTTCCAAAACTTGGCAGTAACAACTTAAAGACCTGCTACTTATGCACAGTATTTGCAGATTAAACATTGTTCAATCTTGTTGATAGACAGAGATGGTGGATGTAGTGTGCACTAAGAGGAAGCAAGGTGTTTGAGCTCCACAGCTTTGGCGTGTGAGGTCAGAGGATCTGGTAATATAAATGCCCTTATTTGATCTTTTTTCTCTTTGGCAATGTGTACTAGAAATGTGGACAATAAGCAGAGTATGGTGTAAGCAGCATCTGATTGAGTTGCACTTGCAATTACTTATACCTCTCGGGACCCACCACTGTTCAAGTTACTGGATGAATTACCTGGGGGCAGGCAGCGATAGCAGTATAGACTGTTTACTCAGGAGCTTTCCAGAAGAATGTTTTAAAGCAGAATTCATAGGTAAAATATTTGGAGAGTGTGTCCACCTCTGCTCCTGGAACCTCTGATGTGATGTTAAACAGTGCAGGTCCAGTTGGAACTGGTAAGCTGGGCAGTTGTAGGAAAGGGCGCTTGTTGAGTTATTTGTAGCTTGAGCAGGAAGTCAGCCTTGTGACCCTTGGAGTCCACTTCTTTTTACTCAGTACAAGAAGGAGAGCAGGTCCAGTCCTCTTCTGCTCTTCCACAGTCCAGAAAGTGTTTAGAGGAGGGACCTGGGGATGCCACATTTATTCCTGGCACATTCCTCTGGTGTATATTCCTGGCCACTCCCTAACCAATGGGGTAAAAGTTTCCAGGGGTGAGCCTACCAACTTCTTCAGCATTCCCTGAATGCCCTACTTTAAACAATCCAAGTGTGCTCCTCTATATCTAAACTCAAGATTGCAGAACGTTTCTTCTCCTGTGCAGACCTCCTGTCCTGACCCTATAGGCGTCGTCATGGTAAGGAGCAACCCCTCCTCTGAGGTCACTCTAAACCAGTTTTGGAAGTGCTCCTCTCTCACTGACATTGGTGCCTGGCTGACTAGGGGAACAGAAAGTGTGCTGCCCAGGTGTCAGTTGACATTTTCCTGGGAAAGGGTAAGCCTCGTTGAAGTTCATCAAGTTCCTGGGAACAGCCCAGATGGTCATCCTGCCAGAAGAACAGAAACACCTCCCCCTTACACAAGCCTTTCTTTCTTAAGCTCTGGGAGCAGTTTCCTCATTTGTCAAGGGGGTTTAGCTGCCAGGTGAGTTTACCCTCATGCAAATTGGCCTTAGCAAATTGGCTTTAGGCAGGGAAAAGGAAAGTTTCTAAAAGTATCTTCTCCAAAATAGTTATTGCAAATCTGACTTCATCAGTTAATTGGACTTGTAATAAATATTTCTAAAAGTCCAGGAATTAATTTTGTAGCTATTGCTTAACCAGAAATAACATGATTAAATGTAATATTGTATCCCAATGCTTGCCTAAGGATCAGCCAACCCTATTACAGTAAAAATAGAATTGGGGGCTTTTTCACTGTAAGGACATATTTAACATTACACTTTTACATGTCTTATTTTAAAATACGATGCACTCTGCCTTATGGGCATATGGCCCACCTCAGGATTACGTATTAATATTTAATTGGAAATTTTAGGCATGTCAAAAGGGGTTATTTTGACAGGTTATATTTGCAACTTTAAAACTGCACACCAAGGCTACACATAGCAGGTCTGCTGTCATGCTTACACTGTCACTGTGGTGGATGGCACCATTAATATATTTATTTATTTGAAAGGTTTTATATAGCGCTGGCTAGACCCGGGGGTATCGGAGCGCTTTACATGTGCAAAGACAGGGTTACAGGAGTTGTTCAAGGGTACAGTATAAACGTGATAAAAAAACAACACTCTATTGTGCAAAGACACAAAATACAGAAAACATTCTAGGGTACAATATAACGATAAGTAAATACATACACTCCAATTGAAGACTAATAAATAGAACGGTGCGTTTCCAAAGAAGGCCCGAGATTGAGTGGTTTTCTTTTTGAATAAGGAGGCGGGGGGGGGGGGCGAGGGGCGAGGAGGAAAGTGTTAGTGCTCCTCATCATTCTGGATTCACTGCTTTTTTTAGTTTATTTGTGAGGTACATTCTGGTGTAGGGCTTTATGTGTGATGCATGCTGTCTTGTAGGAGGACCTAACTTCAACAGGAAGCCAGTTAAGAGCCTTCAGGGCTGGGGAGATGTGGTCAAAGCGTTTATAGTCAGTGATGAGCCTGGCTGCAAGGTGGAGCACAGATCTGAGAGGGGCTAGGTGGACTTTGGGGGTTCCTGTGAGGATGGCGATACCATAGTCGATTTTAGAGAGTACCAGCGATTGAACGACCCATTTGAAGTCTTCGGGTGGGATGAAAGGTTTGATTTTCTTCAGGTGACGGAGAGTGAAAAGTGCTCCTTTAGCCGATTTTTTTATGTGGTCATTAAGGGTAAGATTTTTGTCAATGGTAATACTGAGTGATTTCACTGAATTGGACAAACAGAGCGAGCAGTTGAGAGCATTAAGATCAGAGATCCAGGTTTGGTTGTGGAGTTGGTTGTTTTTAGGGGAGAAGAGGATGATTTCAGTTTTCTTAGGATTAAGTTTGAGATGGTTAGAGTGGAAGCAGTGTTGGATTTTGTTGAAGGTATGGTTAAGATGAAGCACAGCAGAGTGGGACCTAATCTTATAGTATAGTTGGGTGTCGTCAGCATAGAGGTGGTAGTTGATTCCAGCTTGTTTCAGAATGCAAGTAAGAGGTTCTATAAAGAGGTTAAAGAGAGAGGGGGAGAGATCAGAGCCTTGGGGAACGCCAAGGGACACCAGAGAGGGGTCCGATAGACAGTTGTTCATTTTTATTTGTTGTGTTCTGTGACTGAGAAAATCCATTTAAGGACCTAACCATTAAGGCCAAAGCGGGACTTACGTGAATTGAGTAGGGAGTTGTGGTTGACTGTATCAAAGGCAGCCGAAAGGTCAAGCAAAATGAGTAGGTAGGATTCACCCTTATCAAGAGAGGAGTGGATGTCATTGATTATGTTTAGCATGGAGGTTTCAGCGCTGCAGCCTTTTCTAAAGCCGGATTGCAGGGGGTCTAGAAGGTTGAAATTGTTAATGTGTTTATCTAATTGAAGCAAGGCACATTTTTCCAGGGCTTTGGAGATGAGTGGAAGGTTAGATATAGGGCGGAGGTTATTCGGGTCTGTGGTGGGATTTTTAGGGATAGGCGTGATTTGACCGAGTTGAAGTGAGTCTGGGATGCAGCCTGTGGAGATGGGTGTGTTTATGATATTGTACCAGTACGGGGCAATAATGTGGTTGAGATTATGGATAAGGCTAGAGGGGATAGGGTCTTTGGTGTGTGAGGACAGATTACATTTGGCGATGATGTTAAATTCTTCGAGATCGGTCACAGGGTGGAAGATAGTCCAAGATGCATTGTTTTTTAGTTGCACTGGTGGAAGGCTAAATTCAAGAGGGGGAGTGGTGAGAGGGAGAGCGGAGGGGTACGGAGTCAGAGTCACAATGGGTGCTGCAGTCTACTTGTGACGTTTAGCTTTCAGACCCTGGGTATACTTTTGTACCATCAACTGGAGACTTATAGGTAATATAAATATACCAATTAGGGGTATGCCAATTTCAACATGTTGAAAGGTGGAGTTCAGGAACTTTACCATTGGTTAGAAAGAGTAAAGTGCACAGAGTTCTACAGCAAACAAAATTAGTCAAAGCAAATAGTTTAGGGGTAAACCATGCAAAAGATAGTCCTTTTTAACAGAGCAAATGAATGACAAAAACGACAAACAAAGTTTGCAAAGTTTTCCCATTATTGAGAGGCCAAGTAAGAGGCAGATTCGTCAAACCTCCCTCTATAACGACTAGGAATGCAATTAGCCATTTAGACCTGTGCCAGATATACCCTCTCTTTGATAGATAGATGGGCACCTATAACTGGTCTAAATCCCTGTACACCAAGATTATAAACAGAGTCCAGGTAAGAAAGATGTAGATACCTTCAAGAGACCCAGGAAAACCACACTAGCATTATGCCATGAGTGGTGTTGGAATTCACAACATTAGAGTTCATGTTAAAACTGGAGTGGGAGAGAGAGTGTTGCAGGGATTCTGCTTAGAAACAGAACTATGCCTGAGACAATAAAACGTCAGTAGGTAGAAATTGAGTCACCATACCACACCAGTACCTCTGGACAACAATCCAGACTAGCTAATATTGTCTTACTTGCCCTCCTATCCTTTCCGGGGAAACAAGTTATTTGGCTCCCCAGAACACAACACTCTAGACCCGATTGGGGTAGCAGGCCACCTTTCGTTCTCTCACTCATGCATATCCTCAATCAACAAAAAAGAGACACAAGAAAAGCTTATACTATTTATTTGAAACGATCATGCTCTATTTTACAATGCCTGTGCTGCAATAAGAAGACATATGCAAGCCAAAAATGTGGTTAGAATAGTCAGCAGACTATACACAATAAAAAAAACCCTGTTATATTGAAAGACAGGTCTGCCTAAATCTACCTTAATAATAGAAACAGTTTTATATTACAGATCTCTATTATTAGTAGGGGGGCCCCATACCGGGTATACATAAGTAATTTTTCTACAGCTCATGGTAGCGGAGCTCTCTCTCGTCTCCAGACCTTTGCTCTGCATGAATCTGTTTCCATAAAAGACAAAAACTGGTCTATATGATAAGAGTTGCATGTTCAAAACAGCAGCTGGATTTGTCTATTGTGTCTCGGTGTTAGTGTCCGACCACAGAGAAAACAGAGCACCATGTATTTTTTACATTGCACGAAATGTTCTGTCTGTAGCCCAGCATAAGAGCTAAATAACAACAAGCATTTGCAATGCAATAGGTCTCGCATTATTAAAGTTTGAGCTATTGTCATTGCTAAATAATATAAGACGAATAGCTAAAACTTTAGTAATGCGAGACCTATTGCATTGCAAATGCTTGTTTTAAAAATACCACAGACCTACTAGAGGATTTATTTTTTAGTTGCTCTTAGGCAACGCTTCATCTGGAGTAACATGTGTATAACATAACATGTTTTTGTAAAGTGCACGTTCACCCAGAAGGGTATCATGATGCTGAATAGCAGAGGTTTATTGTTACCTAACTCAATGGTACTCATATTATCAGCCTCAGAAGGATGAAAGGCTGAGGGGACCCGCCAGGATTTGAACCTGTGGCCATGAGGTCGGCACAGGCCTCTACAGTGGAAGTGTTAGTCCCCTAAGCCACCAGACCTGCTAATAGTAATGAGGAAAAGTCAGTCTCCATGCATGTTCACTTCTTGGTCTCTGCCTGGGATGTTCCGCCAAAATAGGTGGTTCTGCCACATTTCCATTCAATCCTTTGCCTCTAGTTGGACCATAACTCTTGGGAGAGCGGATTCCAGTGGCTTAAGAGGTGCCCCCTCTAACTAATGTATACAGATGTAACCGGCTGCAGGTCATTCTCTATATCAGTTCAATCCTTGCCCTGTAAGGAGAGGCCTAGCCCTTAGCGTGGGCTTCCTAAATCTCGATGCCAATTACATTCTTGTTATTGTAGCTCAGGAATATCTTTCAGGAGGTAGGTAGTATAAGGGTATAGATTCAGTCCAGTCTCTTTGCCCATTTAATCTATGGCTTCTCTGCAGGAAGGTCAACTTGAAGGATCGAGGGTGTGATGTATTTCCTTGCTACTAATCACTGTCTTTGCAGCAATCATATTTAAGGGCAAGATGAGATCAGCGTTTACAACCGCAACCATTCCATGACTGGCCTCTCCCTGAAGGGATACACTTTTAAAGGTGAACCATTCAATATGAAGCCCCTCTGTAAGGGATGACGTGTAGAGATGAAAGGCCTCTATATACAACCACGCTGTCAAATTAACTTCCTGAAGACCCTGAGCCATGCCAGAAGTAGAGGCACTCTGGATAAACGCTGGTTTACTGTAAATCCTTAATTAGAAATTACGCACTTGGAATGAAATAGAGCTTTTATTTCACCTGACATTTCACTGCAGGCTCTAAAACGGTGTCTTTCTTGTTGAGGAAACGCATTAGAGGTATGTGAACCAACCAGACCGCAGACTGGCCGCTGGAAACTCGTAATGACTTATTGTGATGGGCGCCTGAACTGCAGTGGCAGGAATGTGCATGGGGCAGAGCTCTTATGCTCACCCTGAGGTGCGAGGGGGGAATGTTCCCAAGGAGCTGGAACACCATTAACTTGGTAGCAGTGGAAATGTGCGAACGTGTTCTGTCCGGTGGCTGTAATGTATGCACTATCGGCAGTGGCAACGTTTATTCGTGCTGCCTTTATGCTGTGTTGCTTGAAAGCTCCAAGTTGAAACAACGTCGTTTGTTTTAGAGGAACAATTTATGCGGTTTCAGTCTCTTTATTTTTATTAGTCTGACGAATTGTGTTGCATGCAGGCGCGCAACACCCATTGGGCTCACGGGGCTTTCAAGGTGTGCGACAGATTGTTCCTGGGGTGAGAATACCTCAGTCAGATAAACAACAAATGGGCCTCTTTGTAATGTATTGAACTGGAGGCCCATCTCACACTCCAATGACCCATGACATTAGAAGAAACTTTAATTTCCCCTCTCATCTACAGGAAAACACCATTCCATGTGTTAAGGTGCCGTTGGAAACATGTCCATACTCTCCCTGTGTGGCTAGGCTGTGCAGAAGTGGATTATTGATTACAAAGGGTGGTCGCTAAGGCCTGTGTTTCGTATCACACTATTCAGTGAACTCTGGCAGATTTGTGTTGCCCTTTATGCCCTTCCACCACGCGATTGGACAGTGCATATTTTGGGATCAGACCCGTGCTAGAATAATACACTCAGTGAAAGAAATGTATTTTTCAAGAGTTCCGGGGCAGGCAACCCGTTAAAGCCGATATCCAGGACACCGCATGATTGTTTGAGAAATGTACCAAAGCAGAATGTTCTAATAGCTGAGAAAGTAGTTGCCTTATCAATGGAGGCCAACGCTTGCTGTCCTTACCCTCAGGGTTCTTGATATAACGAGCGTGACTGTATCAGCAAGTGTCTGAAGCAGCCCCTCTGCTGCTAACACGCCCGCGAGCGGTGAGAGTGGTGCACGCGCCACTGCGACACACGTGACAGCATGGCCTATTGGTGTCTATTACGCGCACCAAGCGCGTAATAGACACCAATAGGCCATGGGCGGAGCAATGCGCCCGCCTGTGGCCTATTGCGTGCAGTCTTTCATTAAAAGATGCATGCAAAGGCCAGTAGCTGCCCACAAAAGGAAAAGCACACGCACGAGCGTGTGCGATTCCTAGGGTAGCTCTGTTCAGTGAGCTGAAGCAACGTCTCACAGGGTTAGCAGCTATGGATCCCGGTGAACACAAAAAAGAACTTGGCTCCCTCTGTTCGCGGCTACGAGGGTAGCTTACAAACCCCGTTTTTCAATTACTAAATGCCTCGCGTTGCGCGAGCACTGCTGCGCAGTGCAACACGCAGAGCGCGAGCCCTAAAAACGCGTGCCACCTATTTGTCGAACAAATGAGTGGCACAAAAATAAGTGTGCTTTGTAATGTGTGCAAAGCAAAATCAGCCTACTACGTGCAGTTAGGCCAACATAGAGGAAAAACACACAGTGGGCCTATAGCAAATACATGATAAGAGAGCAGGGGCTGAGGAGGAGTGGGAGAGCAGTAGTAAGTAGGGAGAGGCCGAAAAGCAAACAGTCCCTCGTGCAATGGAGGCAAGAACTTCATGGAAAGTAGAATGACACGGAAACAGTCCAAAAGGAGTGAGAGAGCCAATAGCCTGCAGGCTAATCTAAGATGAAATTGACCATGTCTAAAGCCAATGGATGGAAGAGATAGAACACAAAAATGCAATGGTGTGAAGTGGGCAGACCCAAAGAAATGAAAATGTAAAACCCAACACTTAACTAGATGCGATATTTGTTCAAGTTTCAACAACTTTCATATAAATTCTGTTGCTTAGGGAAACCATAACTACTCTTGTTTCATTTAAAAGGTGTGCTATTGCAAACCAAACTTCAAACTAAAAATTATGTATTGATTTTTACAAAACAAATCCTCTCTGTCTTCCTTCGAGGAAAATCTTATCTTGCAACCTACTGGATGCCAACATAAGTGTTGGAAATGTTGATGAAAGCACTGCAATCCTAATCACTTTGGAGGATATACATTATGATTATGGGCTCCAGCACTTGGCAAAAGAATTTGTGTGATTGTGATTCTGGACAAATCCCTATTATACCCAGTGCCTCAAACTATTAATATATTAAGTATCAATCTCAAAAAAAAAAAGCTTGTGCATGGGGTAATATCTTAACTCTGCCCTTCCTTTTACAACCTAGTTTATGTAGCAGTTTCAAACATATCTCACACCACCATGTTCTAGGTAGAGCACCTTATGTTCGGCTCAAATAAAAAAAGTTAAGTGTAAAGCATCGGGCTGCTCCTTTAAGCATTGCTATGTAAACTAGCTAAAAAATAAATGACAGGTTTTGTTTACTATAATCAACGTAACACTTTTTGTAATACTATGTTAAAAGCTATTACTTACACACTTTGCCAAGACATTTTTTCGATACGCTTTCACTCTGCAAAAAAACAAAGCATGATTCCATGTTACTATTCATATTTGTTGTTCTATGTGAAAACGTTCTCGTTGACAGTGAGAAACAAACCTCGCAAAAAAATATGCTGCAATGTTTAGCTATCTACTTTAACAGTGCTGTACTCAACACACCACTCTTTATTAAAGTTCACAAGATGATATCACAATATTGCAATGCATGAGCTTTAGCGCAAGAGCTCCCATGGTCTAGAGCATTTCATTTAATTTCTTTTATTACTTATCAAATTCTGTACAAAATAACTATTGCGCAGCAACTAACCATTTAACAGGCTGTGGTGGAAAATATAGACTAGGTTATGGAGTTAAGAGTGGAAAATTGTAATATTGACTTAATGCAAAATAATACCTAAGTGGGTCATACGCACAAACATGGAAAATGTTATTTGTAGAAGTTCTCACCTCAGTGGCGGCTCGCAGAGTGAGTGCTGTGGGCCGGGGATGCAGTGAGCACAAGGTAAATAGTTTCATTTATTTATTCACTTACTTCACTCCTGCCCATCGTATGTCCGAGTCCACTATCCCCCCACCCTGCCCCTCCCCCACCACCCTGCAGCACTCCCTCTGCGAGCCGCCACTGCTGACCTGCCTTGTACAGGTGTAGGAAGTTAGAACCAGTCTCCTGCACAGAAACCTTAATGCAGTCTGCCTCTGTAGAAATGCAATGATTTATGGACCATTTCCACTTAGCCTTGTAACAGGCACGAGTTGTGGCTATCACACTTCCCGCAGGATACCCAAACATTTTTCCGGAAGATTGAGGTAGCTGAACTCTCGGAACACAGTTGCCAGAGAGGTGATCTGGGTGTCAGAGATCACCTTGATGCTGAGTGAGAAGGTCTGGTCTGACTGTAACCTTCTCGTAGGAACTGATTGACATCTCCATGAGCACTGAATACCAGGGCTGTCTTGCCCAGGTTCGTGACACTAAGATGAGCTTGCCTCATCTTTTTCACCACTTACAGGATGCGAGGGAGAGGTGAAAAAGTGGACATGCATACCTGCAAAATACCTTGAAAAACATTAGGAGGGGATTAGAGAGTCATTCAGGTCCTCCCTAAGTAAACATATGGTAAACATATGGTGTGCACTTCATTAAGTGGGCTGAAAAAAGCTCACTCAGTGTGTTTGTGTGTGGACGACTTGAGCTCTAGTAAAAAGCTAACATACTGTGTAGCTTGAGCTAAGAGAATAAGCATTGGTAATGTAATAGGTCTCGCATTTGTTTGAGTTAGAGCTATTGGCATTATAAATGGCAATGTAATTTATGGATTGGATTAGTTAGTTGTGTAATTGTGTGGCAGGGAGTAGATTTGGGTAGTGGAATTGTGTGGCAGCGTGTGCTTTGGAATTATGTGATAGTAAATATGTGGTATTGAGGTGTAATGGAATTATGTGGAGTGGGATTGTGTGTTATGGAGTGTTATTATGTGGGATGGTATTTTGCGTTGTGGTATGTCGTGGAGTTTTATTATGTGGTGTGCTGTTGAATTTTGTGGTATGATGTGGTTATAAATAAAGTCTGTGGCAAGCCACACATTAGCAGCAGAACCTAAGGGGCAGGTCTGTTTGGAGGCATAGCCAATAGGTCTTTGCAATGCGAGAACTCTTGGTTTTGCCAATGGCAATGTCTTTTAGCCATGTTATGGTAGGATCCTATTCCTGAAATGTGACTATCACTCGGTAGAGAAGCCAAGGACTGGATGTGCATGTGGTTTGTAAGTTTTTATGTCCTACTGACAGACACAGTGAGAAACTCATGCTGCCTTCAGCATCAACTTTATAGCTCTGAATTGTACGCAGTCATAAACCTCCACCTGCAACCTGAACCCAGAGAGGTGGAGGCCACTCAGTTCAAAGTATGAGCTTTACAAGAGTCATATGGTGCATGACGCATGAGAGATGCACTGAGTGATAAACCAGTGAAAGACTTGATATTAAAAATGGCGATAAAGTCTGCTTTTAACCGGCTTTGGAAGAATTTGAAATCCCCAGAACAAATTATGATCCAGCAAGTATGCATTGCACGTAGAATTTAGCTGAGAGATGAAGTTCTTTTAGACATAGGGTTTATGCAAGCTTTAATTTCCAGTTCCCATCTTCGCCTGAGCGGTTATTGCGCTCCCCATAGCACAGTAATGACTAACCGTTTGTTATTGACTGCAACTCTTCAAGCGATGGAAAGGAAAAAGCGCTCCTGTCTACCTCCACAGAATTTACTAAACTCGCCTTCTCCTCTGGAAGATGGGGGCTATACAGTCCTCCACATGCCTCCGTTGTAACTCTGATGACGGGTTGTTTCTTCACACCATCTGGAGCTGTGGAGCACTGCAACACTTTTGGTCGGGCGTGCTGTCCTGCTTGGGGCGTGTTGGCGTGGGACATCCCGGCAGACCCTAGACTGACACTTCTCCACAGCAGAGACGATATCGGGGAGAACAGATACAAGAGACACCTCCTATTCCTTGGCCTCACTTTAGCCAAGCGAGACATTGCGCAGCATTGGAAGGCCTCTTCTCCCCCCGGGGTGGCAGCATGGAAATCGGCCTTCGATAAATGTATGTCGGCTGAAGTGGTGGTGTTTCAGGCACGGGGTTGCCCAAAAAAACATGGGAAGATTCAGGCCAAGTGGGCAAAATACCGGGGAATTGACCTGTCTCTCTTAACACAACCAGCGAATCAGGACCCTCTTGAACGATTGATTATCAATGACTCGCCAATCTAATGTGCTAGCTTGCTATGGATGCGGAACTAACCTCCTTATTGTACAACTATGTATCACTTCTCAAGCGAGGGGAGGGGGGGGAGGGGTGAAAGGTGGGTTGTTAGGTCTGATGTTCTGCAGACCTCCTGGAGAGGATATTTCCATTACCCATTGTTTCCATTATTCATCATGTGCCTATATGCCGCTTATTGGGTTTCGCCCACTTGGTACTATAGAATCCATGAAATTTGTTGTTAAAAAAAAAAAATCTCCTCTCTAGGCCTCGGGGGGGTGGGGGGGTCGGGGGGGGGAACTAGCTCCTTCAACTGCTGAGTCCCAGGGTGCAAGGGGGAGGCGTGGTCAACAAGTATAAAGCGCTGCCTTGACCCCATGGCGCAAAACACCTTCACTTCTTGTGCGGCAACACTGCCATTTCTTGCTTCTCTGCCCTAACACCCTGGTGGGACTGTGTGCAGTGGCGGATGGTGACAGTTGAAAGTGGTGAGGTGTAAAAGTTCTGGATGATTGGCCTGTGGTGACTGAACGTAGCGAGCGAGCCCAACTGTCATTAGGGGGGTTCAGAGGCTTCTCCCCCCTGGAAAACGTTTAAAAAATAGTGCGCAAAATGTGCATTATCTATCAAATTTGAGTAAGCAAGCATGTTAAAGCAATTGTGAAAGTCCAGGCTCAAGCCAGACACAGAGAAAACTGTCCCACTCTGAAATTACGTGTGCACTTTCTGTCCATGCCTCATACATTAGATCACCCTTGTAAGGGCAATCCCATAATGGCATGCCTGTTTATCAGCCCAAGTTTGGACTAGTACCTCCAGCTACACTTCACATTGGTTTACACCTCTTATGTAGTCATTCAACAAAGACCTCGACCAAGGCCCAGCAACAATCTGGACATTGTATATGTTCTAGGTGTAGATCATGTGCAAACTAGGTGCTTGCAGTGGCTTTATCATGGCACATCTCATACACTGAGAGGATACCGTCATCACTTAGCATGCTGCAACATCCATGCACAGAAATAAAGATAACACTCACAGGAGAAAGCTAAAACCATGTGTAAGAAGGACCATTTGTTTTTAACTAGCTATGGTGAAATCAAACCTAATCATATTGTATGGAAATGCAAATTAAATAGACTTTATAAATAACTTTATAAAATTACTTGACTGCTCTTCAAAGGTCATTTTTCCCTGCAACTGATTGTCCAGGTTCGTACCACTGACAGGAATTTAGAATTATTTCATCTAAGCGGGCAATGCTGCCTTAGCAGAGGGATCCTGCCCAAATTGCGCACACAGCATCAAGCGCAATTTTTCTAGTCTCAGCGTTAGCTGTTTTGTGTCACAGCCTTGGATGAGACGGGCTTGGCGTTTTTCTGAGGTATCATTAGCATATTTCTATCATAAGCTCCGTGGTCTTGCTAAAGACGTCGAGTTTGCTGCTTATCTGTCTCTCGCATCCGCTGCAATCTTTTAGCTTCACGGTCCCTCTGGCTCTTCACTTCCCTCTCTTCTGGGGCCTCACTGTCTCTCCTTCTTTATTTGGCTGTTCACTCTAGCCTCTGAAGCCTCACAAATACAGGTTAATACTGCCGCTGGACTGCTCATTTTGTGCATGCTGTGTGTGTGTTTTTCTATTAACTTCCTGTATGCCATACAGTTATTGCACACAAGCAAGATTCCAGCAGGGTAGACAGCATTGAAACTCATGCCGTCGGTATTCGAACTACTGGAAACATCGCTGATATTCTGAGTCCATGTGTGTGGGGTGCGGGTTTCTGGCCTCACTTTTGAAGGTGTAATGGTTGGAGAATCGAGCACCACACACAGCACAAACGGACGACTCCATGTCGTCAGAAAGACCATAGGACAGTCAAGGATTTTCTCCAACAGGCTACTGCATTCTGGAAGTTGTAGTCTTGATTCATTGTCATCCTACGGGGTCGTTAACCAATTATCAGGCACTGGGTGGCTGCTTAGGAGATATTGAAAAGCCGCTCTTAGCCAAGGTGGGTGAAAGTTCCACCCGCGGCCTGCACCACCACCAGGACAGGCGCACTCCACAGACATAGCGCATGGATGGGTGCTATGCTAACAAGATCGTTAAGTATAAAGTTGTGAACTTGCGAAGTATTTTAAAGTAAAATAAACGCCAAAATGTAGGAGATTGGTGGTATAGAAAACAAGGGAAACAGGCGGAGACTCCCTCACTCCTCCCACGTTCTCCCTCACTCTTGTTGAAACTGAAAGGCAAACTCGCCCGTACTGCAATAAAACAAGCAGTGCGCTGCTGGGCGCTAGGGAAATAAATTGCACAAAAGCATTTATGGGGCCCAGGGGCAAAATAAAAAGGGGGGCAATGCCCCCATGCCCAAATAAAGAAACCGCCCCTGACTCGGAGTCCCAGGGTGCAACTGTCTGCTTTCTGCACAGGTGCCGAGGGAGAAGGTGTGGTCAACGCGCATCAAGCGCTGCCTCGACCCCCGTGGAGCAGGACGCGCCCAGGCCAAGGACTGGCCAGTCCGCGCCCATCAGCCACCGGAGGGGGCTGGGCCACCCCTCTTGGTTCTCTGTGTTAGGACGTACCTTGCAAAAAGCTGCTTTCTGGTGGAGAGCTGAAAGTGGTGAACAGCTTCCTAGCCAGGAGGCTCTTGCTACAACACTGTCAATTAGGTAAGCAATTGGACCGACCATCGTTGGATCACAGGTACTTTGCAAGTTAGAATCCTCCTGTTTACTCATCGTAGTTCGATTGAGGTGGACTGGGTCGGACTGGCGTCTAAGCCTACATATCTTAGTTATTCGCGAATGAAGATAATTGCCACGAGGTCCATTGTCGGGACAGCAGCGGAAGTTTATCTTAGCCAAATAAATTGCGGTGGGCAAAAAAAAAAAAGAGAGACAAGGAATCATCTTGTGCCATAAAAGGTTTGCCCAGTCATTTGGAAAATTATCTATTGGCTAATTGCTACAGGCTTTTACAGCTTGGTGTTGTTGAGTCGTCTGATTTGTTTTATAATTAATTTATCATATTTGCTTCTTTTTTTAAAAGTTTTTAACAACCAACTTTCTTACAGATTGCACATATATAGAGGTCGGGGAACATGGCAGCGGGCTAACGCCGGCAGTGAGAGCTCCGTCCCGAGTTGGTGATGCCAGAGAACGCCGATGTGCCTGAGCCCGTTTCAAAAAGCCTTTAATCAAATTTAAATGCGGGCTAGTTAGGGCATTCTTTTCTCTTTCTGGGATTGAGCCCAGGGACCTGTGAGTATCCGGTGAGCACTAGGACCCAGAGGCGTGTGAGCAAGGTCGCAAACATCTACGGGGGCGGATGACGAAACTCGAGGCTGGGGAGAGTGGATTTGGCGTGTGCGGTGCAAACCGGGCCAGACTGTGGTGCAGAATTCGGGCGGCAGCAGCGAGGGCCTATCCTAGTCTCGCTACGACAGCGGTGAGCTGGTATCGGTCTGGAATCAGACGGGGGGAAAGAGACCAGTCCTGTGTTGCCGGTATATGTGTTACGGACGGGGTAATTTTCAAAACTGTATTGGTGGCTGAGGCGGCTGGGATAGCGGTACGGCCTGGCCTGATAGAGCGAGCAGGGAGTAAGGGAATAGACATTGTACCCAAACAGGTCCCCCCCAACACACAGGAAGAGTCGCCCAGCCTAAAAAAAAGATCGGAGGGGGGGGGGGGAGACCAGCTAGAGAGGAGGTGGAAAAAGTAGGTGGAGAAGCTCAGCTAGCTCCTGTAGTACCAAGGAGCAGATATCTCCTCCGCTCCCAACCAGAAAAGGAGTTGTTATATTCCGCTGGTGATTAAGCTGGGAGTCTGGTGCCTCTGACTCCACGTTAGAAAAGGAGAGAGAAGAGAGAGAGAAGTAAAATAGGAGAGATTAAAAAAAAAGCTCCTCTACACTAAAACCTGCTCCTTCACTTAAATCCTACTTTAAAATAATGGAGAAAGCCGTGTCTTCCTTAGATGGAATGAGTAAACAGACAGCAATGCAGCTAGTAATGCAGAAGTCCCCCATTTCCCAACCTAAGGCACCGGTTGCACTTCAAAATAAGTACGCCCCATTGCTATCTGACCCCGAGACCGACCTTGGCTTAGGAGATCTTCCATCAGTATTGGGGGTGGATATAGAGGGAGGTGCCACTTCTCCGCCGGCATTAGAGTCATCTTTGGAGCCCGTCTCCCAGCCCTTGGCTAGTTCTACCTGTAATCTCCCAGTGGCAGGCTCTTCGGGTGTACAACAGCAAAAGAGCACGAAAGTAACAGTATGGAGAGCCTCTTTCGATCCCTTCGTGAAGACTTACTGGCTAAATTACTACTGAAGTTTGAGATTTCAGAAGGAAATCAGAGAGATTGCCGAGAAATGTACTAGCCTCGAGAGTTGGATGACATCTGCACTAGGACTGAGGTGTTGGAGGGTGAAGTCGCTATTCTTTCCAGGGTTTCCCAAGCACATTCCAAAACTATATCCGAACTCAAAGCTCAGAATAGGACATTACAACTTGATATGGAACGCCTGGAGATCCATGCTAGGAGGAATAATTTGAAATTTCTAAAAATTCCCGAAGGGGCAGAAAATGGAGACGTGAAATCCCTAATATGTAATTTACTGAGAGAAGGTGTCTTAAAAGATAGGCCAGATATCGACCTCGAGAGTGAGATCCAACGGGCACATGGAGATCCTTTTCGGCGACATCCAGATAGGAATGCCCATAGGAAGATCCTGGACAATTTTCATACATAATCAGTATAAGAGCAGATCCTAGGTAGGGCTCTTGTCGATCCATCCCTCCAGATTGACTCCTCCAAATACTTGATCCGTTCAGACGTAGGTAGAGTCACGGCACAAAGGCAGTAGAAGCTAGGGTCCCGTATGGCAGACCTGAGAAGTCAAGGAGCACAGGTTATGATGAAATTCCCTGCAGCATTAAAGGTAGTGTGGAGGAACAAAACGTATAATTTTACCTCCCTACAGGAAGTTGATAGCTTTCTAGTTAGTATGAAAGAAGCTTAACACTAGATATTTTGCCCTTAATAGTGCTAGCTCCGAGAGATACGAAGGGTATAATAGTACAATAAAAAAAAAACACTAATATGGAAAATAATAGAGGGGGGAAAAAAGGGGGGAAAACCCACTATATGGCTATTTAGAGCACATAGGGGTAGATTAATAGGAACATTGGAATCCATATGTGCATGTATGAGCTATAGGTTTTCCCGACGCATAGATTGAATTAAATTAAGCTTTTATATAGCGCATCTGCCACCCTACGGGTATCCTGGCGCTCAGACTTAAAAAGGTCGACCTAAACACAAACCAGATCAGCAGTAGGAGCAGGCTTAAAGGTCAGTCCTGGAGAAGAGCCAGGTTTTCAAGCTCTTTCTAAACTCAATCAGGGAGTTAGCTTGTCTGATGTTCTGCGGCAGCCCATTCCATAATTGGGTGGCTGCCACACTGAAGGCCCTCCCCCCCCATCCTAGAACGCCTAAATCTGGTGGTCGCCAGCAGGCCTGTGCTAGAGGATCGGAGCAGCCTTTTGGGGTTATACCAGGTAAATTTCTCTTGTAGAGGGACGGGACCTAGGTTGTGCGCAGCTTTGAATGCAATACAAAGTGATTTGAAGTGTACCCTTTCCTTAATGGGCAACCAATGAAGGTCTCTCAAAGCCAGCATTGTGGAGGATCTGCGTTGTCTATTTAGCACCATCTTTGCCGCCATGGACTGGACTCTCTGCAACCCCTGAATGATGTATGTATTGCGGCGCTCCCAAGTACAGGGAGTTGCAGTAGTCCAACCTACTAAGCACTATATTCCTCGCTACAAGGGCGCGCGTATCTTTAGGGAGTAGTGGGAGGATATGACGTAGCATACGCATCAGGGAAAGGCAAATCCCCACAGTTTTGTTGGCCTGCGATTCCATTTGAAGGCTACTGTCCACCAGGACTCCTAGATTGCGCACTGTTTTAGCTGGAGTCAAAGGTTCCTCCTCCGGTGTAAGCCTGAACTCCAGGGGTAACTGTTGGGACAGTCTAGCCATAGGGCAATAGACCACCTCTGTCTTCCCTCCATTAAATTGTAAAGAATTACTCCTAAGCCATCCAGCCGTCTGCCGCATACACTCCTGGAATGTATCCATCAATACTGCTTGTCTCCCCTCAAGGGAGAATACCAACTGAGTGTCGTCGGCATAATTAACCAGGTCAATCCCAAAAGATTTAATTATGGGGAGCATGGGCTGTAAGTAGATGTTAAACAGGACAGGGCTGATCGCGGAGCCCTGCGGTACCCCATATTGCACTAGAGATTTACTGGAGGTAAAAGGTGTCAGAGTCACCATCTGTTGTCTTCCTGATAGGTAGGACCTTAACCATTTTAAGGCCTGCCCTGACACCCCTATACTCTCCAGCCTTCCCAACAGTATTGCATGGCTCACCGTATCAAATGCGGCTGACATATCGAGTAACACCAAAATGGTGTCACTCCCATTGTCAGCTCGCATTCGTCTAATACGGTCGCCAAGGCAGTCTCTGTGCTGTGACCTGGGCGAAACCCAAATTGGTCCCTATCCAGCAGATGGTTATCCTTCAGATAGCAAGAGAGGCTTTTGCTGACTACCTTTTCCAAGATTTTAATTGGATAAGGCAAAAGGGAGATGGGTCTGAAATTTGCTGGTGCCTTGGGGTCTAGTGAGGTTTTTTTTTTAACAGAGGTGTTACTACTGCTAGCTTCCATGCCTCTGGAACAGTTCCAGCTTCCAGGGATTGGCTGCAAATCTGTTGCAACCAAGGAAAAGGTCCTTGGCCAACAGTCTTCCAGATTTTGTGTGGAAGAGGATCAAGTGGGGAGCCAGAGGATACAGTATTGGCCAAGTTGTTAAAAGAATAGGCCGTGAGGGCGGGGAATTTGCCCAACGAGGTGTTCGCCTGGACCATTTCATCTGGCCTCCGGGCACAGTTGTCCGGATCGCTAGTATTCTTAGGGTGAAGATCTCCAACAATTTTTACAATTTTATCTTAAAAGTGAGCAGCAATCTCCTCACACAATTCTTGTGAGGCAGCTACCTTCTTGCTTGCGCCTGTTGGGCAAGAAAGTTCCTTGACAATTTGAAACAGAGCTTTAGTGCTGTTAGAAGCATGTAGGATGGAGTTAGCATAGAAATTTGATTTGGACTGAATAAGGGCCTTTTTATACATGGCTAATACAGATTTCAGGGCTATCTTATCTGGTACCGAATAGGTCTTTCTCCATTTCCTCTCAGCTTTCTTACATGTCGAGCGTAGTAGTTTTAATTCCTCATTGTAACAGGGAGCTGTGCCTTTCTTCCTATTTTTGAGGTTTTTTACAGGGATTACTGGGTCCAAAGTACTGGCTATGTGATTACAAAAGATTTCATAGTTCTCCTCTACAGAGGTGGAAGGGGAGAAGAGATTTACATCTGTGAAAGGCTGAGAGTTGTTCCTTCCCAGTTTAGCCCATTCTCTTCCTCTTCTATATGCTACTGGGCAGATATCATTGTTCCTAGGGCTGGGGACCCTGATCCTAAAATGGACCAGATAGTGATCCGTCCAGATTTGTGGCAATACTTCTATTACCTCTGTCTCGGTCTCTAAAGCAAACAGGAGATCCAGCACGTGACCCCCTTGATGAGTGGGTTGCTGAACCAATTGATGTAGGTTGAGGTTCAGACAAGAGTTCCACAAGTCTCTCAGGTGGCTGCCCAGGCTACCATTATCCCATAAATTGAAATCACCCATTATCACCAATCTAGAGTGAGTCAGGCTCAAGTTAGTGATGGTATCCCCAAAAATCCGGGAAGTGCGTATCCTGCCCAGGGGGTCTATAACAGATCATTCCAGTAAGCAGCCTACCTTTGGCCTCTTGCACTGAGAAGCCCAGGATTTCGATTCCTTTTACTTCGTCAATCACTAGTGGCACGAAATTTCAGTCCTCCTTAAAATAACCCCTACCCCTCCTCCCCTCCTCACAAGCCTGGGTTTATTAAAGACTTTATATCCCCCCGAGCAGGCAAATCCCATTTCTATGGAGGAATCAAGGCTGGTCCAGGTCTCCGTTAGAAAGAGAGCATCCAGATCCATATCTTCAATCATACAGCAAACTTCTGGATGGTGCTTAACATGGGATCTACAATTAATCATCCCACAGTTCAGGGGCTTGTTGGCCTGACCTATTTCAGGTAAATGCTGATTGTGCCCCCTAACTTCCCTATTACCTATTTCCAGCAGCTGTTCCCTTGAGTAGGCTGTCCTTCCTTGTTCTCTAAGGAGTTGGGCAGCATGGCTAGCACTAGGCGCGTCCGGAGCGCGGACGGGCGCAGACGGGCTTGCCTCTGGCGCGCCATCGGAGCGTCCGCTGCACACGCACGCTGCGCATGCTGTGCGCTTGCATAGCCTTGTCTAAATAGGCGAGCGAAAGCAGCCAGCCAGCCACTAGAGCGTAAAAGAAAATGGCGCTCACTGGTGGACAGCTCAACCCCACATCCAAGATGGCGCTGGTTATCACCCGGGAGCCTCGAGGGGGCTCGATTCCCGCTTAAGCAGCAGGTGAGGTGAAAATTTTTAATGTGCAAGTGAGGGGGATTTAAAAAGTCATAGGTCCACAATGACTTTACTAAAATTGATTAAGAAGAACAATTCGCCCGTTTTCGCGAATATCCTACCGCAGCACGGGTCAGCGTGAAGTCTATAATTCAGGTCTAGATACCTAGATTAGGTGGGGACAGGCATATTATATAGTTTATACACATTTAGTGGCAGAATAAAAGATAGGGACGGGGTTCTCAATGGCGACATGATCGCCAAAGCCCTAAGGGGGGGTTCCTCAAGGGGGCTGGTAAGGGGGGTGGGCAGGGGGGGAGGGGAGCGGGGTGGATAAAGAGAAAATGACTATAAAACTTGAAATAATCTTGAGGCGAATTTGGTTCAGGGAAAGTATTGGGCCTGGTACTGAGCCACCTATAAGGCGTCTACCTCTACCTTATGACCAGTATGTCTAATAAAGTTAAAATAATAAGCTGGAATGTTAATGGGTTGAGGGAAGGCAGGAAGTTAAATAGAATCTGTGAGTTTCTGAGCAAGTCAGGGGCCCACGCCATTCTATTGGAAGAAACCCATCTTGAGCAGCAAGAAAAAGTGGAAATACCAGAGGAGTGGCAATGATCATTCGGGCAAATTGTGGGATTAGGGTGGAGAAGTATGAGACGGATTACTCAGGTAGATGGCTGACTGCTTCTTTGGTCATAGATAATATGAAGGTGGCATGTGCAGTATATTATGGGCCCAATCAAGATTCCCGGAGGCCCTGTTGAGCCTAAAATCCAGTCTTTCTGTTATGAACGCACCGGTCATCCTGGGAGGCGATTTTAATTTAGTTTTTGATACTGGCTTAGATCGAACTTCCAGGGCTACCTTCTCTTCCCCACATAAATCAAAAAGAGAGCTGAAAAACCTCATGAAGGATTTTAATCTATTAGATGTCTGGAGGATTAAAAATGGTAAAAACAGGGACTACTCATTTTATAGTCATAGATATAGACACCACTCACGCATTGACTTCTTTCTCACAGACCAAGTCTTATTTCCTGCAGTCGTCTCTACCTCATACATTCCTGCTATATTATCAGAATACTCGATGGTAGAATTAACAATAAAATTCTCACAGGAGGTGCAAAGTAGACGGTGGACCCTTGATAGATCTTTACTCCTGCAAGAGGATGTAAAAGATAACGTGCTGAAACAGATAGCTGAATATTTCGGGTTCAACAGTGCCACCGCAACTGACCAAATTGTATGGGAAGCCTTTAAGGCTTATTTAAGGGGACTCTTCACTGCTATCATGACTGGCAGGAATAAGGCTAGGAGAAAAGCAGAGGAGGACTCCCTACTTAAGATAAAACAAAAGGAACAGCAGCTACAGAAGGCTTCATTAGATCAGCAGGCTAATTTGGTTGCCATACAGAAAGAGCTGGAGGGACTAAAGGCTAAATATCAGGCTAACCTGGACAAAATTGTTAAACATAAGTGGGATGCAAGCAAATTGCAGAATGTTTCTTAAGGAGAAAAATGTGGACGCCTCTTGGCATGGAAGACCAGGATGGATAGGGCAAGAAATCAAATTAGTGGGCTAAAAATGCATAGTACGGGGGACATATCATATGATAATGACCAGATCTCTGAAGAAGCTAAATTATATATGCAAAATCTATATACTGGGAATAGTGATTCTTCAAATCAAAGAACTGAAAATTGACTAAGGGGGCTTGATCTACCACAGCTAAACTCAGCAGATAGTGCCTTTATGAGTTCAGCCATCAAGGAGGGGGAGGGCTATAATCAGCTGAAAAATATGGCTAAAGGAAGGGCAGCAGGCCCAGATGGGCTTCCTATAGAGGTCTATCAAATAGGCTCTGATGTTGTTGTCCCTATTCTTACAACTCTGTTTAATAAAATACATTTGACATGTGAGCCTATCCCCCAAACTTGGTTGGAGGCTACAGTTACATTAGTCTTGAAGCCCAATAAAGACCCCCTGATCGTCGAGTCTTATAGGCCAATCTCGCTACTGAATACGGATTATAAAATCTTTGCGGGGGGTTTTGGCGGCGAGATTGGCCAAAGTAATTAAATCTGTGGTTCACGAGGATCAGAGGGGTTTTATGCCGGGTAGGCAGCTCAATGAATGGACTTTCCAGGCTATCGCCGCAATAGATTTTGCCACTGATAGGAAACTCCCTTTAACCATCGTTGCAATCGATGCCGCTAAGGCATTTGACCAAGTCAGTTGGTCATATCTCTGGGAAGTGTTGGCCGGATTCGGGTTTCCCAAAAATCTTATATTATCAATAAAAGCGCTTTATTTAAATCCTAAAGCTAAAATTCTGGTTAATGGTATTCTCACAGATTGGGTTCAAATATCTTGTGGCACAAGGCAGGGGTGTCCCCTTTCCCCACTATTGTTTAATTTATATATTGAACCTTTTGTTACTCAGTTAAGATCTGATGTATTGATTAAACCTTTTACCTTAGCCGAATTAGCATTGTATGCGGATTACCTTTTAATGTTCACCTCCAATTCAGTGGTGGCAATCTCCCGACTTTTTGACCAGGCAGAAGCCTTTGGTGAAATTTCGGGGTATAAAATAAATAAGGAAAAACCAGAGATCATGCAGTGGAACCAGGAAGTAGTACCACCTGAAGCTAAGACACAGATGATATACCTCGGAATACTTCTGGCACATGCTATTATAGAGGTACCTAAAATAAACCTTAATAGGGGGTATAAGGAAGTCTGTGGGCTTCTGCAGCGCTGGTTTGGTCTTCCATTGAACATTTTTGGGAGAGCAAATTTAACTAAGATGGTCATCCTACCTAAGGTGACCTTTTTATTTAACTCAATACCCCTAAGTTTTGGCCCAAAAGAAATAGCTAAAGTACAGGGAAAAATTGGATCTTTCATTTGGAACTCGAAATCTCCAAGAATCTCCTGGAAAAAGCTGAGGAGAAAACTGAAAGCAGGAGGGTTAGCATTACCAGGTCTAATAAACTATTGCCACTCATTTCATCTTAAAATTTTTAGATCAATGGCAGATAAAGCTGACACGTCCTCATTGGGTCGGTTATTTCAGGCGCTATTACAGGGCATTCCTCAAGGGCATGAATACTTCTTGTATAAGTTTGGTGATCCCTGATTTTATAAGAAGGTAAGGCTAAAGATCTTAAGGGCGGCTCTGAAGAATTGGGTATTCTTTAGAAAAAAGTTAGGAATCCCTTATTATGTGCCTCAGGCCCCGATATGGGATTCCCCAGGGACACCTGAATGTCTTAAAGATCAACTATCAAATCCCCTTAAAGTGGCAGGCATTACACATTGGCAGGATCTACAAAATAATTCACAGCCCCTGGATTGGGATTCCATTTTTAGGTTGACAAGAGGAACCCTTACCAGGTTCAAGTATTACCAGCTGTCAAGCTGGTGGGTAACCATACCATGGGTTTTTGATACATCTAATCCCAAGCTTGACCTGGTAAACAGAAAGGGGAGGTGGAAAAAAGAGGTATCCTTTTGGTATGAGGCCATGCTGGAGTCAGACGAAGTCATAGAACAAGAACTCCAAAAACTCAGGGGGGGGGGGGGATAGTGGATTTGGAGTATGTAAACTTAAAGGAATTGTGGGGAGACTCTTTTTTGATCAAATTTATTTTATTGGCATCAAGACAAAACAATGCAATGGTAGGACAGCTACAGCTCGTGTTTCTCCTCATGCCCCCCTCGCAGGACCCAACCGGAGACATCCGGTCTCCAGGGGCAGATGCAATGAGTCCATGTATGCTGGTGAAGGTGGCCTCCGTCGCTACGATGCCCATTAGAACTCCCGTACCCACTCCCCTCCTCTACCCACCCGAACCCACACTAGCCCTACTCTTGAACTACCCTCTTCCCCCCTCCCCCCTCCCTCCGGTGTGTTCCGTTGTGTGAACTCTAGTGATTCACCTAGGTCTCTTCCGTATTTTCTTTTCTCTGTCACCTTGTGGTTTGTGAAACTCGTCCACCAATCTGAGGACTTTAAGGTACCTTGGGCATGTAAGTTCATGGAATTCGTGGGATAGCAGCGCCACCAAAGGCGACCATATCTCCCTGAAGGTGTCTGAGGTTTGTGTAAGGGAGGCTTGGATGCGCTCCATCCCCATTATATACCATAGTTTGTGGAGCCATCCAGTGTGTGTGGGTTTTCGTGTGTTGCCCCAGAGTGAGAGGATGTGTTGCGTCGCTGCCCCCATTGCCAGCCCCATTTGTTTCCCCCGGATTGACTTGAGCGGGAAGGTCAGTTTGTTAGGCAGGCCCAGTACTGCATATGCGGGGAATCGGGGGATTTCCGTTTCAAAATATAGATCTATGTCCCGGAGTACCACCTCCCAGTACTCTTGCACTTCCGGACATTCCCAGAGCAGGTGGATCATGGTCCCTGTGTGTCCGCAACCCCTCCAGCACTTGGGGTCCCGGCTGGGGTTACTCTGGTGTAGCCTCTCCGGGGTCAGATGCCAGTAACTGGCCACCTTAACCGCGGACTCCCTACTGGCCAAGTTACGAGCGGTGTGGTGTGCCCGAAAAATAACAGATGTCTTGCCATTCCCTATCAGAGAGCGCCCGGCCCAGTTGTCTCTCCCATCGCCTCTGCCCTGCTGACCTAGTCTGTGGCACGGGTGGGGTCAGTAATTTATACAATTCTGTAATTGCCCGTTTGTCCTCGGATTTGGTTAGGAGCCACTTCTCAAAGGGCGTGAGGAAGCGGCTCACATGTGGGAGTGTGTCTTTGTGAGTAAGCCAGTGTCTCAGCTGAAAGTATTCGAAATTATGTGGGTGATCTATCTCATTTCCATCTCTGATCGCGTCTAGTGTCATAAAGCCCTGCATGTCAAATAAGTCTCCGGCCGCGCGGCACCTAGATCGTCGCCACTGAGGGAAGGAGCCTGGGACCAATCCCGGTGGGAACGCTGGGTTGTCAAGTAGGGGTGTCATCGGCGACGGAGACGTGAGATCCCTAGCTACCGCCACCCACACCTGTAGGAGTGTTCTGGTGACGGGGGACTTTCTGATGTATGCCTGTCTGTCCCGGCGTGCCAGAAATGGGATTCTCCAAAGTGGCATTCCCGCCATCGCTCTGTCCTGAAACAGCCACCTTTTCTCCGAGACTGGCCTGGACCACTCTAAAAGATAGCGCAGCTGAGCTGCTTGAAAGTATCGTTGCAAGTCGGGGACACCCAGCCCTCCTTCGGCGCGCACTTGTGTAAGAAGATCGCGCCGCATCCTCGGACGTTTACCGGCCCAGACGTATTGCTGGATGACGTCCTGAAGCTTTTTAATCATACCTATCGGGGGGTGACCGGGATGGTCTGGAACAGATAAAGCACCTTCGGTAGTAAGGACATTTTAACGGCCGCTACTCGGCCCACCACGAAAGCGGTTGTTGTCGCCATCGGAGAGTATCCCCTCTGATGCGCGTCTGGGCCGTCGTAGGCGTCAAGTCGATCCCCAGGTAGGAAAGCACCACTTGCTCTGATAGCCCCCTTATCTGGTGCGAGCCCCTGGTGGCCTGGCGAGCATTACTCCCTAGAGGGAGGATCACTGACTTTCCGACATTCATTTTGAAGCCCGATACCTTCCCGAAACGCTCCATTTCCTCCAAAAATGCCGGAATCGAGACCCTAGGGTTGTCCACGGCGACTAAGATGTCGTCCGCGTATAAGCTGATGGTTTGTGCTTCGCCCCCGAAGGTGATGCCCTTGATAGCCTGATTGTCCCGTACCCGTTGGGTGAACGGTTCACTGTAAGGGGCGAATAGTAACGGCAAAAGTGGGCAGCCCTGCCTCGTGCCCCGTCGAATATTAAGCGGTTTGGAGCTCGTCCCGTTTACTTTGATCTTTGCCTGGGGTGACGCGTAGCAGCTCGCCACCCAGGCCCTAAATCTCTCCCCTAGACCAAATCTCGACAGTGTCCTGTCTAGGTGGATCCAATCCACTCTATCGAACACTTTTTCAGTGTCGACTGATAGAAGGGCAGCGTCCGTAGCATTGTAGTGGGCTTTATCAATCACGTGCATCAGGCGCTTGGTGTTGTCTGCGCATTGACGGGAGGGTATGAAACCTGCCTGATCGGGTTCAATTATGCCTGGGAGACATGGCCCCAGTCTCACTGCCAGGATCCCTGTAAAAAGCTTCAGGTCGATGTTAAGTAGTGAGATTGGCCTATATGCAGCGCACTGAGAGGCGTCTTTACCTGGTTTCGGCAGGACTATAATGTCTGCCTCGAGCATCTCTTGCGGGATTGAACCCAGTTCCTGGAAGGAGTTGAAAAGTTTCGTCAACACTGGGCCGAGGAGGTGGCAAAAGGATTTATAAAAGCCCGCCGAGTACCCGTCCGGGCCCGGTGCCTTAAGTGGTTTAAGACGTGCGATGGCTGAGATTACCTCCTCCAGGCGTATGGGAGCGTCCAGTGCCTCTGCATTTGCGTCATTGAGCGCCGTCACATTAGCTTCACGCAGATACTCCTTCCCCGCCTCATCGTCCTGGGCAGGGTCAGCCTCATATAGCCTGGCCTAGAATGCCCGGAATGCCTCCGCAATGCGGTCGTCCTCATATAGTTCCCTCCCATTTACCTCGCGGATGACAGGGATCTTAGACCGGATCGTTTTTGCTTTAAGTTTACTGGCCAGTAGGCGTCCCGTCCTGTCCCCCCCACATAATATGTGTGTTTAAGGCATAATGCTGCATATTCCGCCCTATCTAGGTCAAGGCTCGCAAGCTGCGCTCTAGCTGCCTTTAATTTGCACCAAATCCTGGGGGCCCCTATCCGGCAGTGCACTCTCTCTAGCACCTGTGCTGACAGCTCCTGGCGCCTTTCTTTCCGTTCCTTATTGTCCGCGGCCAAAATCGCCATCAATTCCCCCTGACGACGGCCTTTAGTGCCCCCCATACCGCTGTCATGGCCACCTCCCCCGTGTCATTTCGGCTTAAATAATCCGTGATGCTCTGTGAAAGTTACTGTGTGACCCCTTTACGCATAAACAAAGTCTCGCGGAGCCGCCAGTTACCTTTGTCTGATTGCATACGCGGGACCTGCAATTGGAGTACTATTGCCTCATGGTCTGAAAGGGCCGCTGGGGTAACCTCCAGATCTTGTATCATGGGGGCCAGATCCGTAGAGCTAAGAAATTGGTCTATTCTGGCATATGTACGGTGCACGTGTGAGTAAAAGGTGTAACCTGGAGCTGTGCGGTGTATCTCCCTCCATGCGTCCAGGAACCACCTGCTAGTGAGCCAGCTTTTCCCCTAGACAGAGAGAGCTCCAGAGTCGCCGAATCTCTGTCCCGACCTGTCCACCACATTATCCATAACCAGGTTTATGTCCCCGCCTATTAGTGTGTACCTCGAATCTGTGCCCAAGGCCTCCGATAGCGCTCCCTTAAGAAATGTCTCTTGTTTGGTGTTGGGAGTGTAGATGGACCCCACTGTCAACGCCAAGTTTCCAATAAAAACAGTGTGTGCAAGTAGTCTGCCTTTGATTTCTGCAACTTTGTCTCCCACCCGGCCCTTGAAGTGTCTAGCGAAAAGGATAGTCACCCCGGCTTTCTTCTCCGGGGTGGATGAATAGAACTGATGTGGGAAAACTCTGGACTTCATGCGGTGCCAGTCTTTGGCCAACAAGTGTGTTTCTTGAAGGAGGCATATTGCTGCCCCGGAGTTCTCCAAATATGAGAGTACTGCCCTTCTCTTGATTGGATTATTGAGTCCTTTAACATTTAACGTTGAACCTGAATAGACTCGTTAGCCATGTGGAATTATTTGCCCCACCTCGCTCTTACGCTGCCCAGGTCCGGAGCCCGCCGAGCTCCCGCTCTAACTGCTTTGGTGAAAGGAAGACACCGGAGCCCACCTCCCCTCCCCAAAACTTCAACCGAACCCCCCCCCCCCCCTGGAAGTGCTCGAATGTCAACACCCTCCCTTCCCACCCACCCCTCCCTTCCCACCCACCCCTCCCCTACCCCAACTGTGAGTCCCCAACTGGTGAACATTGTCCCAGGCCTATTCAACAATAGTTCAGGCCTGTGGTAGAGTTTCGAGTGAAGGGAATGCGTGGAAATGTCGGCTCTGAGGCCCCCCGTTTCCCCCCCCCAATGTAGCGCTGTGGTGATGCTTGGCCAATCTCCTGCTCTCGTCCCTTCACGAGTCTGCGCCCGTGTCTTTGGAGAATACTCGTATTGCTGCCGCATGTTCCTGCGCCACTGTTTCTGGATCCGGTTTGGGTCCCTTCTTGGCCGCGCGTCTGCGCCTCACTCGCTGCCAGCCGTCTCTGGACATTTGTGAAGATGTCGGCTGCGTGGGCCGTGGCTCTGTCTCTTCGTCCGAGGTGTCCCCTTCATGGGGGATACCCAGCAGGTTGCATGTATCCCGTAGTGACTTTAATTGCTGAAGGGATCCGTTCCATTTAAATATAAGTCTAAACGGGTGGCCCCAAGAGTACGGGGCCCCATTGTCGCGCAGGAAAGTGGTAGCCACCTTGAAAGCTCGCCGTTTCTGCAGAGTAATTGCCGACAGGTCCTGGAAGAGCTCCACCGTGTGACCCCTGAAGCAGACGGGTTGTGCTTGACGTGCCGCCTTCAGGATGCGTTCTTTGAGGGGGTAATCAGGTAAAAAAGCCAGAATGTCCGGGGGAGGAGCAGGCGCCCTACGTGGAAGACCCACTCTGTGGGCTCTATCGATACGTATCACAAAGTCCTCGTTCTCCTTCAGTATGCCCCGCAACAGTTCCTGCAGGTATAGTGTAACGTCCTCCCCCTCCGCTTTAGACGGCACATTTCGAACCCGAATGTTATTGCGTCTTGAGCGGTTCTCAAGGTCCTCAGTGTATGCCTGCAGGTCCATTTGTTGGTCTTGGAGCCTGATGATTTCCTGCTTCAAGATGTCCACCTCCGCACTCCTAGCATGTCCCGTGGTCTCCGCCGCTTCCACACTTTCTCCAAGGTCATCTATGTCCCGACGCAGCTCCTTGTATCCTCCCGCCATTTCTTGCTTGAGGGTTTGAATGTCTTCTCTCAGGGAGGTGAAGAGGGTCTCCATAAATGATTTCGTGACTGGGGCGTCCCCTTCTTCGCGGTCTTTCTCTTTAGGTGGCGCCGACGATGTCGGTTTGTCCGGGCTCTTGTCCCCCTTCGATGATCCCTTATTCAACATTTCTGGGATGGTGTGTCCCCCCTCCACGATTAGAGTTAGCCATTCTCCTTGGCCACGCTCCCTTCTCACGCAGCTTCTTGATTTTTAGTTCATGCCCGGTCTTCGGCGGGGCCCCGCTGGTGGTCTCTCCATCCAGGCTGCTCCGGATTCGTGGCTGAGTGTGGCCGTGTAGGGCTCTGTGCCGCTTGTATGTGTGGGCGAGCTGGGGCCCAGTCTGACCCATGCTGGGGCTTGGTTGTCTGCCCCCCGAAATGCCACCCCTGGGCACTCCCTCTGGGCGCTCCACGCTAACTCCTGGGCATCTGGTCGCCCCCTGTCGCGGTGTCACCCTGTCCCGCCGATCCGGCCCACGTAGGCACCCCACTAGCTGCTCCTTCTACCACCTCGTGTCCCCCAGAGGGCCCGAAAGCTAGCCCCCGGGTCGCAGTTCCAGGAGCTTCCCCGTGAGCCCACGGCTTGCAGCTGTCGTCCGGGCCACCGTGATGTCCGATGCTACTAGTGGCGTCTGTGTCACGGTCTTCCGTTAGGCCTCTCGATGGGTTCCGGTCACTGGGCGCCAAAGCCGGTGGTCTGAGGGTGGTGTGAAGGGCCCGCCTCGCAGCCCCGCTTATGCTGCGCAGTGTCTGGGGGACCCAGGGCGTATCAACCGCCGGGGACTCGGTGCGCGTCCCCCGAGTAGCACCCTATCCCAGCCGACCCTTCCACGTCTTTTGCGCTCCTTACAGTGTCCTGCCCCTATGGCTCCCACTCTCCACGCACCCGTGGTGCCCTCTGGACTGCAGCGTAGGCCTGTCTTCGTTGCTGCGCCTGAGCCCCCTCTGGTGCTAGGCCGTCGTGTGTCGGCCTCGGTGTGTGCCTCGCTGAGGGCCCGACTCTTGCCCCCCGTCCACGGAGCCCGGGCCGTCGCCCGCTCCTCACCTTCGCCTCCGCGCCAGAGGAATCTGCTCCGACACTCTCCGCCGCGGTCCAAGGCAGGCCGCACGCTTCGTCTCCGTCCACCCCAGGAGCACCTCGCCGGATGGGCCGTGAGCGGTATCGCAGTGGCGGCGCTCCGCCTCGGCTCCCCGCAGCACAGCACTCTCGGCGTGGAGGTAGGGGCGCTGCAACTCGGTGCTGGCTTCGGTCGTCTGAGCTTCTCCCAGCGGCCCCGCCCGGCGGGGCTGGCCGCTCCGACGAGTTCCGCCGCTCCAATGTCCCTCGCTCAGGCCCAGACCAGGGCCTCGATTAGCACCCCCTGTCGCCGCCGGAGCTCCCCACCTCAAGGTCCGGACACGGCCGGGAGACGACTGCATCCGATGTCTCCCTGCTCGATTCCGCTCGCGTGGGGGAGACTGCCGCTCTGCTGCTCGATGTCGGGCCCCGACCCCGGGGCTCCGTTCGCTGGCTGGTTAGCGGGCTGGCCACATCGGCAGCGTCCGCGGCCGCCAGCCTCGTGTCAGGCCCCTCGCCGGGTGGCCTCAAACAAAGGCGATATTGGTCCCTTTCGGGTCCCGGCCGGGCTCTCGCAGTAAGCCTCCGTGCAAAGCAGTATTCAGGGGACAAGAAGCTGTTGAAAAACGCTATTAAAACGTGCTCTAAGGGGATCGGGACGAGGAGCCTCTGCCAGACGCGTCCGCTCAGGCCGACATCTTGGCCACGCCCCGGGAGACTCTTTTTTAACACTAAACGCAGTAGTCAAGGCTGCTCCCCTCAAAAGGAACCACTTGTTCACTCTGTATTGAGCATATATATCCCCAAAGAAACTTGCTAAGATCACGAATTTAGAATATCAGTGTCCTAGGTGCAAATCTCCTGCAGCTAATGATCTTCACATGTTTGTTGAGTGTCCTAGGCTCATAAACTTCTGGTCAAAATAGAAGAGTTTATATCCGAAGTATTAGATATACCGTTTCTAATTACCTCTAGGATAATTTTGTTTGGGTTAGTCGTAGACTACCAGCTTAATGATATGGCGACCAAATGTATCTTTTATGTGGTGGTCTTAGCAAGGCGGGAAATATGTAAGGCCTGGAAAGATGTTAATGCCCCCACTTTCTTGGATTGCCTGAAATACATTATATACATAAGTGAATCTGATATGGCCTGTGATAACACTAGTCAGGATAAGATCTGGGCGGCCCAGGTGGCTTGGGGGAACAGATGAGAGTAATCCGAGAGTATTCCTATGATTTCACCTGGGCACTGTTGGTGCTTTGCCTCCAATCTAACCAAGGGCCATCCAGGTATGGAGGATTGGAGTGGATTGAGCAAACAGCTGTGACTAGAGGGGTCTTCCCTTTCTCTCTTTCTCCTCTGTTTTAAATTGGTAAAGTCGGAACATCGTAACATTGGAGTGAGGGGGGGGGGGTGGATTCCCCGTCTAGAATGCCCATTATTGGTATATAAGGAATACAATAAAAAAAAAAAAATGGCACATATATTATATATTGTTATTTCGCTCGCTGATCTTCATCTGGATTAAGCATGGGAAAAAGGAAACTTGTAAGCGAATCCGTAAGGCCTAAATCCACAGAAAGGCCACAGATGCATACACAGACCTCACTATTAAAGTTTATATCAGGAGCTATGGGGGCTATTGAGAAACAGATTTCCACTGTTGAGGAGTCACTGTTAGTTTGCGGAGCCAAGTTACGGCCCCTATGACCGCGGTACAGTGCCCAGTTGACAATGATGAAAATCTAAAAGCCTGCGATAGTGGTGGGCCTGTGGCGATTGACAAGGGAACGAATGGGTGTATTCAGAATAGATCTAAAACTATAAATTAATCCTAATCGGAATCCCCACTGCCTTCTAAATGGGTAAAAAAAAGTGTATATGTACTACAACTAGCTCCCTAAATAAAGAGGCTACTCAACGCAAAAGAATCAAACCCCAAAACAAGGTTCCAACTAGGCCAACTGGGACAACTGCTGATCTCACCCAACAATGTAAATACTTAAATAACAAAAATTTGGATTCACTATGTTCAGCAGTTAAATCTCTGGAGCAATTTGTGAAAACAACAGTAGAATCTATTAATACCCGCCTAAAAGAATTAGAAACTAAATGTATGACCTGGTAGGACCAACTGAACACTAGAATGACAAGTGAGCTTATTGGGAATGCACCTGTTGGTAGTAACCCACACATAACTAGCATAATGAGGCAATTAAAACAACCATGTACTCTGAGCTCACAGGACACAATACCTCATACTCACACTGGTTTAGGTCCAAATGAAGGGAAGAAATCAGATAGCGCCTTGCATCCACCAGTCAATCCTATATCCATAGAAGATCCGCAAACACAATCAACTGAGTTCTTAGATCTCCCACTGGCTGCCACACCATACGTAATTGTCCTGTCAAATGTTCCTCCTCTATTGCCCCAGACTTCGGAATTTGGACTTCTCTCAGGAACAAGGCACTTAAGGGGTTAGGGGAAAGATCAGGTCTTCCTGAACATTTGTTCGGATACAAAAAGATGGTAAGGCGTATTAACTGGATGGGTAGGACTCAGAAATCTCTACCAGGAGATTGTGTAGTCCTGTCTTTTAAATCACCTAGACTGGTGGAGACTGTCCTAAATAGAACTAGGCCCACTCATGTTATTCGAAATACGATCTCTGCCTTCCCACTAGGTTTGTTTTATCAGCCAGGGTCACTCGGGGTCTTTTACCAATCTATACCCCCAAGTATGCTGCCACCATCGACCAACCGACTTTATAATGTTCTAACTTTTAATACATTTCTGGAACTAGAAAATCTTGATGGAATAGATTGACTAGTTGTGGATAACCGGGAGGGAACCAAGGGAGTCAGGAGAGGACAAATGTATTGTATAACTCAGGAAAGGGAGGGACTGACTCTGGAAACAACTGTCTCAAATACTTTACCTGTTGTTGATTTCAGCACTCCACCGGGCATATTAAAGATGTAATGTTAACTAACAGTGTAGGGAATTGTCACCATTCTTCTGCCGAAAATACTGTTTTTTTGTTCCAGGACGTGGCAGGACTCCGGAACAAAATCAATAATCCAGAGTGGCTAGAATTTGTAGAGGGCTTTAATTTTATCTGTCTCCAAGAGACCTGGCTGGAGGAACCCGTTCACATGAGTGGGTTTAGAACATATCACACCCCTACTGTCTTAACTACACATGGTAGATCTAAAGGAGGTTTATGTATCTCTGGTTCGAATAACTTACCACCTGTAAAAACAGGTAAAGACCTAACTAACCCTATTACCAAGTAATTGTATGTGAAGGTTCAGGCTTGGCCAGGTTAGCAGTGAATAATCTGAATAATAATGTCCCAAGCGGTGACATTATAACACTCCTCCATAAATTTTATGAGTTCCTGGAAAAACTGGATAATAGTAATAGAAGAAGCTATCTATCTTGTGGGGAGGTGATTTTAATATTCAGTTATGTAGTTCACCCTCTGAGAAAACATGTGGTATGAATAACCTATACGGTGTGGTTAAAACACATTTGACTTATAATTGTTATGGAGATAAATTAAATGAACTTATTTACACAGTAGACATCATTTTCGAACGACATTTCGTCTCCATATGCCCCATTTAAGTATACTTTTAATGGGAGAAACAATTACAGTATCATGGATTATGTTTTAACATCAAATAATTTAGCCATCCATGTTTTTAACTTTAAAACTCATTTTATCCCATTATGTGATCACTACCCACAATCTGTACGAATCTAACTAGAAAACAGTATGGGCATGCTCTTGTGGAAGACTTGAGTTAGCTACTCTCAATGGCTACTCATCACTTAGCATCAGATCACCCCAGATAGGTTTTTAAGAAAATTAATCTGCATTACAGAGGAAGTCTTTGAGGTCTGTTTAGAGGACACCTCACAACCAAAGGAGATCATTAATGCTTTTTTAATTATCATTCAGGCTGTGAAGGAGAAGCTTCACTCCAATATGAAAACCAATAAAGTTAGAAACCGCTGGTTTGACTCTCAATGTACTAAGAATACAAGAGGCTAAAAGAGGCACTACACAAAAACCCTAGGTGCAGAGCTGAGGTTCATTATTGTAGATCTGTATATCGACAGGCGCAGAAACAAAGGACAACACGGCTAAGAGAAGACGCATGGGATGTGTTATGAGAAGCAAGCACTAATAATGGCAATAATGCATTTTGGAAGATAGTCAATTCTGCACCATTGAGAGAGGATGCTGGTCCTGGGATTGTGGTTGCAATACCCAAGGATGACTGGATTAAATACTTCTCTGATATCTATTCTGCACCCATCCCTAAACCTGATATCGCCCAGGTATTTAACTTTAGCGACAATCTAGATCTTAGACAATCCTCCTGTGTTTCTCTGTTTAGTTTAGAGGAAGTTCCCAATGCAATAACTGCTAGCAAAGGGGGCAAGGCACCCGGCCCGAAGCCATCCCTGTGGATTGGTATAAAGCTAATATTCTTCTGTGGGGACCATCCTAAATGTTCTTTTAAGGGCCTTTTGTAATTCAGAATTTCCCCCAACATGGGCAGAATCTATAATAGTACCGATCTATACAAAAGGGCACTAGCATAACCCTGCCTGCTATAGGCCGATTTAATGGCTCGACTCATTAGTGAAAATAGCGGGCCGAATAATTTTTAACAGACTTCAAGAGAGGGCTGAATCTAAGGGTATTTTGGCTGATATACAATACCGGTTTCGTACCGGGGTGGGGACTATAGAACAGACCCTTAATTTGAGCATGTTATTAGGGAAATACACTAAGATTAAAGCCCGGGACTTATATCTGGGATTTGTAGATTTGTCCTCTGCCTTTGATTGTGTCAGTCACTCTAAACTATGGAAATTATGCTTGATATGAGAGTGCAGCCTACGTTCATTTCCTTTCTGAGGGATTTGTACTCTGGCACGAAAGCTAGGGTCAGATATGGGAGCAGGGACGACTGTACACAGCCATTCAACTTAGAAAGAGGAGCGAGGCAGGGTTGCGTCATTGCACCCTTCCGCTTTTCGCTTTACATAAATAATGTAGGCACTAACCTGACCTTGCAATCTAAGGATCTTGATCAGGTGGGTCATTGTCCCGTGCCTACCCTTCTCTACGTGGATGACGCGCATTGTGTCTCCCGAGCTGCGGTGGGAGCTGCTCGCTGCAATGTGTATGCCACCTGCAGGGAATAGGTGACTGACTAGGGTAAAAACTTAGTGCAATACAGTGTTGGTGCTGTAAATACTTGCGGTTGATGTGTCCAAGTTACAGGTGTTAGTTAAGAGGCATATAATCCGCCGTTTGTGAGGTGACTTCTGGCATTGGATATTCTTCAGATCCGTCCAGTCTGGAAGACGTGGAATCACCAGAATCTGAGAGTCTCGATGGACTATGAAGACGATCAGGATTGGAAGTTAGTGGTTCCAACAACGACGCCATGTGGATCGCCTCTTGTCTTTCAGCCTGTCTCTGCTCCAGGTTAGGAGAGGTGGAGGTTGCTGCGGCCCCTATCCGAGGTATGTTCCGCCCGCCGCGTCGACGTTGTCTCCTGCCCGACATCTGTAGTTCGCCTGACCCACGAGGCCTCGGTCCAGACAATAGGCCTGATTCTTCCAACCAGTCCCAGGTATCAGTGGGGGAGTCAAAAAAGCGCGTTGCTCCGCTTGCGACCACTCGCAGCTTGGCCTGAAAGAGGAGTGAGTAGTTGAGGCCCAGTTCACGCAGTTGTTTCTTCACCGCAGCGTACGCACTTCTGTGGCGCTGCACTTGCGATGTGAAGTCAGGGAAGAACATGATGTGGCTATTGTTTACTGTTATCTCTGCCAGCTCTCGGGTTTCTCTGAGGATCGAGTCTCTGTCCCTGTAGTTGAGGACTTTGAATAGGAAAGGGCGTGGGCGGGCACCCGGCGGTGGTTTCTGTGCATGGACTCGGTGAGCTCTTTCGACTACGAAGCGGGCAGACAACGCGCCATCCGGGAGTAGTTCTATAATCCAGCTTTCGGTATACTCTTCGTGCGCCGCCCCTCTTTGCCCTCTGGCACACCCACCACGCGGATGTTACTGCGACGGGAGCGCCCTTCTGCATCCTCCACCTTGTCTTTCAGGTCGTGCACACAGTCTATAAGGTCCTGCAAGGCGGCCGTGTGACTTTGAGTGATTGGCCTCAGTTCCGCAATCAACTGTTCCTGTGAACACACTCTATCTCCGAGTTTCTGGTGATCAGCGCGCAGCAGGTTAAAGTCTGATGTGACTTTATCAATTTTGGACTCAAGTGAGGAGCGAGTCTGGTCCAGTGAGGTTCCTATCTTTTCTACTGCGGCCAGCACTGAGTCTAGTTTGGTGGCCAACGCAGCATGTGGTGTTTGGCTGATCTGCACTGCTGCTGCGTACATTAAGGCGCTGAGTGGTGGTGCGTAGGCGACACATCACCAGTTGTTGCGCCGTTGGCATCCGGCACTCAGTTGTGGGGGAATATCTAGATGTCGGGTCTACTCACGTGTGCGCCCTTTTTTTGGTGATGTCTCTACTGCTGTGGGTCTAAACTGTTGAATTGGGCCCTCAGTCCTGTTCGCGCTAGTTATCTGTCTCCTGGGTGCCTCTGCTACAATGGTGAAGCAAGCGGTGTTTGTTGTTCCGCACAAATGTATTAATCGGGTGAAGCGCGAGATCTCGGAGCGCCACCTCTCAGGGTTTGTGAGGAGTTAGGGAGGCCCTCTGCTGCGTCGCGCCTCCACCCACGGCCTAGGCCCGATCCAGCCTCCGAGCCCGGTCTAGGCGAGGCAATGTCGTATCACCAAGGCGACCAACTGGGTCAGGTCCGGTGCAACACGCTGCTCCCTCTCAGGGCCAGGCGACAAGAGCGGGCCGCTCCTATCCCGTGTGAGTAACACCAGTCCGGGGGCGGGGAGGGGATTTTTGCACTTATGACTGCCTCACGCAACAGCCCACACGCTCAGGTTCACCAGATCGCCGAGCCAAAGGCCTTCCGCTCACCTGAGAATGATGGCTTTGGACTCTTCTCGGGTAGTAGATCCTAGGTTGGGACCTCAGCAGCAGCCAAGGTGTCTCTCAGGCAGGCTCGGAGGCGCAGGAGCACTAAGCGCGTCAGCAGGCCTCAGGGACGCCTCATGTGGCCCGTGCGGAAGTCAGGCCAGATTCAGGCGGGCATCGCAATCCCCAGGCCGTACCTGATGATCCTCTCCCTCACTCTTGCAGCTATCACCGCTGCGTTGCCGGCACCGGGGAGTAGTGGTCCTTCACAGAGCGCGGTGTGCGTGATCGGCAGGGCAGAGGTCTCAGGTCAGCAGTCCGGTATATGTGCCAGAGGGCCCCCAGTACTGCACTGCTTGCACTGAGAAAAAAAAAGTCTATGTTAGCTGCTGATAGTGCCCGTTTCCGGTGCTGAGCCGATGGGGCTCGATTACCCACTCGGGGGCCTCAGCACCTGTTTCCCTTCTGGGGACTCTGCCACTGGCCGTTACTCAGTGCACGGCGGGACCGGGGGAGTTCTGCTGTTCCGGCCGCCGTCAGGTGCCCTCCGAAGCTTGTTAGTGGTGGCGGCACTGTCTCGACGGCCAGGAGACCTCAAGACGTTGCTGTCGCTTCCTCAGTTTTTGGTAAGGCCGGAGACCGGCCAGTAATGGGAATGTTGCGCTCGCGACAATGGCGCCACTCAGGGAGATGTCTCACCGGCGGGTCCTGCAGGGTCTGGAGTCTCAGTTCTCGCCGGTTCTCCCACTCCGGCCCGGTATTAGAACGGGCCGCTGACACGTAGGCACAGATCCGCCGCTAGATTGAGCTCCTATGTTATGTTATGTTATGTTATGTTATGTGATTTTTATTTGGCGCACAGATGCTCCAGCTAAGGAGCGTCCTGGCGCCCGACAAGGCAGCTACACAACACAACTAAATAAAACAACACAAACATACAACTAAGGGAATAAAAACGTTTTCACAGCGCGACGAAAGGACAGCAAATCGCCCATAGCGCGAATTGGCGGGGGTAGGGAGTTCCACAAAGCAGCTGCCCGCACTTGAAATGAGCGTCCACCGGCCCTACTTCGCTTGAAGCGCGGCACAACGGCCAATTCGAGGTCTGCCGATCTCAAGGGTCGTGCTGGGATGTAATTGGCCAGGAGGGTCGTGAGGATCGTTGCCGAGGACCCCTTCAAGATCTTATAGGCGACGCAGAGGACCTTAAACTGGATCCGCTGAGCCACCGGGAGCCAATGCAGCGCCCGTATGGTGCTGGAGGTAGGACAGTATCTTGGAAGGCCTACCACCGCTCTCGCTGCGGCGTTCTGGATCCTTTGCAGGCGCCCGATCTCTGCCACATTCAAACCAGCCAGCAAGGAACTCGCATAATCCAGCCTGGAGATGACAGTAGCTTGGATCATGAGTTGCCTGGTGGGGGCATCGAAAAACTTTAGCACAGGACGAAGCCCACGCAAGATGCCGAAGCAGCATGCAGCCGTACGTTTAGTGTGGCAGGCAAACGTTAGGGAAGGGTCCAACCAGACCCCGAGGTTCTTAAGCTCGGCGACTGGGATGGGAACAGGACCCAGCTCCTCCGGCCACCATCTCTCTCCCCACAGTTCCGGCTGTCTACCAAATACCATGACCTCGGTCTTACTAGCGTTTAGCTGAAGACAATTGGACGTCATCCAGCTGGCAACCGCCCTCAGTCCTTGTTGAAACCTGGGAGCGTCGACTTCGGCATCCCCGCTGATCGTGACCGCTAGCTGGGTGTCATCGGCATATGACACCATGGTCATACCCCATAGTTTGACAACCTCAGCTAGCGGCCTTACGTAAAGATTAAACAACGTAGGGCTCAGCGAGGAGCCTTGGGGGACGCCCAGGTTCAACGGATGGAATTTGGACTGATAAGGCGGGACGGTCACGCTAAAGGCCCGGTTGGTTAAGAACGACCGGAACCATTCGAGAGCAGTGCCGGTAACACCAGCTTCCTCTAGGCGCAGCAGAAGGATAGGGTGCGAGACGGTGTCAAAGGCAGCGCTTAGATCTAATAGTACCAGCGCTGCCGTTTGTCCCGCGTCAAGCACGGAGCGAAGGTGCTCCACCATATAAAGCAGAGCCGTCTCCGTGCTATGACCTGCCCTAAACCCATTCTGCGTAACGTCGAGTATATCTGCTCGACGGAGATGTTCCGAGAGAACAGCATTTACGTGTGCCTCCATCACCTTAGCCGGCCATGGCAAGAGTGAAATAGGCCGATAGCTCTCTGGCTTGCTCCCATCCAGGCTAGGTTTCTTCAGAATAGGACGAACCATGGCTCGCTTCCACTTCAATGGAACTTCGCCAGATGTTAGTGACAAATTGACCAAGGAACAAAGCGGTGAGATGTCATGTACCGCTATGTCCTTGAACACTTCAGGGCAAAGTGGATCCTCTGGGGACCCAGACTTCACTCTGCGGGCCAAAGTGCCTAGGCTATCAGAAGTTAGCAAAGGTAGAGAATGTAGTCCCTCCGATGGTGGTGGCTTAAAAGATGGATTCGCCGAGGGAATGACCAAAGGAAAGGCTCGATAGATGGCATTCACCTTTTCCAAAAAAAACTCTGCCAACTTTTCACAATGCTCCACAGAGCTCTGATGTGATGTTGTGACTTTTTTGGCAGTGAGGTCTTTCAGTACCTTGAAGATAGCCTTTGCCGGGTTCGAGCTATTCCTGAATTGTGTCGCGTAGAAAGCGGCACGAGTTCTACATACCGCCCGATGGTACACCTTCACCGATGACAAATATAGAGCCTTCTTTGAGCTGGAGTAGGCTTTGCGCCATGCCCGCTCTGCGCGCTTACAAGAGACCTTCAAAGCCCGCAGTGAGTCGTCGTACCAGGGGCTAGCCTTGCCAGTTCTAGTTTTGCAGGTTACCAAGGGGATGAGGGTGTCCAAGGCCCTGGAGACCCAGTCGCTAAACCTGTCATATACCTGATCAGGCGTGCCCGAGATGTCAAACGGGTCAGCCGATAAGAGGAGGAAGAACTCATCCAGCTTGAGTTTGTTCCAGCGTCGTCTTGGAACAGAACACACCACTGGCTTGGATGGACTAGCCACAATAGGGCAGCGGAACTGTATCAAATAGTGATCAGTCCATGCCAGGGGTGTGTAGCTGGTGACGCAGGCTTCCGTAAGATTGGTGAAAAACGGATCAAGGGTGTGACCCCCTGAGTGTGTAGGCTGCGTCACCAACTGATTCAGCTGTAACGCCTCAAGGTCTGCCAGGAAACTGGATACTGAGGGACTGCTAGAGTTGTCAAAGTGCAGATTTAAGTCTCCAATGATGGTAAAATTGGAGCACCCCGTAGCCAGATTGCTAACAGCATCAGGTAGCGCTGCTCTAAAGGCCACTTCACTCCCCGGGGGCCGATAGATCACTAGTCCCGACAGGGTGAAGTTAGATGTAATAGCGACCTTAAACAGGGCACTTTCGCACCCCGGGATCTTTTGCCCGTGCCATGTACAGGAATAACAGGATTTGACAGCAAGAGCTATTCCACCGCCTCTTGAGGTCCGATTCAAGGTGAATACCGAGTATTCCGGCGGGAAGGCCAGATTGACAATGGCCGCGTCAACATCCTGCAGCCAGGTCTCTGTTACACAGAATAGGTCAGGCAACTCCCTGCCTAGCAGATCGTTAATGTCGAGATGATGCTTGACAAGCGACCTAGCATTAAGATTCCAGATGCAAATACCAGGCACCGGGCTTAGGGGCGCACGCGGGGCGTCCCTGCAGCTCCTGCTTACGGGGGCGGACAACGAAAAGCATCCGCATCCACACGAAAACGGGCCGCATAGGGGGTCCACCCTAGGTGTTGTACAGGTCGTCCAAGACCTCTCAATGGCAACCAGACTATCTCTGGTGTAGCACCGCATGATGGAAAATAGTAAGACCAGAAGGGGGGCCAGAGTCCAGCCATGTCCAGCGCGTCCTGTCGCGGACGGGCGCAGACGGGCAGGACTCTGGCACGACTCCGGCCACGCGAGGACGCGCCCGCTCCGCGATCCCGCTACGGAAGGGAGGAGCATTTAGTAGGCGTCCACTCACCCACACATGCGCAGTAAGCGCTGGCAAAATGAAGCTACTCAGCCCCACACAAATATGGCGCCCACCCCGGGAACCAAGCCCGCCAAGCGGCGGTTGGGGGCACAATTAACGGTGCGTGTAAGAGGGCAAGTTTTAAGCTACCCAACAGACTGCGCGCACACCAACCAGTTTGCAGCTAGAAGAATGATTTAAAAACGCGGTAAAAACACGCAGCGCGCCTCTGCAGCACAGCGCTCGCTACCTTGTCAACTGGAACCGCCGAGGGACTCGCCTTTAGTAGGCGTCCACTCACCCACACATGCGCAGTAAGCGCTGGCAAAATGAAGCTACTCAGCCCCACACAAATATGGCGCCCACCCCGGGAACCAAGCCCGCCAAGCGGCGGTTGGGGGCACAATTAACGGTGCGTGTAAGAGGGCAAGTTTTAAGCTACCCAACAGACTGCGCGCACACCAACCAGTTTGCAGCTAGAAGAATGATTTAAAAACGCGGTAAAAACACGCAGCGCGCCTCTGCAGCACAGCGCTCGCTACCTTGTCCTTGTATGCCGGGTGATTTCGATGATAAACAGGATAACTAGGGGTATTGGAGCGGAGCACTAGCGATTCGCGTCCGCCATGCTTCGCTGGCTGGCCACACCCCCCCTATAGGCCGACATTCATCAAACAAAGTCTGAATCGATTTGTCTGCAGAGGTGCATCACAGGGAGCAGCGAGCACCTTTAGGTGAAGGAGTCAAATCAAGGGACATAAACAAGAGCAAGCAAACGGCTGCCTCCCAGAGGGATCGCACTAAGGCCCGGACCGAGCGGACTGCCCGTTGAGTCCGCCGAGGCTCACCGTTGAGAAGTGAGACCTACCTAGCCATTTGGAAGCGGAAGACGGGGGCGGAGAGTATGCATCTGAAACCTGAAGTCGTAAAACAAAGGGTAAAAAAAAAAGCTGCCGCGGAGCTTTGCTCACGGATAAAGCCCAAAGGCCAGGCAGGGACCCAGACCAATAAAATGGCCAAATATGCGGTTCCGAAACAGGCAACGAGCACCCAAGAGCCCGAACAGACAAACCTGCAGAACCCTCCTTAAGCGCAATCATGGCAGCAATTGCAGATATGAAAGGGTCCAACGAACCCAAGCTAGATGCGGTGATCCCGGATGTCAATTTGCTGAGGGCAGACCTGCACAAAATCTCTGAAAGACAGAGACTGAAGTGGCGATGTTACAGAATAGCACAAAGCGCCTTGAGGAACAGGTGCAGACCCTCACAAAACAGCAAGAAACTCTGGCTGCGAGACCGGCGGACCAGGAAGAGAGGGCTCCAAGAAACAACATTAGAGTGGTGGGGTTCCCGGAAGGCATGGAGGGGCTAAGCGTGGATCCATTCTTGGAAGACCTAATATTACAACATCTAAAACAAAAAAGATTCTCCACTTATTTTACAATAGAACGGGCACACAGAACCCCTCTTCCCAAGGCAAAATCGGGTGCGCCAACCAGAATGATAATAGCCCAGATACAAACTATCGCGACAGGGACGCTATATTGCAAGTCACACGTGTGCATGGTGACCTCTGCTATGAAAATGCAACTATTTGGTTCTTCCCTGACTTCACGTTGCAGGTCCAGAGGCAAAGGCGGACTTTTGGGGCAGTCATGAGGGAACTACGCAGATAAGAGATCAAATACATGATGTTGTTCCTGGCAAAATTAAGGGTCATTGCAGAGGGAAAGACCTGGTATTTTAACATGGCAGAGAAAGCATGGGAGTGGCTAGAGGGCTGGCGGACGGCAGGAAACAATTTCCAGCGCAGCCAGCGAAAAGAAAGGTAGAAAGAACAGCCGCTCAGCCTAACGGAAGGCGGAACGCACACAGCCGACGGAAATGGATAGAGCAAAACAGATTGGACTCTTGGGATGGGTACATAACCAAAACTATTGCCAGGGGCCAAGGAACATCTGAAGTGCTGGAACGATATTGTCAAGCATATCCTTTATGTAAAATTGGGTAAGTACTATAATTATGGGGAGGGGAGACTTCCACTGAACATTTCTGCTATCGGCAGGAGCGATAACAAGACCAAAAGTCTGAGTGGGTGGGAGCAGACAAGGATGGCTATCTATATTATCAGGCACTGGCCTATCCCGTTTTAGATAATACAGTTAAGGGGTGACAGGTGCTCTGCAAGTTTGGGAAGTTAGTTAAGCACACCTAGCAGGGTAGCAGGGAGGGGGGAGTTACATAGTTAGGGAATGCGGCATTGTTATAGCCAAAATGGGAAGGTTTATTTTGTGTTACAGGATTGTCAGGATGCAACATATTTACAGTGTTTATTACATGAAGTGGAGTTTCAGCCAGCAGGATGGCCAAAACAGAAGTTAGTGGCACACGTAGGGATGTTCCGACCCTAGGGCCACAGAAGCGGGCGTGGTGCCAGAGCGATATTAAATTGAAAATACATACCTGAAATGTCAACGGGTTGGGCAATTGAATCAAGCGTACAGCAGTACTACAATACCTAAATAGGCACTCCCCCGATCTGGTGCTACTGCAAGAAACGCACCTGAAGGATAACCTATTCAAAGCACTAGATAGGTATGGATATAAACTGGTGGCACAAGCAGGTTATACATTGGAGTTGAGAGGGGTGGGAATACTGATGAGGACAGCCCTTCCCCTAGCGGGTCCTGAACATAATTTCGGTTTATGTGCCACTGAACTTGCACTCAGCTACACTGTCGGGACTGGGCACCCTGCTCGTGGACCTCCCGCAGGGAATCCTAATACTAGGGGGGAGTGGGGGGCAGGGGGGGATGGATATGAATGCGACCATGGAAACAAAGAGAGACAGTGAATTGAAAGCGACTAAGGGAAGAGGGGAGGAGCAACTACGGGCGTTTGTGGAGGCCATGGGTCTAACGGACCTGAGGCGCCTGCACAATCGCAGAGAAAGGCAATATACTCAATGGTGCATGGCAGCTACTCCCGCCTTGACCATATCCTGATGCACACAGAGAGTAGCGGATTGTTCCGGAAAGCAAACATCAAAATAAGAGGGATTTTGGACCACTCTTTAGTAGAGGTGCTCCTCCAGGTCCCACCAAGAGTAGCGATATTGCCACATAGGAAAAGATCCCTGGGTTTGTAACAACAAAGATCTAGTCGAGCAGATTAAGGCGAGGGCGCAACTCTATTTCCAGGAAAACAAGTGGTCCGTAGACTCTGCATGCACCTTATGGGAAGCATTCAAACTGGTGATACGTGGACACAGGCAAGCACTACTGGGGGAGTGTAAAAAAGATCCAATGGGACAATTTGGAAAGAGGCCTAGATAATTTGGAAGCAAGAGCGCTAACAGGGGAAGACACTGATCCACCACTCCCACACCGAATCCGGCTTAAAGAGCAGGAAATGATGAGGCTAGATCCGTAGCATTAGCGAGGCAAAGGAGGTTATACGATCTCAGAAATAAAGCAAGTAGAATGATTGAATGGTTGCATGGTTGGAAAAGAGAGACAGAGAGAGGTGCTTTGTGGTGGAAATACGTGACTCCAACTGGCAAATGCAGACAACCAGGGAGGGAATAGCGTAGGCCTTTGCAGTTTATTACGAGGGAATATATACCTCAAACCCAGTTAGAACAAGTAACGATTGCAGAGAGTTACTAGTGGATGTCCGACTTCCTAAGCTACCAGATGCAGATAGGGAAGACATTGACAAAGATATCAAGGTTCAGGAAATTGAAGGTGCCATAAGTGACCTACAGGCCAGAAAGGCATTGGACCCAATGTTCTTCCTACCGAACTGTACATAGGTACAGCAGGAGTGGTCTGTGGTTCCATAGTTGAAGTTGAAGATACTTGAAGAGGCAAGGGAAAGGGGGTGCCTGACAACAGACCAATGCATAGTCACGGTAGTGGTGATCCTAAAGGCGGGCAAACCACGGAAAGAATGCAGCTCGTATAGGCCCATATCCTTGCTAAACTCAGAGGCAAACATTTTGGCCACGGTCCAGCTGAACCGTATTCTGGGGGTTACCACGACCCTGGTACACCCAGATCAATCAGGCTTTATGCCAAACTGGAGTACTAGGCTAAACCTTAGGCGTTTGTACGGGGTACTGCACCTGACCAAGTCCCACCCAGAAGAGGAAGCGGTACTGCTTTTCCTGGACGCACAAATGGCGTTCGATTGTATAGAGTGGCACTTCCTATTTGCAGTCTTGAAAAGATTCAAGTTTGACCCCAAATATCAGGCATGGTTCAAACTACTCTACACAAAACTAATGGCCAGGGTGCGGGTGAACAGCTCGGGTTACCGCTCTTTTGAACTGCATAAGGGGACGAGACAGGGATGCCAATTCTCCCCCATTTTGTTTGCATTAGGTAAGAGGAGACCCTGTAATGACCAGGATAATGGAAGAGAGGAACTTGGAAAAACGTATTTCACTGTTTTGCTGTATGCCACCAGGCCTCGATTCACAGTAAGCAGATTGTTGCAGATATTCAGATTATTTGGTGGATACTCAAGGTACTACATTAATTGGGATAATTCTCTTCTGTTCCAATTAACGGGTGGGCAGATGCCCTCACTAATGGGGCAAGTCCAACTACAAATCAAAGATAAATGTATGTACTTAGGTATTACGATAGGTTATCTTCCAGGAATTTTGATTCTGTTTTCCCTAACGCCCCAGCTGTAACAGTTAAAAAGGGACGTGGCACACTGGAGCGCCCTGACAATTTCATTGATGGGAAGAGCTGTGCTCTTTAAAATGACACTACCGCGCATACTGTATGTCCTACAAAATACCCCATATAAGATACCAGACACATTTTTCAAAGAGGTAGACCGTGATCTGAGGAAGCTCTTATGGGATGGGGAGGCACCAGAATAGCCCTTTCCAAACTCCAGAGAAGTGTTTATGAGGGAAGCCTGGCCATTCCAGACATTAAAAAATACTATTGGGCGTCCCAGATGGTACCAATTAACAAGTGGATCTACTCAGATAGGAATGACCTGGGGTACAGAACGGACCTTCTAGGGATGAGGCACAGGGGCTACACGGGGGCATTGTATCGTAAAGCTACGGTCAAGCTCACACACAAGCTTTCACACACAAGCAGTGATTAATGCATGGCGGAAAGCCGATAACTTCCTGGGGTGGGACAATAGAGTAACACAAAGGACCCCACTGTGGGACAGTGACATGCTACGAGAAGTGGTAGGATCCAATCCTGGAAAAAGCCACATCCTCGATATACAGAAAGATCATCAATAATTCGCCTGATCCACTAAGGGCATTGCGAGAAGCTTGGATAACCAATATTGGGCTCCTGGAGGATGATGACTGGTCCGAGGCAATGCAAGACCGAGGGAAGTAGCAATAAGAGTGAGAGTTCACTTGGTCCAATTGCGGATCCTGCATAGATCTTACTCTACAGGGGTGCTGCTGTGTAAGCTGGGACGGGCACCCACAGACCTGTGTACAAGAGGCTGTAATCAAAAAAGCACCTTCTTCCATATTATCGGGGGATGCCCGGCTATACAGCAATTCTGGGGAAAGGTGATAAGAGTTATGTCCGAGATCCTGTGGCAGGAAATTCCAGCAGAGGCCAGATGGCACATACTATGTGTAAAAAGTGATCAGACCAGGCAAAGATATAAAAAAAAACTGGTTAATGGTGGCAGCAATGGTAGCTAAAAGAAATATTTCCAGTCCGTGTGGGCAAGCCTCCTCCCGAGGATAGGGCAACAGAAGTCCGACTTAGACTGGTGTAGTGCTACCGAAAAAGTAGTCTATGACAGTAGAGGCTGCCCCAAGAAATTGGGGGAAATATGGAGCCACTTGTTGGAATACAGATGCCTCTGGAACATAGGGGAGGGAGGGAGGAGACCTGAAGTAAGGGGTGCATGTGAGTTGAATATCATTTAGAAAGTGTTTTTCAAAGTAAGCTTCGAATTGCAAAGCAGAACATTTGAAAACAGATTTGTAATGTAATCCTGGCAATACTTTTGTGTCTGAAACAATGTACGTTGTAACTAATAATGGTTAATTTCCTGGATTTATGCCAAAAAGGCTCCTGTAAATGATACTCTGTATACTGCAACTGACGAAAAGTTTAATAAAAAGATTTTCAAAAAAATGAAAGTGTAATAAGGGATTCCCATTGTTAACCTATGAGAGTAGTAGGCCTCGCAGCAGTGAAAAAAAATAATTTGGGTGTCTGTGAAAAACCAGGGCATGCAAAACATAAAAGTACATATCCTACCTTTTAGTTACAAAGTACCCTGCCCTATGGGCTACATAGGGCCTACCTAAGGGGTGACTTGTATGTAAATAAAAGGGGAGTTTAAGGCTTGGCAAGGGATTTTAAATGCCAAGTCAAATTGGCAGTAAACTGCACACACAGGCCCTGCAGAGGTAGGCCTGAGACCGGTTTGAAGGGCTACTTGTATGGGTGGCACAATCAGTGCTCCAGGGCCCACTAGTAGCATTTAATTTACAGGTATATAGTATACCACCTTTACAAGGGACTTACAAGTAAATTAAGAATACCAATTGTGTATAAACCAATGTTACTATGTTTCAGGGAGAAGCACATGCACGTTATCACTGGTCAGCAGTGATGTAGTGCTCAGAATCCCAAAGCCAACAAAAAGGTGATCAGAAAAAGAGGATGAAGGCAAAACATTTTGGGTGAACAAAGCAAACACAAGGAGATGATGGACGGAGCACTGAAACTTTTCAGACACTCACCCCCAGTCACAGATCTGGATTAAATCCATCATCATTCTTTAGCTCAATTCACCACCCCATTTCAGACCCAGCCATATGCAAATCAGACTTGACCCTGTAACTCATGGGAACAGTCCTGCCCGAACTGCCAAGCTGGGCTTCCCTGGACCGGAAACAAGCATCCTGGTACCACTTTCGGTGTAGCACCCCTCATCAGCCAGGCTAGCAAATGACCCATGTCTGGGCATACCCTGCCAACTTAGGGTGAACAAAGCAAACACAGGTTTTGGGTGACCCTTCAGAGAGGGCCATTTTCCAACAAAGTGCATACTAATTATAAGAAGATTTACATAGACTTTCCAATGATGAAGAGATAAGCACCGTGTAAGCTTATTTGAGCATTTTCAAACCACACTTTGGATACGTGTTCAGACCCCAGTAATTATTATAGGAAGTCAATAGATTAAGTTAGTGGGATTAAGTCTTATCACAAAATGACAAGCTCACAAAGCAACTTAAAAAAAACCTGAAACTCTTTTGTGAATATAAAGAGTAACACCATTAACAGCAAGGACATTTATGATGGAGCTCCACTGTTTGCATGATGGAGGTCCACTGTTTGATTGCGTTCATTAACCAGTACATGCAAGAAAGTTTATAAGCAGATTGGTATATTTGTCAAATAAAATGTATGATTTATTTGGTGATAGGTATACATTCCTATTTTTACTTTTAAACATTAGTTCAACAGAAAACGAGTATACCACTTTAATTCTCCAATGGATAGCAGGCAAACCTCAGACTGTTAACACTGATAAGCATATGGTATTTAGACTAGAAGCATATGTTTGTATGGTAAGCAAGCATTTGCGAAGTTGATGAACTCACTATACGCAAATGCTGTTGTCTGTGAAACCTTCTAATCATTACAATGACCCTCTACTAGCGAGCCTGTTCCCGGAACTCAGATCCTCCCTCCTAAAACACTCTGGACTAGGATCATAAATGCTTCTCTCAGTAAAGGTGATATTCCTGATTGCCTTTAAACGGGCCAAGTTACTCCGATTTTAAAGAAATCATCCTCGGATCTTCATAACTTTCGCAGAATTTCCAACATCCCCACCTTGGCAAAGCTCCTGGAGAAATGTGTGCTCACCCAACTCTGTAACTACATCGATCATTTCCACCTCCTGGACCATTGTCAATCTGGTTTTCGTGTGGGCCATAGTACAGAGTCAGCGTTGACGCACATCATAGATGATGCACTTAGAATGTTGCACCATAATGAGGCCTGCCTTTTGATCCTTCTCGACCTGTCGTCAGCCTTTGATACGGTCAAACACGGTAACCTAACTGACCTCCTGGAACACAGGATGGGGTTGTGTGGACCTGTACTTAATTGGTTCTCCTCTTTCCTTCACAATAGATCACAATGCTTCAAGGTGAACCAATCCCTGTCTCACCCGGGCCCGGTTACTCTTGGAGTTCCACAAGGGTTAGCACTATCTCTCACGCTCTTTAACTTGTTCATGGAGCCTCTGACAGAAATATTGAAATAATCCAAAATTCATTATCACATGTACGCGGACAATACTCAGCTTTACCTGAAGATCACTTCCGCCGAGGACGTTCAATCCCTCAACTAAATCCTGTTGGAAACACAATGCTGGCTGACACGCAATCACCTGAAGCTTAATGCTTTAAAAACTTAGTTACTCCTAATCTCTCCCCAGAAGAAATCCCTGGACATGAACCAATGGCTGTCTCAGATTACTGCCTTGAAATGTAGACCTCACCTTGTGGATTTGGCATCCTCTCTGGGGATCATTTTAGACAAAAGCCTAAACATGCAGAAGCTAATCAGTTCCCTCACCAAAGGAGCAAACTTCCAACTCAACATCCTCAAAAAACTCAAACCCTACCTTCCTGCTCCTGACCTTAAGGTTGCAGTGCAGGCCCTAGTGATTTCAAAGCAGGACTATGGAAGTGCTACGCTGTGTGGCTTGCCCATAGTGAAGACGGCTCCTCTTAGGGTTGCCCTCAATTCTGCTTCTAGACTCATAACTGGCACAAAAAAAGTCAAACATATCTCTCCGGACCTGTTAGCCCTTAATTGGCTTCCTTATGAAGCCCGGAGACACTTACAAATTGCATGCATGGCACACAAAGCCATCCACTACCAGACTCCGCAATACCTCACGCAGAAATTGGAGCCCTCGTGTGGTTCGAGAGCCTACAGAAGTGCCAGCACCCTATTACTCAAACCCCATAAATTCAAGAAAAAAAAGACCTGCAATCGTGCCTTCCCTGGTATCGCTCCAAGGATCTGGAACTCCCTCCCCCCCGAACTCAGGACGGATCCTTCCACGTTCCTCTTCAAGAAAGAAGCCGAAAGACTCCTAATGAAGAAATTCTTACCTCAGTCTGGCCTCCCCACTTGATGCCACGGCCTAACCGTCGATCCGTGGCCCGGCGGCCTGGACCATTTGAATGCTCGGTCTTTTCATGTCTGTGAATTTTCGCTTTGTATAATACGGCCTTGACATTTTATGACTCAGGAGAATGTTTGATCACTTTTGACTGTGAAATTTTAGCTGTGTTTACCATGTTGGAAATTTAAGGGTCATGAGGATGTTCGGATACCTATGATTGTGTAATTATCACTTCGTTTATTTTCTCCTGCTGTGATATTTTATGTATATGATTCCCTCTCTTTGGTTACTCTTGGTTGTTTACATGTATCCTCTTGCCACATATATTGTAAAGCACTCTGATACCCCCGATGGTCATGTTCGCGCTATATAAAACTTTAATAAATAAATAAATAAGTCTCACCTATGCACGAGCTAATTGGCTTTCCCAATGTGTTTTAGGCATGTTGTACATCAGCGTGGCTGCTGTTCAGTATGGCTAAACATTAGTTGCGTGGAGAATGGAGTGGAGTGTTGTAAAAAGAATTTGCATAGGGTGGAGTATCATGGAGTGGAGTAGAATGTTATAGGGTGCCTTGTCGTGGAATAGTGCGGAGTGGAGTGCTGTAGTGTTGTGGAGGGAATGGAGTGGAGGGCCACAGAGTTTCGTAGAGTGGAGAAGAGTGTTGCAGAGTGGAGGGGTATAGAGTGTTGCAGAGTAGAGTGGAGTAGACAGTTGTCGAATAGAGAGGTGTGGCACAGAGTGGGGTAAAATGGCATGGAGTGGCATAGAGAGAGTTACGTACAGTGGAGTAGAGTGTCATGGGGTAGAGAGTTGTAGAGTGGAGTACAATAGAGCATTGTAGAGTTGAGTGGCGTAGTGTGTCAGAGTAGAGTAAGGTGGCATGGAATGGTACAGAGGGAATTGAATGGTTTGTTGCGGAGTATAGTGTCGCAGAGTAGCATACAGTGCTGTAGAGTGAAGAAATGTGTTGTAGAATGGATTGGAGTAGAGCGGAGTGGCATAGTGTAGAGTGGAGTGTCATGTTGTAGAGTGGAGTGGTGTAGAGTGGAGGGGCCCATTGTAGAGTAGCGTGTTGCACAGTGGTGTGGAGTCAAGTGGCATGTCATAGAGTGGAGTCAAGTGGGTGAAGTGACGTAGAGTGTGGAAAGGAGTGGGAGGGCATAGAGTGGAGTATGCATGGTTTGGTAGCACACTGCCATTACAGATAACACATTTTCAATTGAAATGACCATTACATTTCAACAGACATACAGATTTTTGGTAAAAGTATACAGTGCACAAGCGATATGTGGAATTATCATCACCTAGTGTATTGATCTGGTGTGATCATATTAAAACGTTTGTGTCCACCACACATCAGAATTACATGTGCTTCATTTGTGCTTTCCTAATTCTGATATAGTCTGAAATATCTGCACAGTTCATTTACAGACATTTACATATTGTAGTGTGCTAAAAGAAAGCATTTCCTTCCACAGCAAGACTGTCACATAAATCCTTTCACTTTGAAGTCAGAAAAGATAGTAAACACCAAGCTACCAGGAAGAAAGAGCCTGCATTTGACCTCTGTCTTTGAATGCACAGTAAATATGATGAGATAAGAACAAGATTTAAATGCCTGTTTACAGAAAGCGAGCTATCGTGAAAGAATACAGTTAATAGGACATGCACCACAGGAGGGACAAACTCAAGCTGGACAGCCTAAAACAAATAAAGCCAGCATATAGAAAGCATGCAAATGTGAGTTACAAAACACAGAACAAATGGTAAGGAATGGCAGGAATACATTTACAGGGAATCTTTCAGAATGTCCCAAAAAGTAATTAGCAAACCAGACAGGTACGCTGTCTGATAGGCTTTGACCTAAAAAAAATGAACTTTGATAGACTGTGAATAAAGTATGTGTTTAAGCACAAAAAGTTAATAGAACACTCAAGCAAAAATCAAAACTGACACTTACGTTTCTCTTGCAATTATTTTGCTGCCGATTGCTGCTTGTATCGCTACTTCAAATAGCTGCCTCTGGATAGAATCCTTTAATCGTTCACAAATTGCTTTACCAGCAGAGTAAGCCTTTTCCCTGAAATAAAACAATGTTTGTTGAGTCACTAATAGATAATGGGAAAATGTTGTCATAGTGCACAAACCTCAATGCAATTTAAGAAAAACACTGAGAATGAAGAGTAGAAGCAACATTAACTCATTCAGAATTACCCACTAACAATAGCGGCCCACAACCCTGCCGTGGCAGGTCCCAAACCCGGCTGTGAAAGGAGGAAGGTTTTGCGTAAGGCTGGCTAGCCCACCATGTAAAAAATTCTAGCGACAGAAACGTCAACCAGAAGACAGGAAGACGTCATTGGGGAGAAAGGACTCTACTTTAAGGAGCTATATGATGCCTTTGGAGAAAACCAGAGATCCCAGGAAGCCACAAAGTAGATCCACCTGCTTTTGACCTAGACCATCACAATCTGGACATGGAATGTGAGGACCAGATACGAGACCGGAAAGACAGTCCAAGTGGCAATGGAGATGAAAAACAATAACCTTGTCCTACTTAGCATCAGCAAAACTAGACGAATACAGTCCGGGCAGAAAAGACTGGCTCAAAGAGGAATGTTGCTGGGTTCTGGACATGAAGAAGAGAACGCCCCACATACTCAGATAGTAGCACTGAGGCTAATGCTAGCAGCCAACAGATCTCTGGATGGGAAACCCATAGTCACAGAATCATCACAGTGACCTTCCACACAAAGAAAAGGAGGATCAACAAAAATGTTATCCAGTGCTAAGCACATACACATGACAGCAAAAAAAGAGGCAAAAGAACAGTTTTACAACAGACTCCAGTCCATCCTGGAGAAATGTGCCAAGAGGCACATTACCATACTGATGTGGGACCACCATGTCAAGATTGGAAGAAACAACACCGGGTAAGAAGAAGTCATGGACCACCTTGGCCTTGATGAAATGAACAAGAATGATGAACGGCTTGCAGATCTCTGTGCCCAGAACAATCTGGTGATAGGTGGCAGTGTGTTGCCACACAAAAGAATGCACAAGGCAATGTGGGTGTCACCAGACCACTCAAGAGAGAATCGGATCGACCATTTCTGCAATGCCAAGATATTCTGGAGGTCCCTGTAAGATGTGAAAGTGATAAGAGGAGAGGATGGAGTGTCAGACCATCATCTTGTCATGGCCAGGATGAAGATAAAGTGGAAGAAAGCATGGAGAGCAGAGACAAACCGACACCAGCAATATAACACCATCCTCCTCAAAGATGCACAGAAACTGAGTGAATACTTAGTTACCCTTAGCAACAAGTATCAAGTCCTGCAACAAATAGAGGACAAACACCCAGTAGAAAGTCAGTGGGAGAAGAGCAAAGAAACAGTGACAGCAACCTACCAGGCGGTACTGGGTCCCAAGAAACACCAGCATAAATATTGGCTCTCCACCAAGTTTCTCTGCAAAATCCAAATGAGAAAGGAAAAGAAATATCCAGTCAACACCACCCGAAAAAGAGCAGAAAAAAAATCTCAGGGCCAATGCACCAAAACCAACAACCAGGCAAAGGGAAGCTTAAGAGCAGACAAGCAAAGATTAATCAATGGTCTTGTCACAGAAGTCCAAAGAGAACACATGAAGAACGGAAACACTGAACAAATCAAACATTCACCTCCAGTAAATCAACAGTTTTTTTGTTCACCATGCCACCCCAGTTTGGACCCAGCCATATGCAAATCAGTCTTGACCCTCCTCCCTATGGGGGACAGTCCAGCCCATATTGCCAGGCCGGATCCTTCCTGGGCAGAAAACAAGCATTCTGGGACCACTTTTTGAGTTATCACCCCTCATCAGCCAGGCTAGCCTGAACTCAGTGGCATAGTAAGCACTAGACCCATGTCTGGGCATACCCTTAGGACTACAAAAAAAAAAAAAAAACAGATGATGGACGGAGTGCTGAACAAATCAAACATTCACCGGCAGTCACAGATCTGTGTTTAATACATCATTTTTTTTGCTCACTACACCACCACAGTATGGACCAAGCCATGTGCAAATGTTTGATTTGTTCAGCATTTCATCCATCATCTGTTCTTTTTGATTTTGTCATCCAAAGTGGGAGGGTATGGCCAGTTGTGGGTCAAGTGCTCACTGTGCCACTGAATTCAAGCTAGCCTGTCTGATGCAGGGTGATACCCTGAAATTGGTCCCATGATGCTTGTTTTCGGTTCAGGGATGCCTGGCAGTTTGGGCTGGACTGTTCCAAAGGGGAGCAGGATCAAGGCTTGATTTGCATATGGCTGGGTACAAACTGGGGTGGCGCGCTGAGCACAAAAACAATTGATTAAACCCAGATCTGTGACTGGGGTTGAATGTTTGATTTGTTCAGCATTGTGTCCATCATACTTTCTTTTTACAGAAGCCCAAGCTGCTGCAGCAAGCCATGGAAACTTAAAAGAACTCTATGACATAACAAGGAAACTCTCAGGCAGATGCAGCAGGCCAGAAAGACCTGTAAGAAGAAAGCTAGGAAGACAAACATGGTTAATGAAGGCCAATAACGAAGATGGGTGGAGCACTTTGAAGAACTGCTGAACCAGTCCATGCCGCAGTCTCTAGCAGACATACATCCAGTCGACAAAGACTTGCCAGTCAACTGCAGCAGACCAACCAAGGAAGAAATACGGCACGCCATCATACAACTGAGAAACGGGAAGGCAGTAGGACCCGGCAACATTAGTGTGGAGGCACTTAAGGCAGACATTGAAACAACAGTAGACATGCTCTGTCCAATGTCTGGAAAGATCTGGGAAGAGGGAAAGGTGCCATCACACTGGAAGGAGGAATATCTCATCAAGATCCCCAAGAAAGGTGACATGAGTAACTGTGCAAATGACGAGTGATAACTCTTCTATCAACCCCAGGCAAAATGTTAAACAGAGTCATCCTGAACAGAATGTAGGAACAGCGCTCAGTTGTGAGACCAGCAAGCTGGCTTGCACAAAGCTAGATCCTGCACAGACTGGATTGCAACACTGTGCATCATCAATGAGCAGTCAACGTAATGGAACTTCTCCATCCATGTCAACTTCATCGACTATGAGAAGACATTCGACAGCATGGACAGAGAGACCCTTTGGAAAGTCTTCCGCCACTACAGTGTGCCAAATAAACCTCCAAGAATTATCAGGAACTCTTACGAGGGAATGACCGCAAGATAGCTCATAGAGGACAATTCACGGAAGCCTTCCAAGTGAAGACCGGAGTCCACCAGGGTTATATGCGGATGCCTTATCTCTTCCTGCTGGCCATGGACTGCAGGGAGAAGAAATGTGATCCAGTGGGCACCCTGGATGCAGCTCGACGACATGGCCCCCTGCTCCCATACCCATCAGCAGATGCAAGATAAGACAGACAATGTTTAAGCTACATCAGCACAACTTGACCTTAACATCCACAGGGGAAATTAAAGATCCTGTACCCTAACACGTCCAGCACAGCTCCAGTCACTTTTGCAGGCAATGCACTGGAAGAGATTGAGGCCCTCAACTGCCTGGGAATTGTCATGGATAAGCAAAGCAGCACAGATGCTGACGTCAAGACAAGAATCAGCAAAGCGAGGGCTGCCTTCATTCAGCTAAAGATCTGAAGCTCCAAGGACATAATGCTGCAAACCAAGATCAGGCTTTTTAACACCAATGTAAAATCAGTCTTAAAGTATTGAACAGAAACTTGAAATACAAGAGTGACCACCTCCAACAAAGACCAGATCTGGTCGCCAAACACCATCAACAACAACGTCCCATAACATCTGAGTCTAATAGTCAAAACCAAACTCACACCCTCACCACTACTGGCACTACTGGGGTATGTTCTCCCTCTGCGGGTCAGCATTAGGCGTTTTACCGCAATTGCACTACTGTTGGCCAAGAGGCTGGTCCCTTTGCACTGGGGGAAGCTTCACTGCCATTGCTGAAAGCCTGGCTGAAGGATTTGATGTATTGTGATACTACCAGCGATATCTATTCATCCTTGCTGCCCCTTGCCTCCCGGCCCAAAAATATCTGGCAGCCATTTGGCTCCTATCTGTTACTTAATCCTGAACTCTCAGAGTGATGCGTCCCCCACCATTCAAACAATATCAATGATGGTTAGCCAGTTGTGATGTACCTTGGTAATTAAGATCTATCATTATATGTACCTGCACTGCTATATTTATTCATTGTTTTTGTTTTCTTTTTGTAAATATTTTTTCATGCCATATCTAGCAGCGTTATCTGTAATGCTAATTTATATGTTGATTTGTGGACATATAGTTATTATTGTGCTCATTATGGCCTTGTTTTTCTTCTATGAAAATTCTCAATTAAAAAAAAAACAAAAAAAACTACTTCCTATGGCAGTACACATTCCAACTTCCTGCCCATGAAGAAATCATGAAAAAAACACTTGAACTGGATATATCACACCCTCAAGCAAGCCTGCATCAAGCATCACCAGGCAAGCTGTCACCAGGAACCCTCAAGGGAAAAGGAAAAGAGGAAATCCAAGAAACACCTGGCTCCTAGGCCGTGATGCTGACTGCAAGGACATGAGCTGCACCTGGAATTAGATTGAAAGAAAATCCCAGGACAAAGATGGATGGAAAGTCCCAGTTGACGGCCTATACCCGAGGAGGGGTAGAAGGCATAAGTAAGTAAGTAGGTAATAGTGGTCCCCAATAAAGGTATAAGTGTACGGTTCTTGTGGTATTGAGTGACAGACAACGTCCATCCACCTGTCTCCAACTTCACACTCACATGTATGTGGAGGCAACACAGCTAAGGCCATAAGCAGGGACCCAAATGAAGACTTAACTAGAAAGCAGCACAATCAGATTAAGGAGTGTTTAGAAGATGCAGTATTGTATGTATGTGGCATTTGTATAGCACAAACCTAGTCAAAAGGCAGCAAAACACCACACAGGGTCAAAGGCAAGCATATATGCAACAAGGAATAGGAGAGGTAGCTGGGTTCTTGGAGCAGATGAATACTGGTACTGCATTGTTATGTAGTTTTCATTATATAAGTTTGTCTTGTAATGCGAGTGTGAGGGGCCCTGTCTCGAGGATGAATATTAGACACCTACAAAGAAAAGAAATACAAATTATATAGCTATGTAATTGTGAGAAAATGCCTCTTTTTTCGTGGTCACCGTTTTGGTTTGTCTGATGCTGCTAGTGTTTGAACTCGGGTACTGCTGTCAATTCACCAGTGTTGTACTCGAAGCACTAAAACATAGTCCAAATACCTAATCCCCAATTGCCATATTTAACTTTGATTATCTTGCTATCATCTTTCAGTAACAGATGCAATTTGTACATATCTGGACACAATACAAAACTTAATTATAAAAAACGTTTCACTTTGCATGAGGGGTGAAAATGAACATCATTCCTTCTTATTAATGTTGGGAATTGGGAGTAAAACAAAAAATAAAAGGATTAGCATAAGTAAGGGATATTACAAACAACATTCAATATACTGTATGGTACTTCTGAAAAGCACACGTTCACCTCAGGGTATTGCTCTGCGCAATATTACAGATTTTCTTTGTTACCAAAGTCAGTCGCACTCATTATAACCACCTCAGAAGAATGAAAGTTTGAGTGGACCGGCCAGGATACAAACATGTGACCATCAGGTCGTAATCAAAGTGGAGTGTAGGAGACTCCCACACTGCTTCCTGTGGCGCTCCTAAGGGGGTAAGAATCACCCTCCCAAAGTATTTTGATGTGGTATAATATGTAAATGGAGAGGAAATCAGTTCATGATCAAAATCCACAATTTATTCGCAGGGTCACATATACATTCATAGCAACTCCATTAGTGAATGAACAAAGTCTTTAAGTTGCACGTAACACAATCCCTATGCATTTCGGGACTAGTGTCCCTTCATCAGGGGACTCGGTTGATATCTGTAAGGAAATAAACACGAATTCAGGAGGTTGGCACAACCCTACAATCTTAAATGCTACAACTGAAAAGTGTTTGTGAGTCGGTGAAACCAGCCAAAGTACAGTAACGGAGGTGAAATAGTGAAATAACCAGAGTCTTGGACATTTTCACTAAATACGATAGAATGAGAAAGTCAAAAACGGTTGCGGGGTGTAACAAAGACAGACACAAGGCTAAAACAGGGTCCGGAATAAAGTAACTGGAAAACAACGTAAAGGTAAAAAACGGTGTGGTCCCAATGTCGTGGAGTTAAAGATGGGGGCGACGTAGCATGCGAGGCAAGTGTGCCGAAAGTTAATGAAAAGGTAAACTTCAACGCGCCAAACACCCAAGGCATATCAAGTGGCCGCAAAATCTCACCATACTCCTTTGTTTGCATATCAAAGAGCCAGTAACCTAAAGAATCTTTTGGAAAACCAAACGAGTTACCGAATGCAGTGTTTGTGGGAACCAGACCGTGCCACAACTGTGGCAACTGCAATAACATTATTAAAGGTAACGTCATCAACCATCCATCATCTGGAATACCAATAAAATTGCGGACTAATGCAACTTGTGATTCTAAGAATTTGGTATACCTACTGAAGTGCCCTTGCGGCTTACCATATGTCGGAAAGACCGAAAGGAAAGTTAAAGTTCGTCTTACCGAACACAAAAGCACCATAAGGAACAAACCCTTGATATCACCCTTAGCTGCACATTTCACTTCATTTCAGCATAACGTCAGCCAGTTAAGGTTCCTTGTTCTGGAGATTGTTCCCTCGAGACCAGGCATTGACAATCGCAAAAAATTGTTACAGCGTGAAACCTTTTGGATAAAGAAACTGGACGCTTGTCATCCTAAAGGACTCAATGAGAGGATTGAGTACAGTTGTTTCCTATGAACATTTGCCTCTCTTAATTCCCAAATCTTTTTCACCCCCCATCCTACTCTTTCATTCACATTCTTCACATCTTTTTGAACTGAACTTTGCATTTCTACTCATTGTGAGTTTATCAGAAGTTTCTGTTTCTTCTTTTTTCTCTTTTTCCTTTTTATAATGTTCGTCTATAAATTTCCCAGCTACAGCACTAATTTCCTTTACTTAGATTCTACTTCTTACTAGCGAGTGAAACCCGCTAGTCGGACACCCCAAGGAGCAGAATATTTAAGCCGCAGTCCAGCCGCTGGGTTTGCACCACCCCTGTAAACAGGGGGCCATGGGACTCCAACATCCAGATAGTCCTGAGTATGGGGCTTGCGCGAAGGATTGAGGACAGCAGCAGTGTTTGGGGCTCATGTTAGAGCCTTAGAATCCAGCATACATGAATGAGTGCATCCATTTGGGACTAAATAAAAGGACTATCTTTCCCACAATGCAACGTGTTGTGTCATAATGAATAGACCACAAGGGCGCACGATATCGCTAAACGCAAAGAAAGCCACAACTAAGCACTTTATTGATGGCCCCTGAAGAAGAAATTTTCGAAATGCGTCGGGCGAATCAAGTGCTTTAAATTCAAACTTGCTACTGCCCATACCAATTATCGCTGTGGGGAAGGCGCACGCAAGTTCGAGTGAAACCCGCTAGTCGGACACCCCAAGGAGCAGAATATTTAAGCGGCAGTCCAGTCGCTGGGTTTGCACCACCCCGGTAAACGGGGGCCATGGGACTCCGTCATCCAGAGAGTCCTGAGTATGGGGCTTGCGCGATGGATTGAGGACAGCAGCAGTGTTTGGGGCTCATGTTAGAGCCTTAGAATCCAGCATACATGAATGAGTGCATCCATTTGGGAATAAATAAAAGGACTATCTTTCCAGATATCGCTAAACGCCGGGAAGAAAGCCACAACTATGCACTTTATTGATGGCCCCTGAAGAAGACATTTTCGAAACGCGTCGGGCGAATCAAGTGCTTTAAATTCAAACTTGCTACTGGCCATACCAATCATCGCTGTGGGGAAGGCACACGCAAATTCGAGTGAAACCCGCTAGTCGGACACCCCAAGGAGCAGGATATATATATATATATATATATTCACAAAGTCACCGAACGCCAAAAAAACAGCGCAATTGCACTCCGCCCATACATAATTTATCGGCGGCAGTCCATTGCAGTTGAAATCAAAAGGATTTATTCCATAAGCATAAGGATAATTTATGTATGGGAGGAGTGCAGTTTTTTTGGCGTTTGGTGACTTTGCATATTAGTTAGTAGGGTATCTCCGGCCCTAAAGTGCACCGCTGCTAAGAGAGTCCCGGCATTTTGGAGGCTGTGAAACTGTGTATTATATCGAACAAACATTTTGTCTGATAGATTTGAAATTGCTTTGGGGTCACATACTGGCATTAGATTTTAATGATTTAACATTATTTTCTGCTTATATACAAGATGCCATATATGTATATATTAGTAACTTATTACTATGACTTCAAAATTGCGATATTTGCACAGCATTTCAAATTACAAAGTTTTTTAGAGTTTTTTATAGAAATGTATATATATTTTTATAGATCACTATATATATCTGTTTTACAAATTTTAAAAATGAATTGTATTTTGATTGTGGCTTCAATAACGCATTTATGCTGTTATTCTATCTATGTATATACGTATCATGGCACTAATTTAGAGAAACGACTGCCTCAGCCTAAGCTAGGTAGTGTGTCTTTTATGTTTATTTATCACGTGGTTGCAAAGAAAAAAATGCCCGGGAAAAACTGATAGTACTTAAGCCATTGTGAACTTACTGACTAACGATCTGTGAACAAGGGCGGACGCCCGAAACGCGTAAGATCTGGTGGCCTTGAGCGCTAAATAAATCGTTTTTTTAGCCCATAACGGACGTTGGAGTGGCGTGGCTTTCTTTCCTTTACTGCTGTGGCGGCTGCTGCGTGCTGGTTGGGTGAGAGAGCTGCATTCGTGCATATATATATATATATATATATATATATATATATATATATATAAATAACCTACTAGAGTCACAAGTAGGTAGTTATAGATAAGAGTTTCCATAGGAAAAGTATTTGTTTTGCCAATAACTTTGGCGCCGTTTGATGAATCCTTGCAAACTATTTGAAAATAGTCATCTACACACTCCAGCTGCTGTGTTGAAAGTTTTGGGGTGATCCGTAAAGCGAACCGAGAAAAAGGGCTGGTCCCAAAACACATTTTCCCCATGCAATTTCCCGTAGGGATTTTGAACATGACTACAGGCCGAACCGCTGGACAAAATTGCACCAAATTTGGCAGAAAGATAGCTCTTGGTCCAGAATGAGTGCTTTTTTGTTATCTGATGTTCAATAGCTTTAGAGCGATTAAATGGAAATAACATTCGTATATCTAGGGACGCAAACCCTCCCAATCTCATGCAGAGATCTGGTTGGCTGCCAATGAGGAATCGTTGGCAGCTATTTTGGACTTGAACAAAAAATAAAAAGGGGACAGGGTTAGAATTCTCTGACCCCTTAACCAGGGCAAAACCCCCTTTTAAAAAATAATAATAATTTTGCTGCAAAATCGAGTCATTCGCAAATTTGTGGCAAAAAATAATTTAAAAAAAACAAGTGCGGTCTCCCGCGCTTGGTTTCAGTTTAGCCCCGGGGTGGGCCAGGTCCCTGGGGTAAATTAGTATATTAAAATAATAGGATGTTTTTGAGCCCTGGGGGCCACCACCACTGGGACTTTATGGGAATATCAGAGGGGATCTGGGCTGACCATCCTCAATTGAGCTCTTTGAAGACTCCAGGACTAAATCCTCCTCGGGACTTTTTTTTTTTTTTAAAGGAGTGGGGGCACACGGGCCCCCCTCCTGGGTCTTTTAATGTGCCCGGGGGACAACCACTTCCCAAGGACTAAATTAATAAACAAGTCTGGTGGCCTTGTGGACCTAGGGGACCACCACCTCCTAGGGTCTGCTCCTATCTCCTGAGGTGCCCACCATGAGGAGATAGCGGTTTACTTTTGCTTGGTTTAAGTCGCGACATTTCCCACCAAGTGAGAACAAACATTAACTCCTGTCCTAGCACACGGGTGATATCAAGCTGCTCCCGCTTGCTGGGAGCGGAGTTTTCATCGGTTTCCCTGCCCGCTGGCATGCAGGCAAGGAAACAGAAGAAAGATTGCTCCTCCACACAAGGAACTGCATATTTAGCAGCTTCCTGATTGCAGGAGCAATGTCGACTCTTGCAGGGAGGAGAGAGCCGGCGCGGACTGCGGGGGCATTGAGGCTCCCCCAGCGGTCCCCATCAAAGCACACTGGGTGCTTTGGGTGGGGCCAGTGCAACCAGGTAGTCATGGCTGGGCCCCAAGGGATGGCGTCCCCGGGGCCAGAAAACGGCTAGAGAGAAGGGGGCTGCACCTACCCCCAGTATTATTTTTTTTAATGGACCCCAAGGAGGTGGTGGAGCCCGGGGCCAAAAAAAGGCCAGGAGAGGGAACTGCACACCCCCTCAGTATTATTTTTTTTAATGGACCCCAAGGAGGTGGTGGGGCCCGGGGCCAAAAAAAGGCCAGGAGAGGGGACTGCACACACCCCCAGTATTATTTTTTTAATGGACCCTGAGGAGGTGGGGGAGGTCCACACGGCCCCCCTGCTTATTTTTTAATTTAGCCCCGGGGAGGTGGCAGTCCCCAGGGCATGGTAAAGCCCCACAAGGATGATCCACACGGCCTCCCTCCTTTAATAACATAATACCCGGGGAGGCCAGGTCCTTCTGCCAACCCCCACCACACACGGGCAAACACCATTGCATGGTTTGGGCGCATATAGTTAGGAATTTTTTATTTTTTTTTAAACATAGAAATTTTGTTAAAAGAACCAAAGGTTACTTGGACGTTATTGTTAGATTCACAGTTTACTCACACAAAACCACAGAAATTCAGCAGTTATAGTTATGGTTATTTCAAATAACTATAACTCGTGCCCCAAGGTAACTATAACTCACACCCTCACCACACAGTGCTAATTAACCCATATATTACATATTACATCACTCATGACATCTTGTATCAGATTATTGTCCCTCACAGAACAATTCCAAGGTTTTTTTGTGAATCAGAAGCTTATGCATACCAGGGTACTGACAGTCATCAGTTGATCATACTGGTGGCTTGCGCGTGCTTTACAATTTAGTTTCAAATGTATTTTATTGGTTTTTCCAGCAAAATGAAAAAAAGACATAGTGATAAGCAGTAGAGGCATTAGGCATATACAGCGGGCGGGACAGACCAGCATGTCTTCCCTGAGATTAAATAACAAAGCGGGACATATATGCCAAGGAGATAGTACGATATCGTAAATGCAAATGTCAGGCATTGTAAGAAGGCAAAATAATAGAAATAACAATAACCGAAATTCCCCGCCCAACTCGGTCCCGGTCCTCCCTCCCCCACCCCAACCAGTGTGCCATGAGGTACCAAAATATCTATAAGCTGGCCAGCGAGGATTAGTGCGAACTACCAGGATGTCACCGAGAGTCATGTGTGGCGTCTGTGAGGCGTAGAACTCTCAGATATTTAGGACAGGTGACTTCATTGAATTCTATGGACAGGAGGGACAACAGTGGAAGCCACGCTTTCCGAAATGCATCTGTGGAGTTGGTAAGTGTTGCCTGTATGCGTTCCATCCCGAGTGTGAACCAAAGCTTGTGGAGCCACCCCGTGTGCGTGGGTTTAGTCGTTGAGCCCCACAATGATAGGACATGTTGCGTGGCAGCCTGTATGGTGATCCCCATCTGACGACCCCGTAGTGATTTCAGAGGGAAGGTTAGTGCATTGGGGAGACCCAGTATGGAATACGCAGGGAATCTCGGGATTTCAGTCTCAAAGGTGGAGTCAATGTCATTGAGCACCATCTCCCAGTAGCTCCGAACCTCCCGACAGTCCCAAAGTAGATGGGTTAGGGTGCCCCGCTCCCCGCAGCCCCTCCAACAGAGCTCGCTACGTGATGGATTACCTTTGTGAAGCCGGACCGGGGTGAGGTGCCAGTACATAGCCAGTTTCACTGCCGCTTCCCTTGCCGCTGTATTATGTGTGGTGTGCGAGGCCCTATAGTATACGTAGCGCCATTCTTTAGCTGTTAAATTCCTACCTAGTTCAGTCTCCCAGCGCCTCTGACCTGGTGTTTTATCTGGAGTGTGTGGCGGTGTGAGCATTTTGTAAATTTCTGAAATGAGGTGTTTATCCGTGTCCTTGGTGAGTAACCATTTTTCAAAGGTCGTCATAGGGCGACCCACCATGGCGGCGGTATCTGGGTCAGTGAGCCAATGTCTAAGTTGGAAGTACTGGAAGAGATGGGGATTCTCTATGTCGTACCCTTGTTTGATGTCAGCGAAAGGAAGAAATCCTCGTAGATCGAAAAGGTCGCCGGCAGAGCGACATGCAGTACCGCGCCATTGTGAGAATGCGCCCGGGTCATTGCCCAGAGGGAATTCTGGGTTATCTAGTATGGGGGTGAATGGGGAAGGAAATGATGTCAAACCTCTCCTGAGAGCAACCTTATCCCACACTTGTAAAGTCGTGCGAGTTATAGGTGACTTTAATAAGTAACGTGGTCGATGTTGCCTGGCGAGGAACGAAATCCTACAAAGCGGAGCCTGCGCCATAGCTCTATCTTGGAAGAGCCATCTCTTCTCCGATTCCGGCCTATACCACTCCACTAAGTAGCGGAGTTGAGAGGCTTGGAAGTACTGCAGCAGGTTGGGGACTCCGAGGCCCCCCTCATCCATGCTGTTGTACGCTAATTGTTTATGTACACGTGCGCGCTTCCCTTCCCAGATGAAATGATGGAGAGCGGCCTGTAGATTTTTCAGGGTGCACGCCGGGGGCGTGATCGGGATGGTCTGGAAGAGATAGAGGATCCTAGGAAGAATCGACATTTTCACAGCTGCCACTCTTCCCAGTAAGGAGAGCGGCTGTTTTGACCAGCGCGCCAGATCTGTCCGAATCCGGGTAGCGAGGGCTTTGTAGTTGGTGGATACTGTCGATTCCATTGAGGAGGTGAGGGTAATCCCTAAGTACGGGACCTGGGCGACCAGCTGAAGACCGCTCCTTTGTTCAGTGGCAAATCCGCGTGTCTGTGCGTTTTTGCCCAGCGGCAGTATCAGAGATTTACCTCTGTTAATGCGGAACCCCGAGACGGAGCCGAATGCCTCGAGTTCCTCCATGAAAGCGGGTATGGAGTTGTCTGGGTGGTCAAGGGCGACTATCACATCATCTGCATATAAACTAACCGTGTGAGGTTCGTTTCGTTTCCGAAGGTGATACCCTTAATGTTGGGGCTGTCCCGAACCTTCTGGGACAATGGCTCTATAAACAGAGCAAATAGAAGGGGGGAAAGGGGACACCCTTGTCTAGTGCCGCGCTGAATTTCAAATGGGTCTGAGCGTAGGCCGCCCATCCGGACTCTAGCTTGGGGATGATGGTAGCAACCTGCTATCCAAGAGCAGAAGCGGTCACCCAGCCCGAAACGCCTCAGGACCTGTTGTAAATATGTCCAGTCCACGCGGTCGAACGCCTTTTCCGCATCAATGGCGAGCAGTGCGGAGTCTGAGGCTTGAAAATGCGATTTGTCAATTAGATGAAGTACCCTTTTAGTGTTGTCGCTGCACTGCCGGTTGGGCACAAAACCCGATTGGTCTGGTTCCAAAATCCCGGGAAGGCAGGGGCCAAGGCGTGCGGCAAGAACGCCAGTAAAAAGCTTTAGGTCAAGGTTCAATAGTGAAATAGGGCGGAAAGCAGAGCAATGTGTCGGTTTCTTACCGGGTTTTGGCAGTGCCACTACTTCCGCGGCTAGCATGTCCGAGGGGATAGCGCCTGGGCCCTCGAAAGAGTTAAAAAGGCGGGTGAGCACTGGAGCCACAAAGCCGGCTGAAGATCTTATAAAAACCTGCCGAGAATCCATCGGGTCCCGGGGACTTGAGCGGGCGCAAACAGGATATGGCTGCCAGTACTTCATCCTGGCGGATGGGGGCATCCAGAGCGTCCGCATTTGCCTTGGAGAGCTCGGTGAGGGTCGTCGTATGCAAGTATGCATCTATTATCGCAGGGGATGTCTCTTCTGCCCCGTATAACGAGGCATAGTAAGAGCGGAATGCATCGGCCACGTGGACATCTTCCGTGAGGACTGCCCCAGCGTCGTCTGTGAGACCGGTAATTTTAGAGCGTTGAGTCTTGGCCTTCAAGGCACTGGCCAATAAAGGACCAGTTCTGTTACCCCCGACATAGTAGGTATGTCGAAGGCGGAGAGCCGCGAATTCCGCCCTATCGATATCCAGGCTGGCTAGTTGGACCCTAGCCGCTTTTAATTGCTTCCAAACCTGCGGGGCGCAGGTGCGACTGTGGACCCTTTCCAATTCCGCAACACGCGCTGTGAGGTCATCCCTCTTGATTTTGCGATCTTTGGCCTCAGCCGCCAATATGGCAATTAATTAGCCGTGAACGACCGACTTCAGGGCTCCCCAGAGAGCCGTCATGGAGATTCCCGGCATGTCGTTAGTGGCCAGGTAGTCAGTAATGCAATCGCCAATTCTTTTAGTGACGTCTGGTCGCTGCAATAGGGTTTCGCGTAGGCGCCATGAGCCCCGAGGGCAACGAGCCGCGCAGACTTTGAGCGACAGTTCCACCGCGTTATGGTCGGAAATGGCTGCAGGTAGTATGCTAACATCCTCAAGTGTTTTGAGCAGTGCCGATGAGCCTAGGAAATGATCGAGCCTGGAGTATGTGTGATGCACATGCGAGTAAAAGGTGAATTGCGATACCGTCGGGTGGTTGGCCCTCCAGAGATCTACCGATCCCCTATCTGTGAGCCATTCAAGTCCCCCCGACGAGACCGCACCTGTCTCTCCATACCGGTGCCCTGACCTATCGGTATGTGTGTCCATAACGATGTTGAAATCTCCCCCTAAGAGTAGGGGTGAGTGCGAGGATTGAAGCGCCTCCGAGACAGCGTTTTTCAGAAAGGCCTCTTGTCCTGTATTTGGGGCATAAATGGATCCTATTGTGAGATGTGTATCTCCTAGCTGAAATGTGTGTGCTAACAGACGGCCTTTAATTTCCCCCACCTTGTCTCCCACCCGCCCCCTAAAGTGTTTAGATATTAGGATTGCCACTCCGGCCTTTTTCGTGGGGGTGGAGGAAAAGAGTTGTTGTGGGAAGGCTCGAGAGCGCATTCTATGCCAGTCCTTATGTAAGAGGTGGGTCTCCTGCAATAAGCAGATATCGGCCCCCGAATTTTCCAGGTAGGAAATAACAGCTCTCCTCTTAACGGGGTTATTCAGCCCTTTTACATTGAGGGTCAATAATCTAAGGATGGCATCAGTCATGGCCAAGTGGACATATGGCGTAGCTCAATGTCATCCTCCCATGTGTGTAGTGCATCGGCGCCTCAGATCGCAAACAGTAACCCCCTTTGCGACCTCGCCGACCCCTCTCGATCTTCCCGATGTGTTTAGTCGTCATGAATCGTAACTGGCATCGGAATGACATGTCAAATCTGTGTTCGATAGAACCCTTCTGGCACACTGGTTCCCGCCCTCGGACCCTCCCGTGACCCCAAAACTCCCCCCAAACCATCCAACAATCAAACTGCATAGTCGTGTGAAAAGTTAGAAAGCGCCCCCCCTCCTCCCGACTCCCCCCTCCCAACCCCAAAACCAAAGAAATGCATAGTCCCAGTCCTGTTAGTCCGCACAGGGCCGTGGTAGAATGTTCTGAAAGAGTCATCTCCGACGGCGGCCTCTCCGGTCCCCCCACCCGATCCCACCCGCCGCAAGGGCAGAGTATGTGCTATAGGCAATCTCCCCCGGAAACGGAATATTCACTCAGATGTAGAAGTTTCTTTGGCCACCTCTGCCACCGCTGTTGCGCGTTCCTGTGAGATGACAGAGGCGTCTGGCTTCAGGCGGTGTGACGGGGAGCGTTTAGAAATCACTGTCCGCCAGCCCCCCTTGGACGGTCCCTGTGAGTCTCGTGACATAGGATCATCATCTTCTTGGTCCAGTCCCAAGAGGGTGCAAGTGTCTTTAAGTGACCGTAACTGATGTAGACGTCCATTCCATTTGAATATTATACGAAACGGGTGTCCCCATGAGTAGGGGATCTCCTGGTGTCGTAGGAAGTCCGTCACTCGTTTGAATTCCTTTCTTTTTTGGAGAGTGATGGAGGAGAGATCCTGATATAGGGCAATGGGATGACCCTGAAATTGAAGGGGCTGGGCTCGCCGAGCCTCTCGGAGAATCCGCTCCTTTAATGGAAAGTCAGGGAGGAAAGCCAAGATGTCTGGTGGCGGGGCTGGGGCTCTTCGAGGTAGACCTACTCTGTGCGCCCTGTCGATGCGAATGGTGAAGTCTGCCGGCTCCCCCAAGACGCTCCTGAAGAGGGCCTGCAGGTATGCGGTGACATCAGTCCCCTCTGCTTTCTGAGGGACCCCCCCGGACCCGTATGTTGTTTCGACGGGAACGGTTTTCAAGGTCCTCCGCGTGGGCCTGGAGGTCCAGCTGTTGACCCGTGAGTCGCAAGACTTCCTGCTGGAGCTGTTCAATTTCATTGCTTCTGGTCTGGTCAGCTTCCTCCACAGCAACCACACGTTCACCGAGGCCCTCCACATCGCGCCGGAGCTCCCGGACCTCTCCCGCAACCTCCTGTTGTAAGGATTTGAAGTCTTCCCTGAGCGAATTAAACAATGTTTCTAGAAAGGATCTAGTGATGGGCACCTGGTCATCCGTTGTTGTTAGCGGCGATTTCTGGGTCACTGGGGACGGTGGATCCTTGCCAATCTTGGGCTGTGACTTAGCCAGTAGTTCAGGAAGCGTCTGGGGCCCCTTTTTCCCTCTTTGTGCCGCCATAGTGTGGGGAGCCTCGGAGATAGGCAGGCGGCGGGTCCCGGGACCCGTGTTAGATGTAGGGGGATGGCGATATGCGTTTTGGGGGGAGAGTACACCAGCGTAGTCCAGGCCACCCCCCACAGCACCCGAGGTCAGGGCAGATGTAGCCGGGTGCTCCCCAGCCGGCTGGGAGGGTAGTGAGGCCGGCCTCTTCTCAGGCAACCATCCGTCCCTCCGCCGGATCACTGTACAGTATATTGCATTAGGGCTTGTGAATTGCGGCCCCACAGTTCCTGCTTAACGTGCCCGGACCAACCTCACATGCGATGCAATTTCGGACTTGTAAGCCAGCCCCACGCCGGGGGCTCGATCGTGCCCCCCGAATCTTCCCCTGCGCCCACCTCTGCTCTCCTCACCTTTGCGTTCCCCGAGTGCTCTTGGATCGTGGGTCGCGAGGCCTCTCCAGCGCCAGCCCCGCCGGTCATTTTGCGGCTTCCTCTGGCCTCTTGGGGCTTCCACAGCTCGATCCGTTGTGGGGGGGCAGCGTTGTGTTGTCCGCTGTTGGTGGGGACCGCTCCGGCCGTGCAGGAGCGCTCCGACCAGCCTGCGCCAAGGAGTTCAAATGTCCGATAGGTAGGCCCGGAGCCGGGGCCTCAATTTTCGCAACCGCCGGCTGGATCGTCTCCGAGTACCGGCCAGGTCGCTAGGATGGCAGTGCGTCGCTACTTGCCCCCACAGCTCTAGTGGTAGCGGCGGGGGGTGCTGGCCGGGTCACTTCGCTAGTATGGCCCGCTCTGTCCGCGCAGGGTCACTCCGACCGGTCTGCGCCAAGGAGTGCAGATGTCCGAGAGGTAGGCCCGGAGCCAGGGCCTCAAGTTTCGCGACCGCCGGCCGGGTCCTCTCTAGTTGCCGGCCGGGTCGCTAGGCTGATGATGCGTCTCTTCTTGACCCCACAGCTCCGGCGGCAGCGGCGGAAGGCACCGACCAGGCTGCTCCGCTCTTAGTGCTGTAGGCTCGCTCAGTCCACCGCCGAGACTCCGGGGCAGCGGCGCACAACCCGCTCAGATCTCGAGCGCGGCCGCCATCACAGACCGCTGAGTGGTGTTCTCCTTGTTTGGGTCCCCAAACACAGCCCGCAGGGCTATGGTTTCACTCCGGGGGTCACCGCAGCTGTGCAGCACCTCCCCTCATGCTGTATCTCAGTCTCTTGGGGGAGATTAGGCGAGGTTTGCGGCGTTTTGGCGAGATCGGGCAAGGAGCTCCGGGGACCTGCGTCCGATCACGCCGCCATCCTGGACACACCCCCTTGCTTTACAATTTAAAGTTTTAATGTGCTAGTATATGGGGATCAGAGCCAACTCAGCTCCAGATTGCTGTTAGGCCATGCGAGACAGCAGCAACCATCTTTCAATGGATAACTTCGCTGCAGCTAGCAGTTCCAGGAGGAGATAGTGTCCCTTGTGTCTCCAGTCTGTCCTGTTGGGCCAATCAACATCTCATATAATACTCAGCATCCACATCCCCTTTCTATGTAGGGAGAAACAATTTGATGGAATGTAGTGAATTAATAATGTTTTTTTAATCCCATGGTCTGACCCTTATCGTCATGGAAGAGTAGATATAGGTGTGCTAGCAGAGAGAGGAGAAGGTGTAACAGACAAGGGGCTGTACGGCAGACTTTGAATATATAAGACCTTAGGTCCTTTTATCATTTACTGCTGTTTCTCCACTGCAATTTCATTCTCATTATAGTCTGAGTTGACATACTCACTTATGCACAATTGTAGTAAGCTCCTCCACTGAGCGGCCGTTTAGGAGAATATCCATTTTAACCAGTTCAGCTGGCTCATATCCAGCCTCTTCATAATCAAAGCTGGAATGAAAAAGAAGAGGTTGAGTCAGGAAAATAGATGCACCACCACGGTTCGAAAAGGAGTTTAATGAAGAATTGCATTTGTAACCAGTTTGGCCTCCAGCTGTGTAGTGTAGTTCCTATATTCCCAATAGGCTCTGCGCATTTGAATAATATATCCTATAGGTGTGACGTAGGACTTATGTCTACTAGGTCTCTATTGAATATATCAGACTTAATTGTGAGGGCCAGCTAGCTCAGAGGTCACTAGAAACTTTCTTGAGTTCACAAGAAGGGATTCGTTTCTGACAACCACATAAACATGACAACTTAGTTTCCCCAAGATAAAACTGATCTTCAGAGTCGTGGAAACAATAGATAGATATTTTACTCAGTCATTCGTGCATGCTTCGTTTCACCAGAGGTGCAGAGAAAATAGAGAGACGGGCATTTTCAGTCTTCTTTCTCAAGCATAAGAAATGAACTGCTACAATCGTAATACTGTTTGCAAAATATAGTGCATACATTAAAAAGAGTAGAATAAAGTAATACTGTAAGAGCATTGTATGGTTCCTAGACCATAGATAAATACATTCATAAATGACAGAGTCTAAAAAGTACTCAACTGGTGCTTCTAAAATACGCCTACCCCGATGTACCTAACCTAAGCCTAGTACGAGAGAAGAAGTAAGTGAGGTGTAGCATAAATTTAGTATTCTTTGCCAAGAATCTATCCAAGATTTCTTTTAGGGTCTAATCAGCTCCGTACCTTGGTTTAGAATGAAGAAGGTCAATCTCAGGACTCGATTTCCCAACAACCCGCAAGGGTAGCTTGGAAACACTGGAGCTGGATTTCTCAGCAGGAGAAAAGACAGCGTCTCTCTCAGTGCATCTGCTGGAGGGTCGGCTTCCTTCGGCACTTGCTGTAACAGGATGCGTCGGGCAAGTAGATAGTCGAACTGCTCCAAACCACCGAGTGTTTGCTATGGCAAGCGTGGACATATTTATACCTTGAAGGTGCCGTGTTTGACATAAAGGTGGACATAATAACGTCATCAAAGAGTCTCAGTTCTTTGAAAACTCCATGAGTTCTTGGACAAATCAATATTCAAGCAAGGGGAAGTCCCTAACTGCTGAAGCCGAGTTTTCCAAGAAATCGTTGTGGATTTTCGGAACCAAAGGAAGTAGCCCTGCCGTATTTGGACTGCATGAGCTATGTCTAAATATGGTTATGATTTCTATGCCTATAGAAGGATATGGTGATTTAAACCTATATAAGGGCATGAATCTGGAAAATTACAGTAGAGTCCTAAAATACTAATCAACATCCACTCCACGTTATCATGTTCAACTAAGTTCAAGCACTAAAACGTGTAGAATGTGTTTACAATCCCACCCAAAAATACATATAAAATGCATTTGCACGAAAAATGAGCATTTGTACTGAACGCATTTAAAAGCAATGATTTCATTGTAAGCCTGTAATAGGATATTGGAAATGCTAACTGAATGAATCATGAAATTACATTTATGAAATGGCTCTTAGTTACAGAAAAAAAGAATCGTGACCATCCCATAGCAGAATATACAAGTTGTTTTGGTTTGCCGATTAGGTCAATATTGTTTCTAGGAAGTATTCAAAGAATTCTTGTTCTCCAAGAATAGTTCTACTTTAAGCAGATTGCTTTGTACCAAAGTTCATTGTGTTTTGGAAAAAAGTCAAATCAAATCGTAGAAAAATAGAGTTCCAAAGTTAGAAGCTTTTGTTTTGAAAAAAGTGAAGGTCGAATTTCTGAGTTGAAAGAACGCTGTGTGCTAACTTCAAAAGTTATTCTCGGTGTCAGGAGAAAACATTAAGTCGTCAAAGCTGGCAAAGAAATCATCTACCACAGTAGATGAAAGTTGAACCACTTCATTAAGTAGATCAATCGTACACAGATGAGAAGCATCGCCGTCAGCGCCAGCTGCGTAAGCAATGTTCGTAGTAGATGGTACCTGTGTGCCTGTTGGTCCGCGTATCACACCTTCAGCTGGAATTGCCGGTGAGATCTCAATGAATGCCGTCATCAGGATTGGTAGCCGTTGGGGACAACACAATACATGAGCCGTTACTGGACCCAGTAAAGCGTCAACATCCATTGGCATTGCTGATGGAAGTGGTAGACAGATATCTAACACGCATTCTTCTCCATAAAGCAGGCATCGTAGAACAGGTAAGATGCAATCTTGCCATATTGGTCTGAATGACAGGAACCATGTGGTATTCAGATCTCTCAAACGAGCCAAGCCAAGGATCTGTGTTATTCTTTCACGATACTGCATTGCCAGAAGAGCATTCTCCATGGTAATTTGGGTATCACTGGTGACTGGACTTGCCATAACGAAGCAGAAGAAATAAAAATAGTATCCCTGCTACGAGTCCCAAGATGAGAAGCAGGCCGCCGAACACAGAATGCACGAAGCTAGGAAAAATGCCCAGGACTGCTTCAAAGGGTGCGAACAGTCCCAAAAAAATCTTCTTCAATACATGTATAATACCGCAGGTATCAGACATGTTTAAGATACGACCTAACATTTCTATGAAATGTATGGGGTAGTTTGTTGATAATAATGCATGTATCTCTGCAGAGGACCTTGCAACTTGCAGATCATACGTCTCTCTGGACGAGGTCAGTGGCAGAGTTTTTTGTAAAAGAATGGCTTTCATTCTGCTTAAAGTATCAATTCGTATAAAAGAGATGTTCAGTGAAAGCCATAACGGCGACTCCCCGTCTGTCTTAGTTTTTAGAAACAATACTTGCATACAAGTGACCCTGGCTGACACACTAACCAGATAGGCTGTCCCTGGCATCATTCCAAAACAGCTGTGATCATTCAGCATTATTTAGCTTCCATTGGAAAGCTGCCTAAAAATTGGATCTATCACTGCTGCTGGGGAACCCTGCAGGTGGCATGATAAGTTATTTGAAGAACCATCACAGGCTCGATGTAAATTAATGCCCTGACAAAGAAGTGTTCCGCTCAGTGTTGTTTTACAATTTTTACCACTAAGAAACAACTCCTTTTCTCCACTCCAACATTTGTGTGTGTAAGGTAAATCACAGGTCGACTTTATGTACTCTTTCCCCAACCTTTCATACAGGCCTGCAGGTATGTGTTTTAAGCAATACTGAAACTGGAAAATCGTCACTGGTATCGTGATGGTGCCATGTATTATCCATTCAACGGCTGGTTTCTCAGAAACGGTTAATGGTAATCTATCCAGTTTTCTATGCTCAGCACCGTATAGTCTGCTCCCCTCTGTGCCAAAGAGATTTGTTTATCTGTAAGGCTGATTAGACGCCAAGGCACATAGCCTGAACGAAGATTTTGTAACGAGCAGCCTAGCAGCATTATAAAACGCAATTGAGACTGTCCATGTTGTAACATGAGCAAGAACTGTTCCATTATGTCTATGGCAGAGGATACAATGCTGTCCAAAGAATACATTCTGGACAGAGTTGTTAATTCATTATCAACTACAGAGAGAGCTTTCTCTAAGTTAATACAATCAATTTCTCGTATTCGTTCTACAATTTCCATTTGCGTGACTTTCCATGCTTCATTATAATCAGCGTATATACCGGCGTATATGAAACGTTTATGACGTGGTTTACGAGGCACTTGTAAGAAGTCTCTCACATCAACGCCATCTTTAAGTAAGGTTAAGTGTTGTTTTATTTCTGGGAGTGTGGACTTTTGTAGCCACTCAAGGCACAGTTTTCCTACACTAAGTTGTTATTATCCCTGGATGTTGTCTCTGGACATATCTTGGATCTGGCCTAGTTACTGTAAACCCTTGTGTCTTGTTCAGGAATCTATCTTGACAGTTATTCGTGTCTGTGGGCCAGAATAACCATTGTTTCCATTCAGGATTAGTTCTGTTTTGTTGTAAAATATAATTTACGTCTACCTCCTCATCTGTAGTTCTATTACTATCAGGTGTGGGCTTAGGTATGGACGGTTTGTTTAAATCTTTTATCTTAGCCAGGCCAAGACAAAATGTCTGTTTAACAGTTTCATTTAAGAACAGTATTTGTTCTGGGATGATGTAGGCTCTGAATAATGCTTCTAAACCTTGTACCTGCCAGTCTTTTGTGCCCCAAACAGTTGTTGTCTCAATGTTGTCTTTCCAAAAGTCAAAGCCTAATGTGAACAATTGAGCATAAAAGGCAGCAGAATAAATTTGTTTAGTATTTGTTAACATACTTTTCATGCCTGTCTTATTAACATTTTTAAAGTAAAAGCTTTCTGGATTTGTGACATTAAAACCTGTAAAGTTTGGAAATTTTCTATAGAATGTTTTAGAGCTACCCTTTGGTGGCGTTGAACAATGTTCCAATTGATTATAAGTTAAAACATTTCTAGGATTTGCAGATTTGTGCAAATAATGATGACCAAAATGACTAAAACAATACATTTCTTCATAATTTGATGAAGCTTCTAAGTATTCATGTTTTTTTTTTGCTGACATTTCTAAGTCTGCCATCATGTTATTAACAGTCTCAAAGTTCCAATCATCAGAAAATGTACTCGGTGAAACAAAATCACTCAAGGAAACCTTAAATTGGTGTGGAATCTTCAGCAGCTCGACTGGGCCATGAATGTCATAATCAGTTCTATCCCATGCTATTCCACCAGGTAGAGGAACGGCTGTGATGTTCACTGATGACAGGTCTCTTTGTTCACGATGAGATGATTTGTGTGGCTTCAGGAGCAAGTTGATGTTCTTACTTGCTGTGTCCATTTTACTATATTTTCCATCTATCAGCTTTCCCAAACTTAAAACAAGAATGAGCCATAGTAGGAGAAAAAGTACACCTAACACAATCCAAAATTCAACCCATGCTGAAACCAAATATATATTTGCAAGCTGGTGAAAACATTCTGTTACTTGTTCCTTGAAAGTTTTATTTGCTGGCGTTGTTTCTGGCTCACTTGGATCCTCAGAAAATGTATCAAAGTTGATGAAATAGCCAGATGCAGTTCTGTCAATTGTTGGTATTGCATCCTGATTATTTGAAATCGCTGGAGCTGCTTGTTCCCTTGACATGTTAGTATAGTCAGCTGCTACATCATGGTAAACGGGAGTTTCTTGACAAACTGTTATTTGGGTTTCAAGAGGCACAAGTTCCATGGCTTTGTTGCATAGTCCTTCTTTTCTCTCTGCAGATTCTTCAAAGGTGATGAGTCTTTCAGTTTGAACCTCTTGGATGGTAGCAAGATTTGGTCGTCTGCTACATCTTTGGAGTCCACTGGGCCTAATACTTATTATCGGCCACATGGTGTGGTTTTACCAGGTAACACTGTTCTTGATCCGTGGACTGCTAGTACAGGTACTGGTTTTCTGTAAGAAGGCCCAAATTCCTTCTTATCCGCTATTTTCTCTCTGACCAGATCCCCAATCTTTGGAATACAGACAGGTCTTGCTGAAACAGGTGGTTTCTCTTCAGTGGTCGTTGGCTTTTATATGGTGTTGCTTAGACCTCTTCTTGTTTTATTTGAGTCCTGTAAAACAGCCAAACGATCTTTGATATCAAAGGATTTTTGTTCCACCACTGAAGTATGACGATCGAGGTCTTCAACCATCATTCTAGTACCAAAAAGGATTTCATATGGAGTGATCCAACCCAGAGAATTTCTTGGCAGGTTATTAAGACTACGTTGGACTTATTAGATGTGTGACCCCTCCGTCACCCGAGCCTAATACCCTAGCTGTTATAGATTGCTTTATGTCACAGTTTTTTCTTTCCACAACCGAATTTCCCTCAGAATGGAATGGACTTGAGTACCGCAATGCAACGCCCAAGCTTGCCATGGCCTCCTTGTAAGCCCTAGCGCTAAAAGCAGGACCCTGGTCAGAATGTAGCGTGCCGATAAAGACTCGCAAATCTTTTATAACAGTTCGGGCGTCAGCCGAGTGCTGATGCCACATCCAAATGAATCTTGAACATGAATCCACTGTGACCATGATGTATTTATAGTTACTATCCCTCTGCAAGGGACCGCAGTGGTCCAGATAAACACATGCTAATGGTTTATCTGAAATTAGAAGGGGCGTCTGCGCCGGCCGTTTCACTGTTGAAACTTTCATTTTCTGGCAGATTTCACATTCCAAAACATAGTTTCTGGTTTGTTTCCTCATGCACGGCCACCAGTATCTCTGCTTTAATAATGACACTGTGGCGGAAACACCTGCGTGTGCAGAGGCAAACCCTTCATGTGCTGCTAAGATTAGTCCTAACCTGTGCTCCATGTTTGGGATCACTCTATCCCCCACTCCAGGGATTAGAGCAAATGGAACATTATTTGCATCCGTTAGATATGAGTACTTGAGTGGAAAGCCTTTTGGTAATGTTTTACCACTATCTTTTATTGACGCAGTGACAGCTTGCATTATTTCGCTGTCTATTTTTGAATGAGTGATTGCAGGTACGGAAACCTTTTGCACAGCTGCCTTCGCGGCTCCATCAGCCAATGAATTTCCTTCAACGTGAACGCCATCACGCTGATGACTCAGTGTATGGATCACGTGAGTCTTTTGTAGTTCTTTCTGCAATAGAACTACTTGTTCCCAAAGCAATTTATGCTTGATTGTGCCACCTTTTGCATCTTTGAAACCATTTGAACCCAGTTCTGCAGATATTCATTATAAGACTGGACGCAGTAATACGAATCGCACACTAGGAGTGTGGGGAATTCACGATCAGTATTTTCAAGCGCCATCTTGAAAGCCTGTAGCTCAGCTTACTGAGCTGTACAGTCTCCTAGGGATTGAGTTTTTGTCACCATAGGTCGGAATTTACCATCGCGCCAGCGACCTTTAACAATCACGCACGCAGCACTATAAGCTTGTTTTCCCCCAATTGCGGGTTGTGCTGATCCGTCTGTATAAATTATACAGCCGTAATGTTCTAGAGGCAGAATTTAAGTGGGCAGAGGATATTCTTGTTCGTATTGGAGAAATTCTTGTGTCTTTAAGTAGGGGTCAAAAATGTATTCAACGTCTGTAGCAGCAAGATAATTAACCCATTGTATCCATCTTGGATGTAAAGCTTTTGCATTTGGAATGCTTGCCTTTGTCACTGCCTCAAAGGCAGGTACAGGCATAACCACTTTTATCCGTTTTCCCTGCGCGAGGGCTCTCTCTTTTGCTACTGCAGTTTGAACCACTGTCAAAATTTTTTCTGTTAAAGTGAATTTTATTTCAGCTTGTGTGTACAAGTTTGATTTGTAAGCTATTGGTACCTTTTGACCTTCATTAAAGGTTAGATATGTGAATCCGCATCTCCCTGGGATGATTTGGATTACAAGATTGCGTTCATTTACGCGTGCCTGTAAATGTGTTGTTGTTAACATGACTGTTTGCAATGAACGCAAAATTTCTGTGTGTTTTTGAGTCCAATTAGTAGGTTTGAAATCAGGTTTGATAAGTTCGTAGAGAGGTTTAACCCTTTCTGCATAGCTTAGAATGTAAGTTCTTCCGAAATTCAGGAATCCTAGAACTGACTGCAAGTTTTTCAGTGTTTTTGGTGGTTGGAGCAGCGCACATTTTTCTAAAACGTTTGCTGCAAGGCTTTTGCCTTCACTTGAAAGTTCGTATCCTAAAAATAAGACGTTGAGGTGGGCAATTCTTATTTTTTAAAAACTGAATTTGTACCCTTCAGAGGCGAAGCCAAGTATTATGGTGTTCACCCTGTTCAAGTGCCTGTACAAATCATCATCTGTAAGATAGATGTCATTGACATAAGATAATGCCTCAACATTGTACGTTTGTAGTAACTCTGTTACTCTGGCTGAAAATAACCCAGGACTGTTCTTGAATCCCTGTGGGAGACGACAGCAGTGACGATGGGTCCCCATAATTGAGAAGGCGGTCAAGTACCTGCTTTTTGACAGAAGAAACCGTTTGAAATATTTAATGTTGTATTATATTTTTTGCGCATGATGTTATTCATCAGTGCTGCACTGTGTGCATTTTTTACTGCAAAAGTTTTGCAACAGGAATTTAAATGTCTGTAGTCCAAAACTAGACGATATGTATTGTCTGGTTTGGAGACAGGAAACAAAGGATTGTTCATGGACGAGGTGCATGTTTCAATCACCCCTTGGTTTTCAAGTTGATCTAGGATCTCCCTGACCTGCTGTTTAGATTCTTGTTTAACTGGATACTGCTTCTGAGCAGTGGGTTGATTTTTTAACTGGATCTTATGGTGAGGAGAATCCTCATCCCATCCCACATGATTTTTATATAATGCTGGTGCCTGGGCCACAGCCCATTTTCTGGCATAGGTGTATTTTTTTATGAATAGGAATATGATTGGAGAAGGCTGGCATAATGATCTCTTTGCCATGTGGCTCTCCCTGACAAATTCAAGTAGTCAGTCTTTTTCAGCCAGAAGGATGTCGTAACCATAAGATAGTTTTTCCCATAAGAGTGCTTTCATTTTCCTAGATATGTCCCCCTCTATTCGGAGTGTGACTTCATATAACTTATGTGGTACACTAACCCTGGTATCGGCAGTTTCAACCTGAATGCATTCAGTCAGGTCCACTGTCTCCAGATGATCCTTCAGGATCTTGCGAGCTATGGTAACCTCTGTTGCGCTGTCCACCATTGTCTGGGCCCACTTCCCGTTCTTGAGTTGTGTCCTCAAGATCCTTGGCATGTCGGATTTTTAGACTTGCTACCTTCTTTTTGGTAAATTGAGTTTTCTTATATTTCAGAACGTGTTGATCGTCTTTGGACTGCACGCGTACTTCCTTGTGTACTGATTGTCCTCTTCTTTCGGATTTCTGCGAGGAAGTCTGAAAGGTATGAGAGGAACGTGTATCAGTATCTTGATATCTATCAGGTTTTTTCAAATTATCCCTATTTCTTAGGTTATACCTCTTTTCAGAGGGCTCCTTTTGAGGAGACCTTCCTCTGGATTGAGAACGCTTCTCTTTAGGAAGTGTCAGTCTGGTATTTTCCCACTTCTTTTAAGGAGTAGTGAGTGTGTTTTTAATAAAAACTTTTTCAGGATTTTCTGTTAGTTCAGGTTTTACTGATTTCCCTCCCAAACTATCTCTTCCAAGTTCTTCATAGGATTTTTCTATTATTCTGGCCAGTTCATATGATTGCTCAGTTACATCCAGTTCTTTAGGTTTTTGGTGGATTGCCACTGATGCTGCTTCACCTTTAATATTAGCGAATATTATAGCTGAGACCTGTTTGAAATCTTTCAGCAACTTCATACCGAGATTTAAAGCAGGCTCTGCCCCTTATTTATTTCGAATCTGTTTTAGGACATCTGGTATTACCGCTATAGACGGAACACCACGTGTTTTTGTGTAGATTGCAGCAAAGACTGTACCCCAAGTGTCGCAGTCCTCCAGGTGTGGTGCGATACCCATTGGTAAACAGATTGTAAGAATCCTGTGTTTCTCATGAGGTGTACTATCGGGAAATACTGCCTCGATCTGAGTAATTTTCTGAGCTAACCAGAATGGAATTTGTTCCCTTTTTGTGGGTAATTTACCGATGACTGATTGTATAGTCTGTGGTGTAATTTTGTTTGTGTTCCCTGATGAGGGGTGTGCTGCGGAATTCTTGTAGCAGGTTGGACTGTTAGAGTCTGCATGACATATTGTACCAATTGTCTATGGATTTTAATTAATTGTTTTAGCTGAGCTAATAGTGCTGGACCTGTCATTTGTTCAATGGCAGGATGTGGTGTATAGCTGGCTAGAACCGGGCATGTTGCTCCTGGTCTACCTAGTGGACCAAGCCTGGTAATGTGATTTTGATGTTGTAGGGCGTCTTTAAACCAGAGCTGATGCTCTTGGTAAGTTAGTGGAATTTCAATGTCCTCGAAAGGAACTTATTCCGCTGGATGTTCCTCTATTTTATAGAAGTGGAACACATGTGTTGTTGGATTTGCTTGTGGAAAGATAATCCATGAATAGAATACCTCTGTCCTCCGATATTCATGTGACTCTATGGCAAAAATTACCCTACCACCTCTGGCTGATAGAACCATTTTCCATAAGCTTTATAGCTATGGTTTTCCTTACATTTTCCGGGATGATTATAGCATCCGCATGGTCTTGTTGGAAACCTGTAACGTCAAGACCTGGTTGGTTTGCATTTACTGCATCTCTACTGTTTTCTTCGTCACTATTTGACATTTTGTTGAATGTCTTGCAGAGCAAGATTCAAGGAAATAAAGATAATGTGCACAATATTTTGGAACACTGTATCCTTCAACGTTGAACAAAACCAAAAACTAATAAATAGGATTTTTCGTCCTACTCAGTTTAAGGCGGATATTTTATCCTTTAACCCACTCCAGACGTCTATTGGAGTATTTTACGGGATAAAGGGGTCTCTGTGAAAAGCACGACTGAGTTACTCTAGTATCTAGCGTTAAATGAGTGCCTTACCAAACGTTGGGCGCCATGTAGTATAGTTCCTATATTCCCAATAGGCTTTGCGCATTGGAATAATATATCCTATAGATGTGACGTGGGACTTATGTCTACTAGGTCGCTATCGAATATATTAGACTTAATTGTGAGTGCCAGCTAGCTCAGAGGTCACTTGAAACTTTCTCGAGTTCACAAGAAGGGATTAGTTTCTGACAGCCGCATAAACATGACAACTTTGTTTCCCTAAGATATAACTGATCTTCAGAGTCGTGGAAACAATAGATGGATATTTTACTCAGTCATTCGTGCATGCTTCGTTTCACCAGAGGTGCAGAGAAAATAGAGAGACAGGTGTTTTCAATAAAAGTATTTATTTAACAGTCTTCTTTATCAAGCATAAGAAATAAACTACTACAATTGAAATACTGGTTGCAAAATTAGTGCATACAGTAAAAAGAGTAGAATAAAATAATACTGTAAGAGCATTGTATGTATGGTTCCTAGACCACAGATAAATACATACATAAATAACAGAGGCTAAAAAGTACTCAACTGGTGCTTCTAAAATACGCCTACCCCGATGTACCTAACCTAAGCCTAGTACGAGGGAAGAAGTAAGGTGTAGCATAAATGTAGTACTCTTTGCCAAGAATATATCCAAGATTTCTCTTAGAGTCTAATCAGCTCCGTACCTTGGTTTAGAATAAAGAAGGTCAATCTCAGGACTCGATTTCCCAACAAACACGCAAGGGTAGCTTGCACACACTGGAGCTGGATTTCTCAGCAGGAGAAAAGACAGCATCTCTCTCAGTGCGTCTGCTGGAGGGTCGGCTTCCTTCGGCACTTGCTGTAGCAGGATGCGTCGGGCAAGTAGATCGTCGAACTGCTCCAAACCACTGTGTGTTTGCTATGGCAAGTGTGGGCATATTTATACCTTGAAGGTGGCGAGTTTGACGTAAAGGTGGACATAATAACGTCATCAAAGAGTCTCAGTTCTTTGAAAACTCCACGAGTTCTTGGACAAATCAATATTCAAGCAAGGGGAACTCCCTAACTGCTGAAGCCGAGTTTTCCAAGAAATCGTTGTGGATTTTCGGAACTAGTGGAAGTAGCCCTGCGGTATTTGGACTGCATGAGCTATGTCTAAATATGGTTATGATTTCTATGCCTATATAAGGATATGGTGATTTATACCTATATAAGGGCATGAATCAGGAAGATTACAGTAGGGTCCTAAAATACTATACAACAGCTGTGCAATTTTGGAGGAAGAAGATATTGAAATGTATACACATGGTGAACATTTGCTACTGGAATATTTTACCTGGCATAGCCGGAAGATAGAGATTTCAAACTGTCATAAAAATCCACCACGATTTCGTTCAATGGAAACAGATACTTCAGCATAACTCTGTGATCATCAATGTAAACCATGGTCTTCTGGACTGCCCTTCGGCCCTAAGAACACAGAATGCAAAATGGCAAATATTTTTCAAGTAATTCTTACTACAACAGTTAGAAAATGAAATGCGCTCAAATCCAAACATGTTAGTTGTGTTATCTCAATTATTAAATGCTGGGCCACTGAAATTATGTATTTCTGTGACTGTGATCTGTAGTGGGTATGGCACATGAACCGTTAGTTCAAGCATTCTTAAGATTTCAGCCAAAGTTCGTTTATTTTTATTTCTAGAAAAAATTATTAATTGCTACAAATTACAATGGATGGGAAAATCAAATGCAGCACTCTACACTGTGAAGAGTTCACCTGCACACATTCTACATGATGTCTTCAGATAGCTGCACATTCTCAAACAACCAATCCACAGCTAATGTATTATCATGCCTAACAGCAACCCTGAAGTACATTGCTAACCTCCAGAAAGACAACTTATTCCCGATCTATGACAACCTGTTGAGGGCTTTGATCTGGGAAATATTATTTTAATCATTTTAGGCCTATACTTGTTTACCCATAGAAATATTTATATATATATCCCCACACGTGTGAACGCCAACAAATCACCGCTCTCAGCAGCATGGGTGCAGCAGCTCGCGGAGACGGTTCCACAATACTATTTCAAACACAGAAAGCTGTGCACTCTGGCTCAGTGCAGAGCATGCTCCAGGAATCAAGAAGCTAACACACGTGTTCTGGCCACCTGGCCTTCGTCAGTGTTAGTTACCACAAAATTCATCACATTTAAATAACAAGTTAATTAATTTGCTTATCCAAAAGCATTAAAAACAAACAAAAGACTTGAAGGGGCTCGCTTATAACACGCTTCGTGGCTGCCATCTTAGCCTAGCTAATGTTGGTATATTCTGCTGTGTAAACAATTGATTTTCAGGATTGATTACACAAAGGGGGCTTGCCATCAAAGCATTCTCAAGAAATAATTTCTTGCTGTTAATGATATATTTTCTACAGAATTACCCCATACAAATCGCCCATTTAATTTACTGCCCGTTGATTTTGGTGTGATTAATTCCCGTACCAAACATATATTCTTGGCCAATGTGATGCCAATCAATAACCGCACCACTAAATAGAAACCTTAATGGGCAGATGGACCCTGAGAATTTATGTGCTTATTCAAGAACATAACAAAATCACATAGCAAACAGTCACTTTTTACATTATAAATGCGACCTCTTAGCATGGCACTCAGATGGCTTATTGCCCACTATCACGAGGGTAGTGTTTGTAAAATTCAAAACTGGTAATATTCTTAATTCACCAAATTAATTACCACTTTCCTATGATTTTGGAAGGCCACTTAACAATTTCCATAAGTCATATAGCCCTCAATGAGCAAATCATTTCCCACAACTTTCATCCCACAAATGACCAAAGCTCTTTCTCGCTGTTAAGTCCCCCGAGGGTAGGGGTTCTTAGCTCAATGATGTACCTGGCTTCCAACTGTCGTATGTAAACACTACCAGATCCGACCTCTAACGAACAGAGAGCCTTATATTTTTGGAACCCACAGGAAGTTTTCACTGAAACTTTCAACTTCCCCCAAAAGTCCAGCCTATTGACCATGACCTGCTACAGAGCACCCATGCCGGCAGTCAGTCCCCGGCAATTAAGGTCAGTTCAAAGCGAAACCACACCCGCTTCACATCCCTGCAGCAAGCAGGGGTAGCCCGCCGATAGAAAGCAGCCTGCAACGTAAGGAAACTAGCGCACATACAACAACAACAGCGGCGGCAGATGCGGGGCAACGGAGGGGGATAGCACCGCTAGCCAACCAAAACAAAAGAGCTGTAAAAACTCCCTCAAGAACCCCTAGTAAGCAGGAGCGGAGAACTCGAACCGGGAAAACTAAAACCGAAACTGAAAACACCCAGACGAGCCCGCCATCTTAGAGTGGGAGCTCGAACGGCAACCAAGCAGCGCCTCAGCAACGTCGGAATCCAGGAGAAGGCACTAGAATGGATCATCTCCTTCCTCGCCGGCATAACACAGGGAGTCCGCCTCCCCCTGTTCAGATCAGAAGCCACCGAAGTCATCTGCGGCGTACCACAAGGATCATCACTCAGCCCCACCCTCTTCAACGTCTACATGAGCCGCCTTGCGGCCACCGCACGCCAACACAACCTCAACATCATCTCCTACGCAGACGACACCCAGCTGATCCTCTCCCTCACCAACGACCCCGCCACCGCCAGAGCCAACCTACACGAAGGGATGAAAGACGTAGCCGAGTGGATGACGAACAGCCGCCTGAAACTGAACTCAGACAAGACGGAAGATCTCATCCTGGGATCATCACCCTCCGCCTGGGACGACTCCTGGTGGCCCCCCGCCCTGGGCAGCGCACCCAAACAAACAGACCACGCACGCAACCTGGGCTTCGTCCTGGACTCCTCCCTCTCCATGACCAGACAAGTCAACGCCGTCTCCTCGTCATGCTTCAACATCCTGCGCATGCTACGTAAGATCTTCCGGTGGATCCCCACCGAGACCAGGAAGACGGTCACCCAGGCCCTCGTCTCCAGCCGGCTGGACTACGGCAACTCCCTCTACGCCGGAACCACTGCCAAACTCCAGAAGAGACTCCAGCGGATCCAGAACGCCTCAGCACGACTCATCCTCGACATCCCCCAACACAGCCACATCTCCGGTCACCTGAGAGACCTGCACTGGCCCCCGGTCAACAAGAGAATCACCTTCCGTCTCCTCACCCACGCACACAAAGCCCTACACAACCAAGGCCCAAGATACCTCAACAGCCGCCTCAACTTCTACACTCCCGCACGCCAGCTTCGATCGACCAGCCACGCCCTCGCCGCCGTCCCCCGCATCCGAAGAGCCACCACAGGAGGAAGGTCCTTCTCCTACCTGGCCGCCAAGACTTGGAACTCCCTCCCGACCCACCTCCGCCTGACCCAAGACCACCTCGCCTTCAGGAAGCAGCTCAAGACCTGGCTGTTCGAGCAGTAGCGGTCCCCCCTCCCCAAGCGCCTTGAGACCCTCCGGGTGAGTAGTGCGCTATATAAATGCACTGATTGATTGAGAAAGAGAACAACCCCAAACGGCCTCAGGTCTACTGTTATGTTTTGGATTGAGGCCCTAACATAGGTGCGCCATCTTAGTGGCACAAATCCTTCGTGCTCCACAGACAGGCAGGTCCTTTCACCCACTTAAGGCCCTTTCACCTACGTTAGCCCTCCCTTCACAATAACAAGCAACAGAGGCTGTCAATTATCTGACGTGTGTTCTGGGCGCAGAAGACGGTCCATCCTAAATAAGTCATCTCCATGTCCAACAGTGACTAACCTACATCACAACAAATTCTTAGAAATAGACCCTTAACCCCTTCCATGCTGCCACGAAGATTTCAGCGCGGGTGCGGTCATGACGGCCCCCAGCCGTCATCGGCACACTAGCACTGTAGTGCATGACGGCTGGGGGCCATCATCAGCATGGAAGGGGTTAAGCTCTTGGGATTTTCCCTAGCACAGGATTATTGATTTCTCCAAGAACTCATTAAATATGCATGAACCACTATTCCCTAAGGGTTCATTCCGAATGTGTTCCTCTGACAGACTTTACGTCAATACTAACATTCCAAGGCACCTATCTGGTTTAAATATACCTCCCTTTGCCCAAGTAAAACAGAGGAGAGCGAGACGTCCATGCCCACACTCTGACCTGAAACGCTGCAACCTGCATCATGCCACAGCTCCAGCTGGCAAAAGTCCATCCACCCATCCTGGTGCATAGAGCAATCCTTAACAGCTAGGGTATTAGGGGGGGCATTAGTGGGGTCAAACACTTATATGGATTCAGGGGGCAATACACACACAGCCAAGAAGCTCTCACTCCATTTACGAATGTGGGAACCTATTCATAAAAGTGAAGGCACAGTGGCGGATGAAAACCATTCTGTATCTATGATCGTTTAGCTGTTTTACAAGAACTAAAGGAAACAATGAAACAAACAAAGATTCTGACAAAGTGAAATAGGCCGCCACTGGGAAGTCGAGGTAATCACGGCAAGACCTGTCTGATTCACAAAAGTAGGGGATCTGGGCAGAGAGAGAAAAAGATAGCGGACACAAAGGAATGTTGTGTTTCCCAGACAGCACTTTTTATCTCTATTTTTGCAAAATGGTAGAACTATACAATGCCTTTTTATTTAACTGCACTTCTGGCCATATTTCTCTACTACTGTCCAACAGTTGTCACAGCACATATAAACAGTACTAGAATAACACTGTGCAATACATTTTATTGTAAACACACTGACTGTTTCTTCTATGTTCTTCTCTGATATGAGTGACTAAATGAAAAGTAGTATATTGTTTCCACGATCCTGAGGGATCAGGGTTTTATGGTATGAAGTTGCCAGAAGCTATTCCCTTCTTGTCTTCAAGAAGTTTCTAGTGGCCTCTGAGCTAGCTGGTACACAGTAATTAAATTTAATACACATGCTAGGGGCATACTGACCTCAGTCCTATGCCAAGCCTATTGTGTATGTTATTCCAATGCGCAGAACCTGTAAGGGAAATAGGAATTACACTACAAGGCAGCGGAACATTTGCGGGAGGGAAAACGGTTAGGAGAGTAACGGAGCACCCTAGGTGCGGAGGAATAAGCGAGTGGAACAGAGCCGAGCCGCAACTCAGAAAGAAGGGCCAAGCCAAGGGGGAGCAAAACAGGGTGAGCAGCGGTGCGCTCCACCGACTGAGGAGGTTGCTTACCGCAAAAGCAAAGGAGGCAAAGGTAACAAAGGAAATACACGCATCATTCCACCCGCTACCCAAACGAGCCGTAAAATGCCCTCAAAGCACCCGCAATAAGCAGGAGCGGAGAACCTGAACCGGGGAAGATAAAAGCAAAACTGAAAATAACCAGACGAGGCCACAATCTTAAAAGGTGAGCTCGCACGGTACCCGAGCAGCGCATGCAGAAAGAGAACAACCCCAAACTGCAGAGGAAAGGAACAAAATAGGCTACAGTAAAGACCCTCGGGTCTACAAGGCAGCAGAGCATAAGCAGGAGGGGAAACAGTGAGGAGAGTAACAGAGAGCCCCAACTGCAGGGGTAGAAGCCGCAACTCACGCAAAGAACAAATGCGGACGTAAAGACGACCAAGCCAGGGGGGAGCAAAACAGGGACAACAGTGGTGCGCTCCACCAACTGAGGAGATTCCTTAACGCAAAGATAAAGGAAATACAGGAAATCACGCATCAGTCCAGTTTGCGCAGGTAGCCCTACCGAAGGCTCAGCGGCAGTGGGGCAGAGGGGAAAGCACTGGGGGTCGTTGGCTGCATAGGCACAAGATGCAGGCATAAAGAGACACTGCTACCGAGGCAGGGAGTGGCATGTCCACCCTAAACGGAAACACCAACAGAAGGGGTGGCGTCAACACGGTCATCGCGAAGACACGCCAACCAAGAGAAAGGCCTGCCTACACCGGCTGACATCCAAGAGAAAGGCACATCAGAGAACATCACCATTCAACTACGCAAGAGTACACACCAAGCTGGCCTAAAGAAGAAAACCAAAAAGGGCCAAAGTGGACTCTGACAGGAACAGAGATACCAACCCACAGCTCAAAAAGGAGGCAGAAGATTCAAGCTCCATCGAGCGAAGAGAGGGCTGACAGCCGTGGCGGGGAGCGAAGGGAAAATTCAACTGCAGTCGATAAAGAACAGGGGAGACACACTAACAGACTCGCCCATCAAGCAAAAACCGGATATCAACAGCACACTTGACCAGATTCTGAAAAAGCTGGCTGAGGTCCATGAACTAGCCAAAACCACGAAACAGACTACGGATGCAATCCAACTGGAACTTGCAGCTGTTAAAGTGGACATGCACGCGCAAACAACAGACTGACTATGGTGGAACAGAGAATAGGCGACATAGAGGACAGGGATCAATAAACAAATAAAGACCTTATGGCCCTAACTAAGACCACAGCAGCCCTCCAGAGACAGGCGGCAGAATTGGAATACCGGAAGAGAAGGGGGAACATAAGAATCATAGGAGTACCAGAGGGCGAGGAAGATAAGGCGGGATCCTGCATGGCCTTCATCGAGGAAATGATCCCCAAAATTAAGAACATCAAGTTCGATCACCACTACGATCACAGCATGCAGAGACTATATTTGGAGTATCAAGGAAAAAAAAATATGCAGTAAAATGGGCAGAGAATAATCCTCACACAGGATTACTCCAAATCCATAGTGGACATAAGAAAAGGTTTCCTGGCCCTGCGAGACAAATTGAGGAAGGGGAACATCATATTCTCATTTGTGTGCCCCACAAGATTCAGAATAAACGACAAAGGAAGAACGCATATTTTCGAGGACCCAAGAGAGCTAAGCAGATACCTAGGAGGCCCGACGCTACAGGAGATGGAAACACCCCAACCAGGAACAGGCAAGAGAAGAGTTTTGCCGGAGCCAAGAGTGGAGTGAGCAGGAGGAAAAACAAGAGGCAAAATGAACACTCTGAAACAACAACCGTATCTACCTCAGATCAACCACGACTACCTCAAGACTAAACTAAACTAATAGAATACAGAGAAGATCTTACTAAGGGAGGGAACAGGATCGAACAAGAGTAAGACCAAGGGACAAGAGGATCACTCAGGAAGCTACGTAGCTACCTCAGATCAACTGTTTTTGTCTCAAGACTAACACAATATCTACCTCAAGGCGCTGTTGGAAGTACCGGACAAAAGCCAAGCAGAATGCCACGCCACAGGGACAAAGATGGACTCTATATATCCTTTTTGTTTATATAGATGCGTGATAGCTATAGGGTCCTATGATGGAAGGAGGGATCAGGGGGGAACGCCTATATGCAAATGGGCAAACAATACGCACATATGATATACCGGGTCAAATGAAAGGGCGCTCGGCGGGGGGGAGGGGGAGGGAGACATTAGCATACTTAAATGATGACTCCTAGGGAGATGGAACGGCGATCTTGCAGTCGCACGTTCAGAATACAAGGTTTTGCAACGGGGGGGGTGGGAAGAGAGTGTCTGTCTTGTCTATATATTTTGAGTCTACCCACTATCTTCTATGCTATCTACAACCTTCTATCTATACACCTACGTTCAAGAAGTAACAAGTCGTCAAGATCTGGTGAGGGGAACAACAGAGCCAACGGGGTGGGGGGGGGAAGAGTACAGGTACCAACCACCACCTCAGGTAGGTCACCCAGGGAGGGCACGTACAGAGCGCAAGGTGGAGAGAGGAAGAGCCAAACGGCGATCACACTCTATAACCAATGACACAAAATAGCACAACTTCCCTGACAACTAACCTGAAGATAGTCTCCCTCAATATCAAAGGCCTCAACCACCCAGTCAAGAGAAAAAAAAATACTAGACTACCAAGCTAAGAACAAGGGGGATGTGATCCTGCTGCAGGAAACCAAGCCTTCTCTCGATTACGCCAAGCGCGTGAGAGCCAGATGGATAGGCCAGGTAGCCTGCGCACCGGCAATAGGGAAGATGCGGGGGTGATCACCCTCATAAATAAATACTCCAAGATAACAATAGAGGATCACCGCCACGATGAAGCAGGGAGAATCCTGATAATGCACCAGAAAAGTGGAGAAGAGAACATCCATGTAGCGAACATTTACGGTCCTAACACAGACGACACCGCCTTCTGGGAGGGAGTCTCTAAGAAACTGGAAATCATTCCCCAGAATGACCTTACAGTGGTGGCCGGGGACTTTAACATAGACCACACATTAGACAGACAATCACAATGCCACTCCCATCCCTCAAATGCACACAACATACTAAAGAACATCTGCACCAGATTCAACCTCAAAGACCCATGTCGACTACAACACCCGGACACTAGAGACTACACCTTCTACTCCAACCCGCACAACTCATACAGCAGGATAGACTACATATTAATCACAGGTACACACACTCACCTAATAGAACACACTGACATTGCTCCTAGAATACTCTCAGACCACTCGTGCATCAGCTTACAGCTGAGCGGGCGCCATAACAAAGACATCCCCCGTAGATGGAGGTTTAATAGCGACGTCCTGTCAGACCAAGGCAACAAAACCAAAATAGAAGAGGCCACAAAAGAGTACCTGTTGCATAACGACACACAAAGCACTGATTTCAAGATCGTAAGGGACGCACTTAAGGCCACAGTCAGAGGCAGAATAATAGAAATCAAGGCCAAAATTAACAAAGATGCTAACCAACATCTGAACCAACTTGAACACGACATCAAAAAGGTTAGAGACGAACCACATCAGAGACACAAAGAACACTAGCTCCCTAGGAAAAAATACAAGTACTACAAAATCTTGAGCGAGAGGGCCGGGCTGTGGGTGAACAAATATAAGGCCATCAATCTCTGCAAGGCTAATAAAGCGGGGAAGCTCCTAGCCTCCTACCTAAAGCACAAACAAAGACAGTTCACCATCTCATCAATCACCCACTCACACAACAATATACACACAAGACATAAAGAAATCCTAAGAACATTCCAAGAGTTCTATCAAGAACTCTACAAAAAAGACCAGGCCTTAGACCAGGAAGGATATGCATGGTATCTAGACAGACTAGACCTCCCAAAGATAACGAATGAAGAAGCACAGAAGCTAGGACGGGAAATAAGCTCGGTAGAAATAGAGATGGCGGTCAAGTCTCTAAAAGAAAACAAAGCACCAGGCCCAGATGGGTACACGGCCACGTTCTACAAAACTTTTCTAACGCACCTGCATCCAACCATGAAAAAAGTGTTCAACCACTGTGCGGGGGAGGGATTAGTTTCCCAATCATTGTCAGAGGCGAACATAATTGTTGTCCCGAAGGAAGGCAAAGACGCACAACTACCCCAAAACTACAGACCCATATCACTAATCAATGTAGACTGCAAAATGTTCGCCAAAATCCTGGCCTCAAGACTAAACACTGTGCTCCCAAGACTAATAAGCAACTCACAGGTAGGGTTCCTAAAGACCCGAATGTCACATGACAACACCAGACTCTTATGCCACATACTGGAACGCGCCTCCAAAATAGACGAACCTGCAGTGACTATTACACTAGATGCCGAGAAAGCGTTTGACAGGGTATTGTGGGACTTCCTACAACAATGCATGTGGGCATTTAACCTTGGGGAAACATACACGGAGAGTAATGGCACTGTACGGGGAACCCAGAGCTCGCATTGTAGTTAATGGGTCGCTCTCTGAACCCTTCGCCCTACAACACGGAACAAGACAAGGATGTCCCTTGTCCCCTCGTTATTCCTGTTGGCCTTGAAACCCCTGATCAGGGATATCAAGGCTAATGAGGAGGTGAGGGGGATCACCATCAACGAGGTCACAGTCAAACTAGCCGCGTACACTGACGAAATCCTCACAGTGACAAAGCGACCGACGACCTCCATCACGGCTCTCATAGAAACCATAGGAACATATTCAAAACACTCAGGATATAAGCTCAACAAGGACATGTCGGAGTGCAAGCCACTTAAAATCCACACCACTAGAGACACATTGGGGAATTCGGCCTAGCATGGCAAATGGGTTTCATCAAATATCTGAGTGTACACTTCGGCAACGACCTCAAAACCACACTTGACCAAAATTAAAAGCTACTGTTAGAGAAGACTAAGACACTTCTAGAGTCCTGGTCCCCAAAATTTATAACACGGTGGGAAGGATAGAGACAGTTAAGGTGATGATCACCCCGATGATCAATTACCTGCCTGGTATGCTCCCTCTCCTACTCACCGACGACTTCCATCGCAAGATAGATAAGATGATTAATAAATTTCTATGGCGGGGAAAAAAAGGGAGAATAAGCTTAAAAAAACGAAGACTAGACAAAAAAATGAGACGTCCTAAATGTAGCAGACTTCAAAGCATTCCAAACCGCATTTCTAGCAAAACAGGGGGCCTACTGGATTTTGCCCAGTCAGGGGTAGACGCCGGTATGGATAGCAATTGAGCGAGCCATCCTGAACAACCTAGAACCAATAGCACTCCTCACTGCCAATAAACATATACACGCTTTAAACCCAATACTTAAAAACACAAAAAATGCCCTGCTCAAAATAGACAGAAAAATGGAGTGCAGTGTAAAAAATTCAAAATAGGAATCGCTGTGGGCAAACACCAAGTTTAAGTACAGGGGGAAACCCCTTTCCATAGAGACATGGAAGAGGTTAGGAATCTCCTACCCAGCATAACTGGAAGAAGGGGGAAGTCCCACCACTTTCACCACATTAAAAATAAATCAGAAACTACCAGACATAGACTATACAACTTCCTAAAAATCAGAACAGCCCTGACAAAAGCAAAATTAGCGAAGCACAAGCCATCAATCATTCAATACATGACGAATCTCAACAGATTAGGCCATCAGGTATATCATCTCTACAAGCTACTACGTCCCAGCACCACCAAAATTAATGATAAAGCAGCCACATACTGGGAAAAACAACTTGACACCACAATCAGCAAGAGAGAACTGTATCTCCTCTGGGCCTCCCCCCCACGAAACAAAATCTCCCCAGCATTAGCACAGACAAAATTCTGGCTATTGCACAAGACTTACTGGACCCCAGCACGCCTGGCGGCGCTGGGCCTCAGGGAAAATGACAAGTGCTGGAACTGCGACAAGGAAAAGGGGGACCTAGCACACCTAATCTACTACTGCCCCAAAGTTAAAAGGTTCTGGGAGAAAATATTCACCTTCATAAATAAAGCATTGGGGTTTACACTAAAACCAGAATTCTCTACCCTTACCACCGCGTTCATGACTGCAGAGCCAGACTCGCAACACAACAGAGACCTGTTAGATCTCCTACTTACAGCGGCAGTGAAAATAGTACTCTCCAAATGGAAAGATTCAGCTAAGGCGACTTTCAAGGAATGGCTCAACTGGGTGACGTACCTCAGAGGCGCTGACAGCACTGCCCTGTGGAACTCATCATGGAGACCAGCCTCCAGGGGAATGTGGGCTTCACTGGACGAGTTACTGGACCCGTACGAACCCCCGTGAACAGCCTTGGAAAAAGGGCCCAAAGCACACCCCCACAAGACCAGAACACAACCACGAAGGAAGAAACCTTCTTGTATACTATGTCCTCTTCTCTCTCCTTTATTCTCTATCCTTTCCTTTTTCATCCATTCTTATTCTCTTAGCAAGACAGTGGATGAGGAGACAGCCAAACATATGTACCATGTAACTGTATCCTTGACAAACACACACAGTTTGGGCTGTCACCCTGTCACCCTGTAACGATAAAGCGATGATGACTGTATGTGTAAAAATCAATAAAGCTTCGTTGAAATAAAAAAAACGGGTTACCACTCACATGCAGAACATACTTTATTGAGTGCCGTGAGTGTCCTCAGGTTAAAAGAAAGGCATGTATATGGCCACTTTCACCCAAGAAATGCCAACATGTTTTGTTGCCAAACTTTTTAGGCAACTTCGTAATTGGCTGTCAGGGAAGCCAGTCTTCATCTCGTTCCTTCATCACACCAAATCGAGTGGTTGCTGTCATCCCTCGTACCTGCAACCCACTACAGTAAAGGATCATGATCCACCTTCCAGACTGCAATTGTCAGTCTCCACTGCACTTGTGTGGTGCCCTTGGATTATCTCCTCCTTGATCGGGAAGGAGGAGATAATCTGAGGCCACCACTTTGATATGGTTTTAATTGTGCATTGTCAACCACACCTGCTGCAGTTGATTTTGCAACTAGTATGGGCCTTCTGGAATGTGCTGTGAACTTGTGACCAACTTGTTTTATTGGGTTGCAATGGAGACTTGTCTAAGAGAGCATTAGGAGAAGGGAGTTAAAGGGAGAGTTGTATATATATATATATTTTTTTTTTTAATCTGAGATGTTTAGACTCATTGTTGATGAATAATGGTTTGTTTTCCTCTTGGATATTTCTTATAAAGTGTAGTGTAGTTTTAAAGTAATAAAATAATCTAGCTAAATATGGTTTTGGACTTCCATAATTATTATGTAAATTCATCACAACAGTCCTGAATAATGCGCGAATATGCACAAATACTCTTCAATATTGGGTTTCTTAATAAAAGTGCATGAAAAAGTTAACACATACTAACCATTCAGAAGTGGAGTTACAAAACAACAAGATGAAAGGCATGTTTTTATTTGCTGCCATTCATAGTATCAGAGAGTGCAAAGTTGACTACATTGCCATTAATGGCAGCTTTGTATGAGAGTGCGCCATTATTATGCTTAGTTTCCTCAATCTATCAATTTTGACCAAATAATCTTCCTGGGGGGCAAGCTGGCACAATTTGAAGAAATTTGGCCGTATCTGAGCACAGCAGCAGTGAGGGAGCTGGCGGAGACCTTCAGATACTGGAGAGTGGGCTCGGGGCTGGCCAGGTTGTGCCCCTCCCAGGAGGTGCCCACTGCTGAGCTGTCGTTGCTGCTGCTGGCCCCCTACCATGTTCTTTCGCCCTGCTGTGCGACCGGGTAGGCTTAGTGTCAGGACCTCTGTCCTGGACCAGACCCCAGGTCTCGTGATCTCTGTGCGGACTCATGATGACTCAGGGCTTCTGGGGACCAATGAGGGACCGTTGCTGCACCCCCTCCCCCATGCTGTCAGGAGGCACCTAGAGGCTGGATTGGCATTGGGAGGCCATAGAGAGGAGTGGAGCCGCATTGTGAAGCCTGTGTGCCTGACAGTGATGAGTTGGGCCTGGTGTTAGAAAATAACCCGACCTCCCCATTCCGGGCAGGGAGCCGTGACGTCTTGCAGCTCCTACGTTGAAGCAATACCCGCCACACTACCATCAATAATATACAACGTGCAGTCGTCCCTTAGAATGAGATTCAATTGAGCCTGCAAGCGAGCTCCTGGAACAGAACTGGCCATGCAAAACTTGGACTGGATGTAGTCCCGACTTGCCAACTGCCCCCCCTGCTCTAGACTGTTCTGCTTACTTATCCTGGGGGGCTGTCGTTCCTGGCACCAGATACTGCGCTGGTCTCGCGGCACCTGTTGGGCTATCCTGCAAGGTGTCGGCTGCTGTCATCGACTCCACACCCTTCCCGTGCCTCCATATTTCCATGGGTGAGTGCTGGGCAGCATCCACCAATGACTACCCTCCATTTTATTTAGGGCCTTTTTTCTTCAAGGGACTGTGAGGAACATCGGTTCCTGGATTCAGGGTGTGCCCTAGGCTAAGGTGAGGCCGGAGTCTATTGTGCACACAGCACTGCTTATCACCATCTGCTGCAAACCGCCACAATATCAGGGAGACCAGTCTACAGGCCAAATCCTTGGGCCTGCTCGTGCCCCCTGGGAGAGAGATTACCAGAGATCCTACCCCGTGCTGAATCCTATTGTAACTGAGATATCAGCTAGTGGTCAGGAAGTCAAACGCACTTTCTGCTAATGTCCGCTACACCTCATGAGCCATACCCTGCTCCTCTGCTTTGGGCCCACACACACACTCCACTCACTGCCCACCCCAACCATGGGTAAACACGATGCCAAGCAGCCAAAGCTGTCATTCGAGAGCAGATGCCTCAGCTGCCAGACTGACCAAGACCTGCGCTCTGGGACATCGGCGGGCCACACCGAAGACGATACTCAACAAGATGTAGACCTCAAACAAAATCTAAGTGATATCAACATGGTTTTTTATGAATTTGAAAGGGTAAAATAAACTATTTAGAGATATCTGTACTGTTAGTCCATGAATATCCATAAAACCGAATTAAGGGATTTACTGGTGATCCAAATTTCAAAATAAAATAATCTGCTTGGACGAGAGCGCTTTTTCTTCTGTCAATTCCAATTTTGGTCCGCGGACTCAAAGCCCTCTGATCTGCTGGCTGCAACAGAGAAACATCCGGTGAAGCCACCATTACGGACTTGGTGAACAGCCGCGGGCCGTGGAGGGAGTTACGGTGGGGCAGGGAGGCGGGGAAGGGGAGGGGCAGGGTGGAGGGACCTAAACACTGGCATATGGATTATTGCAGGTAAGTACACAATTTAATTATTAAAACGAATTTCGTAGTGCGCACTGCATCGCAAAATGCGATGCAGTGCGCGCTACGAATTTCGTTTTACAAATTAAAATGTGTACTTACCTGCAATAATCCATATGCCAGTGTTTAGGTCCCTCCACCCTGCCCCTCCCTTTCCAGATTCCGATGTGTGGTTTTTGGCCATTAACACAGCTCACTGGAATGCAAACCAGCAAGCGATGGCTTCTGGACCCATGATGGACTTTCTGCAGGATTCGTGAACCTGACACTGGGTCAGTAGCCCCTGCCGGAAGCCTAACAAGGTCCTATGAATCTTGTTGAGTTTGCAAATCCAAACTGGGGTCCGCAACCTGACAACCCCCCAGAAAAAAGGAGACTGTTGTGTTCTTTAGGCTAGTCCGGTCATGTATATCCCTATTTTCATATATTGTCCTAGCCACACGACAATAATGATTCCAAACTAGGTGACCTCCTACCTAGTACCTTGCTCCTGTCTCTTCAACACCAGGCTTTTAGTATTCTATCATAATCCCTGTACCTGACATACATAAATATGTCCTCAGGCACAACAGAATTATTCTGTATAAGGGTCACCACCTTTATTTCATCCTTGGCCAACAGGCAGCTGTGCATGATCGCATTTGTTTGTAAAAACATTGGTGATTGTTTTAAAAACATTTATGATTGTTTTCAAAGATTTTATGATTGTTTTAAAAACATATTGCTTCTAGAAGAAACCCTGGATTGTCCACTCAATTATATAGGACCCTCATTTCCCACTACCAATTTAGAGGACAATTCCTTACAAGCTGAGACGGGGGCCTGCATGCTGAATCATCGACAAGCAGTGGTCTGACATCCCTTGCGGGGTGTCATCCTCGGGGCAGAGACGAGGTCCTTTGTTCACCACCATCAGGTGAAGGGGTGGGAGCTTCACTAGTGGTTTCTTGGCTACAAACACATATGCACATATACATGCTACACCTACATATGTAGGCTAAGTATGTTTAACCAAAGTACATCAGGTGCGCATTATAAGAGTATGCAAATGCTACTGTTTTATCTGAACTATATATGTTCATCTGTTTTGCACTATGGTAGAAATGTATCTACTGTTTACCATATTAGCACTTGCAATTTCTTTTGTATGCTTCTGCTCCTGATTGTCGCAGCAAATATGTTTTAAACAAGACTGTCGCTGGACCAATAAATACTTATTGAAAACGTCCCAATCACCATCTTGTGTATTTCCTGAGAATAAGCAAGCACGAGTGACTGAGCGGAAAGTACTGTACTGTTTTCCACGAGCCATGAGGAATCAGGTTTGTCATGTTCAGGGGTTGCCAGAAACTGCCTACACCACTGTAAGATACAGGGAGGTGGTTGTGGCACTGTGGAGCTAGCTGGTCTAATGGCTGACATAACCTGTGGGGGTGTCCAGAGTCAGTTTGGACACCAAGCGCTCAGTTTAGGTCATTCAAAACGCGCAGGTCCTGGGGGAGTTCCTAGGAACTACAAGACAAGCCTCCACTTGGCCTCTTAAAGACTGTGTGCTGAAGGACTTGACAGCCATGGAGGGCTGGATGCGGGGCCTAAACGTTGGCCGGGTTCTTTTACCAAACCCTGCTGTGCACAACCAAAGGCCATGTGCTGTAGTGGTTCGACATTTAGGTGGGTTGGAACAGGACGTGGCCAAAGGACAGGCCTTGTAGACAATCCCTGTTATACATGACTGTAGGCTGTACACATCGGGGATGTGCTTCAAGTGGAAGATTGGACACAGAACCTGGCAGAAGGCCATGCACAATGTGGGCTGGTCAAGCACAGCGGCAGTACACCAAATTCCTTCACTATTTTCTGTTCATGATTCATAAACTCTGTGCTAGATTTGGGAATTCTAAGATCCCATGGAGGATCTAGGCTGTGTGAATCCAACACAGGATTTGTAAATCTTGCGATAAAAATAATTTTTTAATATTTAGTCATTAATGTAATTATTTTTGTGATTCGCAAATCATTGCTGGATTTAAAATCCTATAAACAGTGGATCATAGCCAGCCTAATGTTGCATTGGTAGAGGAGGGATGGGAGGGCGCTGGTGCAAGCATAGAGACATTCGGGGGTTTGGGGGAGGGAGGGTGAATACTGGAGAAGCAAACCTTCTACCAAATGCTATGGCTTTAGGGACAGACCAAACAGCATTTGAGTTCACACAGATGGTGGATGGGATTAAAAGATAAAATAGAGGGGGGGCGTGGCTAGCAGCCGATGATGGCGGCAGCATAGAAGGCGAGCTCCGCGGTTGAAGCGGCCTCCTCGTCGATCCGACTATTGATCCGTCACACTACAATCTCCTGCGGGAAGATATCGACGCCCAGGACCGGGCGGCACAAACGGAGACAAGCGGAACAAAAATCCGAAGACGGGAAGCAAAGTTCAGAGTGAAGCCCGCACGGGCCGCTAAGAAGGTTTAGAGCCAGGGAGTTGCCTGATGCGGTGAGCAGACAGGAAGTGCTATAGGCAGGGCGAGACAGCACCGGAAGCGCCCGCCCGAAGACGAGCTCGAGGCGACAGAGAACTCAGCGATCCAGCTTTGACATCGGCCTTAAGGTGCCCGGGATCGGAGGACCAGACATCCCTGTTGCCAACTCGGGAGCGCACCCAGACAGCGTACGGAGGCGGACAACCCCGCAACCTCCGGGGCCGGAGCCGCCATCTTGGACGCAGAGCACGAAAGAGCCCGGGGTGGGTGACAGCGGGAGTCCCGCACCAGCCTGCACGGGACCCAAGAGCACCGGCGGAAGGCAGCGGAAGTCGTCGCACAGACCATTGAATACCCGGTAGGAGAGGGCACAGATCCCGAGCCACCCATCGGGCGGGGTCGCAATTGAAGGCGGTGGCACGCAGGCGCCTACCCAGACTCAGTCATCGCAACAGAGGTGCTGCCTCCCGAGCACGGACCCATCTTCTCGGGGCCCCGCACCCCATCAGGTACAGCGGTGTTGAGTGGAGCCGCGGACTCCCGCGTCGGGGCGTAGACACGCACATCTCGACGCTTCTGCTCTGCGACAGGGCGGTGTTCATGGCAGACGACAGGGCCCCCGCGTGCGGCGTTTGAGGAGCGCCACACACACACCTCCAGAGACAGACTCATTGGTGACTCCCTGCTGTGACCAGAGTGCCACCGGCATAGAAACTGCAACAACCGCAGGCGGCGCCCGCCACTGCTGCTCAGGAAGGGGCACGGCGGGATCGACTTCAGGGGGCTGCCTCGCAGCAGTTATCATCACCGCAGGCACCGCGCACCGGGGTGAACGTGGTTAAGGGGACACAGCGGAACCTCAGGCGACGCAACTGCGCTCTGTAGACTGTGAATTGGCGGCTAGCTGGGAGAGACAGAAGGCAAGGATCGCACCCACCAGTGGCTTGGCAGCAAAAGGGGGACGAATTCAGTCACCCAGCGCACATTGTGATCGGCCGTCCCACTAAACAAAGCTGAAGGCCTCCACAGGGGTTGCTCTCCGACAGAATCAACACCACTGGTGACATTATCCGTAACGGGCAACCTCTGCGGGACGTGACAGACGTGACCGCCAGGATGGCTGGTAAAGGGCCGAAAGGCGGAGCCGCACAATCCCGTCTCGAAAGATACGCCTATGACAAAAACACTTCCTCCCCACCAGATGCGAAAACACAGGCGGGCAAAACCACGGACGCGGCGGGAGGCAAGAAAGCGACCTTGGACGATGTGATGCGGGCCCTCACCCAGGTGCAGGCAACAGTGGGATCGATCTCAGCGGAAATTACGCTAATACGTGCAGACTTCCATAAGATGACAGAAAAAGTGAACACAATGGAAATAGTGACCAAGTCGTTGGTGGAAGATGTTTCAGAATTGCAAATAAGTATGGAACGGATCTCGAAGGAAAACAAAGAACTGCGTGACAAGCTGGATGACCAGGAGGGGCGCTCGAGACGGAATAACGTCCGTATAATAGGGGTTCCGGAATCGGAGGACACGAGAGCGATGGACCTATATGTAGAAGAACTGATCAAGCAAAGCCTCCAGCCCAAGGGTCTCTCGGACTTCTTCACAGTGGGAAGGGCGTACCGAGTCCCCGGGGGATGCCCGAAAACAGGTGCTAACCCAAGGCCAATCATAGCTCGGCTCTTTAATTTCAGGGACAGGGATGCGATCCTACAAGCAGCAAGGAACGCACCCCCCATTAGAATCCAGAACTCCACACTGGCATTTTTTCCGGACTATACGGCGGAGGTCGCACGGAGGAGGAGAACATTTTTTGAAGTTAAAAAAGAACTTAGGGCAAGAGAGATTCCCTACTCAATGCTCTTTCCAGCCAAGCTGAGAATAGTGGCAGACAACAAAACATGGTTTTTCGACAATCCGGAGGCGGTTCCGGAATGGCTGGAGGGTTGGAGACCAGCGGGCCAACCTCGCCGCTCTAACAGGTCGAACAAGCACCACACTAGCGGATCCCGTCCGGGCTCCCAGTCATCCGGAGGAGAAGCAGAATCACACTCACCTCTGAACGACATACCAGAAACGGAAGATAACGAAGAACAATGACTTCCTGATGTGGCCTTCTAGGCCAAAAGTAATGCTGACCTGGCGTGCCGCCATGGACACTGGGCAGAGATCCCCCGTGGCCAAGGGAGGGGGCCGCCGACTCTGGAGAGTCCTTCACCCCAGCGGGCAAGTACTGTGTTTTGGGTTGGGATCAGGCACTCTGCTGAGTTGGGGGGGCGGGCAGTTCCAAGTCCGTTTAGCAGGGGGGCAGGGTGGGGGGGTGTTGGGGGTTGGGTGGTTTTGCATTTGATGGAATGTTTCACTGGTCAAGAATGGAACTACATGGCACACGCGCGTAGTATAGCGGGAAGCTGGCAACTCAATCGAACTCAATCGATACGACACACTGGTACTCACAAGCACAGACACTATGGCACGCATCACACGAGCTGACGCAGAGAGGGGGGACTCTATAATGGGGCAGGTGACACCGTTGAGCCTCATGACCTGGAATGTGAGGGGCCTGGGGGACAAGGTCAAACGAGGATTAGTATTGCAGAGTATAAGAAGATTGAGTCCAGCCCTGATCCTACTACAAGAAACGCACTTAACAGGCACAGCAACACAGGCCCTAGACAGGAAAGGCTACCGTATGATCGTCCACTCAGAATTCACTAGGGGGTCACGTGGTACAGGGATTCTAATGCACCACTCCTCAAGATTCATAGTCCAGTCCACAAAAATAGACACGCAGGGACGCTTTGCAGCGACACATGGGCAGTGGGAAGGGAGACCGCTAAATGTGGTCTCGGTGTATATTCCGCCAGCACTGCACACGGTCGCTCTCCCGGAATTAGGGAAATTCCTGTTGGAACTACCGGAAGGGGACCTCATCTTAGGAGGGGACTTCAACGCGGTGGCACACAACACACATGACAGATTCCCGATGCGAACTCAGTCTCCCGGGCCCTCCCGGCTGCATGACTTCTTGGAAGCACAGGGCTTGGTAGACCTCTGGAGGCAGTTCCACCCGGACGACCAGCAATACACATATCACTCGGCGGTCCATGATAGTCTATCACAGATCGACTATTTCCTAATACTAGGGCACGGACTCCTCACTATAGATGATGTACAATTTAAGCCAAGGGGTGTTTCGGATCACTCCCCGTTGACACTGGTTCTTTCCAACCCTGAACAAACCCGAAAACGCATTTACCCGATCTACCCGGGGTACCTTAAAGTGCCTCTAGTAGCCAAAGCACTGAAGAAAGGTACGAGGTCATACCTCGCAGAAAACGAGGGGTCGGTAGAATCTCCCACTATCCTATGGGAGGCCTACAAAACGGTTCTTCAAGGGCAGGCTATCTCCACTATCACAAACTACAAGCGCACACAGAAACAGGAACTACTAGACCTGGAAGACAAACTTGCCAAGGCCAACAAAGCCCATGAGCTTGGCCCGACGAGGGCCACGCTGCACACACTCCGGCTGTGCCAACAGCGTCATACCGACCATATACGCCGCAGGGTAGTAGACAACATAGCGACGACAGCACACAGGATATACGACGTGGGGGAAAAAGCTGGTAGACTTCTTGCCTGGTTAGAGAACAAACGGGGGGGGACAGAGGGCCATACTGCAATTGAAGGATCCTGCAGGTGTAACACAGACCCGTCCATCACTGATAGTTGAACTCCTGGCAGACCATTTTCAAACAGTGTACTCCCCTGAACTCGAGGTTACACGGGAGATGGCAGAAGCATCCCTTAGGGAGTACCCACTCGCACCTTGTCACAAGACAAAAGAGACGAGTTGGAAACGGACCTGACCGTTGAGGAGATACAGATAGCTATCGCGGCACTACACTCAGGGAAAGCGCTACGCCCCAATGGGATACCGATCGAGTGGTACAAAACCATGTCGGAGACGCTCTCTACACCCCTACTTCACATGTTTAAGGACTGTCTGGAACAGGGACAATTGCCGCCCGACCAACGTGCGGCGACTATAATAACGATACCAAAACCCGGCAAGCCACCTGAAGAATGTGGGTCATACCGCCCAATATCCCTCCTTAACGCTGAGAGTAAAATTTTGGCGAAACTACTGGCCAACAGACTGTTGCCCCATCTGGTGCAACTAATCCATCCTGATCAGTCGGGGTTTATGCCACACAGGAGTACGGTGATGAATCTCAGACGATTACATGGGGTGATGGCACGAGCCCCGTTGTTGTCGGAACCAGCGGCGATACTCTCGCTTGACGCCAAAATGGCGTTTGACCTGGTAGAATGGCGCTACCTTTTTGTGGTTCTGGAACATATGGGTTTCGGCCCGAAATTCATAACATGGGTTAGGCTTTTGTACACAAACCCGGTAGCAAGAGTGGCGGCAAATGGCCACATCTCGAGAGAAATACCATTAGCGAGGGGTACGAGACAAGGGTGCCCACTCTCACCATTACTGTTCGCCTTAGTGCTGGAACCTTTAGCCGCTATCATTAGGACCACCCGGTTACTGCGAGGCATACAGTGGGGAGACGACTGGGAAGACAGGGTGTCACTGTATGCCGACGACATGTTAATTTACCTAACGGACTTAACAGCGGGTATTCTGGTATTGCTTGCGTTGTGTGAGAGGCATGGGACAACCTCGGGGTACAGAATTAACTGGACGAAATCGGTGCTTTACATGCTACACGGCACACCGCCGACCCGAAGTAATGACTGCCCATTAATACTAGAGACCGTCTCCTTCAGATACTTAGGGATCCAAATTACACGGGAACACGCGACCTTTCAGGACCTGAACCTTAGGCCGCTGCTCGAAAGGTTGAAATCGGACGTGCGTCATTGGAAAACCCTCCCATTAACGTTACTAGGCAGAGCGGCACTTTTCAAGATGATGGCGCTGCCCCGTTTCCTATATGTCCTGGAAAATACGCCAGCGATGGTCCCACCGTCTTTCTTCCGACAGATATCAACTCAACTGTCTGGCCTACTGTGGGGAAATAAACCGGCTAGGGTCGCGCATTCGAAACTGATTAGAGACTGGTACAGTGGGGGGATAGCACTCCCCAATCTGGAACTATACTATTGGGCAGCTCACCTTAAGGTGATCAACCAATGGATACATGGTCCGCAAGATGACCCGGCGTACTTAGCAGACAGACGTCAACTAGGCACGAAAACCCTTCTGGCCCCACTCTACAACAAGGGACTGACGGCAAAGCTGAGCGGCCCAACCAAACACACAGTAACGCTATGGCATTAAGCCCAAACACGACTAAAATGGGAGGGAGTGATTACACGACTCACACCCTTGTGGGACGCCAAGATCCTGGGTAATCTGAGGCACAGTAAAGGTTTTGATCAGTGGGACAACATCGGGATTTCCACGGTGGGGGACATGTGGACGAAGGATGGGGTGGTTTCATTCGAGACGCTGAGGGAACAATACGAAATGGGCATTAATGAAACATACCGATATATACAGATTCGACACGCACTAATGACAGCGATAGAGCCAGGTACTAATATCCCGGAGTCGGCTCCGTTGGAAGACCGACTACTCACAGACTACATGGAAGCCAGTGCTACTTCCCTCACTTACCGTAAACTGATAAACAATCTACCCGACCCGTTGCAGAAACTGAAAGAGAAGTGGGAGGATGAGATAGGGGAGTTAGATGAGACGAATTGGAATGCAGCTCTGGCATCGCCCAAAGAAGCCGGTATCTCGGCGAGATTTCGGCTAGTTCAATTTAAAATACTACACCGAGTATACTACACTCGCACGACTCTGCATAAAATCCAAAGAGCAGATAACCCATACTGCCTAAGACACTGTGGGGAGGAAGGCACACTGTTCCACACCCTATGGTCTTGCCCCAGCATGGTGGACTACTGGCGGCGAGTAACACGCACGGTCGCCCAGACTTTACAACTCCCAATCACACCGGACCCGAGGGTATGTTTGTTGAATGTGTGGGGCCCAAACAACTTGACTCCGCATGGAAGAAAATGGGTGGTCATCGGCATGATGTTGGCGAAGCGAGACATAGCACAGAAATGGGGGGCATCCGAAACACCGACCCTAGCACAGTGGTGCAAAACATGGACATGCTTATGATGGTAGAGAGGGCGGTCTATCAAAAAAGAGCTAACCCACGTAAATGGAACAAAATTTGGTCACCTTGGAACACATATAGGGGGGATCTGTGTGACCCATTGCCAGAAGAGGAGGACGTAGATAGTTCAGGGGAGGACGACGATATGGAGTAGGGGTGGGACGGGAGGTGGAGGAGGGCGGTGTCAGGGGAGGCCCCAAAGATTCCAGTGCTCTCAGAGCTGAGATAATAGATATGCAAACTGTGGTATGGAAAGCCTTGACCGCTATACTGCTGCTACTTAACGTAACGATGTGCTGATTGAACTGTGCCAAACTTCCACTCAATGACCTTTACAGTTGAGAGTTATTTAATTAAAAATAAAAAGTTGCGCCAAGGGTTGGCTGTAGCTGAATGTTGAAGCTGCACCGACGAATGTACACTCTTGTGATTATGACTATATGGATGCAACAATAAAATAATAAAAAAAAAAAAAAAAAAGATAAAATAGAGAATGTTAGGTATTTCTACCTTGCAGGGTATGACTATCAAAGAAGGAAAAGTTGCAATCTTTGACATCTGTTATGGGCTCGTCACACAAATACAGTACTAGAGATTAAGGCAAACAATCATAGAATAGGAGGTCCTCAGAGAGATGAAGCATGATGTGGATGGAAAGTAAGGCAAAATTCAAAAGTTTAAAATCAAGGTAAAAATGTTCATGCAGGGTTTTAGGAACACAGAGTAGACATTTGAGATAGCATGTAATCTGAAGATGCAAAGCTGTAGAAAGAAAAATCATTGTTTACATGTGAGTTGGTGCTAACTTAGGTACATTTTATATGCACTAAAATGAGGTGAAAGTCTGTCTTGCCGCTGGACACAAAGATTGCTGATCGGCACAGGGATTAGCATAAGCATAAAGTAATGGCTTGGTGCATATTAATTCAAATATTTAGCGCTATAAGCTTCGCTTAACCTGTTAACCGTGGCCGTTTTTTCGCGACAGTGCGGCCGTTTTAAAAAACGGGCGGGGATGCGTCAGCCAGCCAGGTAGTGCTCCGAACGTTCAACGTCCGACAGCAGCACTTAACGGGTTAAAGGATGTAACCTCATGATCAAAGCAATGTGAGAGCATATACAAGGTAAATAATATAAACGTCTAAAGATTTTTTTTTTTAAGTTGGATGGGTAAATACTGGAGCAGATGTCTTTTGAGAACATACTGTTATGATCCCCAATGTACCCCAATATAGGCTAGGTAGCTACAGGACCTTTTACCTACATTCGCCCTACCTTGCTCTACATTACGATTCTGGCACTGACCTTTCACCTAGTTATGTGCTGAATAAATGTCGATCCATCCGTTTTATCCTAAACTATCCTCATTTATTATGCATAATGATTCCTAGTATCATATCTTAATCCCCTGCCCAGGACGTACACAGCAGGATTACCATCTGTATAATAACTCTGTACAAAAGTCACCGCTAACGTTATCCTTGGACAACAGGTCCACTATACATAATGGCAAGCCATTTCATATCTAGGTAGAACCCCTGAGGGTATTTTGTGGGTATAAAAGAACCTTATCTTTGCTGGGGAACCTGAGGACAAGCTTTCACGCTGACAGTAGACGCTGAGGTCCCAACCTGCAGAAGCTTCAGCACACAGTGGTCTGACATCCCTTGTGGGGTGTCCAACTCGAGACCAAGACGGGGTCCTGCGATCTCTCCCATCAGGTAATATGGTTGGCTCTTTCCTAGGGGATTCTTAGCTTTACACCCACATACATGCTAGGTACACTTAAATACATTTAGGTAGGGCTTGCATTTTAGGAGTATGCTCGATTACTGCCATGTATCAATATGTCTGCATACATTTACTGTTTTAGCGCTATGGTAGAATTCTACCTTTTATTTACTCTGTTGATGCTTGTAATCTTATATACCTGTTTCTGTCTAATGATTGTCACAGCAAACACGTTTTACACTAGAATAACACTGGTTCAATAAATGCTCATTGAGAACATTGATTAAATCAAAAAGAGACTAGCTCAAGTTACTTTTAGGGGAGGGGGAAGACTCTGATATGTTTTGTCACGGAGTGTGAACACCCAGCAGGTGTGTTCAAAAAGCCCTCACCCACCAACCTAGTTGGTGGCATGCTTCATCATCGGGCCCACCTAGTGGCACCTAGCGTGCCCCGGGTGTGCTTCAACGCCTGACTACAGCGGAGCTGGTATTTTACTGAGTGTGCGGTGAAGATAGTTAAGGAAGTGATGTTAAAACGGCTGAACGGTGGTCCCAGTACCCGAAGGTAAAATTAGACTTTAATACCTGGGCCTCCGTCAGCGGTTAAAAATAAGGCAAGGGGATGTAAGAGGCGAGTTACGACCTCTCACATCCAATGGGTCAACATGTTTCAGCCAGTGCCTTATGACTAGACTGGCTTTCTTCAGGACCTAAAATAAGTGAGTGCAAATTACCTAGTGGGGGTGTAGGGGAGACTATGTGTCTACACGCCCTAAAGTGTATCTACGTGTGAGAGGGGGATTCCCTTCTCAAGACCACCTGTACACATAACATGGAAGGACAAAACAAAACACACAAGGAGAAGGTAGAGTCATTAGGATGTACAGTTTTACGCACATCTGATGCCGTCACTATAGCGAGTGCTGGTGGGCTATAGGCGGCTATGGTGTGATGGTATTGGTGGTACCATCACAGTGGGAATCGCACTGATAACTCGAAAGTGAGGTGTTTTAAGAGACGGAGTAAAACAGGGTGCATTAGTGAAAATGCGGCGCAAGGAGGGATTCTTACGCAAGTTACTTGCTCAGTCTGACCTCAAGGTTGGGAGGTGGCAAAGGCTTGACCCTGGGGGGACAAACATTTACAGGTCCAGAGCAGGCTCAATCCAGAAGTACTGTGAGTATGAGAAACCACCATCACGACTCCTGGTAAGCGCTATTTTCTTTCCTAACAGGTCTCCCTAATCAGTATGGTAAATGTTTGTCCCCCCAGGGTCAAGCCTTTGCCACCTCCCAACCTTGAGGTCAGACTGAGCAAGTAACTTGCGTAAGAATCCCTCCTTGCGCCGCATTTTCACTAATGCACCCTGTTTTACTCCGTCTCTTAAAACACCTCACTTTCGAGTTATCAGTGCGATTCCCACTGTGATGGTACCACCAATACCATCACACCATAGCCGCCTATAGCCCACCAGCACTCGCTATAGTGACGGCATCAGATGTGCGTAAAACTGTACATCCTAATGACTCTACCTTCTCCTTGTGTGTTTTGTTTTGTCCTTCCATGTTATGTGTACAGGTGGTCTTGAGAAGGGAATCCCCCTCTCACACGTAGATACACTTTAGGGCGTGTAGACACATAGTCTCCCCTACACCCCCACTAGGTAATTTGCACTCACTTATTTTAGGTCCTGAAGAAAGCCAGTCTAGTCATAAGGCACTGGCTGAAACATGTTGACCCATTGGATGTGAGAGGTCGTAACTCGCCTCTTACATCCCCTTGCCTTATTTTTAACCGCTGACGGAGGCCCAGGTATTAAAGTCTAATTTTACCTTCGGGTACTGGGACCACCGTTCAGCCGTTTTAACATCACTTCCTTAACTATCTTCACCGCACACTCAGTAAAATACCAGCTCCGCTGTAGTCAGGCGTTGAAGCACACCCGGGGCACGCTAGGTGCCACTAGGTGGGCCCGATGATGAAGCATGCCACCAACTAGGTTGGTGGGTGAGGGCTTTTTGAACACACCTGCTGGGTGTTCACACTCCGTGACAAAACATATCAGAGTCTTCCCCCTCCCCTAAAAGTAACTTGAGCTAGTCTCTTTTTGATTTAATCATATATTAACCGGGGACATGGACTAGCTTTCTGGTCCTACCTCTCTCTCTTGATTACGCATCATTGAGAACATTCCCATCGTTTATTCAGTATATCTCTCTGAGACTAAGTGAGCACAATTGATTAAGTGAAAAGAATTGCACTGTTTCCACGATCCCTGACGGATTAAGGGTTGTCATGTTCGAAAGTTGCCAGAAACTATTCGCTCCTTGGTAAGGTTAGGGGGCTTATGGTGGGACTGTGAGCTAGCTGTTCTAAAAGCCAACATATCCTTTGTGGGTGTCTGGAATCAGTCTGAACATCAATCCCTTAGTTTATGCTGCCTAAATGCGCAGATCCTATGTATTATTAGGAACTACATGACAACATCTCCTGACAGCTATCTCGTGTTCCAGATTTAAGGCAAACACAAAATGCCCTGAGGGACAGGGAGAATTCAAACTTATTCAGCTAAAGTGGAGAACACAGTGAGGATTTGCTACTCAATATTCATTCAACCTTTACCACTGGCTGTGAACACAGCTATCATGGCTGACAGGAGGACCCTTTCCCTATCATACTCAGCAGAAAGAATCCGTCCAATGATATGTTTAAATCGTGGCAGACACTCAAGAGCTTCTACCACAGCACAGAGCATCCACACTTTGCGGTGATGTCAGCACAGTACATGTACTCATGCCAGTCTTGGTACCCAAGTTGGCCAATAAGCTCATGTGCCCAGTTAGTTCTGTGTACAAATACAAAGTATTGTTGTGATGCAAAGTCATTAAGTAGATGTGATCCTGAAGTGCTGGTGGGTGCACCCATATTCACACATGCACTCAGCACCCAACAGATCTAATTCATCACCAGAGGGATGATTTTGAACATGATTAGAGGTCCTACAGATAGCTGACAAATATCTATTATCAGCAGGTTATTGGATTGGGAAGGCAGCATTTACTGACAGCTTGCTTCACCAAAGTGTGCTTAAAATGAGTGGCTGCAACACTTCACCATCACAAATAAAATCTGAAATGCGCATGTTCTCCTTTGACTGTATTTGCAGTTTATATTAAATCATTGCTGAATCACTACAAGAAAATATGACCCGCAAACTGCATCCAGCATAACTTTGCATGACCAACCTGCATAATCGGAGAATAAGCCCTATGCCAAGTTCTGTGATTTTCAATAGCCTGTTCATTTATTTCATTGCCCCTATTGAAAGGTGGTGCTTCTTCTACAATAGTTTTGTTTGTTATGGCAGGTAATGTGAATAGAATTTAACTCTGTACTGTGGTGAATAGAGAGATTCATTTGTTATGTCTTGCCTAAGATACAGCATGTTATTTCTCTTTTGAAACATAGTTGTTTAATAGTGGTCTTAAAGTTTGCCTGTTGCTTATTGTTGGTCAGCTGCCATAGGCTTGCTTCCCCTTTGCGTGTGTTTGCAGCTCCCTCTCCCCCCGAAACATGGCCATTTTGTATCCTTCCAGTGCTCATTTTCAAGGCACTGCTTTTTGTGTTTCAGCACTGTATGAGAGTATATTTTTTTCAGCTGTCTCCCTTATGTTGCTATCGCCCTCACTCACTCCATTTTGTGTTGCTTGCCCCTATTTGCCCCTTGTTCCTTCCGCTGTCTATGTTGCTTGCTCCGTCCGGCCTCCCTCCCTCAGTTGTCCTGGATGTTTACACCGCCAGCCCATTCTCCACCATTTTCCATAAACCTTGGCCCAACCAGCCCTCCCTCCATCTGTCGTCTGTGATGCTTGCAACATGACCCCCACTCCTTCCATTGTCCATGTTGCTTGCCCAGAACAGCCCTCCTTCCAGTTGTTTATGTTGTATATGCCCAGTAGCCCTCCATCTTTCCATTGTCTGTGATGTCTGGCCCGACCAGCCATCCATCCTTCTGTTGTCTGTGACGCTTGCAACCAGACAAGCCCTCTTCCCCCTTCCGTTGTAGGTGTTTCTTGCCCCTATTGCTTGCCCCAAATGCCCTACCTCCTTCCGTTGTCTGTATTGCTGCCCCCTCACCTATCCTTCCTTCGCTGGCTGTGTTTATCCTCCCCCCATTGTCTATGTTGCCCTCCGCACCTGCCATAAACCTCTCCATCTGCTAAGCACAAGAATTGTGGTTTTTATCACGGATGACAAACGTTCCTTGATGCTACAGATGTTTAAGGTTACTGTTGTCTGTTTTTCAGCCCTTAAATGTCTGAAAAAGATCCTCTTAGAGGCGCAGGCTCTGGTAATTTACCAGACTGGATCATGGCAATGTACCTGGGAGTGGACAAGACGCCTCCAGACCATTCAGAATGCGGCTCCCTGGTTACTTTTCCGGCTACCTAGACATGCCCGTCTCGCCTATGTTCCAGGAACTGCACTGGCCTCGTACATCAAGGACTGGTGACTCCTTATATGCCTGCGCATTTGCGGAGATCTGCTAATCATTAGTCTTTCATCATGCCTAGGTTTCGCTTAACCTGTATTAAGGAACGTCCCTTTGCCTACCTTGGCCCTAAGCTGTGGAACTCTCTCCCAGCCACACATAGGAATTGTAACTCTTTATTTGCGTTTCGTAAAAATCTGAAATTTGGCTTTTCTAGCTTTTTGTTGGGATTATCATTATCCGCGTCTATCCTGCGCCACTAAACCCCTGGAGGTAGCTGCGCGCATTAAATGTCTGACAAATAATTACTTGTCCCCTTCGCAGAATTAGCAGAGAGCTCAGGCCTATCACAGGGCCAGTTCCTCCTTCACGCAGCAGTGACTCGAACACTGGGCAGGCACTGGGGAGTAGTGGCGCCGGAACCTGCCACGCATCTTACCATACAATATTTGCATGAACTGGGGACTGGTCGCCACCTCACCAAATGGTTTGCGGAATCGCTCAGGACGTACACGGCACCACCACTGCTCTCTTTACGTGCCCATTGGGATGCGGACCTCCAACGACCCACCACAGACCGTGAATGGGGTTGCATGCTCGAGGACCCCATACGAATTCCCCGTAATGTGTGATTCCGACTCATTCAGTATTATATATTGCACAGCGCTTACCTCACGCCGGTAAAAATCGACAAATATTTTAATCGCACGCGAAATGTGCCAGATGTAACAAAATAGGGGCGGACCTCCTATATATGTTGTGGCGCTGCACGGCTATACAGCTGTATTGGGGTGAAGTCACTAGAAGACTAGCTCAGTGCACAGAGCGAACACTGGATTGGACATGGGAGGTGTGTATCCTGGAGCTTTATCACAGGTCTAAGAAGCATAAGGTGAAGTCCAGATATATAGACTTAGGCCTCATAGTGGCTAAGCGTTTGCTCACACTCCGCTGGAAATCGCCCGATCCCCCAGTAGCCAAGGCCTGGTATCGCTCCCTTGTGTGCTGGGCGCAGGCAGAAAGTCTCACGCTCCACCGCGAGGACGCGATTGGGCTACATAAGCAGCCATTAGCACCAGCTTGGGATCTAATATATGCTGGATTTTCAGAGGGCAGAGCAAGATCCAGATAATACTGACGCGGCAACAAGCAAGGATGAACACATAGACCGCAAATGGCGCCCCATTAGGCCCACTACGGCGCAAACACAGCGCGCCTGGCTACTGATAACCCCAGACACTTGAAAACCTCACATCAGATGCACAGACAAGGGCGCGTACAACTGCTTTTTTTTTTTTAAACAGATTTTATTGGTCGTAGGTCACTTATACTGCATAGCTCCGCAATCCGGAGTCTACTGCACACATCAATGCTGTACAACTGCTTCTTATTATGTAGATAGGTTGGCTGATCCAATGCCTCGGCAGATATGACCCTTAATTTGTGTGGACGTGATGGACAAAGAGTATTGTCACCCAGTACAGTTGTATACTATAAATGACGGCAGAGATTTTCTTTTTGTCTTCCTCTATATCGTCCCCCTCCCCTCTTTCTCGTACACTCTTTGTGTGCTCATGGGCCAGACCATCGCCTGAACATACATTAGAATGGCAAACTAGCGACAGCAATGAGAGTGTATAATGTTGATACATACACTGTAATATGCAATGATCTTTGTTGATTGGGGATGCATAATATGTATATATATAATAAACACATTTAAACAAAAAAATAAGTCTGACAAATAATATTAATAAACAAAACAAGTATATGTGTTCACAAAACCTAAAAGCAGTGCATAAACACCGCTTGCAGGTTTTGTAAACAAATAAAGGGCATTGCCATTTACATTAGCTCAAACTCTCGCAAATGCGAAACCTTTAGCAATCTGGCACCCGTGCTTTAGCTTAAGAAGTACAAAGCTAAAGCGCAGGTGCTGCCAATGTAAAATAAAACAGAAAAAGAAAGAAATGCGGCCGCGTTCAGCTAGCATGTAACAAAAGAAAAGAGATGCCTCCATAAGTCTTGCCGAGACATGCCCTGCTGGATAAATGATATAAATAAATTATTGTTGAGGGAGCGAATGTCCTGCCTATTTTTGAGGCAGGGTAAACCTATTTAGGAAAACTGTACTCAGGGGCTGTAATTAAAGCCTACAGAGTAACATCAGGTGTAACAGGGGGTGCCCTTGAGAAGAGAAAAGGCAGTACGAAAGAGGAACTACTAAGCCTATTGACCAATGAGAAGCCACCATTTACAAAGGACAGGGTCATCAGCCAATTAAAAAGATGGACAGAAAGTGGGCAGAGCGTCATGCCCTTATACTGAGCATGCAGAACAATGTCATACATTCACCCCAGTACGGAGATCAGGGCCTAAATCCATTGTTTGTTTGCTCCCCATGCCATTTCAGTTTGAACCCAGCCATATGCAAATTAGTCCTGACCCTGTGCCCAATGGGAACCGTCCAGCCCGAACTGCCAGGCCAGGTCCTCCTTGGACTGGAAACAAGCATCCTAGGACTGTTTTCGGGGTTTCAACCCTCATCAGCCAGGATACCGTAACTCCCAGTGGCATGGAAAGCACAGGACCCTCGTCTGGGCATACCTGTCCCACTCGGGGTGACAAATGCAAAAACAACAGTTGATGGACAGAATGCAGAACAAGGTCCTAAATTCAGCCCGGTACAGAGATCTGGACCCAAATCCATTGTTTTTTGCCCCACATGCCATTCCAGTTTGAACCCCGTTATATGCAAATCAGTCTTGATTGACCCTGTGCCCAATGGGAACCCTCCAGCCCGAACTGCCAGGCCAGGTCCTCTCTGGACTGGAAACAAGCATCCTAGGACCGGTTTTGGGTTTTCAGCCCTCATCAGTCAGGATAGCTTGACTTCCAGTGGCATGGAGAGCACGGGACCCACGTCTGGGCATACCCGTCCCACAGGGTCCAGACTGATTTGCATATGGCTGGGTCTAAACTGGGGTGGCATGTTGAGCAAAAGAACGATGGATTTAACCCATATCTCTTGACTGGGGGTGAATGTATGATTAATTCAGCATTCCGTCCATCATTTGTTTGCGTAGCACTTTTCGCCCTAAGTGGGATGGGTATGCCCAGGCGTGGGTCCCTTGCTCACTCTGCCACTGGATTTAAGCTAGCCTGGCTGATGAAGGGTAATACCCTGAAACTGGTCCCAGGATGTTTGTTTCCGGTCCAGGGAGGACCTGGCTTTGCAGTTCGGTTGGGACTGTTCCTATGAGGCACAGGATCAAGACTGATTTGCATATGGCTGGGTCTAAACTGGCGTGGCATGGTGAGCAAAATACCGATGGATTTTACCCAGATCTCTTGACTAGGGGTGAATGTATGATTCACTCAGCATTCTGTCCATCATTTGTGTGCGTATCACTTATTCTGAATACAGCATGTTTCGCAGAGACAGCGCAAGCGCTGCCTAGGCGAGACCTAAAAAAAAAGCAATATGAAGAGGAAACCGCTGGTCACATCATAGTACTTTTTCCACACACCCTCAGCTGTCTGTGTTATACCACCCTCCTCCTGTCCATAACTGTGGATGTAATTAAGCTGTAAAACAGCGAAATAAAGGAGCAGATACAGTGCTACTCTAATTACAATTTAATACTATCGGACTGAGAAATAACATACCTTATTCGCTATGCATTAAAGATACTTAAAACAAAATAAGAATTAAGTTCTATTTTAACGGAATACAATTAATAGCAACATTTTCATACAAATGACCACAAACCTGGCAGAGACTCATTATCTTTCCAATATGTTCATCAGGTGTGATGATGGTTCCCAGAACCATTGGTTCCAAGTACTCCGACACTTGCGATTTGTCTGGAAACTCCATTGGATTAACAATTGTAATCACTTCATTTCTGTAGTCCTGTCAGAGAAAAATAAAGGGTACATACTAATTGTATATTTAGGCGAAAGGCAAATATTCAGACTCTGACATTTGATGCACAATGTTTTTTCCACATTGCAATAGACCATTTTTCTTGGAGTATCTTTTCTGAAAGGCAATGGTCATGAAACCAAACTAACAGAGGCACATGGAAAAAGGAACCAAACTGATGCCAAAATTAATGATCATGGATATGGATAAGAGACTGATTATGGGACAGAAGTATCTCAAGTAAGCTCTAGGATTCTTCTTATAGGCCCTGCAAGGGACTGGGAGACCACTACTGAGCTATCTGGAAGAAGTCTGCATGACCACATAGAGACTGGCGAGTGATACATCGATATGTGAGGTTTAGCTCTACAAAATATGTAATTTGAAGCAAGGTGCAGAAAAAGTTGTTTTTATTGACACTACATTTCAGCAGCCTCCAATCTATAACATTCTATTGGATCTGACTACATTCCATGCAAACTGCTAAAACATAGGTCATAAAACACATACCCCTCTGATATAACAAAATACAGGCATTGCATTAGAATGTTAAAGCTCCTCTCCAACACCCTCCTTGGTGATGAACCTTTTTTTTAATGTTTGCAGCAGTTTGAGCTGAGGCATTCACACAAAAAACTGTCCATGCCCACAGGTTGAAGACTAAAGGCACCTATGGTTTGGGGATTCCTTCACAATTGGAGGATTTGGCCATCACAATGGCGGAACAGATGAGAGCAGCGCCTACTTCATCATGCCTGAACATAATCCTAGCCCGGAGTATGGATCAGAGGCCTACCTGCCCCTGGTGGAGGGCCCTAAAACGAGAAACTTCAGATGTGAAAAAGGGGATACGACTGAAAATCCGCAGTCCACTGCAAGGACAGATGTGCCGATGATGGTAGCACCCACAAGTTAGAAGGAACTGTAATGCAGTGAGCCTCAGGTCCTGTTTTCCAGGCAATCCAGTCAGGTGTGGCTGGCACTGCATTACTGGAGAATGGAAGGACCAGTTCAGCCCCGTGGGCAGTGCTGGGAAAGGCAACAGGGGCACCTGCAAGCCTCACAACAGAATCAGCAAGAAAGCAACCAGCCCGATAACAAGGAGGATGGTGCTGGATGTGCGCCCAGGAGGCCCTGCACTGCTGAGACAGTGATGGGGCGATGGTGGAGACATGAGTGTCATTCTTCAGTTAGAGAAGCTAACTAATGCCAAAAACAATGCAGAGATAGATAGCCATAGTTCTCTGCTCAGTTTATGGTGTACAATAAAATCCCCACTGAAAATATTTGGAGACAAATCATAAACAGCATTATGTGATAAAAGTAGGACATATACTTATCAATCAGGGTTCCAAGGAGCAAAATTCACATACAACTCCTCTGCACAGTCTACAACTGAAAAAGGAGATGGTCTAAATTGCACCTTATTAAAAGAATTACTCTAATGAATATACATTCCTTCCCACAATTGCATTGATGATGACAACACAGGGCTTGCATTTACCACTATATATTTGTTCCAAATCCATCAGACTGTTAATATTCTGACACATATTCAAATAAGAAAATTAGAGCCTTACCTATCCAACCACAAATATAAAAGGAGAATGCATGCCACCTGCAGAAGAATGACTTATGGTCTTGTCATAAAGGAGTCTGTCCTCATTACAGAACACGGCTGTGGTAACTACACCATAACAGCTAGTCTTACCAGATTTTTATAATAGTGCCACCTCCATTGCCCAACCAATGCAAAGACCCAAACATATTCAATGTACACTGTTACACACGATGATTTATTACAAGTAATGCTTGTTTCCCTAATAGAATTTTTTAAGCAACCTTTTGGTAACATCCTCCAAATGTCATTTGTAGTACATATGTCACATTCGAGTTAATGTTCTAGTCTTGTAGAATGTTACTTGCATGACATGTATTCCACCAGAATGCTCTTTGTGATTCTGTCCTATGTTTATACTCAATTAAGGGTTCTGTTCCAAGGCAGTTGCTTGTAGCCTCTGTTGAGAAGAGTTTGCTCTTGTCTCTTCCCTTGTACATGAATAAAGGACTTCTTAACTTACCTGATGCTTCCTGCTATCTTCATCTACCACAACTTGGCGACGACTTTTGAAGAACCCTGTGTGTAGCTCAGCAGCACCTGCTTGAAGATTCTCCTTTTCAACACAAGCGTCTCGATGCAAAGATCTCAAGGAGAAACACAGTCACTGTTCTTTCTCGACGACAAGAGCGGACAGTTTTCATTTACTGCTCCGTTTTAGAAGAAAGCCTAAATTCAATTGCTTTGCCATTCCGTGACGTCAGCATCTCTTTGAAAGGTGACGTACACCTAGAAGCGTCTCCAGCCTGTTGCCTAGCAACATCTGAACGCCACTTCACTGACGCACTTCACTACTGTGTGAAACGTCAGTATTTCCCATTTCCTGGCTACAAAAAGATGCCACGCTGTCTCTACGTCATCGCGCATAAAGGCAGCGTCCCCACGTCAGCAGCCATTTTGAAGGGCCTCTCTTGGTTACCATAGTAACCCAGAACTACGGAGCTCTTCCACAGAAATTTAAAGTCTCCGGAGTTCCACGAACTGCTTATTTCTTCATGATACACACACCTATTGTGTATATACCATTACGCCTTTCAGGTTCTTTATTTTAATATTCTTTATGGTTCATCACGGCAATATACATGCCTGTATATCATTCATAACTATTTTTGAATGTAATGTTCCTCTGAACTATTGACCCTCACAGCGGTACACACCTCTGTTGTGTACCTGTCTCCTGCTCATATTTCTAATGCTATATTATTGGAATTTGAGGATCCACCGTACTTTTGGTCTTCACAGCGATACACACGCCCATTGTGTGTCCACCTCTTGCTCACATTTTTAACAGTTTTCAAATCTAGCCTGTATATATTTCCACCCAGTTGTTTCTCTGCACTTTAACATCTATATCATCTCAGTTTGTCAATTCATTTTTTTTCTTCCTCACCATGGCTTCTCAACACATATTTGTTGTTCCTCCACCTAATTTTTTTAGCCCAACCTGGCCAGCCAAGCATTCCCTGGGAAGATTGGATTCTCATGTTTGAGAACTATCTTGACGCTCTAGATGGTCAAGAATTTTCTGCAAAGAGAAAGAAAGCTCTCCTCTTAAGCACTCTTGGTAAAGAAGGCCAGCGTGTCTTTCGTTATCTCCCTCTAGCTCTTCAGGCCAATGGCCACGCACTTCCTGATCAATATTAAGAGGTAATCTGTCGACTAGAAGTGAGGTACGCAAAAGAAGAAAACGTTGTGATGAATAGATTGAAGTTCTACACCCAAAACCAAAAAGCTGGTGAGTCCATTGATGAGTTCATCTCTAGACTTAGAAAAATGTCCATTAAATGTAAATTCGGAAACATGACTGATGAGCTGATCAGAGATCAGCTCATAGTTCAATGCAACAACAAGAAAATCCAGGAACGTCTCTGGGCGGCGAAGAACCCCAATCTTAAAACGGCGATAGATTTGGCTAAAATCATAGAACAGTCCGAAGGCTGCATGAGAGAATTGGAAAAAATGATTCCAACAAATGATGTTAATGAGGTGTCTACTCAAGAGCTACCAGACTATGAGAAAAATGACGATGACCCCAGCGCCATCGCTGCTGTTAAGAACAAGACGTTTTCAAAGAAGCCTTTTAATCCTAAAGCTACAAGTAACTCTAAGCCTGCAAATGTTAGAATGTGTAACAAGTGTGGAAGTAGAGTACACAACTTAGATTCTAAGTTTTGTTTTAGCCACTAAACAAGTGTGTCTGAAATGTGGTCATATGGGACACTACCCCAGATTCTGAAGTAGCAGATTTCGCTCTAGTGTAGCCAGTGTGCACAGCTGAAGTCAACGAAAATGTCAAAATATTGGTGGTTGAGTCTGACCTAACCACCGAAAAAGAAGACAAGCTAAAGAATAGACCTAAAGCCACGTTTATAATTGATGGTCAAGATGTATGTGACGGTTGACACAGGCTCAAAATACACAATAATTCCCAAAGACGTTTTTGAAGAAAAGTGGGGTGCTAGACAACTTCTTCCTAAGGATATTTCACCAGGGGGATATCATGGAGAGTCCATTGACATACTTGGGTACTTTGATGCACACATCACTTTTTCTCATAGACACATTCAAGGGACGATATATGTGTCTAAATGTGGGCCAGCCATTCTTGGATGGGTACACCAGTACGATCTTAGGATCATTGTCATTGTCAACCCCCGTGCACCCACACAAGTCATGATCATTGAGGATGAGGGCTTAGATAAGATTCTCACAGAAGCCAGCAGTGTTTTTAGAGAAGAACTGGGTCAACTCAAAGGCAATTCTAAACGTATCTTAATTAAAAAAGGTTCTGTCTCGATTCAGCACAAGGTTAGGCGTGTTCCTATAGTTGTCAAAGAGGAAGTCAAGAGTCTCATTCATGATATGCTTACAGCGGGTGTCATAGAACCCGTAGAAGCTTCTCCATGGATTTCACCTATTGTGATCACCAAAAAGGCCGACAGTAAACTCTGCTTCTGTGTGGACTTGAGGTCTCTGAATCAATGTATGGTTGCTGACACATTTCCACTCCCAAATATCACAGAGTTAGTCACTACTCTGAAGGGCGTCTACGTTTTCTAAAAACTTGAGCTCAGAAGTGCGTACCACTAGATAAATCTGCACAAAGATTTGAAACACCTCACTGCTTTTATTACACCCCAGGGTACCTACCAATTAACACGTCTACACTATCAATGCCTCTGGAATTAAACCTAAGAGAGCCTTGTGCAATGACATCCAATTAGCTCCTCACCTCAATAATAAAGACCAGTTACGTTATTTCATGGGACTAATCGAGTACTATTCAAAATGTGTTAAGAATTTCTCAGACAAAACATCCTGTATGCGTTCTTTACTCAGGCGGGGGGTGAGTTTCTCATGGGGTACTCAGCAACAAGAATGTTTCAATTCTATCAGAAAGGAAATTTGAAATGCCAATGTTCTAGCTTCTTTTAATGTTAACAAGCCTATTTTAACAGTTGATACCAGTGCCACAGGCTTGGGGGCTATGTTATCACAGTCTAAAAGTGGGTCTGAACGTACTGTTGCCTTTGCTGCCAGAACACTGACCGATGCCAAGAAAAACTACTTGGTTATTGAGAGGGAAGCATTTGCTGCATCCTGGGCGGTGGAATATTTTAGAACATAACAGTGGGGCAAGAAATTTCTCCTGAGAACGGACCATAAACAGTTGGTCAAAGTTTTTTCCCCTGGTGGTACTCGGAAAGGTTCTGCCAGACTTGCTAAACTTGCATCAAAACTTCAAGAGTTTAAATACCTGATTGAATACATTCAGGGGTGGAAGAATATCCAGGCCGACTGCCTCTCTAAAATTTCTTTTGACTGGCTGACCGTTCTTGATCCTTGCATTTCTGGATGTGACGATTACTTTGCTGTGGCTTCCATTGAGGATGCTGTATTTGAAGGCGAGGGTGTTTTTGAGGCCAGTGATTGGGAACGTGAAATGAGCGATGATCACACTTTACAAGAAGTCATCAAACTTCTGAAATTGGGTCCCAGGAGGGAGAGTTGGCTCCCAGTTTCTATCCGACCTTATGTCAAAGTACTTGATGAACTTTCCCTTGACAGTAACAATGTCCTGGTCAAAGGAGAAAAATTCATTCCCGCCTTTGGCATCAGAAGAAAACTCCTAGCATTAGCCCATGAAGGCCATCTCGGTCAGACTCTCACTCAACGCAACCTCAAGAACCACTTCTGGTGGCTGGGCATTGATGCTCATGTAGTTGAGTGGGTAGAAAGTTGCTTAGTTTGTAAAGAAGGTGAAAAACAACTTAAAGTAGTTTCTAAGTCTAGTCATGCACACATTCAGAACCCAGGCTTAACCTGGCATTGCATCTGTCTTGACTTCATTGGTCCCATGGGGGAGCTGCATGAGAACGACAGGTTGTTGTTGTAGATGATGTGTTTTCTAAATGGCTAGTAGTTGAATTCACCAATAATGTCACTACTGAGATTTCCATTACATTTTTTAGCAATCTATTAAATGATGAGGGCATCCCCTGTTCTCATCACTGACAATGGCACTCAACTTGTCTCCAAGAAGATGCAAGCTTTCCTGAATAGTTGTGGGGTCTCTCATCATCGCCCTTCACTATACAACCCTCAAGGGAATGGTCTTTACGAGAGAGCTAACAAAGTAGTCAAAGGAATCCTCCAAATGGCCTCCGCCAATGGGTCAGTGGTACGGAAATTAGTCAACGAAATGCTTTGGGCCTATCGGACCACTCCCCTTGTTGACGGCCAGTCTTCCCCTTTTCAACTTATGAGGGGATGAGCTCCAGGCTCCAAACTTGTTCCCTCTTGAATGAAGCAACTAGTCACGTGGCAAGGGAGATGGTCTAATCTTCCTTTTCCCTCAAACTCTTCTTGTCATTTCAAGGTGGGTGACCTAGTCAAGATCAAAAGTGGTAGGGTGGGGAGAGGGTTGTCAAAGTTCAAGGGTCCCTTCAATGTGAAAAAAGTTCTGGACCATTGTGTCATCCTCAACAATAGTGAGTGTTGGAATTTCAGTCTTGTCGCATTATACCAAAGAAGGGTTGCTATCCCACAACAAGGAAAGCCCACCATTTCCTCTCCCAGTAGTGGTTATGTTCTACCTCAAGTTCCAGAGGAGGCTCCTCCTTCGGCCTCACCATTTGAAGATCTTGGTGGTGGGGGTGGTGACTCTCTCATATCTGTGAGTCCCTCTGTGCATGCATCAGACCTTATTTCAGACCTGACAGGCCTGGTCCTTCTCGTGCTTTAAGGTACCGCAGACCACCAGTTTATCTTCAAGACTTTGTTTGCTAGAATATGTTCACATTTCTTTTTTTCTTTTCTTCTTCTTCGTTTCTTTGTTATTGGAAAGAAAGAAGATGTGTAGTACATATGTCACATGAGGTATTGTATGAGGTATTGTTTTAGTCTTTGTAAAATGTTACTTGCATGACTTATATTCCACCAGAATGTTCTTGTGTTTCTGTTCTATGTTTGGACTCAATTAAACATTCTGTTCCAAGGCAGTTGCTTGTAGCCTCTGTTGAGATGAGTCCGCTCTTGTCTCTTCCCTTGTACATGAATAAAGGCCTTCCCAACTTACCTGCTGTTTCCTGCAATCTTCATCTACCTCATCATTCCACTGATTTCCTCAAAGGCATGTAGTTCTCTTTAAAACAGTTGTTTATTGAGCTCTTTAAGTATATTCATGTGTACAAAAAAATCCAACTACAGCTTACATTTTTTGTACCTACAGCTGGAACTTCTTCAGAGCTAAAGTAGATGTGAATCACCTTACATGAGCTATGCATTTGAGCATAGTCCAAACATTATAAGGCTTTGCTTAAATTAACGACGCCAAAGGGCACATTTAATGAAAATCCCAAACCCTCTGAATAGCCAAATATAATATGAAATACATGTGTTCCATCCAAATATAATATGAAATACACGTATTCCATATGTACAGTCTTGCATTGTCTTGTGAAACAAGTAGGTGTGACATATACTTGTTGCACTGCAGCAAGCGTTTTGGATTCCCAAACTATACTTAGCTTGCAACCTTTTTGTCACTGCCAGAATGCAAATAGGATGCGCGAAGATCCATAGTTACCTTATTCATTCCACACCTCAACCCTCCTCTTATCCTTCAACAACAAGAACTGTATCTTCCTGGACCCTTAGCAGGCTCGTATCTGCTGCTGAGAAGTTAGGGGTGAAAGCTTTTCCCATGTGCCATTACTCTTACTTGACAGAAAATAAATTTTTATTGCCCACTGTAGACCTGGTTTAATTCACCATATATACATCATGCTCAAATACCTTTCATTTCAGTAAGGCCATGGGGCTCTTTGTAAATCCAATTATAAACAATTTGTTACTCAAATAAAAGTGCATAACACACACTAGTCATACCTTAATCAGTTTAGCGGAAGAAAGAACCGCCTTGTAAGGAACAGTGGGTGCAGTCAAGATGACGGATGCATTGTACTCCTGCTCCAGACGTTGATTAAAAACCTCCATATGTAGAAGTCCCAGAAAACCTAGTCTATCATGAATATAAAACAAAAGGTGAACAGCAAAGGACACATCTACTAGTCATCTTTAGTTATTTCAATATCTAATTAATACGTTTTAATAGAAGCTTAAGCAAAAGCACACTACCGGCTACTCCATTATTGCCCAAAAATGTATATTTTATTGACTCCAACTACCCTGAAGGTTATTAGAAAAATAAACAACAGTAAAAAACATAAATAGTATTTAACACGTTAATTCTAAAATTTCTATAACAAGGCAGACAATTACAAAATTAACAAAGTTAGAAATAATAAATAAATACAAAATAATCAAACAAGTTCACAAAATGAGAAAAGCAAATAAAAGGGCATTTCCAAAATGCTAGAAATTCTGTAGTCATAATAAATTAAAGGTATGCGAATAACTTAAAAAAGAAGATATATGAGCCAAGTCTGGGCACCAAGAATAACAAGCACAGGCAAGCCCAATGCGTCTGGTGTTAGCCACAAGCCCTTTGACTTTGTCAGTGCTTGTTCTGTGATCGTTTTTGCAAAACCTTATTGTTGTGGAAGCTGCTGGGCCCTCATTCATCCTAAAAAAAAATAATTATTAAAAGCAAAAATATTTTTGGCTCTTAAAAAGGACACCATCAGTTATAGTGAAAATAGCCAATGGCTAAAGCGGGCTGACCCAATGTCCCATGCTGTAGTGAGTGGAGAAAAATATGAACAACACAATAATAGATCAATGGGTGAAGCGGGCTGGCTGAAAGTCCTTATAAGTATATTATGCATATAATTCTAGTGAAATCAAAAGGCTTATGTTAGAACTGGGGGTCTCTAATTGGCAGAGGTAAGTACCTTTGACCAAGTTGGGACCCTCACTTCTAGTTAGGGTAAAAGGATATATACAGTAGATAACCCCTGCTCACACCCTAGGTAGCTTGGCACGAGCAGACAGGCTTACCCACAAGGCAATGTGTTAAAGTATTTGCACTCAATCACCACAATAATTCCACAGTACTCCACAAAGGTAGACCACACAGGTAGTTATATGTAAAAAATATATCTTTATCTAGTTTCAGCAGTAAAAATAAAACAGTTACAAGATGATAGCTCTCAATCAAAGGTTTCACTTAATCTTGATGGTTGCGCTTAACTTGTTAGGAAGTTCTTATTAAAAAAAGTCTCAAGTCTCTTAAAATTAGCACCAAAAACAATGCCACTGTACAATAGGCCAAAGTCAGCCCTTCGCTAACCCTGCACAAGCCCTGCTAGGGCGCCTCACCGTATTGCTCTTTTAGGGACAATCTCGGCGGGAGAGGAGCCTTTCACAAAGCCTCGGCCGGTCCCGTCAGCTCTCCGCCCGCTCTCGACAATCCAGCGAGCGGCGGGGAGCTAGCTTGACACTTCGATCTGGGACGGCAGGCCGGGGGCGGTAAATACTCGCGTTGCTCCCTCGGCGAGGACGGGTCACTCTTCCGCTTCGAGCGCGGCTCCGGCGTTCGTTGACAAGGCTTCCTGGGGACAGACCAATGAGGTCGCGGCTCCACAGACGAGCCTCTACATACACCCGGGAGTCAGCCAATGACAGTGCGGCTCTCGGGACAAGCCCCTGATGATGCTGAGCCGGCAGCCAATCAGTGCGCGGCCTCGGAGATGACACGGCGGCGCTGGGCCAATCCCAGCGCGGCGTTCACTGAGGGGGCTTGTTTCATTTAGCCAATGGGAGCGCGGCGGCTTCGATCTCCGTCTCCGCCGCTCCGGCCAGGGAGGGCGAACTTCTCAGGGTGTTTTTGGCCCCGGGCAGAGGCGATGAAAAGGCGATAAGTGATTTTTGGGCCACAGGTCGTGCCTAGACCGCCCACAAGGCCACCAGTTCGCTGGGGATGATTCTTGACGCAGGGAGGCACCACGATACTCCGATCACCCTCGAATATGTGCCGATGAGCACATCGATCTTCTCCCACGGCCAGCAGTTAGGAACACGCGCTGAGGGCAAAACACAGCGCGATCTTCACAGCAATTTGGCAATGCTTGGGAACCTTTTAACCCTGGGTTCCAGGACAGGAGGCCAGCTCTTCTCAGGCCCTTGGAGATTCTTGCAGAGACACAGCACACAGCAAAGTCTTGGTAGTTCAAGCAGGTAGGGGCACAGCACACAGCAAAGCCCTTCTTCTTCTCTCCTTCAGTTGGATAGCAGGATAGGTCAGCCCTTAGAGCACACAGCCAGGCAGTCTTCCTTCAGTTCCTTCAGCAGTCCTTCTTCTGGCAGAGGTTCCTCTTGATTGTAGAATCTGATTCTCTGTTGTCAGGGGTCCTTCTCTTATACCCCTAAAAGTCTTTGAAGTCTTTGTGCAAGTGGGTCCTGAGCCCGGTCTAAACCAGTTCTGGGTGTTGCTGGAGCACTTGGGCTTCCTGGCTTCCTTCTTCCTTTCAGTGTGAGGGGCAGAGGTGACAGTCGCCCAGCGGGAGGTGGAGCCAGCATTGTGGCAGGCAGGCACAGCCCTATTCACTCCCAGGTGCTATCTCCTCCCACCACTCTAGTTGCAGATGCAGTCATTCAAGCACGGGCTGACTCAGACAACCTCGTGGGGGCTCCCCAGCCCCTTGTCACCCTCAAACCAGACAGTCAATCCACAAGCAGGCCCAGGCACACAGAAGGGTTAGACAAGAGAACAGCCACTTTCTAAAAGTCCTGTTCTCAAACACAGAATTTAAAAACAACCTTTCCTAAAAGATGTGTTATTAAATTCTGAGTTCAGGGATATCAATCACTTATGTCCCATCTTGTTCCTATGAGAAGATAGGCAGGTATCCATTGGGACCAGCCTCCCCCATGTTAGTCTATGGAGCAAGATAACCTTGCAGCAGTGAGCACACAAAATGGCTTCTGCTCACTACCAGAGCATGTTACCTGCACTAGTACATGCTCTACCTTTCCTATACACTGCACCCTGCCCAGGGGGGTACCTTGAGCCTTCCATAGGGGTGACCAATGTGTACATAAAGGGAAGGGTTAGGACCAGCCAGTGGAGACACTGGCCAGGAGGACATGGCAGTTCACTGACTGCACATAGGCACTGCAGTGGCAGGCCTGAGACACCATTTTAGGGCTACTTATGTGGGTGGCGCAATCAGCGCTGCAGGCCCACTAGTAGCATCTGTCATCACCAGCCCTGGCACACACAGTGCACTTTACTAGGGACTTCATGGTGATACAAATATGCCAATCAGGTATACCCAATCAATATGATAATTTACATAGGGAGCACTTACACTCTGGCACTGATCAGCAGTGGCAGAGTGTCCAAAGCATCTAAACCAGCAAAAACAAAATCCCGCACAGCATCAAAAATACAGGAGGCAGAGGCAAAAAGATAGGGGAAAACCACACCAAGGGTGTCAGGTCTAACAGCTTGGTTAACGCCAGACTTGAAGATTGAGTAACAGCGTTGTTTAGGAGGGAATCTTTAGGAGTAGCAAAAAAAGAGGGCTAGCCTGCATTGATGAAAACTAGTCAAAGTAGGTAAGGCCTTAAAATATGTTTCCTAAAGCATACTGTAAAATGTATGGAACAGCATAAACAGCATTGAAATTTCCATACATCAATGTAAAACACTGGAAAGAGTTTGGAGTACTACGATATCTGTGCAAAAATTGGGAATCTTGAAGCACTTAAAATATATCTAAAGAGCATAAAAAACACCTGATATGTATAATAAAGTTTCCATCACCCACGCCTACAAATCTCTCTACAACATCGGACCCACATACCTGATTGAGAGAGTATCCTTCCACGTGCCCAAGACGAACCTCACCCTGGCAGAGGTCCTCCGTATCCGCAGAAACAGAGCAAGCGGGAGAGCCTTCTCCTACATTGCTGCCAAGAACTAGAACAAGCTCCCCGTGAACATCAGACGCTCCCCTACACTGCACACCTTCAGGAAGGACCTCAAAACCTGGCTCTTTGACTGATCAGGATACTCAAAGATACTGGCTACCAGATTAGATGACCTGCTTCTTGACTTGATTCACCCATATCAATCTGGATTCATCAAAGACAGGCAAATGTATGATAACATCCGGAGAGTCATTATTATTATTATTATTATTATTATTATTAAAGGCTTTTATATCACGCTCTATTACTAAAAAAATAGTATCCTGGCGCGTTGAAGGCAGAGCAGACTGGGGGAGCGTAAATAACTAGGAATACAGAAAGTAGGGAGGTTTAGACTATAATATTAAAAAGATGGGTTTTTAGACCCTTCTTAAAAGAACCAAGAGTCGGTGCAGTTTTTAAATGAAGAGGTAAAGTATTCCAGGATTTCGCTGCTCTCACTGAGATTGATTGGCCACCAAGTCTGCAATATTTAAATTTGGGGACAGTCATTTGGCACAGATTGGCCGAGCGCAAAGGGCGATTGGGAATATACAGGCAGAACCTTTTTCTCAGGTAGACAGGACCAGTGTGGTGGATGGCCCGATACGCCAGCACTAGGATTTTAAACAAAATCCTGTGGGCAACAGGGAGCCAGTGCAAAGCACGGAGAAGAGGTCGAGCACTGGAACGCCTTGGGACATTAAACAGAAGTCTGGCGGCGGCGTTCTGAATAACCTGAAGGCGGTGAATCAGGTAAGCCGGCAAGCCAGAAAACAGTCCATTAGCGTAGTCTAACCGAGAGAGTACTAATGCCCGAATGACAGTCTCTTTAGCTTCTTTTGGTAACAGAGGGAAAAACCTGCGCAAAGTTTTTAAAGTGAAAAAACAGACTCCAGTGACTTTATTTATATGGTCCTCGAACTTAAGGTTCTTACCAAACCAAACCCCCAAATTTTTCACTGGGCCCGAAGCAGCTTTTGGAGGGGGTAGGTCGGTAGGCCAAAGACAATCACTAAAATCCTCAGGAAAAGAACCATATAGCAGGATCTCGGATTTGCTTTCATTACATTTTAGCTGGGCATTAGCTAACCATTGGAAGACAGAAGATAGGCATAATTGGGCCGCCGACGTATCTAAATTATCTTTGGGCCAAGTAAACAGAAGTTGCGTATCGTCGGCGTACGCCATAATTTTTGCCCCTAACTGTTCAGCCAGGTAAATCAGAGGGGTAAGATAAATATTGAAAAGCAATGGGCTTAACATGGACCCCTGAGGAACACCAGTAGAAAGCAGTTTAGGAGTGGAAGCAAAGGGGGGCAACCAAACTTGTTGCGTGCGGTTTTTTAAAAATGAGGTCAGCCAGTCAAATGCGGAGCCAGTAATACCTATATCGGCTAGTCTGGAGAGTAGAAGGGAGTGAGGCACCGTATCGAAGGCAGCAGAGAGGTCCAATAAAATCAGAGCCGCTCTGCCACCCCCGTCAAGACACTCCCGAATAGCCTCCGATATTTCGACTAAAGCCGTCTCAGTACTATAGGCGGCCCTAAAGCCAGACTGGGCTGGGTGTAGGGCCTCCGTGGATTCCACGAATTTCTCCAGTTGACCAAAAACAATCTTTTCGCATACTTTTGCAAGCGCTGGCAGCAAAGATATTGGTCGAAAATTGGACGGGGTGGCCGGATCAAGACCATTTTTTTTTAATAGTGGGAGCAGTTTTGCTTGTTTCCAACAGTCGGGGACGGTAGCTGAGTGGAGCGAGAGGTTAATGATCTTGGTTACCTCCTTTCCCACCGATTCCGCTACACCCGCAAGTACTCTGGCCGGGCATGGGTCAGAGGGAGATCCAGATTTTAAGGCAGCAACAATGGCAGTGATGTCCGAATCTAGTTGAGGGGTAAAGTTGGCCAGTTGGGCGATGCGTCTGGGCATTAAAGGAAGCGGAGTTGTTAGAAGAGAAGAAGGGCCATTACAAACATTTTGCAGGTCCACCTGAATTTTGGCAATTTTTTCAACGAAGAACTCAGATAGTTCTTCGCACCATTCTTCTGATGCGGACAGCAAAGGTTTTGATGCACAGGGGGATACAAAGCTATTGACAATCGCAAATATTTCCTTGCTGTTGTTGTTAGCTTTGCTGATGCGCCCTGCATAGTAGCTACTTTTGGCAGATCTGATGGCTGCATAGTACTTTTTTTGTGCAGTCCGCAGATCCTTTTTCGCCTCAGGCAGGTAAGCTAGTCTCCATAACCTCTCCAGCTTTTTACAGCCTGATTTGAGGTCTCGGAGAGCAGGACAAAACCAAGGTTTAGAAGGGGTAGAACGGAGTCTACAGACCCGACTGCTCTTAATTGTTGCGGCAGTCGCACACTCCACCCATAGGTTAAATGCGCTGGCTGCAGCATCAATGTCAGGAGGGAGCAGTGGGCGAGAGGCAACAAGACCAGCTGAGAGAGTATTTAAGTTGATCTTCTGTGTGTGGGCAATTTGGGGCATTCATCTGATCGAGAACACCACTAAGAAACTGATTCCTGCAGTTCTATTAGCATTGGAAGCCAAGAAGGTTTTCAACCGGATGGATTGGCCCTTCCTGTTACACACGCTTCATAAATTTGGTTTCTGTGAACAACTTATCACCAAGGTCAAGGCCAATTAGGCCCTGCTGAGCGCCAGAGTGTTGGTGTATGGAGTGAGCTTGGAACCTTTCCAATTGGCAAGAGGGACGAGACAAGGGTGACCTTGTTATTTGCTCTAAGCATTGAACCATTAGCGGCTATGATGCGCGACCCCAAAGATCAAAGGCATAAACTTTGACTCAAAAGAGCCTAAGGTATCGCTTTTTGCAGACAATGTCCTCTTAGCTCTGAAATCGCCCTAAAAATCGCTGGCGGTGCTCCTAGGGGAGCTTGGTCGCTTTTAATGGGCGGCAGGGTTCTGTGTTAATTTAACCAAATCCTTTTTACTAAACTGGACTCTGCCCTATCCAAAGTGGAAGTGATCAGGACAAATCCGCCATTCCAATGGGCTAAGAGGGACATTAAATATTTAGGTATTAAGATTACACCTAGCATTCCGTATCGCTTTCGCGCTATGCCCCAATATTTCAACAACTGAAGACTCATCTTCACCGATCAGCCCCTTTATACTGGCCCTGGCTGAGGAGAATCCATGCAGTTAAAATGACGGTATTGCCTAAGCTACTCTATCTTTTTTCAGGTTTTCCCATTGAGCTAGAACGTACTTATCTCCCGGTCCCTCGAGCCTTAATAATGCAGTTTGTGTGGCAAAATCAAGGCCATGACTGCCTTACAAACTGCTGTGATTCCCCAGGTCCACTCGTGATATGGCCCTGCCCGAAGTCAATCTTTACTATAAGGCAGCCCAGCTGAGGGTGATCCCTGAGTGGTATGTCCGAGAGTCAGACAAACGCTGGCATATGAACAGGTCAGTTGTGGGGAAATACATCTGGGACCTCCTATGGAAGCCCAGGGCAGACAGGCATTGGAATGCATATCTAAGCACTCCTACTAAGACTTCAGGTATGGGACGAGATGCTTAGACATACTTCCTGGACTACCCTTCCCTCACCTCTTACACCTATTCACTTCAACCCCACGCTTTTCTTCCGGCGCTGCATATGGCCTTCCTCAAGGCGTGGTGGGTGAGGGGGATGACTTACAATATCTGATTTATTCCATAACTGGGACATTTTGACCTTTGAAAACTGTTGGCGGGAATTCCACCTCCCACCTACGGAACACTTTTGTTATACTCAACTAGCCCACTGGGTGCTTCAGCCGGCTGTGAGGGAGGCGGCCAGTAGGAGCTCGACCCCTATCGAAAACCTAGCTGTGCAGGGGAGTGGCACCAAGGGGTGTAACACTTTTCTGTACACTCTTATTGTATTTCCTGCTTACACCGTGGCTGCGGCATATGGAACTCTGGTTCCAGACATTGGGCGTCACCATTCTCAGAGGCTTGTTGGTCCAAGCTGTAGCGGGATATGCTTTGATTTAATCACTCCAAGGGCATGAGGGAGGCACATTATAAACTTTTGTTTGATTTGCACCTCTACCCCACTAAACACAAAAAAGTCTTTCCACACACGTCTGACATTTGCAGTAGAGATTGTGGCATGTTAGGTGACTTTAAGCATATTTGGTGGGACTGCCCAAGTATTCAACCCTTTTCGGCCGAGATTCTTGCCCAGCTCAAGGAGATTCTAGGGAACCTGGTCTCTTCTGATCCTGGATTTGTACTATTTGGGTCAAGAAGTGATTTATTGAAGTATTTAACCTTTGGGGATTAGACAATAATGTGGTTTTGTCTGGGTGCTGCGGAAATGGCAGTAGCGGCTGCATAGAACTGTAAGGAGGAACCCTCAATGACCCAATGGCATGCAAGGTTAAGGAGATCGGTTACTATGTAGCGGATGGCGGATATATTATCAGATTCTTATAAAAATGTTGAGTATATATGGGGTCCTATTGTACATTATCTCTCTGTGGGTCTACCACTATGTGGCTGCCCTTTCAGAACGAGAGCCCTGATGGGGGTTGCAGTATGTGGGAGGGGAGAAGGGAGTTTAGGAATACGCCACCCTGCTGCTTGCTAGCTGTATCCCAGCTTGGAGATGATGATCCCACTCATATAATTACAAGAGTCCTCATGTACTGTAGTTCTTTTGGGGTTAGGTTTTGCCATAGGGAGAGGGTGTTGGGGGTTGAAGAAGGAGTAGTTTCTGTCCTGTAACTCCAGTTCTGTAGTAGGGGTATCTCTGTTATAGTCATAATCTAGTGAATAGTCCCGCCCATGTGCGTGGACCCCGGAGCAATCAAAAATAATCTCTTACAGTGTCAAAAAATGCAGAAATGCATAGACACTTAAGAGAGAATTTAAAGACAGATAATGCAGCCAAAAAGGCTACACTGTCCAGTACTTCAACTAGAAATTCCACCATAAAATCCACAAAACAGCAAAGCCTGTACAGATTTCCCTTGCTTAACAGCAAAATCCCTCAGGAATGATAGAGAGAAGAACCTGGACAGACAAGCCCCATAGGCTGCCATTATGTGGCTTAAACAGGATACTGTGCCTTTAAGGAACCTTCCAGAACCTTCTCCCAGTATCCCAGAATGCATAGCAGGTCCAACTTAGTTTCAGTTCTTTTTGAAGGCGTAAAAAACGCCAGACCTGTAGCATTACGTACATGAATAACTCTCCACCAGGGAGGCGGGAGGGCGCTTATGACTATAACAGAGATACCCCTACTACAGAACTGGAGTTACAGGACAGAAACTACTCCTTCTGTAGTAGGGGATCTCTGTGTATAGTCATAATCTAGTGAATAGAATGGCAAGCCCATCCCCACACCAAGCGGCGGTGGAGAATACAAAATTACGCCACTATTGTGCGAACAGATTCCGCAGCGAAGCCTGCCCAACCTGAGCGTCTGCCCTGGCGTCAGTGTCCAGGCAGTAATGCTTAGCAAAGGTATGGACCGACTTCCAAGTGGTCGCCTTGCAGATCTCTGCAATGGGAACATTACGAAGCATAGCTGTCGTAGCAGCTTTGCCCCTGGTGGAATGAGCCTTAGGTTTGCCCCCTAAGGTCTTATTAGCTTTGTAGTAACACAACTGTATGCAGGACACAATCCACCTCGAGATGGACTGTTTAGAGGTAGCAAGACCTGTCCTGACTGAGCCATAATTGATGAACAATTGGTCTGACCTACGAATATCTTTAGTCTTATCAAGATAAAACTTCAGCACCCTCCTCACATCCAGGGAATGTAAAGACCTTTCCGCTGGAGATGAAGGATTCTGAAAGAACGTAGGCAAAGTGATAGTCTGGTTGATATGAAAATCAGAAACAACCTTGGGAAGAAACTTAGGGTGAGTACGCATAACAACCTTAGCATTATGAAATACAGTATAAGGTTCTTGGCAACACAATGCCTGAATCTCACTCACCCTGCGGGCCGATGTAATGGCCACGAGGAACGCCGCCTTCCAGGACAGGTGCTGCAACGAAGCCTTATGAATGGGTTAAAAAGGCTCCTTCATCAATCTCGACAGCACCACATTCAGGTCCCACGAAGGCGAAGGAAGCCGGACAGGAGGGAACACTTTCTTCAAGCCTTCCAAAAAATCTTTGATCACAGGGATCTGGAAAAAGGAAGTCTGTGAAGGGCCTTTCCTGTAGGCAGTCAAAGCAGCCAGATGAACCTTAATGGAATGGACATTAAGGCCCGACTGCGCCAGATGTAGCAGATATGGAAGGATGACATCTTCCTTGCATGTCGTAGGGTCATAGTTCTTAGACTTGCACCAGATGCAAAACCTCTTCCACTTGTAAGCATAAGAAGTCCTAGTGGAAGGTCGCTTAGCCTCCTTCAGTATGTCCATACAATCCTCTGGGAGATTCAGATGGCCATATTGCACTATTTCAGGAGCCATGCCGCCAAACTCAAAGACGAGAGGTTGGGGTGCACCATCCGCCCCCCGAACTTCGTGAGAAGGTCCGGCCTGCACGGCAGCTTCATGTGAGGAAGGAGAGATCGGTGAAGCAGGTCCGTGAACCACCACTGTCTGGGCCATTCCGGGGCAATCAGAATCATTCTCGCCCTGGATTGGGACAGCTTGATGAGAACCGCCGGAATCAGGGGAATTGGTGGAAAAGCGTACAGAAAGCTGTTCGACCAGTTGATCCATAACGCGTTCCCCAGCGTCCCCGGCTGGTAGTACCTGGAGGCGAAGCCTCGGCATTTGCTGTTTTCGGCAGTGGCGAACAGATCGACGTCTGGAGTTCCCCACCTTGCGAAGACTTCTCCTAGAACTTCGTCGTTTATGACCCATTCGTGGTTTTCCTGAATGAGTCTGCTCAGTTCGTCTGCCTGAACATTCTGCACACCTGGCAGATGGGTAGCCGTTATCGACAGTCCTCGAGCCAGAAGCCAGTGCCAGATCGCCTGCGCCTCCTGCGACAGAGTGCGTGATCCCGAGCCCCCCTGCTTGTTGAGGTAATACATCGTTGTCGTATTGTCCGTCTCAACAAGCAGAGAGTTGGTCTGAAAGGACGGATGAAAAGCCTTCAGTGCCAAGTGAACAGCTCTGAGTTCCAGGAAATTGATGTGGTACGTGGACTCCGTCTGAGACCACGTCCCTTGAATCTGTAGGTCTCCGGAGTGCGCTCCCCAGCCTTGGAGAGACGCATCCGTCACGATGGTCTGTGTGGGAATGTCCTTGTGGAAGGGAACACCTCTGAGAAGATTCTCCTTCGAGCACCACCACTTCAGAGACTGAAGAGCATGTAGAGACAGTCGTATCTTGTCGTCCCAAGATCCTCTCCTCTGGTCCCACTGATCTTCCAAGCACTCCTGCAGCGGTCTCATGTGCAGCCGCGCATGTGATGTCAGGAAGATACACGAGGCCATCGATCCCAGCAGAGAAGACACCGTCCTCACTGTCGTGGATGGAGCGGACATGAGAGCCTGAGCCTTCCGAAGGAGTGATAAACGTCGTTCTTCCGAAGGAGACACGCTTGCTGACAGCGTATTGATGGAGGCTCCCAAGTACTGGATACACTGTACCGGAGTCAGGACAGACTTGGACATGTTGATGTGCAACCCCAGCTTGTTCAAGAGAACGCACGTCTTCTGGAAGTGCGCTTGAGCTTCCGAGAAGGAGGAGGCCTTGATCAACCAATCGTCCAGGTACGGGTAGACAAACACCTTGTTCTTCCTCAGGTGTGCCGCTATCACTGCCATGCATTTCGAGAACGTCCTGGGCGCAGACTTCAGCCCGAAGGGAAGCACCTTGTACTGATAGTGATGGGTGCCGACCTGAAAGCGCAGAAGCTTTCTGTGTTTGCATGCAATTGGCACATGGAAGTATGCATCCTGTAGATCTATGGCACACATCCAGTCTCCTCGTTGCAGCTGAGGATAGATCTGATGCAACGACAGCATGCGAAACTTTTCTCTGCGAATCCACTTGTTTGCCTGTCGCAAGTCCAGAATGGGCCTGAACTCGTTCTTGTCCTTCTTGCGGACGAGAAAGAACCGAGAGTAAAGACCTCTTCCTCTTTGAGACAGAGGTACGTCCTCTATCGCCCTTTTCCTCAGCAGAATGTCTGCCTCCGCCTGGAGCTCTCGCAGTTGGTACTGTGAGCTGACCGGGGGGATCGATGGAGGAGGGCTGATGAACCGAAGACTGTATCCATTGCAAACAATATTCAGCACCCACTTGTCCTGAGTAATTTTTCTCCACTCTGCCAGAAAAAATTGAACGCTTTCCCCCACCGGAGCGGGTAACGGACGAGGGGGAAGTAACTGCTCAGGGTCGAGACCCGGCCGGGCCCTTGGACGCGGTAGAGGATTGCTGTCCACCTCTACCCCTCTGACGCTTCTGGAAGGGTCTTCTGTACTGTTGCTGCTGTTGCTGCTGCTGATGTTGTCCAGCAGACTGTCCCCTTCCACGACCCTGCAACCCGAACCGTCGTTGGAACTGGCGGTAGGGTTTCTTTTCCTTGGGCTTCTCCAAGCCCACTGCCGTCAGGGTCTCCGCCTCGGCCTTCATCCTGGCCATCTCGTCATCTGCGTGTTTTCCGAAGAGGGTATCTCCGGAAAACGGGAGATTCGCCACACGTTGTTGCGCTTCCGGTTTAAGCGACGTCAACCTGAGCCAAGCATGGCGTCTCTGGTTAATCCCGTGGCAGTATCCGTGCGCTGACAGCAAGGAGATATCCGCCGCGGCGCTGATGGCCTGGTTAGAGACCAGCATCCCCTCCTGGACGATCTCCATGAAGTCCTCTCTGCGGTCACGAGGAACAAGGTCCGCAAACTGCTCCATTGAGTCCCACAGTGCACGGTCGTAACGCCCCAACAACGCCGAGTCACTGGCGGCCTTCATCGAAGAGGAGGACGTACCACACGCTTTCCGACCAGCAGAGTCGATCCAGCGGCTCTCTTTGTCCGGAGGCACCGTGGACGCAGGGGAGGTGGCATGAAGCTTCCGGGCCGCCGTCACAATCACCGAATCCGGTACCGGGTCCTTTCTCAAGAAGGCTGGGTCCGAGTCCGGAGCTCTGTACTTTTTGAGGAGCCTGGAAGGCGCAGACTTCACTACTGCCGGTGTCAGGAAGAGCTGTTCAGCCGGCTCGAGGAGCCCCGGCACCAGAGGCAGCAGGGGGCGAAACATGTGTCTTTTATGTAATGTCTCAAAGATCACAGAAGTCGAAGGTGTAGGCGCTTCAACCTTGATCCCCAACTTCGCCGCTCCACGCAGGAGAACCTCCTGGAATGTGCCGATCATCGTCTATAGGGGACACCCTAGTCTCCGGCGAATCAGACAGTGTGGGCGAGTAAGAACGGGTCCCAGATGCAGAACGTGACCTGGACCTACGCCTCCTATGGTGATGCCTGGATCTCGATGAAGATCCACGTCCACTCCTAGATCTGTCCCTTCTCCCCGAGCGAGACCTCGATCTCTTGGGTCTTGGACGTTCCGTTGGCCTCCCCGGTTCAGAAGCCCTAGGCTTCCTAGGAGTCTTCTTCGGTGGCGTCGGATACTTGGGCATCGACACCGCCCTCGGCGGAACCGGGGGTGGGGGAGTAACCGGACGCGGGGCCTGCGGAGCCGGCAACGGAGGAGGGGTCGGAGCCTTCGGAGGCGGACTCTTCGGTAAAGGAGGCAGCGAAGGAGGCGCAGAAGGCTTCTTCGGGGTATATACCTCGGAATACGCCGTTCCCGGCGAGCCATCATCCTGTTCGGACTGTGGGGAGCCCCCCACAGTCCTGGGCCTGTCCTTATGACCTCCAGATGCCGAAGATCGGTGCCCAGACGACGACCGTGGATCCTTAGACGTTGAGCGGCCCTTCGGCGTCGACCGTTTCTCACTCTTCGACGTCGAACGGTGTCTACGTCTCGACGTCGACCCCGACCAGATGGACGAACCACAAAACCTCGACGACGGGCGATGGTGCCTCGACGGCGACCTCGACCTCTTCGTACGTCTCGACGTCGACCTCTTGGATCGCCTCGACGTCGATCTCTTTGAACGTCTCGACGTCGATCTCTTGGAATGTTTCGATCCCCTCTACGACGATGTCCTTGACGGCGAACGGCGGTGTCGCCTCGACGGCGAACGCCGGCGCCGGGCCCTCCGATGTCGACCACTCGACGCCGACAGCGACGACGAGGAGATCGACACCGGCTTTGACGGCGGCCGGAACACGTCCCTCGACGTCGACGGGCGACGTTTTCTCAACCCAGAGCCCTGGGGAGACCGGGAACTGGCCGTGGACCTTCCTCTCGACGTCGTGGTCATCGCAACTGACCCAGACGGAGATCTTGGGCGCGGGCTGGACTTCCTGCCCCTGGGGAGCCCCCCAGAGGCCTTAGCATGGGCAGAAGGAGCCCCTCCTGACCCACCTCGAGCCTTCAATCTTCTTTCTTCAAGTCCCTGAAGTCTGATTTTTCTCCTGTCCTTCAGGGTCCTTCCAGAGAAGCCTCTACAGATCACACAATCCTCAGGGATGTGGGAAGAGGGAAGGCAGAGGATACAGACCTCATGGGGGTCTGACTTGGCCTTCTTCCTGGAGCACTCCGGGCATTTGTCAAATAATGCTGGCATTATGGACAATAAAAGAGTGCAGAAACTCAAGAAGAAAGTCACCAAAGTACTTTAAAAGCACCAAAAATCGAATTTAGTGTAAAAACACCAACAAAACCCTTGAAAAGGGAGAGCTCAATGCTCCAGGGTCCTGCTTGCAGGAGCCGGAAAAAAGAACTGAAACTAAGTTGGACCTGCTATGCATTCTGGGATACTGGGAGAAGGTTCTGGAAGGTTCCTTAAAGGCACAGTATCCTGTTTAAGCCACATAATGGCAGCCTATGGGGCTTGTCTGTCCAGGTTCTTCTCTCTATCATTCCTGAGGGATTTTGCTGTTAAGCAAGGGAAATCTGTACAGGCTTTGCTGTTTTGTGGATTTTATGGTGGAATTTCTAGTTGAAGTACTGGACAGTGTAGCCTTTTTGGCTGCATTATCTGTCTTTAAATTCTCTCTTAAGTGTCTATGCATTTCTGCATTTTTTGACACTGTAAGAGATTATTTTTGATTGCTCCGGGGTCCACGCACATGGGCGGGACTATTCACTAGATTATGACTATACACAGAGATCACCTACTACAGAAATGTTGTATTTTTTGGGGAGCATGATGCACGTGAATTGAATACTACCTTAAATTAGCTAGTTCTATATGTTATAATACCCTGAATCTGCCATTAGTGTACTCTGGCGTAGGAACTGTACTATATGATTTGTCCTTCTATATGTATACTTGAAAAGATAATAAAGACAGTTTTGAAAACAAACAAAATCCCCAAAAAACAAACTTGAGACATGGTGCTCACGGCGAAGTCACTCAGTGCAAGAGAATGTACTGAACAACACCATTCTATGTAAAAAAAGAAAACTGTCATGACATTTTTAGCAAACAGGCTTGTGACAAGTATAGCAAGTATGCATGGTACTGGTAGAAATAGCTTTGATTTAAAATCTATAGATGCAGTTGCTGGTCCTATCACTAGCGGTCAGGGTAATCACAAAGTCAATAATTGAAAAGAGCCTGGACAGAAGAGTAAAAATATTTTGAGTGGTCTTGGTCATGAATTGTCATGTTAGAGAGAGCAGGTGTTGAAATAGTCTGCTATCAGATATTGGATAATCACAGATTCAGCAGACTTGGGTATGTCGATCCCGATGCCCTACGGGAAGCATGTAATACTCTCAACCATAGTGGGGATGTGAGAGCAGTAAACAAATGGTTACCCTCTTTTTTAGATCACCGTATGATGAAGTAAAGATTGGGGGTGCCAAATCACATACCAGACCAGTGGTAATCATGCATATCTCTCTTTCTCTTTCAACTTTAAATCAAGCCCTCCAGGAGAAAAAAAGAGACACCTATTAAATTATCAGGATTGATAACATTGATATACCAGTTAGGGACAAAGTGAAAACCCTGGGTATTTCAGTTGGTTCCATGGATGCCATTCCATTGGGTCTGCCTCTCACTATCACCTTAAGTTACTACGGAAAATCTGTACTCCTATTGATGAACCAGGGAGAGTGCTACTTGAGCACGGCTAGTCTAAGGTAATGTGCAGATGACAAGAACCCCAAAATAAAAAATTAGGAAAGTGCAAGGAGTGCAAATTTCCACAGTAACAGATGTTAAAGCATCCTTTTTGGAGACCACATATCACAGAGGCACACAAGCCATGGTCATACTACGTTCCTCACTACTATACATACAATGAGGTATATAGGGAAGCGCCTAACTATAGCCCACACATTTCAGCTCTCGAAGCTGCAGGTCAATTCCAACGCCAGTCGCTCTACCAGAGAACAGCTGCCAGAGAAAGGTTAAGGCAGTGATTTTCAGAAACAACAGTTAGCTCTTTTTCATTTCCCCGCCAAAAATAATGCAATCAGGCATTGCTGTCTTGGACAGTTTAAGCATCTTTCCAGCAGTTTCCTATGACTCCCAAGATGACTCTTCCAGAAAACATAGCCATATAATTTGCAACAAGACACCATGATTTGATGCATAAGCTACAGGTAGAGGTGATTATGGGGCTTTCCGGCCAGGAATGAAGGAACACTGGTAGTCAATAGGCATGTGACAGAACTCAGTGCAAGAAAAGACCATGCCTTTGTCACAACTGCAGTCTAATCTCAACACAGCATCTTTCTGCTGGTACACCGCTTAGCAAAGTCCACTGAACCACTGCTTTTTAAGTTCATACTCAGATTTTTTGTTGTTGTTTTTTTTTTAACTCTGCACACTAGGGCACTGCTGTCCAGGCCCTTACAAAATTGTCCAATACCCAACTGGAATATTCAACTTTCCAGTAAGGCAAACATATACGGGCATTGAAAATACTGCATCAATGGCATGGAACCTCAGTTTGACCAAGCCATACGCAAATCAGTCTTGACCTTGCACCAATAAGAACAGTCTTGCCCGAAATACTGCCAGGCCAGGTCCTCCCTAAACTGGAGTATTTAAAAGTGGTACATGCAAGAAAAATTCCTGGCACGAGCTGCTGCACACACTTAAAAGGAAAATATACGTAACATATAACTACAACACTCCTCATTTCCCTAAACACTGCGCTGGCTGTCACCTCAGCAGCCTACAATGGCAGAAAGTTTCTCTCTGCCATTTTAGATATGCCTCAGAATAGAGATCTGTAGAATGGTTTACAGTAAGGTCTTACATTTTGTTTTATTGGGGGACGCAGTGTGATGAATATGGGTTGCATTCTAGAATGTGGAGAAGGCACTGAGATGTGAGGCTGTTAGGATGTGGAGTTGCTGATGATGGAAATTAAGTTGTAATAAACTCAACTCAACTCAACACTTCCTGACTGCTACGTGTAGTTTTGGTGAAGGAGATAGTTACATTATAAGTAGGCTGTGGGGTTTTAGGTTTAAACCTATAATAACTGATAAAACCCTAATGAAAGAAAAATAGCCCTCACCGGTGAAAACATATAAACACTGAAAAAACACCTGCACAACCACAAACGAAATGCCATTCAAAGAAAGGAAAAAGAAAGTTAAAGAGTCATTTTGTTCTTACTGAAGGGGTCAATAAAATGTAACTTTGTTATACAAGCTAGCAGTAAGAAAGACTGGCTAACATTATTCTGCTTGAGTTTTGTTCTTTAGGGATGCCACTAAAATAATGTTTCTTCTTCCTTTTACTTTTTTCAGTTTTATGGCCTTTGGTCTAAAGATGCAGGGTTTAGTTTCACGTTTTAGGTTTAGTTTAATTATTTTATAAACTGTAGAGAATCAGGACATATCAAACTCACATTTGATATTTTGGCTGCATTTGATTCTTTTACTGATAGGTACAATGGCTAGTTTCATAAAAATCTTTCCTAATATGTGTCGTCACATTTGGCCACAGAGAATGGGTAAAAAGCCTTAATTCATCAGACCATAGTTTCTAGTGGGTCAGTATTGATAGTAGGTGAATTGCCAACACCTCAGGCTTTAAACATTAAATGCAAGTTATAGTGACAACTATATATATATATATATCACCGAACATCTGGTATAGGGGTGAAAACGTGACACCAGACTTTTGGAAAACATGGAACGCAGTGTCACTTGTTATGCTCTGCAAAAAAGGTTCTTTCCAAGTTCAACAAAGATTGGAGTGATATTGTTTGTATTTGTAGTGATTCAGCTACGTATATAAAAAATCTGTGTGATGACCTGTCATAATTGATACCCGAGCTGAAGTGATTCCCTGTAGGAGATCCTTGCCACTTGTTACATGGTATGCTGGAAGCATCTTTACAATCTTCAGAGTTAATGAGGGATGCTATTGACTTTTTAGTCCATTCTGGTGCACTGTTTTCTTATGCCCAGGAACAAAAACGCAAATATTTATCATTTCGTGCTTTATGTGGCATCAAAGAAAGAGTCATCCCAAATGTGCCCCTTAGCTGACGGTTCTCAGCCCAAGGGTCTATAAATGCTGAGAGGGCCTTTTCACAGACGTTTACATGGGAAGGAAAGCGCGAGCACACATGACCAAAGACTCACTGAAGAAGTATTGTATGGTTTACTACAATAAGATTAATTTACTAAAATCTCTTTGGGCCTCATATACACTATACGTACACTGTCTATATACCATGTTCTTTCAGTGCAGAAAGCAAGCAATGATAAAAGCAAAACGTTCCATAAAGACCGGAAAAACACTTTTTCTGTTGATTTTAGTGGCGTGAAAATGTGTAATCACTGATAACAACTGTTTTTTAAGATATTGAAAACACTGAAAAAACCCCACCAGAATTTACCAAAAATAGAAACTGAAAACAGGACAGCCTAATTATAAGGCAAACAGAATGTGCTGCAAAAGTGAGACTGGTCCCCCATGGAATCTATTTTTCATTGGTTAGGGAGTGTCGAGTCACCCCCACCCATAGCCTAGTACATCCTACAAATGTGGCTCCTCACTCATAGCTCATCAGAACACCTCTGATTCTGTGGACTGAAGAGAACTAACCCTGCTGTCAATGTCCTGTATAGAGACCTGAAGGACTGGACCTGCTCCCACTTGTACCCAGGACTGATAAGTGGACTCCAAGGATCAGTTAGCTGAACTTCTGTCTGGCTATGGGGACACCACAAGCTGCAAGAAGCCTTTTTACTGAAGTGACCAGTGACAACTGGATCATGACCGGAGCCTGCTGGTACCCTCTGCCGGAGTAAGTCCCCTAAGTGTTGTTCCTGAGTTCCTGCAAGCCTCAGAAAGGTCCAAGAGGTACTGCTCTATGAAGTCTGGTAAATGTTCGGACTTAGAACATTTTGTGATTTCCAAGATCTCTGAAGCTTCCGCAGGAGCTTGCAGTCAAGATTGGTGATCGCAAAAGGATTTCGCCAGATACAACTTTAGGCTTACCCCGCAGGAAGATTTTGAGCTCAATGATTAAAAAACATAAATAAATCAGAAGCTAAAACTCTTGACCAGGCAAAGGTGCAAAACATATCTGCAGAGGAAAGGTCTTCGGTAGCTGAGAAATTTGATTCGATTCGAAAGTCTTTATTTCGATACATGATCATAAAAGACATTTACATTAAAAACAATAATAACATGGCATTACATTCTCGTTGTAGTAGAAAAATAACCTTATATATGATAAGTCCACATTTACTTCATCCTTAAATACAATAAATTAGTCTAAAACATGATAAAAAGTGTCAAAAATCCCAGGCCATAATACTGTAAAGACCAGAGTGTGATTGGGACCAGATTCAAAAATATTTTCTTTTAAAGGACCAGGTGTATCCAATAGCAGTTATATCTTACTCAGCCTATAGGCACGGGTCATCCACATTCCATGTAAAAATTTGGCAACCGCAATTACAGTTGATTCCTTGCTATCCGTTTTTAGTATCCTTAATGCTTCAGTCCCAGTATTGATCCCCATGATCAAACAGATGGGCTTCAACCATGTGCGCCTCAATTTTATATAAGCTGGACAAACTAGTAGGATGTGAGCTGTCGTTTCTGACTGAATCGGGCAAATTGGGCATTCCTTACAAGTACCAGGATGCCATTTACCAGTAAATTAATTAATGCACAAGTTACTACTTGTGTAACGATATATCTGTAAGAGACGTTAGTTTGTGATAGATTCCTTACCTTAGAATATCCCCAGGCGTCAGACTGGATCTGGAAAAATTTTTGTAGCAATACCCCCGCACGCCGGCAGGCGTCGTCCGCAGCTCCGCGTCCGTCGTCCGCAGCGCCGGAATTACGTAGTCGGAGTACTTAGACGCCGCCCTCGCGCGCTGACGTCAGTTCTGATACACAGCTTTTTCGCGCCAGATACGCAGAGCCATGATAGAACCAACAGTGGTGCCATGAAACTAGGGCCCTGAAAGGGGATGACCATAACCCTAGATATCGGTTTGCTGAACGGGGAGGATGGGTGGGTCGGTAAGGAATCTATCACTAACTAATGTCTCTTACAGATATATCGTTACACAACTTGTGCATCTGAAAGAGACACGTTAGTGATAGATTCCTTACCTTAGAATAGATACCCCAGCAATACCAACCCCGGTGGTGGGTCTGCAAACCAATAATCACACCAGAAAGTCCTGGAGGATGGAACGGCCAAAGAAGCCATCCGTCCGGACTTGGCTGTCCAGGCAGCAGTGTCTTGCAAACGTGTGCAGCGAGGCCCACGTAGCTGCCTGACAAATGTCCTGCAAGGGCACTCCTCGGCCCAGGGCAGTCGTAGTCGCCGTGGCCCGAGTGGAATGAGCCCTCAGCCCAATAGGAGGTTCCTTCTTGGCCAAGGAGTAACACGTCTGGATGCACAAGATGATCCACCGAGAAATGGTCCGCATGTTCACCGCCCGTCCCTTCTTAGCGCCCACGTAACCAAAAAAGAGTTGGTAATCCACCCGGAGCTGGCATGTGCGATCCGGATAGTTAGAGAGAGCACGTTTTGGGTCCAGACGGTGGAGCCTCTCTTCCTCTTTCCGGGGATGCGGAGGGGGAAAGAAGGTGGGCAAGGTGATGGACTGCCAGATGTGGAAGGCCGTGACAACCTTGGGCAGGAAAGAGGGTCTCGTCCGCAACACAACCTTGTCCGGATGGACAGAGAGGAAAGGAGGTGTGGAAGAAAGAGCCTGGAGTTCACTCACTCTCCTGGCAGAGGTGATGGCAACCAGGAAAGCAGTCTTCAAAGTAAGAAGACGGAGAGGACAGTTATGGAGCGGCTCAAAGGGAGCACATATTAGATAAGTAAGTACAAGGTTCAAGTCCCACTGAGACATCACGAAAGGAACAGGAGGAAACGTGTGCGATGCCCCTCAAAAACCTATTTACAATAGGGGACTTGAACAAAGATGGCTGATCAGGTAGCCTTAAGAACGCGGAAAGGGCAGAAAGGTAGCCCTTGATAGTGCCCAGAGCAGAGCCCTGCTGGGCAAGAGAAGAAGGAAGAGGAGAACCTCAGAAAGGGGGGCAGAGAGTGGATCCACAGCCTTTGCTGTGCACCATGCCACAAATCTGTTCCAACTGCAGGCGTATACCGACTTTGTGGAGGGACGCCTAGATGCCAGAATGACATTACAGACTTCAGGAGGCAAGTCAAATGGCCTCAACTGTCACCGCTCAATCTCCAAGCTTGTAGGTGGAGACTGGACAGGTTCGGGTGGAGGACCGTCCCCTGCTGCTGCGACAGAAGGTCCTCCTGAAGAGGCAGACGAATCGGGGGATCGATAGACATGCGGAGTAGCTCTGGATACCAATATCTTCGTGCCGAGTCCGGAGCCACAAGGATAACCTGGGCCCGGTCGCGCCTGATCTTCTTCAGCACTCTGGGCAGAAGTGGTATAGGCGGAAAGGCGTACTATAGACCGCAACTCCACTCGCGACGAAAAGTGTCTCAGAGCGAGTGCCGCCTTGGAAATTCCAACGCGCAGAACTGATGACATTGCGCGTTCTCTTCTTTGGCGAATAGATCTAACCAAGGCTCTCCCCATTGCTGAAAGAGACCTTGCACCACTTCCGAGTTCAGACGCCATTCGTGATCCATCATGCACCGACGGCTGAGTTTGTCCGCCCTGGCGTTCAGAGAACCTGCCAGGTGTTGAACCACCAGGGTCACGCCCTGATGTTCCAGCCACTGCCAGAGGCGCAGAGCCTCCTGGCATAGGGTCCACGACCCCACCCCGCCCTGTTTGTTGCAGTACCACATGGTGGTGGTGTTGTCCGTGAACACCTGCACTACACTCCCCCTGACAGAGGGGAGGAATGCCTTCAGTGCAAGTCGGATCGCCCGCAGCTCCAGAAGGTTGATTTGGAGCTGGGACTCCGCCGGAGACCAGAGGTCTCTGATCTCCGCCTCTCCCATGTGGCCCCCCTAGCCCTGGAGGGACGCGTCCATCACAACTACGTGCTCCGGTTGGGGTAGGGAGAGGGATCTGCCGCTGACCCAATCGCGATCCGTGAGCCACCACTGCAACTGTCTTGCAGTGCCCTCCGAGATCAAGACATGGACGGACAAGTTACCCTGATGCTGGGCCCACTGAAACTTCAGGTCCCACTGCAGAGCCCGCATCCGCCACCGGGCGTGATGCACCAGAAGGATGCAGGAGGCCATCAGCCCCAGAAGCCGCAGCGTCAACCTGACCGAGACTCGGGATAAAGGCTGAAAGAGCGGAATCAGAGCCTGAATATCCTGAACCCGCTGTTCGGGAGGATAAACCCGAAACTGCGCCGAGTCTAGAACCGCTCCGATGAAGAGGAGCTTCCGAGAGGGACACAGGTGTGACTTCGGCATATTGATGGAGAACCCCAGCAGGTGCAGGAGATCGGCCGTAGTCTGGAGGTGGCGGACGACTGTCTGGGGCGAGCCCGCCTTCAACAACCAGTCGTCGAGGTAGGGGAAAACCCCTAACTTGCGCAGATGAGCTGCGACCACCGCTATCACTTTTGTGAACACCCATGGGGCGCTGGTAAGGTCGAAGGGGAGCACGATAAACTGAAAGTGCTCGTGACCTACCATGAACCGCAGGTAACGCCGGTGGGCCGGCAAGACGGGGACGTGGAAATAGGCGTCCTCTAAGTCCAACGCTACCATCCAGTCTCCTGGGTCCAGGGCAGCTAAGACCTGAGCCACAGTCAGCATCTTGAACTTCTCCTTCCGGAGGAAGCTGCTGACGTACCGTAGGTCCAGAAAGTAGTGGGAGTAACAACCACACCCTACTTCTGGCCCAGGAACGCGCTCAATGACCCCCTTGGCCAGGAGGGCCGTAACTTCCTCTTGCAGAAGTCGCAAGTGATCCCCCAACAAGCGGTGGTATTGCGGTGGCATGGCTGGAGGGGTCGTCTCAAAGGGGAGGGAGTAGCCCCTTTGGACGATTTGCAGCACCCACCTGTCCGACGAGACAGTGCGCCAGTGGAAGAGGTGATGGCGAACCCTGTCCCCCACTGGTGTCACATGGGCCTGAAAGCACGGACTAGGAGGGTTTTGATGCGGGTGCTGCAGGGGAAGGTGTGGACTGGCCTCGCCGTTGTCCCCAACCGCCGCCACGGTGGTTTCCACGGCCGCCACCGCGCTGTGTAGCATTCTGCGGTGCGTGGCTGACAGCACGTGTGGGAGCGCCCCATCCTTGGCCACGAAAGGAGCGAAAGGCACCCGACGGCCATCAAACGGCATGTCCTGAAGTGTGGCCTGGACATCGGCCAAAAAGTTGGCGGACCTCAACCAGGCATGGCGTGCTCAGGGACCGGAAGGTATGGGGTAGGTGGCGACGCCTGCGACTCCGGCGGATACGCGTGGGTGGTGTCACCCGAACCCCTGGCCACGTCGCGCGAGCATCGGGGTGGGTCGGAAGAACGATGACGTCTCTCCGACCTCTCATACCTCTTACCTGAGGACCTGGATCCTGAAGACCGATGCCGACTCTCGGAGCTACGAGGGCTCCGACCCCGCGACCGGTCCCTCGACAGCCTGTGGGACCGGGACCTGGAACGGTGCGGGCCGACTGCCGGAGCTCCAGTCGCTTGCAGGACCGCTCCCGCCTAGCCTTAGACGTCAGGGCCCGGCAGTCGGAGCAGGTGCGGTCGTCGTGGTCGAGGCCTAGACACTGAAAACACTGGCAATGGGGGTCGGTAACCAACATTAGTCGGCTGCACTTGGAGCAGGGTTTGAACCCGGGCATCTCTACCGGCACCGTAGGAGTCGAGAGACTCGAGAGAAAAATTATCAAAAAGATCAAAAAGTTTAGTCAAAAAATGACTAAGGGGTAGAGCTTCTCCGGATCTGCGATAGCTGGCGCGGAAAAAAAGAAGAACTGACGTCAGCGCGCGAGGGCGGCGTCTAAGTACTCAGACAACATCATTCCGGCGCTAACGACGCCGACGACGGATGCGGAGCCGCGTACAACGCCTGCCGGCACACAGGGGTATTGCGACACGGAATTTTCCGGATCCAGTCTGACGCCTGGGGATATTCTAAGGTAAGGAATCTATCACTAACGTGTCTCTTTCAGATAGGGAGGGTACCCACCCTAAATTGGTGGTACCATTTCCTGTCACTAGGTACCGTAATAAAATCCCAATACCTTTCAAAGACAGAAGTGGGTTTGGTCTCCAAGAAATCTCTTGACAAAGAGGGCCTGGTTAAAGACATAAAACGTTTCATGGTGACCATATTCCAATATAGCTCCTAGAAATCCTTTCGAGACGGAAACACAGTATCTGCAGGATTTTGCCACAAAGAGTTAAGGCCCATGTCATAATAGGTGGCCTTTACCTGCCTTAACCATGAGATTTTACCCGCACTATCGGCATCCCTGATCTCAAGTAGAGCTTGTGCATACTAGACGAGCTTGGGGGTAACCCAGAGCATCCTCCAGTAGGCCACAGGTCTATAGCATGCCACGTCCTCTAGGAACTGGCAACCCAGATCGTAATAGAGGGGTAATAATGGAGTAGATTGAAGGAGGCCTGTTATAACCCCTCATGAATTTGTGTTGGGAAGTCGTTAGTGCCACTAGATTACTAAAGCCCCATAATTCGGCCCCATACAGGACAGAAGTTGTAATTTTTGAGTTGTACATTTTTAACACTGGCAAAATCGGTTTCGTATAGGAAAGGCGCTTTTCTTTTAACAGGGCACCAGATAATTGTGCGTGTTTAAGTACCAACTGATCTACATGCGAAATCCAATTTAATTTACATCCTAACGGGATACCCAAGTACGTAAAAACTTTGGTCTGCTCAAGTGTGGCTTTGTTCATGGTTACCCTCTCTTTTACAATCTTTTGTTTATGTAGCACCATGAACTTAGTCTTGTCCACATTAATTATAAGGCTGGCAGAAAACCTCAAATCTCGCAATCGCCATCTGCAGGCCTCGTTCCGTTTTGGAAATTAACAAGGTATTGTCTGCAAACATTAGCAGAGGGATCCTCCTACCATCAAGTGTGGGGGCATCAGTGAGGTGATCTAAAAAGTACTGGGTCACCCTATTAATATACAGGGAAAATAGTGTTGGTGCCAGTACACACCCCTGTCAGACCCCTTTGACGATCGGAAATCTGTCTGTGACTTTCCCTTGCTGACCCCAGCGAATTTGTGCAAAATTCGCATCATGGAGTTTAATTAAAAAGGCCAGTAGATCCAAAGGCATGCCCTGTTCCGCAAGGACACTCCACAACTTGGCAAGCGGAACTAAGTCAAATGCCGACTTGAGATCTACAAATGCGGCATATATTCTACTTCCTTTAAGGATCACCATGCGCCAATAAATTAAAACAAATCTAAAAACCTGGTCTATTGTGCTTGTATGTGAGCGGAACCCAGCCCGTAAAGGTGAGAGGATATCGAACTTTTCGATCCAACCTGCAATTCTACTCAGCACGAGCCTAGCAGTCACCTTCTGGATACAGTCAATTAAACTTATAGGCCTATAATTGCCAGGATCTGAACGATCCCCTTTTTTAAAAATCGGCGTAAAAACCACGCCCATCCGTGATTCAGGTATGGGAGAACCACTTGCAATGGCATTCACTAGAAGCTGGATGTAGGTTACCCACAGAACCTTATTATACAAGAACAGGTCAGCAGGAACACAGTCAAGCCGGGGCGCTCTTCCACTCGGTACAGTGTTGAGTGCAGTGTCAACTTCCTGCTTAGTAAAATGCAAGGGGGGATTGCCAACATGGTTGATGGGGGGACCTCCAGATAGTTCACATTTTTGAGCATTATTGGCGAACTGTGTCTTAAAATGTGAAACCCAAAGTTCGGGTGCTACATGATTGGATGGCGGTTGGCTGGGCTTTCCCTTGCCCCACTTGACCAGATGCCAAAATACAACCATGTTCCTGTCTTTACTAGCATGGTAAAGCTCTTTCCAATATTGCTCGTCCCATTCCCTTTTGGCCTTGTGTTGCGCTAACTTGTACTCCACCATCGCATTTTTGATCATATCCCTGTTTTTAGATCTTATCGCCATTGCTAGTGCTTTGTAGGCCTCCCTGCATGATTTCCCATACCATGAATCAACCGATGCTTTGGCATAATTTTGCGATTTTTGAATGCTAGTTATAAAAAAGCCCTTCAGCTTGTTAAAAAGTTCAATATGAATGGAAGTGGCATTGGACTTATTTTCCAGTTGTATAAAACAATTTTGGAGGACCAGCTGGTTGATAGCCTCTAACTGAACCTCTTTATTTAATAGATTCGACCATTTTACTCTCCTGGTATCATTACTTAGATGTAATTCTACACCCGCATGAGGGTCAACTACAACGTGACTTTCTACTAGGTGAAATGATAAAACCAGGGGATTATGATCACTTTCCACCCTTTCCAAGACAATCATTTCTATCACATTAGGCCAATATTCCTTGTTGAGGAGTATATAGTCTATACGACTACATCGCAGCCCGCTACTATAAGTGGGAGAGCTCTGCTTATCTGATTTCGTCCTCCCATTAACCGCCCTTAATCCATGCTCCAGACAACGCGTTTTTAACTGTAAAGCAGCATCCGTCCATTTCCTGATGGGGGTTAATGTTAGTTGCGGGATGTCCCATTGCAAATCCTCCACGAGGCCTAGGTCTACATCATTAGTGTCTAGTAGTTCAAAGGAACAGTTCAAGTCACCGGCGACTAATATATTTCCCCCTCCTTTATACTGGTCGAGATAGGAATCATGAGGAGCGACAGTATCTGAGGCTTTCCCTCTGGCCATCCCTCTAGCATTAACGTTAAAAAGTATAAGGTCCTCGACATCAGGGACCTTTATCTTAATTATTAAAATATAATTACTATCAGTCTCCAACTGCTGTACTTTATACCTGTCATTCTGTCTCACCCAAATAGTTAATCCCCCCATAAGTCTCCCCCTTTGACCAGCAATAGCAGGTTTGAAAAAAATTAAATAGCCTAGTCTGAACTCGGGGTCCACTGACCATGTTTCTTGAAAAGCCAGAATTTCATTGGTTTCAATGAAAGATAACCAGTCTGATGACAATAATTTATTCTTCAGCCCAGCAATATTCCAGGAGGTTAGGGCAAGGTTTGGTGGCCCGGTACTAGATTTGGCACATGTATGTAACCAATTATCCCCAGGTGCTGCTCATTTATCGATTGCATCAGCCAATGGGATAATTTCTTCGTGATATGTCTTAATAGAGCTATCGTCTAACTCAAAGGTATTCTACTCTAATATTTGGATCTTCCGGGGCAGTATTTGTTGCAAAAGGGGGACCTCCTAGGTCCTGGATGTTTAGTTTAGGACCAGGCTCTCCCATGTCCCTTATAACTAGATCTGCAGAAGTAAAATGATTGGATCTGGGACCCAGTCAATCATTTTCCTCCAGTGAGCTAAGTGCCTCATATCTATTAAAGATCGGAACCGCACAATTAGTGAGGCCTAGCGAATGCTCCGGTATCCTATGTGTTGCCCCTCTGAAATTTATGCTTGATTGATAAAAATACCCCAGCGGGAGGACGTTAATAGCATCTTTACATATTGCAAAAGAAGCTGCCCATTCTAGGATACACCGAACCATACTTGGTGACCTGAAACTTAAAACTACACTGTCCCCAGACAGGCCTTTTTCAGATTTACCCACCCAGGCGACCCTTCTAACCATCCTGAATTCAGCAAACAGATGGCTTCCAAGCCCAGTTCTTAGATTCAGGAAATGAAGGGCCTTGTTCTTAAGTGAGGACCAATGTTCCTCCTCATGGGGTTTCAATCTCGAGACGTTAGCCAACACCATGGTATGGGGTGAAGCCTCAGGCGGAAGATCGAGCAAGACATTAATCAGGTTATCCCCTCCCTCGCCCTGTAGTCTCCCCACTGGGCCTTTTGGCCCTTCCTTGCATGTTTGTGGGCCATTATGTGCTGGTATAGTTGAAATAGGAGGAGTCGAAGGGCACGCTAGGGGGAGTAAAGGGAGTGTGGATGCGACACTGCTCGTCGTGGTAACCCAGATGTGTTTCCCACCTGACTAGCCCCCCATAGCCTCGAGGTGGCTATTCCCAGGATGGAGGGATGGGACTAGTTATATGGTCCTCTATTTTAATTAATCTCTGATCTATTGCAGCTAGTCTAAGCATAAGAGGATCAATCAAGGCTAACAATTTAGCTTCCATCCATTTCAAAAAGATATCTTGAGCCTCTGTGGAATCTAAATGATATGACCCCGATGGAGTATGATCTTTATTTACTGCACCCACTCCAGTATATTCAGACTCGGCAGGTGGAGCTGAAATCCCTCCCCTCACTGGACCACACTCTTGTTCTTAGCCTGCTTTGATACCTGGAGGCTGGCTTTAGGGGCACTATGCGCTTTCCTTTTCTTTGCTTGAACATTGCTTCGGGGGGCTGCTGCTAACTTTTGCTGCCTGGTAAGCACATTAGTAGGAGTAACTGGGGGTGAAGAAGATATGCTATCCCCCATGCAAAAATTTAAGGAGCCTAGCTGAGGGCTGCCTGTTGTCACTAATGATGGTGGAGGACATGGAGTTGGGGCAGCAGGTTGTTCTAGTAAGGGAATTTGCCCTATGAATGAGCAAAAGGGGTCCAATGAGAGCCTCCTTTCGGTTAGCTAGATCTCGTGTATTAACACGGATTCCGCCCGACTAAGGAAGGCAATTAAGATCCCTACCACTCCCACCCTCGCCCCCCCTTTGCGCGCGGTCTTACTCATACCCAAACTAAGTAGCTACAAACAGTTATATAAAAAGTAAGAAAAAGGATCAGCTTATTAAAACAATGCTGTTCCTTAAACAAACTAATACACCCCCCTTCAGTTCAAGTCCAGTAACACAAGCTTACGTAATGTCCCGGAGTCAATGTTGGAGGGGTAGCCCAGCCCGGCCTCTTTCGGTCGCTGACGGGCCTGCCCTCGGCCCAGGCACGCCCGCACACGTCCCGCACTGCGGGAGCCGTTGTACGCTTAAGAGGCGCCTCCTGGCGCTTCTCTGTGACGCAAGATACATGCGCCACACAGGGAACGCCGGGAAATGGTGTCCGGGAGGCGGGAGCAGCGTACAGGCAGTGTGAGGGCAGGCAAAGCGTTGCGGTCCCCTCCAACAGTTCTGGACAGCACAGCAGTGGCAGGTAAGTTTTCAAAAAAAGGATTTTCCAACCCGCGCTGCGGGAGCCCTTGCGCGCTTAAGATGCGCCTCCTGGCGTTTCCCTGTGACGCAAGATACACGCGCCACACAGGGAACGATAAGAAATGGTGTCCGGGAGGCGGGAGCAGCGTACGGGCAGCGTGAGGACAGGTAACGCTTTTTTGTCCCCTCCGACCGTTCTGGACAGCACAGCAGTGGCAGGTAAGTTTTCAAAAGAAGGATTTTCCAACTGAGACATTTGAATTTTCTCACTCTGAGCCTTTCCTGCCCAATCAACTGTTTCAGCAGGACCTCGGCCAATGGCTATTCAAGTTCAAGAGGACTTCGCCGGACGCAGTCTGCAGCCTTGCTCCATTGGAAGATTTTGACTTCTATTTTAGAGACTTAGGGCCAGATGTAGGTAAACTCAATTTACCTATTCTTAAATACCGAATTTTACCGATTAAGTATTTAAGAATAGGTAAATGGGATGTAGATAATTTTTTGGTAAAAATTACCGAATCGGTAATATTCGGTAATTAAGAATTGGTATTTACCGATTCGGTATTTACCGAATCGGTAAATACTGATTCAGTAATTCCCATTCATTCCTATGGGCCTGGAGGCCTATAGGAATGAATGGGAATTATCGAATCGGTAAATACCGAATCGGTAAATACCGAATCGGTAATAGGGGGAACCCTTTCAAGGGTGGCAGGGTGTTACATTGACACCCTGTTGCACCCCTGAATAGTGCATGGGTGCACATGTGGCACACATACATGCCCTAACTAAGGGCATGTATGTCTGCCACAGGGCACTGAATAAAAAGCAAAACATTGCTTTTTAAAAGGAATTTGTTATTTACCACCAACTAAATGTTGGTGGTAAATAACGAATCCTTAAATGTAAGAAGCACTCACTTGAGTGCTCCCTACATTACAGATTCGGTAATTTACCGAATCGGTATTTTAAGAATTCGGTAATTTACCGATTTCTTGAATTATTGATTTGGTAAATTACCGAATCCTGAAATGTGGCCTCCTACATCTGAAAAGCCTAATACCGGTCAGTAACGGCCGAAATTCGGTAATTTCGGCCGTTACCGACCGGTATTAGGCTTCCTACATCTGGCCCTTAATCATTACGTTTTTTACCCTGACAGCCCTCTTTGGTTATATGACCTAAGCTCAATCATGTTCAAACTGTAACAAAGCCTAGGTCCTGTGACTTCTGAATGACTCTCTACTTTTTCTGGGCAAATTTTTCCCTTTAGATTCCAACATTCAGATCTTTGGTTCGCTTATTGGATTTTGGTGTCATTTTTTTTTTGATACTGCTACATACTTTACAAAATTTCCCTTAAGTTAAGACTGTCTGCTCTGTGCCATAGCTCCCAGTGGATGAGCCCAAGTTTATTTATTGAAGTTCTTACTTGCACCTAACAGGATTTTTGGCTTATTACTTAAGAAGGACTCACATCCTCCCCAACTAATAACACATTTTCTTGCAGTTACTAAAGTGTGATATTTGCCCTGACTGTGGCAGCAATCTCAAAATGGTAATACCTTTCTAAGACAGCCGTAATACTCAGTGCTGAGGCTGAACTCTACAGCAGTCTTCAAATAGTAGCACAGTAAGATAGCCACCATAACCAACAGCAATCTATGGATGTTGGCAGCCCACAACGCAGCACCACCTGAACAACGGAGAGGGTAAATTCCTGCAAAGTACTCCCATGCAGTGCCAGACAGGGGCCACGGTGCGCTGCGTTCTCATCGGCTGCAATCTTGGAGGAGAATTTTGACAATCAGAACTGCAAAGCAGGCACACAAAATGCCCAGTGGCATGACTGACATTACCTACTCCTAAAGGCTGAATGAGGCTCACAAAAAGCCCTTCTCTATGTACTGACAGACAGCTGAAGCTGAATTGTACTACACCTAAAACTACACAGTTGAACAAAAATGCATAGAAGAATATTACAAATTGAACAAGGGAGAGAAACAGGATGTCTGCAGTCACAAGGCTTCTGATCTCATTACTTAATGCTGAATTATCAAAGTGTACCAGAATTTGTTTCATCTGGCACTCTTGTAGTCAGGTTCCCATCCTTTGGGGCCTAGAAGGAGCTTCTAGGAGGAATACAAAGCTAAAACCCAGGTCAGTGATGAGTTTGCTGAAATCATTGATCAATATTTTATAAACAGATATTCTAGGAAGTCGAAAGTATTGGCATCATGGGTCCAACATGGAGCAGGTATTAACTCTTGAGGACTTAACTTCAGACCCTTTTACCCTTCCTTGCAGGGTATCCCAGGGCTCCTCGTGGAGTCCGAACCTATTTAAAGCGTTCATCGAACTCATCCGCGAAAGTGGCTTTTCAGTATTCTCCTATGTTGATGACACCAAGATAGTTGAATCAGTCCATTCCCAATCAGAAAAAGTAGGCTAACAATTCAATATCTGCATGGGTAACATCAGTGACTGGATGCAGAAGAACGGTTTGAAACTAAATTCCGAAAAGACTGCGGTGTTACTTTTTGGCAACAACACCTCTTTTTGGAACACCAACTGGTGGTCCCCCAACCTTTGGTCTCTGCCATCTCTGGTCCAGAAGGCGAGAAATTTGAGTGTTACTTTTGACATCAAGCTAGTATTTACGGATCACATCAAGCAAGTGACATTTTCCTGTTTTCTCACTTTGAAAATCCGAACAAGAATGTTCCCCTTCCTTCCAATAGAGTTGAGGAAAACAGTTATAAATGCCTTAGTAGTTTCCTAACTAGATTATTGTAACACACTATATGTAGGGTCCCAAATTCACCTACAAAACAAATTCAAGACCCTTCAAAACGCTGCAGCCGTGAACTGATGAATTGGCCAAAATTCTGCACAATTTCCCATACCATTAAGGAACTGTACTGGCTTCCAATCAGGGCGCAAATCCAGTTTAAAGCCCTGTGCTGGGCTCATAAGGCCCAGCAAGGTTGGCCCCCTCTTTTTTCAAAAGACTTTCAAATAGTACTTACCTACTCGCTCCAGGCAGTCTATCACGGCAGAACAGGTAATCATCTCCAGAATCATGAAGGCACATTTTGGGGGGAAGCTTTTCCTACTCAACATGCAAATGGTGGAATTTGATGCCTGACCATCACAGAGCGCAGCCTAACCTCCTAAAATTCACAAAGCAACTAAAACCCTGACTTTCTCGTACCATCGCCAAAAACTGCTTTTCAGCCACCACCGTCCTTAGGTTTTATGTCTGATACTAGCGCCAATACGGCAAATAGTGTTCACGCCCTTTACAAAATTTTTAACATACCATAGGAAGTACAATAAAGAATACTCATAATGCCAAAGCAGAACAAATTAAAGAAAAAGGACTTACCTCCAGCCCGCACCCAAGGCAGGGCTGCTGTCTCTATGCACTGTGACACTAGAGTCATTTAGTGTTAGTTTTTCCACAGCACTTTTTAAATTGTTATATTCAGACTGGTCTGTTGGAAACATGCCTATAAAAAAAGGCAATGAAAAGAAAGGCAAAACCTGATAAAGCACAACAATACATCAGATAATGTTTTTGCCAGGTAATCACGGAAGGAGAGAAATTATTTATGAATTTCAGAATATAACTATGCTTTGATCACAATACTTAAATAAAGGTAATAGATCAGTGCAAGCGTGGGATTTATGAATAGAATAGCCACAGAAAGATTCCAATGTGACGTTGTGTTCAAACCTGACAAGAGGCAGAGCAGTCCAAGGTCTACTCAGGGAAGATGGTGAGGGCTAGCACTCTAGTCCTTAGGCCCGAAACAAACAATACTGAATAAATCTGTGTCCAATCAGTACATTTATTTATATAAAGAAAAAGTACTTTATTGCACCCACACTACTTAAACAGAACACATTAATTCCTAAATACGTACATGATGGGATATGGGTCTCCTCAAGTATTTCCACCCAACATATAGCATCTCAGCAAGCTTCGAACCCTAAAACCACAAAAACCACCAACATACCCGTAACACAATATGATTAGGTGTAGATACTTAACTCAGGCCTACTGGCTTTGTCAGGGTACTGCCACAGCAATAAAAGTAGAAAAGTGACCTTACAGTGACATTCTGTAATATAAGGAAAATGCTACTTACCAGTATGCATCTGTTCTTGGCATGTAGAGCTGCAGGTTTACACACTGTGCATAGAGGGCCACCTAGTGTTGGGCCTGGATGTTTGCAGTTTGTTTTTGTTGTAGAAAAGTCTTTGGAAGTCACAGGATAGGTGACTCCTCCTTTGCATCAAACAGCGCATGGGCATCGGCTCCATCCCCAGATTGTTTTTCGCCAGTAGGGAAGTGATGGAGTCCTACAAGAAAGTAGTAATGTCCATGTAATTTGTATCTAATTAAGATAATACTGGAACAGATAAAGGTAGCCGGGGAGGTGGGTGGGCGTGTGTAACTCTGCATCTCTACATGTCAAGAACAGATGCATACTGGTAAGTAGCATTTTCCGTTCGAGGCATATGAGCTGCAGACTACACACTGTGCATAGATTATATAGCAGTACCCACCTTTAGCGGCGACCACCAGTATCTGTTGCAGTTGTTTGAAACAGGGTTTTTAGTACAGCCTGGCCGCATGTTGCTTGTTGTTTAGTTTGCACATCTACACAATAGTGTTTTGTGAATGTGTGCGGTGTAGACCATGTAGCTGCTTTGCATATAACTAGGGGAATGTTCCCCAAAAATGCCATTGAAGCCCATATTTTTCTTGTAGAATGGACTATGCAAGGAATAGATAACGTCCGTTTAACTTTGTGGTAACAGATTTGTATGCATTTCACAATCCACCTAGCTATCGCAGATTTTGATATGGGGTTACCTTTATGTGGTGGTGAAAAAGACACAAAAAGTGGTTTAGTTTTATGAAAAGTTTGTGTCCTTTAAATGTAGTAAAGCAATGCTCTTTTGACATCCAATGTGTGAAGATCTCTTTCTGCGACTGTTTGTGGCTGCGAGAAAAATACGGGCAGCTCAACAGACTGATTCAGATGGAAGGGTGAAATGACTTTTGGAAGGAATTTAGGATTAGTACGTTGAACCACTTTATTATGATGCATTTGCCGAAAGGGCTCTTGTATGGTAAATGCTTGTAGTTCACTAACTCTTCTGAGAGAAGTAATAGCTACTAGGAAAGCTACTTTCCAAGTTAGGAATTGCAATTCACATTTATGTAACGGTTCAAAGGGGGTCCCATTAACCATGTGAGAACAATGTTTAAGTTCCACACTGGTGAAAGTGGTGTTCTGGGAGGGATTATTCTTTTGAGTCCTTCCATGAAAGCCTTTATGGTAGGTACTCTGAAAAGAGATAGATGGTGTCTATTTTGTAAGTATGCTGCAATGGCCGCACGGTGCAGTCTGATGGACGTGTACACTAATATACACTTTTTGAAGGTGTAATATGTATCCTATGATGTGTTGAATAGACACATCTAAAGGATTGATGTGGTTGTTTTGACACATATATTACGAACCGTTTCCACTTAGCTGCATAACATGCTCTAGTGGTGGGACGTCTAGCTTCTTTAATAACGTTCATACAGTCTGGAGGGAGGTTAAGGTAACCGAACTCTATGACTTCAGGAGCCAGATCGCAAGGTTGAGCTGCGCTGGGTCCGGGTGTCTGATCTCTCCATGGTTCTGTGTTAATAGGCGTGGAGATAGGCTTAGTTTCTGGTGTGGTATCACAGAAAGTTGCAGCAGCGTGGTGTACTACGGTTGTCTGGCCCAAGTTGGAGCAACTAGAATAAGTGTTAGGGAATGTTGCTGTAGTCTGCATACCACTAACGGAAGTAGTGGGAGAGGAGGAAAAGCGTACGCAAATTTTCCGGACCAGTTCATCCATATCGCATTGCCTTTGGACAGTGGGTGTGGATATCTGGCGGCGAAGTTTGGGCATTTTGCGTTTTCGTGGGTGGCGAAGAGGTCTATCTGAGGTTGACCCCACAGTTGAAAGAACGGTTGAAGAACTTGTGGATGAAGTTCCCACTCGTGTTTCTGCTGTGTCTGTCGACTTAACAGATCTGCCATGGTGTTTTGTACTCCTGGAACATGTTGGGCTAAGAGGAAGATCTTTAGTGGTATAGCCCATCTCCATATCTGCTGCGCTAACTGAGAGAGCTGCAGAGAGTGTATCCCCCCTTGTTTGTTTATGTAATACATTGCTGTCATATTGTCCGTGTGGAGTAAGACAGCTTTGCCTGATGCTTTTGGAATGCTTTCAGGGCTAGAAATACAGCTAGTAACTCCAAGTGGTTGAAGTGGAGTAACTTTTGTTGCGGTGTCCACCTTCCTTGCATGTGTGCTGCAGTAGGTGAGCTCCCAAGCCGGGGAGCGATGCATCGGCTGTTATGACTATTTGAGGAACTGGCTCTAGAAACGGTCGGCCTTTTGAAAGGTTTTTGGTGTTCCACCAATGCAGAGAACGATGAGTCCGACTGTCTACCAACACTAGGTCTGTTAATTGACCGTGAGCCTGGTTCCATTGTTGTGCTAAGCACTCTTGAAGTGGACGCATTTGTTGTCTTGCGTGAGGTACTATGAATATGCAAGATGCCACCATTCCTATGAGGTGCATGAACACTCGAGTTGGAAGCGAGTGTTGCAGTTTGAATTTTGTTAGGAGAGTTTGTACACTTGTTATCCTGGCTGAAGAGGGATACGCTAGTGTTAATTGGGTGTTTATTGTAGCGCCCAGATATTATTGTACATGTGACGGTTGCAGATGTGACTTGGTGTGAGTTACTGTGAATCCCAAGTCGTGGAGCAGTTGAATTGTGGCGTGAGTGTGTTGTACACACTGGCTGTATGAGCTGGCTTTTATGAGCCAGTCGTCTAGATATGGGAAGACGTGAATATGCTGTCTTCTTAAGTGTGCTGCAACTACTGCTAGGCATTTCGTAAACACCCTTGGTGCTGTTGTGACTCCGAATGGGAGTACTTTGAATTGGTAGTGCTGACCGTCTAGTACAAATCTGAGATATTTTCTGTGCACTGTGTGGATAGAGATGTGGAAGTAGGCGCCCTTGAGATCCAGAGTGACAAGGAAGTCGCCTTGTAAAAGGAGCGGAAGGACCTGTTGAAGTCTGACCATTTGAAAGTGGTCTGACTGTATGTACAGGTTTAGGGGTCTGAGGTCTAGGATAAGCCTTAGTGATCCGTCCTTCTTTGGGATTAAGAAATGCAGGGAGTATACTCCTTTGTTTTGCTGATGCATTGGAACTATTTCTATTGCATTTTTCTGCAGGAGGGATAGAACCTCCTGTCTGAGCAGTATCAGATGTTCTTGTGACATTGGACGCTGTCTGGGTGGTATGTTTGGGGGGGTAGATGTTAGGTCGAGACAGTAACCTGACTGAATTATTTGTAGGACCCACCTGTCTGATGTGATGTTTTCCCAGGCTGTTAGGTATTTTTGTAGTCTTCCCCTGACATAAGTGGAATGGGGCGGGGGAAGGGGAGGGAAGTCATTGGGCAGGGGTGGAAGCAGAGCGGGAGTTGTTGTTTTTCCCTCTGCCCTTATTGTTGTTACCTCTGTAACCACCTCTTTGGTAGACCCTACTATAGGTGGATTGTGTGGGGGCTTTGTAAGAGGTAGAAGGTGTGTCTGAAGAGTTTCTCTTGTGGCGCCTCTGTAAAATGAGCAGCAAAATGAGTGTTTGGGAGCCTGCAACTGCAGGGCTCCCATAGATTTGGCTGTATCTGTATCCTTCTTCATCTTTTCAAGGGATACGTCTACATTAGGTCCGAATAAGTGTTGCTCATCAAAGGGCTGGTTAAGTATAGCACTTTGGACTTCATGTTTGAACCCTGAAATACGTAGCCATGCGTGTCTACGTAGCAAAACACTGGTGTTAATTGCTCTTAAGGCAGTGTCTGCTGAATCTAATGCACAACAAATAGAGGTGTTTGTAATATTTTTTCCCTCTTGGATAAGCTCATTTGCTCTATCTTTATATCTATCAGGGAGGTGCTGCATTAATGATTCTAATTCATCATAATGTGCCCTGTCATATCTTGCCAATAGTGCTTGCATATTGGCAATACGCCACATGTTTGCTGCCTGAGACGCCGCCTTTGACCTGATGCGTCAAGGAGCTTAGACTCTTTATCTGGTGGGGGAGCTTCACCTGATGTTTGTGAATTTTCTCTTTTGCGTGCATTAGAGACCTCAAGAGAGTCTAATGGTACTGGGCCTTTAATATATGCTGGATCTGAAGGGGCAGCTTTATATTTTTTCTCTATGCGTGGGTTGATGACCCGCGTTCTAACTGGGTCTTTGAAGACTTCAGGAGCATGCTTAATAACTCCCTTAAGCATGGGTAAAATTGACGAGGATTTGGGGAATTATCAAAAGTATCCATTAGGAAGTCTTCATCTACAGGGTGAGTGTGCATGTCCACCACATGGTATTGTGCAGCCATGTGTACTAGCTGATTAAATCCCATAGTGTCTTCTGGTGGGGAAGGCCTAGAGGGATATATGCCATCTTGAGGGACGTTAGGGACGTCTGGGGTGTTGTAATCATCCCATGGGTCAGGTGAGCCTGGAGGAATAGAGGGATTATCTGCACCACCTCCTGTATCGTCAGAGCTATCATCCCTGTTGTCATCATCTGGTATGATAGAAAATGTAGGGAAGTGCTGTGGTAGCGGAGCAGGTGTTGATGGCATAGGTGGAGGAGTAGGGGAGGGGATCCTTAGAGGATCTTTGGATGAGGAGCCGGTGCAGGTGTATCCAGTGGTCGTTTTTTTTAACTAAGGGTTAGTCGACCAGTGGTTGGATCTTTAACAAGAGTCTTTTGTGCAGGGTCTGCATGAAATAAGTCCTCTGCAGTAGCCTGATTTTTTGGTGCGGAGGGAGTTCTTGGCACCGAACTGGGGGCTTCTTTTTGCTTTGAAACGTGTTGTTTAGTAGTGTCTTTTGGCTTCGGTGCTTTTTTCGGCTCCAATGAATGTTTCGGCTCCGTTGGATCCAAAGGTTTTTTCGGTTCTGATGGATTTTTCGGACCCGATGATTTTTACGAATCCGAAGCATGTTTGCTTGGGTCCGATTTGGGTTTAGGTGCTGAGGGACTAGCAGTCGGCTTCGGTGCCGATTGTTTGGATGTCGGCGTGGCGGCCGATAACTTTTTCGGTGCCGGTAGGTGTGTGCCGGCACCGTTGGCAGACAGACTCGAGCCCGAGTCGCCAGAAGGCTTAGTAAGCTTCTTTGCCGGGCCCGAGGGCGGGGCAGTGGAAGCAGTGTCCCGGTGTGCACCCAAGGGCGAGGGTGTGACCGAAGCCTTTTTGGAATGTGTCGAGGAAGGGTTGGGGTAGACGGTCTTACTTACGACCCGCTGTGCTGGAGTGATGTCCTCGACTTCGGAATCTTCGGCCTCAGAATTGCTGTAGAAGCCATGATGCTCTTGGACGTCGATGCCCTCTTGGAAGATGTCATCTGTAATCAGGGCTGATGAACGAGCCATTGTTCTCCTTGCTCTTCGGTCCCGGATCGTCTTTTTGGAGCGGAAGGAGGCACAAGCTGAACAGTCTCTGGCCTCGTGCTCCGGAGAGAGGTAAAGGTTACACACCTCATGTAGGTCGGTGTGGGGAAACTTCGACCCACATTGAGGACACTTTTTAAATGGGGTCCTTTCCATGAGCTGGAAGTTGAGGCCTAGGTCAACGACCGGAATCAAAGACTTCGAATTTGAAGAGTGGGGTCCACTGGAAACGCGTTCGAAACTATATCGGCTAAGCTGGTGAGGATTGCGCACCGAAGGAAATCGGTTCCAACGCGGAGCGCTGGAAACACATCCGAGCCCGGTGACGGAAAAAAAACAATTTGGGGATGGAGCCGATGCACATGCGCAGTATGATCCAAAGGAGGAGTCACCTATCCTGTGACTTCCAAAGACTTTTCTACAACAAAAACAAACTGAAAACATCCGTGCCCAACACTAGGTGGCCATCTATGCACAGTGTGTAATCTGCAGCTCATATGCCTCAAACACATTGTTTCACAGTCAACATCCTCATTGTCAAAAAGCATTACCATACTCAATATACTGTGCAAATGAGTCTTCCTGGGCCAATCATATAACACCAATAGAGATATAAGGTTCCAAATCAAATTCTCAAACCAGGTTTTTATGGGAGTTGTTGTACTCTTGGTAGCCTCCAACATACAGAATAACATGATGGTGGTGTTATGTTATGTTAGGTTTTTTTTGTAAAGCGCACGTACGCCCGTGGGCTTCATGGCGCTGTTGAAGTAGGAACCTAACACAACAACTTACTGAAAATAAGCCTGTCTGAACAGCCAAGTTTTATAAGAACGTCTAAAAGTTAGAAAGTCTGGGCTGAGCCGAAGGGAAAGTGGTAGGGAGTTCCATAGGACAGCAGCTAAGTAATGGAAACAGCTGCCGCCCTGACGCTTTCTCCTGTAAGAGGGAACAACCAGCAAGTCTTTATTGATGGATCTAAGATTGCGAGTGGGCTTGTATTTGGAGACCAACTGATTGATGAACTGAGGCCCTATGTTTTGTAGACTCTTGTATATGATACAGCCGGACTTAAACATGATTCTTTGAGATACAGGCAGCCAGTGTAATTGTTCTAGGCCAGGCCTGATGGAACACCGCCTAGGTTGTTTAAGAACAAGTCTGGCTGCCTGGTTCTGCACTAGTTGGAGTCTTTTTAAAAGGCCAGATGGAAGGCCCAGGTACAGACTATTAGAAAAGTCCAGCCTGGAGAGTACCAGTGCGATGGTGACCTGGATAAGGGCTGAGTATGTCAGAAATTGTGCAATCTTTTTTATTTTCCTAATCTGGTAAAAACTAGCAGAAACAACTGCTCCGACTTGAGCTTTTAATGAAAGATCCGATGCAAGTGTAACACCCAAGCTCTTCACTGAAGAAGCAGGGACTGGGGCAGGACCAAGGCTCAAAGGCCAATAATGAGGGCCCCAGCTGATACTGCTGTCCCCGGGAAGAATTAACTCGGTTTTACCCGGGTTGAGCTTGAGGTGGTTTAAGCTCATCCAGCGTTGTATCATAAGCATAGTTTGGTGAAAGTGGGCGACTATCCTTCCCAGGACAATACAAAAGAAAATATGCAAATTTCAAGCCTGCGACAGTTGCTTATAGGGCAATCCTCTGGCAAGCTTGTAGGGGCATTTTCCCTTTTGGTCTTCAGGAGGGCATCTGCTGCCTCCTTGTTGGGGGCTGCAAGGGAGCCACAAGGCTCTTTACCCCTGGTGCTGCTGTTTGCAGACCGCTGGGTAGCTGACTTATCATTCACCTTGCTGGCAGCTGTGAGAAGGTCCCCCAGGGACAGTCAATCTCCCCTATCGCTCGAGGAGTTTTTATTCTATACAAAGGGGAATGCCACATGAGGCAAGGGAGATTCAGAAAGTCCTGTTCGGTCCAATTGCAGAGTGTCTCAGCACTACAGACAAAGGTCCAATCTTTGCCAGAGTCCTGAAAATGTATCTCTTCTCTCTCTTCCCTCCAAAACTCCAAAGAAGAACCCCTCCAGGGATTGACTCCAGATCTCTGGCTGCCTAGTGCAGTGTGAAATGGTCACCAGAATATTCAGATTCTTCCTTTAATCTTTTGTCTACCAGGGACAGGAGTAATCAGTGACAAATGGCCCTCTTGTGCCGAGAAAGCTTTGTTCCCCCAGCCAGCAAGCTAAGTAATTAACTAGTCCCAGCATAGCCATAAATGTTAATTAGGGAACTGGCTCCATGAGTTATGAAAAACTGGAAGTGTCATTAGGGGGTGCAGATATGTTATGTTATGCAGAATTATAGAGCACACTATTATCCAGGGAGGGTATGATGAAACCAATATCATATTTATATTGGTGATTCGGGTTTACCATAAAATTGGTGCGTTATCCTAGTCTATAGGTAAAAACGGTGCTTTGGTGTAGATTTCGCTCATTATGTACAATACAGTGAGTCACACACTTTTCAGTAAAGCACTACAGATGCACAGCATGAAAGCCCGTACACATTTTAAAGCCTACACAGGTCAGCCCCAATCCTGGAATGATCTTCTCTACAGCAGACTGTATATGCGCTGGTACCTGGCTGCGTGGAACAGAAATCCTGTTCACTCACCTCATATGTGTTCACGTGCAACCAGCCCTATGCTTCTTATTCTAGTTGTGCAGCAGTTGACATTGTTTTAAAAGGTGAGCACTGGTAGCAAGTACCCACAATCCATTGAAAAGGGGATTACAGTGTCCAAGACTAAGTTAGTGAGGCTCACAGAAGCAATCCAAAAACTGGGCAGCCCACAAGCAAAACTCTAACAGATAAATGGGTCGCAATCCCTTTTCCAACAGTATATATACAAATTATATGTGAAGCTGTTTCACGCTGGTAAGACCACAATTGTGACAGGGATTTCAAAAAAATATCCTGAATCCACTTTCTGCAGAGTGAAATGAAATTAAATGAAAATGGGTACTTGTAATGCACACGGCTACTCCACAGAGTGTCCCGGCGCTGACAATGGACCACTGAAAGACAAGAAACAGAGCTCACAAAACAAGCCATGGCTGAAAAAAGAATTACTGCTAGAAAAGCCAGGTTTTAAGCTGTCTTCTAAAAGTCATCAGGTCTTGAACCTGCCCAAGATAGGGAGGCAGTGCGTTCCATGAGCAGGCTGCAAGCACTTGAAACGAGAAACCGCCTATAGAAGAGCAGGCAAACTTGGGAATGTGTATTAATGACTGGCCTGAGGACCTCAGGGCCCGTTGCGGCACGTAGGGTTGGACCCTTCTCCTAAGATACACGGCCCCTGTTCCATGAAAGGCCCAAAAAGCTAGAACCAGTGCTTTAGACTGGAGTCTCTTACATACTAGAAGCCAATGTAATGCCCTCAGGGGGATTGTCATGTGTGCTCTGGGACCTACCATAAGAATGGCTCTAGCCTCTGCATTTTGAGCCACCTGCAGATGATTCGATAAGTACTCAGGAAGGCCCAGGTACAAGATATTAACATAGTCCAACCTGGATGTAATCAAGGCTTTGACTTATGTCTTTCGGTACTCGACCGATAGCAAAGGAAGCTTTTTAAAAATATTTTCAACATGCTGAAGCATGAGCCCACCACGGTCTGGATTTGGGCTTTCATCATTAGGGTAGTGTCTAGCTTGACCCCTAAGTTCTTCACAATGCTGACAGGAGCAATAGGAGGGGACATATCCCGAGGCCACCAATGGTGCCATACTTCACAAAGCCGGCAACCAAAATAGATTCTGATTTTTCTGGGTTGCACTTTAATTGATTAAGCCACAACCAAGAGAAAACCTCAGTAAGACAGGTGTTGATCTCCTCGCCTCTAAAACCAGAGCCTTTGTCGCACGTAAACAACAGTTGAGTTTCATCAGCATATGACACTATCCTAGCACCGTGGGACTCAGCTAGAAGTGTGAGAGGAGCCATATAAATGTTAAACAGTGATGGACTTAGGATAGACCCCTGCGGGACCCCTACCTTCATAGGCAAGATGGGAGCCGCGAAGAGGGGAGACCAAATTTCCTGGCGACGGTTGTTCAAAAAAAGAGGTAAACCACTTAAGTAACGTGCCCCCGTGCCCCCGATGCCGTAATCTGACAGGCTTTGTAGGAGCCAGTCATGGGGCACGGTATTGAAAGCAGCGGTAGATCTAATAATAATATCAGCACTACCTTCTCTATCTAATTGCTCTTTTATGGTTTCAGAAACTTCCAATAGGGCAGTTTCAGTGCTCAAATGGGATCTGAAACCAGATTGACTATCATGGAGTACATGATTGGCCTCCATGTATTCCGTCAGTTGGAGATTAACATACTTTTATAGACCTTTAGAAAAGAAGGGCAATAATGAATTAGACCTGTAATTGGAAGCTACTGTCGGATCTGCAGAGAGTTTCTTCAGTAGGGAAATCATTTTGGCCATTTTCCAGTGACTAGGAACCAGCCCTTCTTGAAGTGACAAATTCAAATCCAAGTTGACAGCTGGATTTAGGGTCTCTGAAATGGCGGACAGTATTTTTGCTGGGCAGGGGTCCGAAGGGGAACCCGCCTTCAAGGAGTTCATAATTTCAAGAGATTTCTCTCAAGAGATAGGAGGAAATTGTGTGAGGGAGGAACTAGTGCAAGAACTGGCCAGGCTAAGAGGTCCCACACTATCTTCCTTGACAGGAGAAAGCGTCGTAAAATACTTTTGAATGGTACAGATTTTATTATGGAAGTAGTCTGCAATGTGGTTTACCCAAACAGAAGAGGGGGTAAACAAAATTCCCACCGCACTCGGGGTAGAGAAATCTTTGACAATTTTAAAGATTTCCTTACTCTTATTGCTTGCTACCTCAATTTTAGAGGAAAGAACATGTTTCTATTCCTCACAAATTCTGTTATAATGGGCTTTCAGGGCCTGTTTGTATCTGACTTTGTCCTCTGGATAGAACTTGATCATCCACACTCTCTCCAGCCCTTTACAAGCGCTTCTGCTCTTCCTAAGAGTCTGGGTAAACCACGTAGCAGAGGCGCGAGTCGTTTGGCCACTCGGGTGGTAGGAGGGGCCAAATCAAGAAAACAGCGCTCTAACCAGTTCTCCGGGCTAAGAGCATCAATCTCGAGATCACCACAGAGAGGAATCGGATGGTGATTCAGGGCTGCCTTCGTGGCCTTGGACGTCATCTGGCAGAAAGGTCTAAAACTATAACGATGTGCTGTGTTTTTGGGAGTGGGGTACTATCTTGGAAACTCTAAAACATAAAAGGAAATGGTTAGACCGCACCACAGGAAACAGAGTGTCCATTTCAATTTGAATATTAGAAAATATCTGATCTAAGCTATGACCCTTCTCATGGGTAGGAAGGTGAACATAAAGGGGCCAGATAAAAAATGTCCAAAGAGTACCACAATTTCACAGACTCAGGATCTGTCAGGTTATCCATATGGATATTAAAATCTCCCAATTCTACACAATGCTTATATTTAGTGGCCACTGGAGAAACAACTTGGCTAAGATACTGTAAATCTACCGGCTGGACCGGGAGGTCTATAAATGAGTACAGCTGTCAGAGTCTGATGCGCGGATGCGGTTAAGAGGATGCCAAGACTCTCAGCTCCATCTACCTCCTCAACGGAGAGAATGGAGCACACAAAATGTTTTTTTTTTAATTATCTCAATTCCTCCCCCTCTACCCACCGGCCGATCCTTTTTTATGATAAAATAGCCTGGTGGGATAGCGCTAGCAATAGTGGGATTAGAAGCCTCATTAAACCAGGTCTAAATGACAAACATTATGTCAGGGTTAACATCAGTTAAAAGATCGTGCAATTCTAACTCGTGTTTTTTTATGGACCTGGTGTTCAATAGACAGGCCATAAAGTGACCGCCTGCCCCGGAGCACGTTTCTTGGAGGGGGTCACTGAGACTACTTGCCATACTTTCCCTAATAGGCTTCCTACAGGACAGGTAGGACTCCCATTTGGGGATCAAGGACAAGCAGAGGGAGGGAAAACATAGATAACAATGCAGAGAGGCTACCTATGATTCAACCACCAGTCTAATCACTAATGAGCACTTTTCCATTGTTTGCTAGGGTTTGTAGGTCTACAAACAAATCTGGGGCAGGATGTCTCCTGGTGCCTGAGAACTGGGCAATAATGCATTGCCCAGTGAACATCTCTTTGCCCTGGAGCATCATGCACTAGGTGCATCTCTTATAACTATATCTCTTATCATATATGCATCTCTCATCAATCAGACTGAATAAGCGGCTTCTAGTTAATTTGCAGTGATTGCCCTCAAATTCCTCCATCACTTTTATTTTTCCAGGTCCAAACGAACATATAAAAAATTGTTTACTTTTTTTCTAATTTAAACAACCAGTGAATCGACCCAATCCTTTTGTACAGTCTGTAACCACAAAGTATGTTCTTTTTTTGAACCCTTGGAAATGATGTCCTGCATTGTTTTTTTGTGGTTTTTTTGTCCTCATTTTCCACCATGGTTTCAAAGATGACAGGATCCAACGGACTCCGCTGCTGCCTCAGAATACTACTGGTAAGGGTTATGCGAGCTGCCTGATGCCCACACCCTTCAGCATAGGAGAACCTCTAGGAACCCATACATTGAACCCGAATTTTTACCGTGGAAAGGCGCTGCCGACATACATGGGGAGCCGATCCTGAGCCATACCCAGATCTTGGGATGCAGACCACAGCAGCTTAATCACTGGACCGGGGAAAAAAATAAAAAAAAATTGTTCCATTCAAGCAAATGCCAAAAAGTCTTTTATTCCTGTTCCCAGATCTGACCAAGTCAAGTTTGGATACTTGTAAGACAGAGGCTCTCCAATCTAAAAGTCTAGGTGGATGGTGGTCCTTCCATTTCTTGCATATCTCTCTCCTGGCCAACAAAATTGAGTAAAAGAGAAGATTATTTGCAGGGCTCCGCACTTCCTCCCTTACTCCCAGGATTGCCAGGGGAAGATCAATTGCAATTTGAAAACCCAGAGATGATGTAAGTATTTTACTGATAGAGTCCCAAAATGTACTGATGGAAGGGCATTCAAAAAACATATGGGTGTCTTTAGCATTTATTAAGCCACATCTAGCACAAGCCACAGTGGAATCTTGAGCAAACTTTGCCAACCTATGTGGAGAGTAGTATGCTCTGTGAAGGGTGTATAGATGATTTCTCCTCAACCATGCAGGTTTCAAAATATCCCACAGGACCCTGAAGGAGAAAGACCATAAGTCTACCAGATTATCGCAGACTAGGGAAGGGCCCCACAACAGCGGGGGAAGTTGGAAATCCCCTTCGGATTCCTCTAATATCAGATTATATCACAACGATACTTCCTTCTTGCCCAGAGGTTTATCCAGAAGCAAAGTTTCCAGATGGTTGCCACCCCCAACTGGGGCTCCGCTTCGACCTGAGGCTTGCATAGAATAAGACTGTGCCCAACTGGCCATCTGAATATACTTAAATCTGGAGAGATTAGGTCCTATTCCATCTCTTAGGGTTACCCACGGTATTAAGTCTCCCTCCACAAAAATGTCACCCCATGTTTCGAGCCCCCCCTCTTGCAAGGGTGCAGCTAGCCTGTCCTCCAGCCAACTAGGATTCCCTAGGGAACCCCAAAGAGGGGCTCTACTAGAAAAGTAACCAAGTTTTGTTAAGTTCTTCACCTTACACCACACTCTTGCCATCCCCTGAAGAACCTTCAGTTTGATTTTTTTAAAGAACTTCGGATCACCGAATTTGAATAGAAAACCAGACTGTGGTGCAGCTTCCCCCCTAAGCATGGCTGAAAACATGCGGCCCACCCCTTCACCTGACGGCATCTTTAGCAACATTCGAGCATGACTGAGTTGGAACGCCCACCCATATATTTGCAAATCAGGGGCGGCCAGCCCCCCTTTTTCTCTCCGGCGCCTAAGCTTTTTCCAGGCAATCCTTGGGATATGTTTTGCCCATATGAAAGATGTTATGTCTCCTTGTAACTTAGAAACTTTAGGATCAAAGAAAAGAGGAATGGTATTAAAGAGAAAAGATACCTTCGGTAAAATGGTCATTTTAACCAGATTGACCCGACCCAGTAGAGAGAGTGGAAGATGTGACCAGGACTGCATAAGCAAGCAGCATTCTTTAGCGACAGCTATGAAGTTGTTTGAGGCTATTTTATTTATATCTTGGATAATATTTAGACCCAGATATCTCAAAGTAGATGAAAGATGAATCCCCATCCCAGAACCTCCATCATTCCACACCATTACCTCGGTCTTTGAGGCATTTACTTCGTATCCAGATATTTCGCCGAATTCTAATGCCAATTTAATGGCAGCGGGGAAAGCCGAACGAATATCTGTAGAAAATATCAAGATATCATCAGCATATAATGCTACTTTCCTTTCCCACCCTTCAAAGTTGAATGGCTTAATAGATTCCTCCCCCCTCAACAACTGGGCGAAAGGCTCTATATAGAGGTCGAACAGCAGGGGGGAAGAGGGCAGCCCTGGCATGTTCCCCTCGTGATGGAGAAGGGGTCGGCTAGTTCACCATTCACTAAGACCCTGGCTGATGGATTTGAGTATAGGAGACTGATGGCTCGGCAAAAATTATCCCCAATATTAAACTTAGCCAGGACCCCCGACAGGTACACCCAATTTACCCTGTTGAATGCCTTGGTGGCGTCCAACGTCAGAACTGCCAATGGGAGAGCATGTACCGTCGCCATATCTATGGCTCCTATCAGGTCATAGGTCAGTTCAAACAATTGCCGGTCTTTTACAAAACCTTTCTGATCTCGATGCAGGATGTCTGGTGCCACCATACTCAATCTCTTTGCTAAAACTGTAGAGAAAATCTTGTAGTCCACATTCAAAATGGATATGGGCCTATAAGATCCGCAGAAGGTTGCAGGCTTTCCTGGTTTTAAGATTAATGTGATAGAAGCACTATACCACGACCCAGGGGGGGATAATCCATCCTGCAAGATCTAGTTAAATAATGATGTGAGGAAGGGGACAATTACTTGATTCAGGGCCCTATAGATTTCACATTGTAGACCATCTGGGCCAGCTGCTTTCCCCTTCTTGCCATGCAAAATGGCGACTCTAACCTCCTCTTCTGTGATGGTTTTATCCAAGGAGACTCGCTGTTCCTCAGATAGTTTTGGAAGAGGTATCTTACCTAACCAATTCTCCAATTTTCCTTTGTCCAAGATTTTATCCTCCTGATAGATCGACTGGAAAAAGTTCCTAAAGATTCTCCTTATGTCAGAATCTGATGTATATGATATATTCTCGTGGACCACCGAATTGATGTTGTTTCAGGCCATGTCCGTCTTTGCCTTCCAGGCCAAGAGTTTCCCGGCTCCTTCCCGAAACTCAAAATGAGCCAACTTACTGGCTTCCCATTTTTCCTGCAACCGTTGATAAAGGACTGATCCCATTTGACCTTTAAAGTTACACGCTCATTGCTAAGGATTTGAGTTGATGTACCAGGAAGGGTTTGATCGATCTCGTTTTGGAGTTTCAGTATGTCAGCCTTTATACTAGCTACTTCCTCTCTATATTTTTTCCTACGGAAGGATAATTTGCTAGTAATGACTCCACGCAGAAAGGCCTTAAAGGAATCCCATACGATCCCCAACGCGGCTGATCCCACGTTATGCTGAAAAAAATGCTGGGATTCGACAATTAGAAAAGATATATCTTCTGATACTGTCAAAAACGAACGATCAAAGGACCAAGCTCTAGGGACCATCTGGAACCCTTTCATATCCATAACTACTGCGGAGTGGTCTGATAGATGAGATGGTAAATAGCAAATGTCTTTTACATGTTCTACCAACCTACGACTGACTAGAATTAAATCTATCCTAGACGGGTGATGGTATTTGTGGTTTTGATAAGAAACCCCCTGTACCTTTCCAGCCCTAACTCTCCACACATCAACTAAACCATATTATTTCATAGCTCTAAAAAGAAACTCTCGAGTCTTAGAAAGGGTAAGAGATCGACTATTTGGGGATTTATCTAAGACCGGATCCAGAACAATATTAAAGTCCCCTGCCAGGACTACTGGTTCTGGGAAGGTCAGAAGATGTGAAAATAGATTTATTAAGACCGAGGGATCGTCGATGTTGGGCCCATAATAGCCTAGGATCGTGATTTGTAGTCCGGCAACTATTACTGTCACAATAACCCATCTGCCACTTGGGTCCACTTGTTTCGATATCAGTTTTGTCTTAAGAGGTCTTTTAAACAAGATCGTTACACCTCTGGTATTAGATAATTGCGTGGTTGAAACGGAGAGATTGATCCATCTATTCCTCTTGGCCAATAGTAGTATTTCTGCCTCTATTAGGTGCGTCTCCTGGAGGATGATGACCTGCGCATCAGAATCCCGTAAATATTGCATGATTTTATCTGCCCTAGGTCTGGTGCGGAGGCCATTCACATTCCAGGAGATGATGTTTACACTACTCATTAAAGATAGACCGAACCCACCCTAACACAAGTTCACCAGCCATACTGTCCTCTCTCAGAACTAGAGATAAGACATCTTTGCCCGTAGTAGTAATAGAAGATCTGGACCAAAAACAGCCACTTTGTGGGCAGAAAATGAGGTATTTCTTGATGCTCCCCCAACCCCTCCCTCCCCCGCCCCCTGTGCCCTACCTAACCACCCCCATGGGAAACCCTTGCCCTATCTATCCGGAACAAGTCCAGAAGATAGTGCTCCAGCCCCTCAACTCACCCTAAAAAAAACAATTAATGTGAGAGCAATTAAGATTAAGTGAGAAAAAAAACCAAAAGAACCACCAATATGTTGATTTCTTGCACATGGAACTTGAGCTGAGCAGAAGCACCAGCATCTCTAAATGCTTCAAGACGCCTTCCAAGCTCCCATTGCTTCTCAAGGGTAACCCTTGATAGGTCTGACCTTATTTGAAAATTAAAACCTTTCCCTGCCAAGGTTTTTTGTTTTAGGGCTAGGTTAAGGATACTTTCTTTGAGAGTGTATGTGTGGAAATTCACCAATATTCTCCTGGGTTTTTCTCTCTGAGGGTTTCTCCTGAACGGGTCCCTATGAATTCGTTGGATGTCCTTGGACAGTTCTTCAGTCGACACCTCCAAACTTAATGATTCCTTTAAGAGAGAAACATTATATTGTTTAGTATCAGAACCCTCGCTTCCCTCTGGGTCATTCAGGATGCGGAGATAATTTTGTCTAGAATTGTTTTCCAACGTCTCCATCCTCTCGTCCATTAAGAGGTCTTCTTTCTTTAACTTAGAAATCTCGCATTTGGCCTGATCCAGATGTAGAGATAATCCTGCGACTGTCTCCTCAAGCGCTGATGTCCTGGCAAATAGACCATCGATTTTATTATCTAAGGACTCACAGTAATTTCGTATCTCTAGTTGGTTGGCTCTGGAGGCCTCAAAACCATAATTTATGTCTGTTGACAGAGCCAAAAACATAGATTACAATGAGGAGGCCATAGGGCCCCCTGATTCTTTCTGCAAGGATATTTCTTGCGAAGTGTCCAATACTTGTTGTGACTCTAGTGAGTCTACTGCCAGGGGCCTTGATATAGCACCTATGTCTTCTAAGAGTTTAGGCTGCAGAAATGATTCAGAGATATTAGCAGAATCAAAGGTAGCCACTGTTTGAAAAGGCAGCCCACTAATTATAGCTTCAGCACTGACTTCAGTGGTAGAAGAGAAAGGTGAGCCCCCAACTCTATCTCTGCTCGCCCCAGCTGCGTCCATCTCCTGACCCCCTAACGCATCTGATTGTGCCATACCCCCCTCCTCAGAAAGATGCAAAACTTGTGGGATAGCCTTAAAATATGAGCGCAGAGATGGAGTTATTTTGGAGCTAAAACAAACGGATGGGGTATGACCCTTTGATGATTGGGGTTTGACTCGCTTAGTTTTGATTTCAGCGATCAAGTACGAGGATGTCTTCTTTAGTTTTGTCCCCCCAATCTCTGGACTGGTATATACACTAGGCTTTAGAGTAAGAGGGCCAAAAAGCAAACTGGACGATGGTACCGGGCTTGTAATTAACTTATTAGCACTAGCGCTATTCTCGGCAATGCTCTCAGCACTTATGAGCTCTGTATCCTTCTTTTTACCTCTTTTAGTACTTTTTTTTGTGAAAGGTTGTACTGGTGCGCCTTTCAAGGTTTTTTTTACACTCACCGCACCTTCCACTCTCTCAAAGCCGGACTTTATCACCGGACTGCCACTTGGTTCACCTTGCTTCTCCTGCTGCTGCTCCAGGCTTCTCCGCAAGTCCACGGCGATCTTTGCTGCCTTCCCCAAGCCGTGGCCTCCAGTAACGCAGCCAGCGCCGCGAGAGGCGTGCAGAAGGCTCCGGAGCTGCCGCCCCCTCCTTAGCTCCAGGGCGGCCCGGAACAGCTTAGCGATCCTAACTGAACAAACGGCTGGCCCGCCGCAACTCCAGCAGATGACACCCGAAGCCCAGCTTCCCTCCACGCGCCCGATGGAAGGTGGGGAGCACGCCTCTCCCAGCACATACAGAGTACAGTCGGTAAAAGCACCGAAAAACACTGAGACTCTGGAGAAACGGGTCGCCGGAACGTCAAGCTGTCCGCTATCAGCTATCAGCTAGAACGCTCAGACCTCGAGAATGACGAACGCGAACACCGCGCTAAGACGGTACAAAAGACAGTTTTCAGGCAAGAACTAATAATTTCCTCACTATGCTCTACCAGTTCGACATAAAAATGCCCTCAAGTCACTGCAAGTTCATAGAAGGTAAGAGCGCTGAACCGGAGCACCGCGGCAGCTCAGCTACCTGCCGCCATGTTTCCCCAAATCCTGCTTTGTTAATATTATAAAGGAAATAGTCATCTGGCGAACAGCTTCTTGACACAGTAAACAATAACAGCATTCTATATACATTTCTTCAAAACCTCTCTCAAGGGCTGTTAAATAATATTCTACAAACTGTTAGAAGTAGGGACCTGTAAAGATTGAGTCCAACAGCCAATGTAGTTTCTTTGTAGATTTATTGAAGTAAAGAAGAACAGCATACAACATTTGAGGGCCCAGAGGATCAGCACAAACAGACATAGGAATTCCAATCCACTTTCACCCACATTCTCACTACTGCATAAGATATAATACAAGATCCAATAGAGTGCTCTACATTCTATACCGTACTAAACAAAGTACAATGATCACCAAAAATTATGAATCCGCATTACTTGTGCCAAAAGAAAACAGCACTTCAAATGCTAGCAATAAGCCGGAAATCCTTGTGCACGTATGTGGATTCTTAAGTTAGCGCACTAGATGCCAGCGGTCAGCCGTAAATCCTCACATGCATGCGCGAAATCAGTTGAATAACACCACGTTGGAAATGGCTAAATACACCAGCTCCGAAGGGTATTGCAGCCCTGAATGTACAAGACGATCATACCAAACGATCACGCGACATGTCTTGATCAGGATGCAGTGAAGTTGAAGTTGCCATCAGATTGAGATGAAGCACAGTGCTCGAGAAGAACACAACTTGTGCTTCCAGAAAACAGCACTTGCAGGGCTTGAGAGCCTGCTGCTTGTGCGAAGACGGCCAGTAACAACGTTCCAGGCCTATCTTCAAACAGTACGACGTAACTACACGCTGGAAACGTTTATAAAATGTCGACATAGACAGCACTGACTCGTGAACAAGTTGACGGAGAACAAAAAATTATAGATCCCCGAGCGCTCGAATAGGACTAATAAAGAAAGAGACTACCTTTCTGAATAAATTAAAGGGTAAACGAAAACTTCGTTAACACGGGTCTTGCTAGATCCAACATACAATAATCAAAATGTGATTCTTAGAAGGAACAACAGTTCTGTCCATAGCAAACTAAAGATGCAACGGTTTCAACATGAAGTACCTTGGATGAGTCACAATCAAAAACAAAAATAGCCACAGGGAAGGTGATGCGTTGGTTCCTTACTTCAGAGAAGGTGATTTGTCAGTTACCTACTTAAGAGGAGGTGATGCATCGGTTCCTTATTGCCACGCGGGGGGGGGGGGGTGACGCATCGGTTCCTTACTGAAGGGGAGGTGATGCGTCAGATTTTTACTGAAGGGGAGGCGTTCCCCCAGCGTTCTTGTAGACTTGGTGCCCTGTTGCAATGTGTGGGATCGGGGATGTGTTGGTTCTCAATGCGGCGGCAGCAAGGGCGCTGCATTGGTCTCTCCATCTGTGGTCCGATGATGCATTGGTTCTTGCAGAAGCCCAGCAGGGCCTGCATCGGAAACGGTGCAGAGCAGTGATCTCAGACTTCGCGAGATCTGTGCACAGGATTCGGCGGGCAGTGATTTCTCCAGCCACGAATAGGCGCTGCGTCAGTTTCTTCAGCTGTGATGTGCCAGAAATGGCAGCGTATACGTCGCGCTTCTCTTCGTTGAGTCTCTTGTCAATCTCCCAGCAGCAGGAACAACCTTCAGAGGCCCAACACAGCAACAGGCACATCCTGGCAGCTCAGAACTCCCAAGAAGAAGTTCTGGGAAACTAGTTATGAAGCTTTTGTGTCCCTGAGACTTCAGAACAGGAGGCAAGCTCTACTTCAAACCCTTGGAGATCTTCTTCAAGCAGGTTACACAGCACACAGTAAAGTCTGTATCCTCTCCTTGGCAGAAACAGCCACTGCAGGCCAACCCCAGACAGCACACAGCAAAGGGGGAGTACTTTTCCTTCAGCTTTCCCAGCTCTTCTCCTTGGCAGAGGCTCCTCTTGAGTCCAAAAGTAATCCAACATTCTGGCGTCTGGGCCCCAGTATTTAAACAGCCTTTCTCTTTGTTCTCTTGTGGCAGAGAGGCTCTGTGCTCAGTCAAAACCAGTTCTGTCCTCTCTGGTCCAGCTTCCCGCAGGAGGTGGAAACAACATTGTGTAAGGCAGACGAGGCCAAATTCAGGTGCAAGGAAAACTCATCCCCCTACTCTAAATGCAGCCCAGGTCTATTCAGCCCAGCCCCGAGTTATCCAGGAAAGGCAGGAAAGACCTCAACCCCCCCAGTGGCTGTCTACAATAAATGAACATCCACAGGCCCTGCCACTTTAAAGTCAGACAGTCAGTACACAAACCAGCAGAGGCACACAGGATGGGTAAGCAAGAAAATACCCACTTACTAAAAGTGGTATTATCAAACACACAATATAAAAATCATCTTTAATAAAAGATGCATTTTTATATTCTGAGTTCAGGCATACTAAATTCCATCTTTCTACCTTGTCCCAATGGGAAGTTATACTGATATGATGTTATAAATAAACTCCCATTCTATCCTATGGGATAGATAGCCCTTAAATAGTGGAAAACTAAATACACTGCATTTCACTATTATGGCACGTAACACACATCAGTACATGTCCTACCTTTCACATACACTGCACCCTGCCCACAGGAGTACATTAGGCCTACCTTAGGGTTGACTCACATGCAAAAAAAGGGAAGCTTAGGTCCTTGCAAGTGGGTGCACTTGCCAGGTCAACATGGCAGTTGAGACTTCGTGCAGACACTATAGCAACAGGTCTAAGACCCCTTTGAATGGCTGCTTGTGTGGGTGCCACAATCAGCCCTGCAGGCCCACTAGCAGCATTTGATTTACAGGCCCTGGGCACACACAGTGCACTGTATTAGGCACTTAGTAGTAAATCATATAAGCCAATCATGTAAACACCAATCAATTATAATTTACACATATGCACTTTGGCACTGATCAGCAGTGATAAAGTACCCAGAGTCATAAAACCAACAAAAACAGGGTCAAAAACTGAAGGTCAAAAAGTCTCGGGATAAACCTGCTGGAAAAGCCAGGTCTAACACAAACTATAAAATGTGTATCAATACCTTGCCGTGCTTTATCTACAGTAATCTCGTTTCCTAATTACCCTACAAGCCTGCAACCTAGTTTTCTTTCTACATGATATTGATTAAGGTTAAATTGATACAATTAATCTTATCTCTTACACACTTTAACAATATTCCAGAAACTGCACTACATAGCAATTGCATTTCCTAAGAATTACATATAATCACGATCCAAGATATCAATTCAAAGCTTTAGCCTACCAAGTGCCCAGTACAACTCATATTGCAATTCTTTACACTTCCGTCACTTTTCTCCTGTTAAAACGACAAGAGTGCGCAATTGCAAGCTGGTTACTGTTCTGAAAATTAAATTAAGTAGCCGGATCAAATGCTGTTAACCAGTGTTTGTGTTTCTTTTAAAGAAGAATACCACATACCTGCAAAGACCATTGGCTTAGCAGACTTAAAACCAGGTAAGGGTTCAACTGGTTGCTTTTGTAGAAAAAATGTGTCTCCTATCTGCGCTTCTTCAACATCTTTCATGCCTGCAATTAGGTAGCCCACTTGACCAGCATACCTAAAAAAAAGATTCACAAAATGCAGTTGCTATAAATTTTAGGACGTAAAGCATAATTTGATCTTATGTTTGCACAAACTTTTCCTCAGATTATTTTTGCAGATTAGTCTAAGAGTGAATCAGAAAAAAAATGTAAAATATTCATCAATATTTGAAGAATATTTAATATATCTATATGACAGTCAACATTATCCATCACTTCAAAGTGCATCTCACTTGGTACTTTTATTTTCATTGAGAGGTAATTAGAAAAAGCACATCTTTTCTACTTCATGAATATTTTCAGTTTTTTGCTGAAGTAAAAACGAAATGAACTGTTCACAAATGTGTTTTTTGCAAATAATTGGAACTTAGATGTGCATAATTCCTGATTTAATTCACAGAAGCGAACATTTCCACCTACAATGTGAATTCACTCCTACAAGTTTTACGTATTGTTTATTGGAGTACAGTTCTGACCAAAGGCAAAACGAGGGCAATACTTAGTGACTGTCAAAAAAAAAGCTGGTGACCGCCCATAAACTCATTATTTGTAGATGTTTACCAGAGGTTTGCAGGCCATCCTCCATCGTAGAAAGTTGAACAGCTTTCCAAGTGAAAAAATTAAAAGTTAAAATATATGCTGTACTTTTATCTCATGCATACTCCCACAGACTGTCATGCAGACAATCCATTTGAATACAAATAGTGGTCTAGGAATATAGACCACTCTTGGAAATCTACAATATGAATAGATTTCCAAGGAAGACTGGTTGGGGTTAAGTGAATCCCTTGAAAACACAAAAATCTTTTCAAATCACAGTATCCGATTTCTATTAATCTGCGATTTGTAGGTTTTTGTATTTTCATAAATGCAATTTATTTTAATCTCCATGGGCATACATACAATAAACCTGTTTACTACATTAAATGATATTACAAACCACATCTCCTAAGCATCTGGTGGGATATAGAATGTCTAATTCATATTGTTACTTGGCACAAGAATATTGATGTGTTCATGCATTTATGTAAGACCATACATGGGTGCATTATCTAACATTTCCTCGCTTTCCTGTTGTTGAAGATTATCCACTCAGTCGCGTACTTTTGTACAACTAAAGAACAAGTTACTTAACTTCGGTAACTATATATCTGTAAGAGACATAGGTTAGTTATAGATTCCTTACATTAGAATATCCCCCAGGCGTCAGACTGGATCCGGAAAGTTTTTGGTCAGGAGTACCCCTGCGCGTAGGTAGGTGGCATCAGTTGACTCCGCGTCCGTCATCGGCGTTGTGGTCGCCAGGATGAGGTTGCAGAACTACTTAGACACTGCCCTCAAGAGCTGACGTCAGTTCTGTACACTACTTTCCGCGCCAGGAACGCAGAGCCATGCAAAACACCCACCACTGGTGCACAAAACCTGGGCCCTGAAGGGATGTTCTTAATCCTAGAAATCAGTTTGCAGAACGGGGAAGATGGGTAGGGCGGTAAGGAATCTATAACTAACCTATGTTTCTTACAGATATATCATTACCGAAGGTAAGTAACTTGTTCATCTGAAAGAAGCAGTTATAAATTCCTTACCTTAGAATAGATACCCCAGCAATACCAACGCCGGAAGTGGGTCTACGAACCAAGGTCACACTAGAAAGTCCTGGAAAACATAACGGCCAAAGAAGCCGTCTCTCCGGACTTGGCTGTCCAGGCAGTAATGTCTCATAAACTTGTGTAGCGATGCCCAAGTAGCTGCCTGACAGATGGCATGTAGGGGGACTCCCCATCCCAAAGCATTAGTAGCGGCAGTCGCCGTGGTAGAATGGGCACGCAGCCCCACTGGAGGCTCCTTCTTAGCCAAAGAGTAACAGGCTTTGATGCACTGAACGACCCACCTGGAGAAGGTCCGTTTGTGCACGGCCCAACCTTTCTTAGAGCCCACGTAACCAACAAAGAGCTGGTCGTCCACCCGGAATTGTTTGGTGCAGTCCAAATCGAAGGAGAGCAAATGTTTTGGATCCAGACGGTGGAGCCTCTCTTCCTCTTTTGAAGGCTGCGGAGGCGGAAAGAAGGTGGGCAAAGTGATGGTTTGGCCAATATGAAAAGAAGTGGCCACCTTTGGAAGAAAGAAAGGAAGGTCGAGTTCTGGGACAACCTTGTCCAGATGAACAACCAGAAAAGGAGGCTTGGAAGATAGCACTTGTAGCTCACTAACCCTGTGCAGACGGGATGGCCACCAGAAAAGCAGTTTTTAGAGTCAAAAGTCTGAGAGGACAGTTATGTAGTGGCTCAAAGGGAGCACACATAAGATAGGTTAACACCAAGTTCAAGTCCCACTGATGCATTACGAAGGGAACAGGAGGAAACAGATGGATAACGCCCTTAACAAATCTATTTACGACAAAGCACTTGAAAAGAGAAGGTTGATCAGGAAGCCAGAGAAAGGCTGAAATGGCTGAGAGGTAGCCCTTAAGAGTGCCCAGAGAAGAGCCCTGTTGGGCCAAAGAAAGGAGGAACAAGAGTACCTCAGAAAGAGGGGCAGAAAGGGGATCCACACCCTTTGCTGTGCACCATGCCACAATCTTAGTCCATTGGCAGGCGTATACTGTCTTAGTGAAGAGACGCCTGGCTGCCAAGATTACATCACAGATTTCGGGAGGCAAGTCAAATGACGTCAACTGCCGCCGCTCAATCTCAACACAATGAAGTGGAGGCTGGACAGGTTCGGGTGGAGGACCATCCCCTGCTGCTGCAACAGAAGATCCTCCCAAAGAGGCAGTTGGATCGGGGGATTGATGGCCATGGTGAGCAGCTCCGGATAACAGACTCTTCGTGCCCAGTCCGGAGCCACAAGAATTACTTGGGCCCGGTCGCGCTTGATCTTCTTCAGCACTCTGGGTAGATGTGGTATAGGCAGAAAGCCGTATCGAAGACCGCAACTCCACTCGCGACAAAAAGTGGTGCCTTGCCAGTGCCACCTTGGGAATTCCAACGCGCAGAATTGCTGACATTGCATGTTCTCTTCGGTGGAGAATAGATCTAACCAAGGCTCTCCCCACTGTTGAAAGAGACCTTGCATCATCTCCAAGTAAAGACGCCATTTGTGATCCATCATGCACCTGTGGCTGAGTTAGTCCGCCCTGGTGGTCAGCGAACCTGCTAGGTGTTGAGCCACCAGGGATATGCCCTGATGTTCCAGCCATGTCCAGAGACATAGTGTCTATGCCCCCGCCGCCTTGTTAGTTGCAGTACCACATGGAGGTGGCGTTGTCCGTTAACACCTGCACTACTCTTCCCAGGACAGAGGGAAGGAATGGTTTTAGTGCAAGACGGTTAATCCAGAGCTCCAGAAGGTTGATGTAAAGCTCGGAGACCAGAGACCTCTGATCTCCGCCTCTCCCATGTGGCCGCCCCATCCCAGAAGGGATGAGTCTGTCACCACTGTGTGTTCTGGTTGGGGAAGGAAAGGGAGAGGGATCTGCCGTTGACCCAATCTGGGTTCGTGAGCCACCACTGCAATTGTCGTGCAGTGCCCTCCGAGATCAGGATGCAATCTGACAGATTCCCCTGATGCTGCGCCCACTGGAATTTCAGGTCCCAATGCAGAACCCGCATATGCCACTTGGCATGATTGACCAGTAGGATGTAGGAGGCCATGAGGCCCAGCAGCCTCAGAGTTATCCTGACCGAAACCCGGGTTAGACATCAGACATAGTTCTGTTCATACACAGCCCATCAGCCGACAACCTGAGGTCCGGCGGCGTGTCGATGTTTTTACTTTCAAGTGTGCAATCAGACAATGAGTTACGCTGTTACTGTGACGCTTATGGTCTCACATTTTGTTCTGTTTTTTCCTTAAAGTTGCAACCCCCGGAACCTGGAGGAACACTTCAACCCAACCCCCCAAAAAACACATACAGCACTGCATCACAGCGTTCTTCCCCCTCCATCGCTTCACCAAGCAATCCCCCTTGCTAGCATTCGGTCAGTGGCAATTCAGCTCTGCCTGTGGTTCCCTGTCTGCCTCGATCGTTGCCAGGTATTGTCTAAAGGGCTCCCAATAGTCTCTGGGGCGCGAACCCGCTGGCAACTCCTCTTCGTATGTGGCTAATGTGTCACAGCAATACGCCAAGTCCTCCAACCAGTTTTTAACCCTAGGTTTTAATTTACTGCTCCAGTGTAGCGACACTCTCCTTTTCGCCATGAGTAAGGCGATCACGCACAGTCTCCGCCTCTGCGCTTTCAGCTGCGGCACCAACCCTAGCAGACATACCTTGGCCGTGCATGGCAGCGCCGCACCCAGCATGTCGTTAATGGCTTGGATCACCTGCACCCAATATCGTGCCACCAAGTGACAGTGCCATGCTAAGTGCATAAAGTCAGCATTGTCCTGCCCACACCTTACGCAGTTGGAGTCATCCCTCAAGCCATACCTGTGCAGCCTGTGAGGTGTGTGATACACTTGATGCAAGTATTTATAGTGCATGAGTCTCAGATTGCCATTTGGTGTCAGCATTCCCGTCATTACATAGGATGTCTCCCACTCCACATCTGTGAGCGTATCCCCTAGGGCAGCGCACCATCTCTCCTGGGCCCGTGCAGTGGTACTCCCAATGTGTGCCTGCGCGCTGCTGTAGAGTCTAGAAACCAAGTGTGAGGCGGAGGGAGATGTAAGAACCATTTGTAGAGGGGCCAGTGTCGGTGGCTCGTCCGGGAATGTCGGGTAATACTCCTTCACCGCCCGTTGTAGTCTATAGTAGTTGAAGCTAAAGAGCAGTGTCGGGTTTTTAATGTAGGTCAGCTCGCGCAGCGTTACGAACTTCCCGTCCTTGTATAGATCGCCCCACCTATCTATGCCAGCTCGCATTAGCAGGTCCATACCGACTAGCTCCTGAGTTACAGTAATGGCTGGATGGTGAGCTAGTGGGAGTGCGGGTGCGTAAAGCGGCGTGTTGTGCGCTATCTTGCCTAGCAATTTCCATGCGTCAATGGTGGCATTCACCGGATTGATATCATGTGCATGTAATCGTGGTCTGCTGTGGGGCATAATGCTTGTCAGCGGGATTGGGTCTGCGTCACCCTTTTCCACCGCTACGTGTGTTAGGAAGGGTATCTCATGGAACCAGTGGTGCGCGAATTGCGCCTGGGCGCAGAGATAGTAGAGGTAAATATCTGGAACCTTAAATCCACCCTGAGCGTATGGCAGTGTCATTGTTTGTAGGTCTATCCTGGCCTGTTTTCCCGCCCATATTAAGGACAGCATGAACGATTTTATATTACGGAACACCTCTGCGGGGGGTTTAATAGGTATGTTGTTGAACAGGTACAGGTATTTTGGTAGCAGTACCATTTTCACTATAGCAAGTCTGTCAGCCAAGGACAGTGGCAGTCCAACCCATCTTTTAATTTTATCTTCCAGCGAGGATACGGCTCTCCCGTAATTAGTGCGGATAACCAATTCCGGGTCCCTGTGGAACCACACTCCTAGATATCTAGTCGGCTCGTCTTGCCACTCCAGGGGATAGTCCAGTGTGGTAGGCTTAGTACCGTCAGTTAGTGCCAGCACTAGGGATTTGGACCAATTAATTTGCAGTCCTGAATATTGACCATATTTAATATATTCCCGCAGTAGCGGGTTGAGATGTTGGTCAGGGTTCTTAACATACAGGACCATGTCATCAGCGTATAAAGATATGTGTATGGGTCGCGTTGGAAGCTGAATGGCCGAATGATGGTAATGCTGCCTGATCTTGCACGCCAATGGCTCGAGCACAAGGGCAAATAACATTGGCGAGAGCGGACACCCCTGTCTGGTGCCGCGTTCAATAGGAATTGGGCCCGAGAGGTGCTTATTAATCCGAATTCGCGCAGTGAGATTCGTGTATAACATGGTGATCCAGCCTGTAAATAGTGGTGGGAATCCCATTCGAATCAATACCGCGTGGAGGAAGGGCCAGTCAATGGTGTCAAAAGCCTTGGCTGCGTCCAGGAGGACCGCCACCGCCTTTATGTCCGGGGCCAGGTAGTGTGCTAGTGCAAACAGGGTTCGGGTATTATGCGTGGTTGATCTGTCCGGGATGAACCCAGACTGGTCAGGCCTAATCAGCAGCGGCATGAGTGGTTTCAGTCTGTCCGCCAGTAGGCTCGCCAGTATTTTAGTGTCCACATTGATGAGCGAGAGAGGGCGATAAGAGTCGCATTGTTCCTCGTCCTTCCCAGGCTTCAACACGGCAATTAGGAGCGCCTCTCTCATTGAAGCCGGTAGCGTCTGCGCTTCATGTGAGGCTTCATAGAGTCCCAGCGAGTGTTGAGGGTAGAGCACACTATCCTCAGGGCTGAGCACTCTTTAACAAAGAAAACTTGTTTCTACTCCAACTCTTTCGTTTGTAAATTCGTCAAATTTATTAACGTGGTTCAAATCATGGAAAACGTTGTATGTTCATAAGCAAAAATTCATAACGAACATAATTCCATTCTTATGTAATCATAAACTGATTTTCGGGAAAGCTTCCATTCACTCAATGCATTTCGGGTCCACAACAATATGACCCTTCGTCAGGGGTCTGAAAATTAAGCGCAAACAGGACCAAATTAGTCACTCATGTAATATACTGAGGCATTAAACAACGTGATTTCAAACATTCGTCAAGTGATAACTACATCACAAATTAAACTGTGCATCCCAAACATTTAGAGTCGTCTAGCGGCTATATTTAACATTGCCGACTGCAACTAAAGAAGTGCATTAGAAAACAGACATTTTATCACTTACGAGTAACGGGACGCAGCGGCGTCTTCACAGTTGAGATTCGAATTCCGCATATGTGAACGGAAGTATAAGTCACGAGATTTAAATCACATGATCGCCCTGTGACCAATGACGGCCCAGTATCTCCGATCGTGTGAGAAACCTATTCCATTTTTACATACGATAGCGAGGTTTGAATCTCAAAACTTTATCGCCTTTTGTTTAACTAAACAACGATCACCAAACAATTCAATTATCGAAATACTGTGGGCTGTACGGGGATCAGAAAGTGTCAGAAGTCAATGCTGAAGTTACAAATCATAAAAAACATGCGTGTTCAATCCGATCATATGCGGAATTCGAATCTCAACTGTGAAGACGCCGCTGCGTCCCGTTACTCGTAAGTGATAAAATGTCTGTTTTCTAATGCACTTCTTTAGTTGCAGTCGGCAATGTTAAATATAGCCGCTAGACGACTCTAAATGTTTGGGATGCACAGTTTAATTTGTGATGTAGTTATCACTTGACGAATGTTTGAAATCACGTTGTTTAATGCCTCAGTATATTACATGAGTGACTAATTTGGTCCTGTTTGCGCTTAATTTTCAGACCCCTGACGAAGGGTCATATTGTTGTGGACCCGAAATGCATTGGGTGAATGGAAGCTTTCCCGAAAATCAGTTTATGATTACATAAGAATGGAATTATGTTCGTTATGAATTTTTGCTTATGAACATACAACCTTTTCCATGATTTGAACCACGTTAATAAATTTGACGAATTTACAAACGAAAGAGTTGGAGTAGAAACAAGTTTTCTTTGTTAAAGAGTGCTCAGCCCTGAGGATAGTGTGCTCTACCCTCAACACTCGCTGATATTTGAAGGCGCGCTTAGACTACGTGCGACGACTTGAGCACCACCCTAAGACTTCAGTCAAAACCTTTCAGAAAACAGAGTGCACCGGGATAACATTGTTTTTGGCTTCATAGAGTCCCACCAGGCGGGGCGCGAGGATGTCCGCGTAAGCTTTGTAAAATTCGATCACAAAGCCGTCCGGCCCTGGGGCTTTGCCATTAGGGAGACGTCGAATGGTGTCTATAACCTCCTGTGTTGTAATGTGTCCGTCAGCCAACCATGCTATTTCTACGTCCGCCATATAAGCCAGCAGGTCCTCTTGCGGTATGACTGGTCGTGCCCCATATAGCGCCCCATATGTGCCCATGAACTCCCCCACGATAGTCTGTATGTCATGTGCACGTTCGCCAGTCGTGGTTTGTATCCTCTCAACGTGCTGTGGTGCCCTGCCCTTGCAGATCTTCTCAGCCAGTGCCCTGCCAGGTCTACCCCCCTCGTCGTATCTCCTGGCTGTCGTCCGTTTAAAAATGTATTTCAGTTCATCTGCCGCAAATTTGTGGTGTTCTGATAATAGGGCCCTGATGTCTCCCAGCAGTGCAGCATCCCCGTGTGTGTGTATCGCTGTTCCAGCTCTTGTATTTCCTCCTCCCGCCTCTGTAATTGGTGTCGTATGTCCCCCAATATGCCAGAAGTTGTGCTTATGCACACACCCCGGATAGTTGCTTTGAATGCTTCCCACAGGAGGCAAGGATCCTCCGTCGTAGGGGAGTTTAGTTCAAAGTAGTCTGTGATCGCTTTCAGGACTATATCTGCATATAGTGGATCTCTCAGTGCTTGTGCGTTAAATCTCCATACATACGGCGGCGGGACATAGTGAGGGATGTGTAGCTTTAATAGCACAGGGCTATGGTCTGATAGTGTTCTGGGGGGGTACTTGACATCTTTCACCCATGTCAGTGTGTCCTGTGTGCCTAGCCAGAAATCTAACCTGGACCAGCTGTTATTAGTCGCATTTATGTGTGTTGCCTGATAGTCCCCAGGGTGTGCTATCCTCCACACGTCAACCAGGTGCAAGTCAGACATCGCTTCTAGCAGCATCGCCCTCGCCTTTACATGTGGTTCCAGGGTATGCAGTGTTCTGTCAAGCCCATCTGTAAGCGTGACATTGAAGTCTCCCCCCCACAGTATATTGTCTGCGCCAACATCCGCTAGCGTGTGCCACAAGTTTTTGTAGAAATTGGAGTCATCTATATTCGGGCCATATACATTCACTAGTGCAATCTGCTGTTGTCTCACCTTGCCCACCACCATCACGTACCTGCCCTCCATGTCTTTGCGTGTGTCCGTGATCTGAAAGTGGGTCCCTTTTTTTATCAGAATACTAACGCCCCTTGAAAAGGTTGAATAGTTGGAGCTAGTGATCGACTCCGCCCACCTACTCCCCAGCTTCGATGTGTTATTGGGTGCCATGTGTTTCTTGTAGGAAGGCCACATCTACCTTATTTCTATCTAAGTACGCAAACATGTGCCGTATCTGTTTCGGATTTCCCAGGCCTCGTACGTTCCACGTGATAAAGTTCAGCGTACTAGGGCGCGTCATCTCTGAGTTTCTGGCTGCCGAGTGTGTGCATTAGTGTTAGGTATAGTGACCGTTATGCAGGGTTGCAGCTTTGAGCTGTGTGTGTGCCACATTCCACCTACAGGGAGCATAGTAAGTATCACATCAGTACAAGCAATGGATGAAGTCGCAACGCCTCTCAGACACAGTGCATATATTCGAACATTCCCCAACTTCCCTCCCCCCCCCTCCCACTTCAGCACCCAAACTTTGCCAAAGCCATCCCCGTAGGAACTTCAAAACAATTTCAAAACTTGAGTTGGGGTACACCCGCGTGGGGGTGTCGCCAAGAGCACACGTCTCCATCCACATAGTGGACGTGGACAGGTGCGGAGTTCAGTTGCATATGTAACAGAGTTTGTCCCACACCATCCCCTCTTTCGACACGTTAGGCTGAGGTAGCAACCACCTCCATAAACGGTCTAACCATGCTCGGTATAGCGTTAGGCAGTGCGCTTCAGTGCACCCTCGGCGTCCCACCAACGGAGGGTTCCACTCAGTACATGAGTGCTGTTCCATCAGTTCAAAGGCTATGTGTCCCTAGTATTGCTAGCCATAGGTTACGTACAGTTATTTTGCATCTTGTGGTGCAATATCTACTCACTGTTCAACAGTCCTGCTGGTACTCGTTGCAACCAAGGGAGATTGTCTTTTACTTACAGTAGCTCAACACAATCTGGTGCTCGCCATGTGCAGCCAGTCCAAGCTCAATCATCCAACTTGCTCGCAGTAGCCCACCAGCGAGGCCATCAGTCGTTGTCGCTCAGTCTGTCTCCCCTGTCCCGCTCTTTGCGGCGTTTGCCGAGTTTCTTGACATACTCTTGTGCGGCTTGCACCGTTGGGAGTATCACCGGTTTACCCTCTGCAAGAATTCTGAGTTTCGCGGGGTAGAGCATTGCATACCCTATTCCCATGTCCCGGAGTTTCTGCTTGACGGAGGCGAATTCCTTCCGCGCCATTTGCACCGCCATGGTGTGGTCGGGATAGAACTCCAGGGTATTACCCTGATACGTGACGGTGCCTTTTTCTCGTGCGAGTCGTAGTATGGTGTCTCTGTCACGGTAGTTGAGGATGCGGGCGATGATCACCCTGGGAGCGGCCCCCGGCTTTGGGGTGGGCGCCAAGGAGCGATGTGCGCGCTCGATCAGGAAGACATTTGAGAAGCTCTCCGCGCCGAATATGTCTTTCAACATCGCCTCCACGTACGACTCCATCTTGCCAGTGTTGGTCGTCTCCGGCAGGCCCGATATGCGCACATTATTGCGGCGTGACCTGGCTTCTTGATCTTCCACCTTCGCTTTCAGGGTTTCCAGCATCTTTGCCATGGTGCCGCATGTTTTTGACATGTCCCTGGAGAGATCCTCGACCGTCGATATCCGTTGTTCTGCTTCCACTAGTCGTTCCTCGTGGTTCTCCATTTTCGCCGTCATGGCGTCCACCCTCAGGACGACCGCATCCATCTTGGTGTTCATCTCCTGCAGGCTCTGCTGGATGGCACGTAGTACCGATTCCATGTTGGCACCGCCTTCCTGGTCTTGATCCCCTTCCGCGTCTGTGGCGGGCGCGGTTTTTGGCGTTTGCTTCCTGGATTCAAAGGGTAGTTTTGATTGACTTTTACCCGGCTTCCCCATGCCGCTGGAGGCCACAGTTGGACTGCTGGTGCGCTGCGCTGGACTGGTTGCGGCCGGGGACACTATTGTTGTTCGTTTGCGCCTCGGCGGATAGCCCTGTGTCCCTATCGCCGCAGATTTATTCATTTGGCCCCTCCCTACTCATTCTGCCATCGGAAGTCGTGTCTGCGATTGTCGCCGTAGCCTTGCATGTACAGCCTGTTGCGCTGTGCCAGGGACTGTAGCGCCGCTTCCGTGCCGTCTTTGTCACCTTCACTGAAGAGGGAAGTGCCGGGCAGCCCTGCAAGGTGCAGTTCCGTGTGGTACTCTGAGTGGAAGTACCGGTGGGAGGTACCTGTTGCGCTGTGTGTGCACTGCGGCGCTTGCCCCTCAATGGCGTACGCTGTTGCATCAGGAGGAGTGTCCCTTCCGCCTTCACCTCTCCAGCCGTCCCCTCCAGCCGACTGCCGCACACCTGAGCCGCAGCCCGCTTCTTGATTACTCACTCAGGGTCACTGGAGGCTCGCAGCACCGCTCGCGGTCCCTCCGTCTATGCGTGTCACCGCGGCCGCCATTTTGTGGACCGTGGAACGCATCTCCTTCGCCGGGCCGGCACCGCTTGCGGGGGCTTGCAAGGCTTTGTCCCGGGCAGCGCTGTGCCACCGCTTCATCAGGGTGGCGTTGTAGCGGCTTACCAGTCGTAGTTAGGGGCTGCTAGCACTTGTTCGACTCGGAGCCCCGAGTCGCGGTCGCCGCCATCTTGGGTCGCCGGTCATTCCACTCCAGTAATCGCCGTTTTCCTCCCTATGGCTCCTCGCCACAGCGCTGTAATTTCAGGGTCTCATCACTACCACCTTCCGATTGCCATATCTCTGTTCGTGGAGGGCAAAGGAGCAGTTTCGGGGGTGTTGGGGTCGCTTTTCCCTCACCCGTCCGGCGGAGCTGACTTACACGCCAGCCATTCCGCAGTGCGCCCTCTAGCGCCCTCATGGACACCACATTTAACAAATTCCCGCCCTCAGACCGCAACAGATCTGATTATTGAGGACATTTGAAAGCAATGCAAGAGTTGGAGAATTTCGGGAACAGGAGTTCCTTTTAAGTAACCAGCCAAATTAGGGGCAGACACATTAAGGGTGCCATGAATCTTTACATGTTGTCAAACGAGGGAATGACCGGCAGTGGAGTCACATTCCTCTCCTGTAGGAAAAGCTTTTCTGTCAGCCTGTTGACAATGATACATAAATGCAGGGACCCATTTCATGACAGCTCCTAAAGGGTGTGTATCTACCTACTGGGAAGTGTTTCATATACGCAGTAAACTGAAAGGTAGTAATAGATAACAAGATACCCGTGTATTAACCAGACTGCTGATGGTGTTTCTGCTATATTGAAGAGAAGTTGTTCAAGTTTCACTATATGTAACATGGTATAATTAGCATCTACCATAGCCATTGATTGCTGTTTAATTGTTAAATTAAAAGGTAAGAACAAAGCGGTGGAAATGAGATAATGCCAAGGAACGTGCCTGTTCTTAACTGTTTGGAGGGTCCAACTAAATTGCAGGCTGGAACTAAGTTGATTCTTAATAAGATACAATGGAGACATATCAATTTGCACGATATCAATGACAGATGATATAACATTATCTAAGCTAGAAATGCGAGAGGACAATGAAGTAATACTGTTGTCTACTACAGCAAGCATTTTATCCAAATTATCTTGATCAATTTGGTGTAGACGTACAGCAGCTTCCATTTGCGACAATTTCCAAATTTCATTATAAGCAGCATAAACAAACTGTTCAGAACAAGGGGATTTTTGATCTAAAAGGAAGTCATACAGATTAATGTCTTCGCATAGGAGAGAAAGATGTTATTTCACTGCAGACAATGTGGAATGTTCTAACCATTGTTGGCATAATTTAAAAAACAAGCATGACAAACATTCATGTCTACTGGCCATATTGATCACCCACCCGGAACCGTAACAGAGGAATTAAATGAACTGTCTTGTATCATACTATTTAGTTGGTCTTCAGTATAATTTGTATGAGATTGCCAATCATGAAAAGGGACAAAGGAAGGAACGATAGGAGCATTAATCTCCTTCATGCTAGCCAATCCCAGACATGTAGTCTTCTGGATCGTGTCATTCAGAAAAATTATATAGTATGAGACATGCGGGAAAGAGAGATTCTTTGCCCCAGGCTTGCCAGGACTTAGTGCCCCAAATCGTCTTCAAGTCAATGTTGTCCTTCCAATAATCATAGCCCTTTTGGGCTTGCTCCTCAATAAAGGACGCTGTGTAGATTAGCTTAGTTTGAGTAAACATATATTTCTTCGAGGGGTTGAGAACCAATTTAAAATAATATGATTTTGGATCTGAAGCATTATAATTAGTGAATTATGTGTACTTCATTTTTTGTGTTCTTGAGCTACCCTGAGGTGGAACTGTGCAATGCTCCCACTGGGTATAATTATATTGGGGACACTGTCCATTAGTTCTATGCAAACAATTATGTCCATAATGTTGATAACAGAACAAATCGGCATAATTAGCAGAATTTAAATGTAAATCCTCATACTCAAAGACAGTGTAATAGTGCAGTTCAGAAAACATTGAATTCACAGTGTCCACATCACAAATACTACATATCACCAATGGAAACTTGGAACATATATGGTATTTGCAGGGTCTCCTTAGGGCCTTTATCCCACACAATACCATCAGTGACTGAGGCCGCTGAAATATTAACAAGGAACTGGTCTCTTCATTTTATGGGAGGTAGAATGTGGGGCTAACACCCCGTCGACCAGTTCAGCAGCAGAACAATCTGGGAGGTAATGGCCTTTGATCAAAAGGAAAAAAACTGTCACAAACCCAATACACATGAACAATAATACCATGGTAAATACGATCTAGCTATATAGCCATGGTGGAACCAAATAAGCACGTTGTAACCAGGAGACGAAAACACATGTGCGCAGTGGTGGTAGAGACAAAACAGAAGACAACAAAGAACTATCTGAAGAAAAGTTATCTTGATCGATATAATAACCAGAAGAACTCAGCTGAAATAGAGGAGGCTGTGAACCTGTATGGATATTTAGTTCAGAAGGGGCCTCAACTGGATGATCAGAATAAACAAGTTCCATTATGCAGTTTAAAGAAGGTAAACGGAAGACTAAATATCGCCCTCCTACAGCCGCATAGACTAAGCAAGGACAGTGCTCACGGGCTGTAAAGCAACATTCTGTGTAGGGACACCTTTAGGCATACTATTTAGGATTGGCCATATGATCTAACTTGACATGTTCAATGAAAATTGAACGATTTCCATTGTATCCTGGAAGTGGAGGTAAAATCACAGTTCGGATACCTTGATGACCATGCACTGAAACAGGAGCACGGAAGGAGGGACCAAATTCTTTCTGGATTGCCACCTTTTCAAGAACCAGATCGCCAACTTCAGTAGGCCAGCCTGTAACATGAATGTCACTATATTTTAGTAGATCCTGCTAGGCACGTCAAAAGTTGCAGCTGCCACCACAATATCTAGACCACCAAGATCTGGAACATATATCTTGATGCCAAAGACCATTTCAGACGGGGGCCGTCCACCCAGAGATCTTTTAGGGAGGTTATTATGTGCTCATTGAACCCCATAAAGTTGAGTTAACCAGTCACAGCCCGTAACTAATACCCTCGCTACTAAAGACTACTTTAAATCGCAGTTCAGCCACTCCACAACAGAACTGCCCTCCGGCCTATGTTGAGACAAGAAATGCACCTGCATTGCAATGAATCAAAGTACACTTTAGAGGCGAAAGCCAGACCCTGGTCTGAATGGAAAGCACTACAGGCAAAAGTTCCAACAAAGACCTGCAAATCCTTAATAACAATTCAAGCGTCAGCTGAGTGCTGTGGCCAGACCCAGAGGAATTTAGAGCAAGAATCTAGAGCAACCAAAATGTATTTGAATGCAAAGATCAAGATAAATATAGCCAAACTGCTTATTTGAAATCTAAAGGTGTGTCTGAGGTGGATGGGAAACAGTAGAACAATTAATTTGTTGGCAAACCCCACAACAAAGGACATACCGGTGAATCTGCTGGTACCAACCCCGCCACCAATAACATGGCTGTAAGAGACAAACAATGGCAGCAAAACCTGCATGCACAGAAGCTATGCCTTCATGAGCGGCTACTATTAAAGAGTATCTTCGGTCGAAGTTGTTTATCAGGCAATCACCAACCCCAGGAATTGTTACAAAGGGAACTTTGTCAGTAGTTAACTCATAAGTGTATTTAGGAGTAAATCCTTGAGGAAAACAGTTTCTTCCAGACAAGCGGCTATGGCAGCTAAAATGTTGTCATCAATTTTAGTCATAGAACGCGCGACTGCAGCTACCATAGTTGTGCCTACTCCAGGTTTGGCTACTTCATCAGCCTTTGAATTACCAACAGCGTGCGCTTCTGCACGTTGATGGTCCAATGTATGTACAACATGTGTAAGTGGTATGTGATCTTTAAGATTAGCCAACTTTACCCAAAGCACTTATTGCTTTATTGTGCTGCATTAGAATCCTGAAAGTAATTTTGTTTCCAAATATGCAAATTGTCATTAAAAGATTGTACACAATAAAAAGAATCACACACCATAAATGTGAGTGACTCAGGAACAGAACGCTCGAGAGCAGGAAGCAAAGCTCTCAACTCGGCCAACTGCGCCATACAGTAACCCAGGGACTGAGTATAGATTTAAATGGATTGGAAAACACCATCGATCATAGTGCCTACAACAATAGCACAAGGTGCCGAATAAGTCTGCTTAGAACCAATGGCTGGTTGAACCGAATCTTCAGTATAAAGGATACATTTATTCTGATCAAGAGCAAGAAGAGAGGAAGCTAGAGGATGAACATATTCATATTGAAGTAACTATAGTGTTTGTAAAGAAGGGTCAACCACAAAGGAGACCCCAACAGATGTCAAAGAAGTATTCCATTGAATCCAAAGTGGATGAAGGGCTTTAGAATTCGGAACGCTAGGCTTTGGGACTGTCTCTAAGGCAGGCACAGGGGAAACGACAAAAAAGTATTTATCTTGAACGAGAGGCCATTCTTTAAGGATGGCCATATTAACTTCAGTTAAAAAAAATCCAGTAAATGAAAAACACATCTCAACAGGAGTGTACAGATGCGCTTTATAAGCAGTGGGAACAGTGTCACCCTCATTGACCGTGACATAAGTAAAATCAATCGCACCCTGTACTATCCGGATTACCAAATTCGTGGTATTAAGCCTGGCCTGTAAGAACTGTGTAGCAAGTAGATAAGACTGCAAATCGCAGAAGACATTACTATGATCTGGAAGCCAAGAGGAAGTGGAAAAATTCAGATGTATTAAATCATCAAGAGTTTTAATACGCTGAGCAAAATCAGAAATGTAAGTTGTGCTGAAATTTTTAAAACTTAGCAGAGACTGCAATTTCTTGAGGGTAGAAGGGGGTTGCAATTGTGCACACCTCTCCAAGAAATGAGGAGCTTACCCCCCCCCCCCCCCCCCCCCCCTCACTGGTAAGCTCACAGCCATGAAAAAGTACAGCAAGAAATGCAATGTGTGACTCTGCAAAATGTAACTTGTAAACAAGTTCAGTGAATCACGTAACAATGCGATCCAGTTTCACCAAATGCGGATTCAGTTCATCATCGGTAAGATATATGTCATCGACATGGGACAAAGCGCCAAGATCAATGTCATGTAAAAGGGACTCAATACATTGTTATTGTTATTGTTAACTTCGGTTTGTATAGGGCCAACTCACCTACAGGTCTCTAGGCGCTCAAGACCAATGACAAACAGCAATCACTAAAAACATAAGAAAGGCAAAGAAACGCCTCCATTGCAATTATTTGAGATGGGCCGAAAGCCTCCCTGAATAAAAGCGTTTTTAACAGCTTCCTAAAACGCAGGAGATTTACTTCTCTCCGAAGCGATTCTGGTAATTTGTTCCATATCTGTGGAACCAAGACCGAAAAAGATCTCCCTCCTTTAGTTGCTAGCTTGAGTCGAGGGCAAACCAGTAACTGGGAATCAGACGACCTCAGGACTCGTTTGGGATTATAGACCTCCAAGCGTTCTTTAAGATAGGCAGGGGCTTGCCCATAAATAGCCTTATGGGCCGTACATAAGCTCTTGAACTTCGCCCTCTGCTCAATAGGGAGCCAATGTAACTTAAGCAGTAAGGGGGAGGCATGGGTTCTTCTAGGTAACCTGAAGATTAAACGCGCCGCATCATTCAGGACCACCTGCAATCTATGAGTCAAGATTTTAGGCAGACCTAAATAGAGGGCGTTCCCATAATCCAGCCTCGAGGTGATTGTAGCAGAAACCACCATACAGAGCGTGTTACGCAGTTGTCTAATCAAACCAGTACACATCCCTACTACAGAGGAGATCTGATTGGCCATTGACAACTCATTGTCAATCTTGATACCGAGACTCTTTACTTTATCACACGGTATCGGTGAAGGGCCTAGTTCCTGGGGCCAATATAGGTCACTCCAAGGTGAGACTGCAGTCGAGACCACCAAAACCTCAGTTTTTTCCGGATTTATTTTCAACAGGTTTGCAGTCATCCAACCAACCGTGTGTCTAAGAATGTTCTGGTCGTTGGTCTGCGCCTGAGCCGTATTATCAATACTCAGTAGCAGCTGGGTATCGTAGGCGTAATTAAACACACGACAACCCATATTCACTAGAGAGTCAATCAACGGTTGCAGATAGAGGTTGAATAAAAGTGGGGATAATGCAGAGCCCTGAGGGACTCCGCACTGCAACATACCCACATCGGAGATACAATCCCCCAGTTGAATCCTCTGCGTCCTGCCCGTCAAGAACGATCGAAGCCATTGATGGGCCAGACTCCTTATCCCAAAAGTGGCCAGTCTGTCCAATAACAGGGAATGGCTGACAGTATCGAACGCCGCCGATAGGTCTAAAAGTATCAGGGCGCTCGGTTTCTTACTGTCAGCCATACCTCTAAGCTCGTCCAGCACCGAGAGCATCACCAACTCGGTGCTGTGATGTGCCCGAAACCCTGCCTGACGCTCCTGGAGTAGATGGTGTGACTCCAGGAATAAGGAAAGTGACTTCAGGACATGTTGCTCCAAGACCTTGGACAGAAAAGGCAGTTGGGATATCGGCCTATAGTTTTTTAAAATAGCCGGGTCGGCTCCCGATTTCTTTAACAAAGGTTTAACACGTGCCTCCTTAAGACTCGATGGTAAATGGCCAGTCTCCATTGAGCTGTTGAGAAGGGAAATAATATGATCTTCTAAAATGGGGCGCGCCAGACGAAAGACCCTAGGGGGACACGGGTCCGCCGGGGAACCAGACTTGGTTCTACTCATAAGCTGCTCAAGACTTAGAGAGTCTATCTCGGGAAACCTTGAGATAGAGGCATCCAAGGAGATTTGAACTTCCTGTGACGGAAGAGTGCCATTCAGGGTGCTGTTCTTGATCTCAGAAAGAATAGTCTCCACCTTCTCCAGGAAGAAGCGTTGGAAGATATCAACGTTTATTGTTGTTTCCATCGTTTCTGTTTTTTTTTACTCAACTCTGTTAAGACTTCGAACGTTTCTTTCTGAATATTCTCAGCCTGATTTATGCGGGTTTCGTAGAATTCTGCTTTGGTTGCCATAATCAATTTTTTATATGAATTGAGTGAGATTTTATACTGCTCCCTATCTATACCATCTTTTGTTCTCCTCCAGCACCTTTCTAGATGACGGAGCTTCTTTTTATGGTCCCTCAGGAGCGGAGTGAACCATGGTGCCCCTTTCCCTACTCTCAGGTGCTATTCGGTCAATCGCCTGACTCATGTTCCGCGTTATGACCTTATAGTCCTGATCTAAATCCCCACTAGAGGCCAATGATTGAACATGATTAGGGAGAATACTGGTCAAAGATTGTGAATCAACTTTTTTCCACTGACTAACTTTTTTCAATTTTGGAAGTCTTTGAGCCGAATAACCGACAGTGGGGATCTCACAATTCACCAAGTAATGATCCGACCAGACACAAGGTAAAATATCCACAAGGTTTACCTTTGGGTCTGAGGTCCAGATAAGATCAAGGGTATGCCCCTTAACATGTGTGGGGGCATCTACAAGCTGTTTAATGCCAAATGAAGACATAATATTCTCCAAGTGTCGAGCTGCCGGGCCTTTCTGGGCTTTGTCCCAGTGCATGTTAAAGTCCCCAGTTACCACGACTTTTTGATATCTAGTGCAAAGATCAGACATAATAGGGGCAAATAAATCGTTGAATGCTGAGGTGGAGTTTGGGGGACGGTAAACTGTAAAAATCACAAGGCACGAATTATTAAAAGTAATCTTCACTCCAAGTAAGTCGGCTAGGTCTACGGTCTCAGCCGCTATTTTGACAGCCTTTAGATGTTTTTTAAATAGAATTGCTACCCCCCCACCCCGAGCGTTGTCTGCACGGTTGTGCCATACCGCATCATAACTATTGGGCAGGGCAGCTATGATGTCAGGCAGGGAATTATCGCCCAACCATGTCTCCGTAAGGGTTAAAACATCAATGTCCTCATCTTGAAGAAGAGTGAAGATTTCAAGATGATGCTTTTGAAGCGACCTTGTGTTTAGGCTGGTTAACTTCAGAGAAGGCGGGTCTATCCCAACCCTCCCACAGTGGGGTCGGAAAATATTCATATCTTGTAGCTTAATCATGATGGTGGGATCTAACATCTGCCTACCGATATCCAGATCATGTAGATCTCTAGAAGAGAGTACCTGTCGCCGACCAGAGGGCCAGGCCCTGAGGCCCGGTCGAGCGCGGACGGGCGCAGACGGGCTGAACACTCGGGCATAACTGCGGCGGAAATCCGGCGAGCACGCTGCGCCTGCCCGCTGCGCATCAGCATGACCATTTAAAATAGAGGTCTAGCGTCCTTCTGACGACTAGACCGTCAACAAAGATGGGGCCGCCAGGCATCCTTCTCTCCCCCCAATATGTCCGCCGTAGTAGTGGAGATGAAAAAGGGACCCGCAAAAGAAGCGGTGAGTGTTCCAATAATTATAGTGCAAGTAAGAGGGCCAGCGAATTAAAACCAGGGGAAACCAGAAAGAAAAGAAAATAAAATATCAAAAGCGGAATTCGTTAAAAATACAAGCCGAAAGTTGCACTGTTGCCGTTCTAAGCGCAGCGCGCTATGCGATCACACTGCAGGTCAGGTCAAGAAAAACATACCACAATGAAAGCAGGGCTGTTCTTATACCCCATGAGTAAACTGGCGTATCGCCTTGGGGAACTGAGGGCAGGAAACGTGAACCACTCCTGACTCTAAGAAGCAAATTTGTGACTAAAAAAAAGTTAGAAATATCAAGTGCAGTCTTGATTTTTTTACGGACGATATTATTATTCAGAGACTTACTAAGCGTGTTTTGCACTGCAAAAGTGTGTGTATGACTATTCAAGTGTCTATAATCTAAGACAATGCCGTAAGAACTATCAGGTTTCAAAACAGGAAAAGAGGATTATTCATAGGAGAGTTGCAGGGCTCAATCACAACCTGATACTCCAGCTGCGTAAGGATGACTTTAAAGGACGCATTAGCATCATGTTTATTTGGATATTGGGGCTGTGGGTGAGGGAAATATCGTACTGGAATAACATGTCGCGGAGATTTCTTATCCCAAACACCCTGGTTAGGTATAGGGCAGAGGCCAAAGCAAGGGCCCACTCAGACGCATAGGGGCCTGATTCGAAAAAGAAGGGAGGATTATATCTTTCTCACAATGACAATTAAGAACAAAGGGTGGAGGCCAATTGATCTCCGGAAATGAAATGTCATAAGAAGTCAAATTGTCCCAAAAGATAGCATTAATCAGGAGGTGCAGTGTGGATTTCAGCGGCCTCAACTATTCCAAAGGTGTCATTTGCTCTTGCCTCCAGAAACTGGCAGAGTATCTGGCGCACTATGGTGACTTCCACTGCGCTGTCGAGTAGGGTTACCGCCCAACTCCTGTCCAGGTACAGGGTTCTCACTGTCTGGGGCATATTTCGCTGTTAAGGCAGCAACCTTCTTCTTTTAAGAGGGGGCTCTATACAGAGATGGTCTTGACTTTTGCATCGAAAGAATGTTGCGTATCCCGCTTAGGCTGCACAGACTCGCCTTTTCTACTATTCCGTCGCCTGCCTCGGTCGTACTGTTCATTAGACGATTCCTGAAAGGAAGAATCTGGAACCTGAAAAGGCAAGGGTGTCTTAATTTTAGTGCGATCACGCAAATCATATCGTCACTCAGAAGTGTTTAGTGGCGGTAACCCGCCACAAGACCTGGGCTTCTGTTGTTGTTGCCTAGATTTATCCCAAGACATCTTAGGAAAAATCGGACGCCTATTTTTTTCAGGAGGAGGTTTGCCTAGAGCTTATGCAGATGGTCTGGACCCCAAACTATTATGACCCAAAGATGTATAAACATCAGATATAACAGGCAAATCACGCACAAGTTCAACAGCGGCCACTGCGGAAAGTATTTGGCATATAATTAAGGATGCTGCCTCACCTTTAACGTTGGAAAGAATAATTTCAGAGACTAAGGGAAAATTACCCACTAGCTTCATCCCCAGATCTAGGGCAGGACCTGTCCCATGTTCGTTCTATACATGTTTGAAAACGTTCGGAAGTGGGGTTGCCATAACAAAGTGTATACACTGTAGCAAACACTGTCACCCAGGTGTTGCAGTCGGCTACGGGGGGGAACCAGACCACTAGGCAAACACATAAGTAAGGATCCCATGCTTTTCCAGAGGACCTGTAAGGCAAAAAACAGCATCAAGCTGATCAATGTTTTGAGCAATCCAAAAAGGAAATTCTTTAGTTAAGGGGACATATGCCCCTAACAGAGTTTATAATAACCGGGCTAATAACAAGCCCTCCACCTTGCAAAGCCTGCACAGGAGGAGCAGCCCGAGGTGGAGCCACCAAAAAAGCACAGGCAACAAACTGAATCAAGAGTCTATATAGATGGACTACTTGAGCTTACAACAAACGTACATCTGCCACAGTAGCGGTGGGATAATGTGGATACCGAGTAAAACCGGCCAAGACAGGCCACGTGCCCCCATCAATACTTAAGGGACCCATGCGAACTGAAGCATGTGGATGAGGAAAGGCGCCATTAAATCAAATTTGGAGCTCCTAGGCAGTAAGAGGAAGCTCAATGATTGCATTAGGGCGACAAGGCGCAGGAACACAGGAGTAAAAAACTGGGTACGCTTCGACCACAAAAATAACTGGACACCCCACATTGGGGACTCCATGCTGTAACAAGTATTCAGTAACCGCCGAAAGGCAATGAGCCGAAATCACAACGGGTTGAGCCATATGAAGATTTAAGGGATACAAACAGTAGCACACAAAAAGTGTGTGTAACTTTTTTAAATTGAAGCTTGAAAAACCTACAGCATGAGGAAGTCCCTACAGACTGGGGAGGCAAAGCCCCCACACTACGGTCCTCTCCAGAAAACGGTGCAAGGGTATTGTGGACAAGCACAAGCACTACTCAAGGGTCCGCAAATAAGTACCAGACCAAATGTTGGGGACACCATGTTGCAGGGATTCTGCGACATCACAGAACCATGCTTGGCACCACAGTACCTTAGTAGGCAGGGACTGAGTCATCACACCCTCGGGACATTTTGTTCTCACCAGATCAAAACTTTGTAGACAAAATGGCAGTTTTCTTCCAAGAAAAAGTCCAGACCGTCTACAATGAACTCCAGAACACAGTGGAAGTGCATGGGACGTACCACCAAGAAGGAAGGGAAGACACAGCCCCTCAATGTAATCTATCTCTGTTCTCTGTGTTAATGGAAGAACAAGTGGCAGACCTACTGCTGCAGACCAAGTCCGGTTCTCTTCTAGATCCCTGCCCCCCGAACGAGATCAGCGCATCCCTCACCAGTCTATTAAATCAAATCACCAACTCAGGGACTTTCCCTCTAAGCTGGAAAAAGGCATGCATTCGGCCTATATTAAAAAAAACACGCTCGACCACCAGGAGACCAAAAACTAATGTCCAATCTCCTGCCTCCGTCTACCCTCCAAAATATTGTAGAAATCCATGAACTGACAAAATATCTGGGTCAAAACAACATCCCTGATTCCACTCAGCATGGCTTTAGATCGAGGCACTCTACTGAATCTGACCTGATCATGGCAACAGAAGAGATCCGCAAGGTGATGGATGTAGGTGGGAGGGCAGTCCTTGTACTGCTCGACCTTACCGCAGCATTCAACACTGTAAACCGTGCGGTACTAGTGCGAAGGTTGGAGGTTGCCGGCATTAGGGACAAAGCCCTAGCCCTACTAAACTCATTCCTGGCATCCAGGGAACAATTAATTCACTGGGAGGGACTGCAATCAACAAACTTCACCCTGCCGGGGGGAGTTCCTCAAGGATCGGCCTTTTCCCCAACTATGTTTAATGTGTATGTGGCCCCTTTAGCCAGGCTACTAAAAATCAAAGGTCTCAAGCTAATGGTGTACGCAGACAACACTCAGCTAGTGGTGTCAGTTTCACAAAGTGTTGAAATGACAGCAGAACAGTTCCGAAATTGCCTTACAGCACTGATGGCCTGGATGAACTCAAACTTCCTGAAACTGAACAGGGAAAAAAACGAGGTTGTGGAGTTTGGGCAGAAACCATCAGTATGGAGCCAACTATGGTGGCCCCCTACAGCCGGAGCATGCCCACCACCAGTGCCTAAGGAATCTAGGCTTCTTGATTGACAAAGACCTAACGCTAACCCCACAAGTAAACCAAGTAACTTCAGCATGTTTCTTTACCCTGAAAGTCCTGCGTAAGATTCTTCCTTTCATCACCCTCTCCTTGAGGAAAACGGTGGTAGGAGCTTTAGTCCTGTGAAGACTTGATTACCTGAACACTCTATATCTAGGAGCAAGTGCAAGCCATTTCTCCAAACTCCAGACACTCCAAAATGCGGTAGCATGAGTTCTGCTTAACCCCTTTGCCGCTGGACTAATTCCCCTGCTGTGCGGCGGGAGGGCAGGGGGCGCGCGCCGCCGCAGTGCTCATGACGAGCTCGGCTCGTCATGCAGCATGGTGGTACTGTGCTCATGACGAGCTGAGCACTTCATGACCACGCCCGTTTTCATAGAACGCTCAGCACAGCAGGGGAATTATCCCCGCATGGGAGAGCCGCGGCAGTCATGACAAGCTCAGCTCATCATGAGCACAGCGCCACTGTGCCTCATGACGAGCTGAGCTCGTCATGAGCACCGAAGGTGTTAATCTACCCAATCACCATCCCACCTCTGCCAGCATTAAGCAACTCCACTGGCTTCCCGTTCGACGGCGGGTGGACTTTAAAGCCCTCTACCTAGTGCATAAGGCTCTATATGGTGGGGGTGCCTATGATCTGCAATCGTTTTTCCCCTCTAGGAGACACTTCGCTGCCTAAGATACACACCCCCAAGATAAGAAGAGTAAGGTGGGGAGGAAATGGTTTCTCCTTCCAGGCAGCAAAATTGTGGAACTCGCTCCCAGTACAGCTAGGACTACAGCCCAGTAGGGCGCTCTTTAGGAAAAAGATAAAAACCTGTCTCTTTTCCAAACCTTAAACCTATCAGATGTTTCTGGTATGCATACACCTCGACACCAAGACGCCTCGGCAATAGTGCGCTGTATAAATACTCAGTCAGTCACATCACCTTAGTGCCAGGGAACGACTAGCTGTAGTGTCTCATTTACCCTCCTACTCACGCACAGAGGACTAGGGCTTAGACACCCCAGAACACAAAACTCCGGACCCTCTCAGGAATCGCGGTGACAGAACACACCCTTTCGCTCTCACACTCATATTTATCCACAACAAGATCTGACAGAGATACAAGGATATTTTAAAATATTTATTTCAACCATCGTGCTCTAGTATGCAGTATATGCACCACAATAAGAAAGAAGATGCCTAACATAAATACGGTCAGCATAGTAAGTAATCCATAAAAGGCGCGGTCATGGTTTTAGGCAGGGTAAATTACCCCACCTCCCCTTCTACAGAAGCAAAGGATCTCTGGATGTTTGCAGCAGACTCCATACCTTAGCATGCACAGATGAAAGTTCTACATCTCAGGTGTAGTCGCAATCTCTTCTGTGTAAAATCTCTCTCCAAGTGTGTATTTGCATGTCTGTCCATACCTATATGAGAAAGAGTATGTGTTCCCAAACCTCAGCTGCATTTGTTTGTTGTTTTGTCTAGGTGTTAGAGCCTGAACAAAACAGAATAATAAGGGGCATTGTTGTTTGACCTGGTCTATGGTGTTCAGACTAAATCCCAGGAAAGAACAGAACGCAAAGTCAGCAGTAGGTTCTGTGTGAAGGTACAGCGTGGCACAAAGCACAATACGTGTGCATAGTAGCGTTTGCAAAGCAGAGTAAAGATTGCAGCGCGCTCATACTAATATAGGGAAAACTACAATGGGCCTGCACGGGACATATGACAGTATATACACACAGCAAACAAATCATGTGGAATATACTATGTTCAACAATGGCCTTTTTACACATATATTTAAGTTATAGTAGATAAAGTAGCTTTTATGTTTAAGATTGACCTAACATATGTAACACAACAACCTTAGTGTCTTGCATATATCCTAGTACCTATGGTGATATCCCAAAATGGTGAATGGCTTTCATCAGGATTACAGCTACTCTCACCCTCTCCTACAATGCTAGGGGACCATCGTCACCAACAATGATAAATGATCTTGTTTCTGGCACTGTTAATCTGTCACTTTATACTATATCTACTGCATCATAAATCGTTGACGTAATGGAGTATGAACTGGTCATATGCAACTTTTGCCGTGAAGAAAATGGGAAAAAGTCAGGCTACAGAAAAACTATTATTAAGAAGATTTAAAAGGCCGGACGGATTATGTTCATTGGTCTTCATGTTTTATTTTCAAATTGTTAGTTGGAATTTTCTATTGGCATCTAGCAAAGCCAAGACATTGTGTGATTCGTTTGGTGTCTCCATTCACTGGCATTTTTTTGGGCTCCTACTGATCTGTATTCAATGAAAAACGGACACATTCAAATAATGTTGAACTAATACCATGCATGTCCTCTTGTTGTGCACGGTGCTTAGTACATCTGAAATATAACTAGATCATTCTTCATTCCTGTATTACTTCTGATCTGTAGGTTCTATCCTCAACAGAGATAGAGGCATTCTGAAAATTCAACATTAAGCATTTGAAGAAGTGGGTTGCTCTTAGAGAACACAACCCACACAGCAGTCCAAAGCATATCTCAGTGCCAAGGTGTGTAAGGAGAAAAGAAAGTGACAAACCTTCTCTTACTAAGCTTCTTGGATCTACAACTACAACCCACCTAAAATGCTGCAAGCTCCTCCTCTCTCTTTCACTTCTCGAAGGAAATTAACTCTAACCTTGTCCACGAATCCTTCATCTGTAAATAAATATTACTACTAACATACCAACAACCTTCAATTTAAGAATGACATGCTATTTTTAAATGCACCTTGCTTGACACTATTGTACCCTTCTACTCGCCATATACAGCACTCGGTTGCTTTAAAGTTTAGTGTGTGCTATCCAAATAAACATACAATGAGATTTTGAAATAAAAAATGAACATTGAGTGTAAGAGCTCTTCTTATATATATTAACGGTTACTTTATATTTCCTAGGCAAATAACCATTGCACATTAAGGAATGTTTTCACATTTTATAATTTTTATACTTGATAGCTTTATATATTTTTATACTTGCTAGACAATTAAATGACATACTTAAACAAGGGTGAAGTAAGTTTACATACAATTTATTGGTTGGTTGCTCCTCTGGCGTAAGAATGCCAACTTCGTTGACTTCATAGCTTTTCTTTGTGTGAGCTGAGACTATCTTCTGCCCTTTGCAAACTTCTCCACCAAATAGTGCAATGTTAGCTATTACCCCTCGATAGTGGTCGAAGGTGGAATCAAACACCAAAGCTTTCAGAGGATCTTCAATTTTCATGTTGGGGCTGAAATTACAGTATAATCCATTACATTAAAATGGAATTTAAATATCATCTGCAGTAAATCACATCCTAAAATATTACCTTCATTAACTGAGGAAAATGTACTTACCTTTGGTAACAGTATTTCTAGTGGGTTAATTATCTTACAGCAGATTCCTCAACCAATGAACTATCTTTCCAGGCTTTATAATAGTTTGGAAATGTTTTACCCAGAAATGCCTTTCTGGTGCCACTAAGTAGCTCCATGCAGCCTCAGTCGCAACTCAGTTTCCAGACATGAGAACCACAGAGTATATTACATGCCAATCGCCATCCTGATGTTGGTAAGTCATACTTTTTCTGTACCCCATTACTGAAGACTTTGGCTGGAACAGCTGCCAAGCCTCTGTCCACATTTCCTGCCCATTTTATTTAAAAAAAAATATTTGAGCACATGATCAACTCAAGTTTGATATTAGTTTTCCACCCGATTCTCCTCCGAAATCAAAATGTATCAGTCAATATGAGATATGATGTGTAGGTACCACTGTTTTTGATTTTGAAAGTGAAGGATTTGACAGAATGTTGAGCTGCCAGTGATTACTTAATAATTGTGTTCCCACCAGCAAAGAAATACTATGGTCATTGGAAGATGTAAAAGTGGTTCACATCTGAACCAATGCATGTGTCATATCTACAGCATTTGTCTGGGTGGGCTGCTTTTTTACAATATCACTGTAGCAAAATGGGTTCCATCCATTCAATCCCCCAAATTTTTTGCCTTTTGATAACTCCGTTTTTGGGCCTTTACTGTGGATCATTCTTGCTTCTTAAGTCTCACCCACGATAATCACACAGCAATTGGACTACGCATGCTTACCACCAGTGTCTGCCTTTTAAGTAAAAGCTGCTGCGACGCATCTAGGGTATGGAGCCCTGGGGTGGATACATGGAAGGGTGTTTGCACACATGTGAGGGCTGCGCTTGTGAGACTACTGTCATGCACAGTCCGGTAATTGCAAATAGGTAGCAGAAGGGGATCTGCAGGTTTAGATGTTGAGCTGGTGTAGGCCTTATAATATTAATGAGCACTCATAGGTAACATCAGTAGGGTTTACTGGTTTATCTGCAGTGCCATTTTATTATACACAAATAGGGGGAAATCTGCCCTAAGTTGCAGTTCTGCTTCCGTTAGGACTACACAGTCCAGTGAGGTACTTAACTGGGCTGCAACATGTATGCAAGTTTGATTATGCAGGTCCCAACAACTTACATGTACATGACCTAATGGGTTGTCCAGAATTTTCATACTTTTCTGGCTCAGCTCTGGATCCAATATTTGTCCTTTTGTCACCCTGCTGGCCCAAAATAATTATTCTGCGTCCCAGAAGTGGGTGGTCTTTACCTCCCCACACAAAAGGAGAAATCAAGAGTGCTTGACTGAGTTCCTGAGGAGGAAGCGGTGAGGAAGAAAGTCTGCACCTGGTAATTAGTTGTCAGACTGTAGCAGTGTTGGGTAAGCACAGGCCCACTGAAAAAAGGAGGAAGCTGAGACATTTGGAGCCGACACAGAAGTGGCTCTCTTTAAAGATTTGGTAGGAAAGACCCTGGCAGTGATACTATCTAGTGGTGGAGCTGAGGAACCCAGAGGATATGTGCACATAGCCATCTCAATGATGCCAAACCTGGATTGTCACAGCATGCTGTGCGGGAGGGTTGGGACAGGGGTGAAGGAGTGATGTGGCATCCTAAATTGGCTTGGGGTACTTGACATCCAGAACTTTTCAGCAATACTTAAAAACTCTTGCACAAGGTAGAGACTGAGAGTTAGAACCTGGAACTGGGCTGCAGCAACACCATAGACAGCTGGAAGGACAAGCCACGATGCCCAAATTGACTAAAAACTCTATCTGCAGCTCCTGGCATAGTGTGCCATGTTAGAGGCCAGGCGGCCTGCTGAAACGCCCTCAGGTCGTTAGGACTCCCCATCAAGAGCAAAATGAGCCGAGGGTCAAGCAAATCAGCCCAACGGGCCCGACGTATCAGGCAAAAAGGATTTCACCTTTGATCCACCAGCTTGAGCGATGGTGTGGTGTTCTCACCGCAAGTTCAGAAGAAACCCCTCTGATGAGCCAGTGCTCACTGGTCAGCGACAGCTCCTTAAATAATTAATGACCCAAAGGGGGAAAGCATGCATTCTCCTCCCAAGCGTTTCACTAGGCTCTAGACCCCATCTTACGAGCTGGTGTATGCACAAATGGGACCCAGGATGGAAGAAGATATAGGAGGCCAGTCCCTGGTTCATCAGGGGCTTCCTTCCCATACAGCACTTACCACGTGTCCGGGCGCATTGCCATTCCTCATGCTCATAATGAAGGAAATAAGTTGTGCAGGACATGAGGTCTGAGCAAAAATTAGGTCCACAATTGTCTCTCCACTGGGAAAAAAGCATGTCATTGTAGCGCTTGTTTCTCTGAGGATAGTGATGCAGAGCAGTCCACAGCTTACTCAGAGGAGGCGGTGTGGTCTAATAATCTCTGTCCACTGGAACACAATAACAACACTCAATAAATGATTGTCCAGCCAGTACTTTTTCTTTAAAAAAGGAAAATAATTTTTTTTTTACACACAACGCAATACTTTGCATAAATTTACATTAAGTAGGTGGAAATACCTACAATGGCATTCTGAAATCACATTTGATTCCCAGGGGGACACTACCCCCTCCTAAACCAGATAGAGGATCTCAATATGAGGGCGTCTCACTCTCAATATTACAGACCTACTGACTTTGTCAGGAGGTCAAGACAACAAGAGAGATGACTGGACTGTTCCTAGGGGGAGAAAGAAAGAAGGAGAAGGTCACTAAGGTATAAGGGCTAGTGCTCAATGGAGGACCACCCCTGGGTATCCAATTTGTTGGATATAATGGCCTCACACACCCTTGCGAGTGTCATGCTTCATCATAGGCAATGCTCCTCGTCGGGCAGGCGGTGCAATGCCCAACGGGCTCACCTCAAAGATGGGCTCTTTATCGGAGATCTTTTATCCAACTGCCTATGGGTGAAGTGGGGGTGAGGGGTGAGGGGCCAGGACAGAGTAGATAGTGCGGGTGAGGATAAAATGTGGTACAAGGTATCGGAAAACAATTTTATTCTGGTGGTCCTCTACCACAATTAAAATCAAGGGCAGCCGGTGTTCATGGGAACTTTGGTTTCCCAGATTGGACCGGGGCTAAAGTGCAAGTGGTGTGATCAACATGTTTTTCGCTTCTTGTACATTGACTGCGATTCTTCAGGACCTAGTAAAAAACTACAATCTACAAAACATGACCTAATGATTAGTATCATTGTTAAATACAGCACATAAGTTGTACTACCTGTTTGACCCTGCTCTTGCCTAGAGGGGGGAGACAAAGGAGAACATTACCACAGGTAAGTAACAACATGTGACCCTGTAGTGACTGTGAACACACTGTGAAAAAGTGACATACTAGTGGAGATAGTGACTAGTATGTGGTTAAAAACAAGTTAAAAAACTGGTAGCAGCAGTATCCATTAAAACTTAAATCGCAGACCCAGGGGATCGGAAATACTGTTACTCACCTAAAGGTTAGAGTTATGGGGTGTCAACAGTACCCGGTGGGTCTGACATCAAGAGAGAAGCCATAGGGGTTGAGGCTGAGGAGGGAAGGATAAGGGTGGGCAGATATTAAGGTAAGTAGTAACCCTAGATACATGTTTTTCCAGTAGTTAGAGCCCCACTGTTGGCGTTGTATAGATGGTACACTTACTTTCTACTGCTTGCGTCAGGGCCAGTAATGCCTACCCATCTCACCGGGTCCGGATAGTGGAGAGCCGGTCGTGTTTCTCCTCATTAAGTAGCAAACCGGGTGTGGTCTAAGAATCCCAAAAGGAAGTAGAACTCCCGGGTAGGTCATGTGCTTAAGGTGGTTGATCGGGCGGCCATGATGGAGTGGAGGGTAGTGTATAAAAAGTAAGTAAATATAGCCTGGGTTTTATCGCTATGTGGCAACGTTGTGCAGTGGTAAGCGAATTAGCCATATTCTGTCTGGTCTCTTAATCTGGCATGTGTTCAGTGTTGTTAGACAGATATTGTCACAGGAATTAACCATAGTCTCAAATATTGGGGCAAACCAGAGGAAGTACATTGAACTAGACATAGGTCGCTAGTCAGATAAGGGATGTATATGCAGAGACGTGTTCACAGAGCGCTCCATGGAATATCCTCATTCAATCCCTGGCTATCTGTGGATAATCGGTGTATTCACCTCTGTTCCTTCAGGAAAAGATTGTGCTTGGATCTGTCGGGGGAGGTTTCAAGAACTAGCCAGGACAACGAGTCCGCTGTGTAGTTCTGTTCTAAGTAGTGTCTGCACATCTTAGTGTTTGTTTTCTTGCAACGGAAGTTGCTTCTATGTTCAGGGATTCGGATTTTCACGGGGCGGGAGGTCATGCCCACGTATTGGAGACCGCATGGGCATCTCAATAAGTAGATGCAGTTGGGAGTGTTGCAGTTCGTGTGACCCCGTAATTCCCAGTGGAAGGTGTCCGTCAGGAGGATAGTTCTGTATGTGCTGGTGAAGGGGCACACACTGCAGGAGCCGCACTGGTAGTGTCCCCGTACAGGCGGTAGTTGCCACAGAGTGGTTTGTTTAGGTGGCTCAGCCTTCTTTGGTCTAGTGTGCACCAGAATATCCTTAATATTCCTTGACCTTTTAAAGGCAAATCTGGGTGTGGTAAGATTAAGGTCGCCTGTGTTCAGAATTTGCCAGTGTCGTTTGATTATCTTTTTGATTTCGTTTGAGGCAGGCAAAAAGATGGTGACACAGGTAAGGAAATCTGCCTCCTCTGTCGTCCGGGTATTGTATTCAAGGAGGGCACCCCTATGGTTGTTTTGTGCACGTTTGCATGCCCTAGATATCTCTCTGGTGGGGTACCCTCTATCCCTCGGGTTTCTGGATAGTAGGGAGGACTCAGTTTTGTAATCTGGCAGGTTGGAACAGTTGCGCCTGACCCGCAGGAATTGTCCGAAAGGCAGGTTCAGTCCAGGGCCTTAGGGTGGTGGCTGGTAAAATGGAGCAAACTGTTGCGGTCTGTTGGTTTGCGATACATGGTGGTATCGATTTTACCCCCCTCCAGTTTGACAGTGAGATCCAAGAAGGCAATTTTGGATGCAGACGCCGTTATGGTGAAGTGGAGGTATTCGTTCAGCGTGTTTAGCCAACTGAAGAACTCTTTGTATAGATCTTCAGTGCCTGTCCAAAGTACCAGGATATCATCAATGAACCTCCTCCATAGTTTGATGTTAAGATGGTAGGGGTTCGCTGGCCCATTGATGTGTCTTTCTTCAAAGTCAGCCATGTAGAGGCAGGCTACCGAGGGGGCAAAAGTGCTGCCCATGGAAGTCCCCTGGGTCTGATGGTAATGCTGCCCTTTAAACTCGAAGTAGTTCTCCGTAAGGGCAAGGGTAGCACATTCCATAATGAAGGAAGGTGGCGTAGGAGAGCTCCAGTCTTCAGCACTGAGGATTCTCTCTATCACCCCAAGTGAGGCCCTCTGAGGGATGTTGGTATAGAGGGCCTCCACATCTAGGGTGATGAGAAAATCGACCTGGATATCCCCCTGTAGATTATCCAGCAGGCGTAGGACATCAGTGGTGTCCTGGACGTAGGAAGGTATTCGTTTTACCAGCGGCTGTAGAAAGTGGTCACAAAACTGTGATAAAGGCTCTAGGACAGAGTCAATGCCTGATACAATCGGGCGTCCTTGTCCCCTTATGTATTTTAGGGAGGATGTAGAAATAGGGGACCTTGGGTTCTTTTTTGGATAGAAAATCAGCCTCCTTTTTAGAGATCCACTCCTGACATTCAGCAGACTCAACCAGCCCAGTGATAGCAGTTTTCAGGCGCTCAGTGGAGTTGGATGGGATGGGGGTATAGTATCGCCTATCCCCTAGTTGTCTAAGACATTCAGTGTCATAGTCAGTGGTATCCATTAGGACTGTAGCCCCACCCTTGTCTGCCTGTTTAATAGTGATGGTCTGATCGTTGGCTAAGGAATCTAGCATCTGTCTTTCAGAATTAGAGAGGTTGTGGTGTTTCTTGCTCGGTCTCATAGACCCAATGTCTTTGAGCACAGCCTGCTCATACGTGAGGATTTCATTGGGGACCATCCCACTATGTGGGGTGAAGTTTGAAGGGTTATGGAGACCTGAGTCAGTTGGAATCTCTTGTGGTCTCCCATCAAAGAAAGCTCTTAACCTGATCTTACGGAAAAAATTCTGGATTTCACAGCTCTGTTGGAAGTGGTCAATCTTAGGTGTAGGGACGAACCAGAGTCCATTCTGGAGCACTTCTTCTTCGCCTGCAGTAAGTTGGCGTGAAGAAAGATTCACTACTAAGCTTACTTTCGTGCTGTCTTGCTCCTGGTGTCCATCCCTTGACCTTGAGTGTCCTCCCATTGTACCCTCTTGTCTGGCCCGTTTCCTCGCTTGCGCCCGCGTCCTCTGCCCCGGCCTCTGTCTAAAAAAGGTTGCTGGTTGATGCCATGGGGGGCAAATTGAGGTGGATACTGGGGTGCATACGGTGGCACAGGGTATGGAAATTGGGGGTATTGCCAACACGGTGGGCCCTGAAGAGGAGGGTGTGGGTAAAATGATTGTCCACGTCTCCCTCCTCTCTTCCCCCTCCGGGGTTGTGATTGCCAATCGTCACCGCTAGAGTTGCTGTCACTATTCGATCGAATGGTAATTAATCTCTTGGAAGTGTACACACGACCTCCTTATTTTATTGGTCAATACAGCAAAACGATTAGCGGATGAACTGCTCACCAAGATTCAGATTGCAGAAAATGCACTGAAGAGTGCCGGGCAGAATCCAGGCTTCAAAACCAAGCTGGCTGAATTGAACAAAGAAATCTCTGAACATAAAGAATTTCTGATGAAGCAAAAGGTAACCAAGTTACAGAAAGATATCCAGCGTTTTTCTAAAGAAAAGGTCTATCCATATTTAAAGGATGACTACGTCCCTCCGGGGACGAGCTACCTTTCAGACTCCAGTGCCAATTCCTCCAGGAGAGGATCAAATAGTGACAGCAACTCTAGCGGTGACGATTGGCAATCACAACCCCGGAGGGGGAAGAGAGGAGGGGGACGTGGACAATCATTTTACCCACACCCTCCTCTTCAGGGCCCACCGTGTTGGCAATACCCCCAATTTCCATACCCTGTGCCACCGTATGCACCCCAGTATCCACCTCAATTTGCCCCCCATGGCATCAACCAGCAGCCTTTTTTAGACAGAGGCCGGGGCAGAGGACGCGAGCGCAAGCGAGGAAACGGGCCAGACAAGAGGGTACAATGGGAGGACACTCAAGGTCAAGGGATGGACACCAGGAGCAAGACAGCACGAAAGTAAGCTTAGTAGTGAATCTTTCTTCACGCCAACTTACTGCAGGCGAAGAAGAAGTGCTCCAGAAGGGACTCGGGTTCATCCCTACACCTAAGATTGACCACTTCCAACAGAGCTGTGAAATCCAGAAATTTTTCCGTAAGATCAGGTTAAGAGCTTTCTTTGATGGGAGACCACAAGAGATTCCAACTGACTCAGGTCTCCATAACCCTTCGAGCTTCACCCCACATAGTGGGATGGTCCCCAATGAAATCCTCACGTATGAGCAGGCTGTGCTCAAAGACATTGGGTCTATGAGACCGAGCAAGAAACACCACAACCTCTCTAATTCCAAAAGACAGATGCTAGATTCCTTAGCCAACGATCAGACCATCACTATTAAACAGGCAGACAAGGGTGGGGCTACAGTCCTAATGGATACCACTGACTATGACACTGAATGTCTTAGACAACTAGGGGATAGGCGATACTATAAACCCATCCCATCCAACCCCACTGAGCGCCTGAAAACTGCTATCACTGGGCTGGTTGAGTCTGCTGAATGTCAGGAGTGGATCTCTAAAAAGGAGGCGGATTTTCTATCCAAAAAAGAACCCAAGGTCCCCTATTTCTACATCCTCCCTAAAATACATAAGGGGACCACCCCCGTACCAGGACGCCCGATTGTATGAGGCATTGACCCTGTCCTAGAGCCTTTATCACAGTTTTGTGACCACTTTCTACAGCCGCTGGTAAAACGAATACCTTCCTACGTCCAGGACACCACTGATGTCCTACGCCTGCTGGATAATCTACAGGGGGATATCCAGGTCGATTTTCTCATCACCCTAGACGTGGAGGCCCTCTATACCAACATCCCTCAGAGGGCCTCACTAGGGGTGATAGAGAGAATCCTCAGTGCTGAAGACTGGAGCTCTCCTACGCCACCTTCCTTCATTATGGAATGTGCTACCCTTGCCCTTACGGAGAACTACTTCAAGTTTAAAGGGCAGCATTACCATCAGACCCAGGGGACTTCCATGGGCAGCACTTTTGCCTCCTCGGTAGCCTGCCTCTACATGGCAGACTTCGAAGAAAGACACATCAATGGGCCAGCGAACCCCTACCATCTTAACATCAAACTATGGAGGAGGTTCATTGATGATATTCTGGTACTTTGGACAGGCACTGAAGATCTATACAAAGAGTTCTTCAGTTGGCTAAACACGCTGAACGAATACCTCCACTTCACCATAACGGCGTCTGCATCCAAAATTGCCTTCTTGGATCTCACTGTCAGACTGGAGGGGGTAAAATCGATACCACCATGTATCGCAAACCAACAGACCACAACAGTTTGCTCCATTTTACCAGCCACCACCCTAAGGCCCTGAGACTGAACCTGCCTTTCGGACAATTCCGGCGGGTCAGGCGCAACTGTTCCAACCTACCAGATTACAAAACTGAGTCCTCCCTACTATCCAGAAACCTGAGGGATAGAGGGTACCCCACCAGAGAGATATCTAGGGCACGCAAACGTGCACAAAACAACCATAGGGGTGCCCTCCTTGAATACAATACCCGGACGACAGAGGAGGCAGATTTCCTTACCTGTGTCACCACCTTTTCGCCTGCCTCAAACGAAATCAAAAAGATAATCAAACGACACTGGCAAATTCTGAACACAGGCAACCTTAATCTTACCACACCCAGATTTGCCTTTAAAAGGTCAAGGAATATTAAGGATATTTTGGTGCACACTAGACCAAAGAAGGCTGAGCCACCTAAACAAACCACTCTGTGGCAACTACTGCCTGTACGGGGACACTACCAGTGCGGCTCCTGCAGTGTGTGCCCCTTCACCAGCACATACAAAACTATCCTCCTGACGGACACCTTCCGCTGGGAATTACGGGGTCACACGAACTGCAACACTCCCAACTGCATCTACTTATTGAGATGCCCATGCGGTCTTCAATACGTGGGCATGACCTCCCACCCCGTGAAAATCCGAATCTCTGAACAAAGAAGCAACTTCCGTTGCAAGAAAACAAACACTAAGATGTGCAGACACTACTTAGAACAGAACCACACAGCGGACTCGTTGTCCTGGCTAGTTCTTGACACCTCCCCAGACAGATCCAAGCACAATCTTTTCCTGAAGGAACAGAGGTGGATACACCGATTATCCACAGATAGCCAGGGATTGAATGAGGATATTCCATGGAGCGCTCTGTGAAAACGTCTCTGCATATACATCCCTTATCTGACTAGCGACCTATGTCTAGTTCAATGTACTTCCTCTGGTTTGCCCCAATATTTGAGACTATGGTTAATTCCTGTGACAATATCTGTCTAACAACACTGAACAAATGCCAGATTAAGAGACCAGACAGAATATGGCTAATTCGCTTACCACTGCACAACGTTGCCACATAGCGATAAAACCCAGCCCATATTTACTTACTTTTTATACACTACCCTCCACTCCATCATGGCCGCCCGATCAACCACCTTAGGCACATGACCTACCGGGGAGTTCTACTTCCTCTTTGGGATTCTTAGACCACACCCGGTTTGCTACTTAATGAGGAGAAACACAACCGGCTCTCCACTATCCGGACCCGGTGAGATGGGTAGGCATTACTGGCCCTGACACAAGCAGTAGAAAGTAAGTGTACCATCTATACAACGCCAACAGTGGGGCTCTAACTACTGGAAAAACATGTATCTAGGGTTACTACTTACCTTAATACCAGCCCACCCTTATCCTTCCCTCCTCAGCCTCAACCCCTATGGCTTCTCTCTTGATGTCAGACCCACCGGGTACTGTTGACACCCCATAACTCTAACCTTTAGGTGAGTAACAGTATTTCCGATCCCCTGGGTCTGCGATGAAGTTTTAACCCCTTCCACGCTGATGACGAGCTGGGCTCGTCATGGCGTAGCCTCCTCGCACGCCGATGACGAGTCCAGCTCGTCACGTAAAGTGCGCTTTAAAAAATCTCAGTGTACGAGCGGAATTCCGCCCGCACACATGCGGTTAATGTATACTGCTGCTACCAGTTTTTAACTTGTTTTTAACCACATACTAGTCACTATCTCCACTAGTATGTCACTTTTTCACAGTGTGTTCACAGTCACTACAGGGTCACATGTTGTTACTTACCTGTGGTAATGTTCTCCTTTGTCTCCCCTCTCTAGGCAAGAGCAGGGTCAAACAGGTAGTACAACTTATGTGCTGTATTTAACACTGATACTAATCATTAGGTCATGTTTTGTAGATTGTAGTTTTTTACTAGGTCCTGAAGAATCGCAGTCAATGTACTAGAAGCGAGAAACATGTTGACCACACCACTTGCACTTTAGCCCCGGTCCAATCTGGGAAACCAAAGTTCCCATGAACACCGGCTGCCCTTGATTTTAATTGTGGTAGAGGACCACCAGAATAAAATTGTTTTCCGGTACCATGTACCACATTTTATCCTCACCCGCACTATCTACTCTGTCCTGGCCCCTCACCCCTCACCCCCACTTCACCCATAGGCAGTTGGATAAAAGATCTCCGATAAAGAGCCCCTCTTTGAGGTGAGCCCGTTGGGCATTGCACCGCCTGCCCGACGAGGAGCATTGCCTATGATGAAGCATGACACTCGCAAGGGTGTGTGAGGCCATTATATCCAACAAATTGGATACCCAGGGGTGGTCCTCCATTGAGCACTAGCCCTTATACCTTAGTGACCTTCTCCTTCTTTCTTTCTCCCCCTAGGAACAGCTCAGTCATCTCTCTTGTTGTCTTGATATCTGGGGCTACGACTGCGGCCGGACCTTCCATTCTCTTTTCTCTGAATGGTAATCAAAGCCCTACTGGATCAGAGTTGATCCTTGTCCTCCCCTACCCTTTGTTACACACACACTTTGTCAGGAGGTCACCACAGGAGTATACCAGGAAAGCCTATTGACTTTGTTTGGGTCAACACATTGAAAGACCAATAACTACATATTAGAAAACCACCATCTTATCACTGGAACCAGCAGCTATGTTTCAATGTGTTCATCCTTGTTAATAAATAGTGAGGTTCATTAGAACCACGGTCAGCAATACATTTTTAAATAAAGCATTTTAAATCAACATAACATGTGTCTGTGTCTTACTTGAACCACTTTGGGCCACACTGACTGCAGGCACAAGAGCAACCACTAGAGGCCCTGCACTCCTGAGTAGTTGAGCAAAAGCTCCAGTGCCGAGAGCTTAAAAACAATGGCTAATCTGGGCGGCTATGTCCAGGCAAGGGTCTCGGGCACACTATGCCACTGGAAGCAAGTTTTATCTTTCAAATGAGCTCTGGAGGGGGGGCGTGGCTAGCAGCCCAAGATGGTGCTTGCAAAACTGCATGCATGGGCCCCAATATCATTCTTTTGTCCCCGTAAAACTGGAGCATGTCGCCCACCGGTGTTAGTTTGACAGCACAGATCGCCCATAACAAACTCCTGTGACTCACCAAGCTGGTGGTGTGGTGGAATGAGGAATGCGCCTTGGCGGCTGACTCCTATGTGGGATTGAAGGCGGTGGCAGGTGAACACAAGCTCCGCCATACATCGCTCCCACTGCCGACTGGAGTGCGCTGAGAGGGCAGCTTAGCCGGTGTGACTGAGCCCGGTGCTGGCTGCCACCCACCATGTTTGCCTGTGGCCGGTGGTGTGCCTGGTGCAGTCGCTGCGCTGCTGTGAGGAAGATTTGCAGCTGCAATAATGGTTGTGAAGGTCGTGTGAAGAGGCGGCCCCAAATCCTGTTGTGCAGTCTGCTGGGGGAACTGAGTCAGGATTCCTAGGAATGGACTGGTGACAGTGACACACAACCATGCTCTCGCTCCCCGTGCACTGTTCATCCTGCCACGGACTGCCGACGATCCTGACACGGCGCCCTAACTTCGGATGTGTAGAGTACAAGTAAGTTTCTTTGTACTTCTTCTATGTTAATGAACTTGGTGATGCAGTGATTGATTCTATAGCGCGCACTTTTGAAGAGAGTGTTTCTCTTCAAAAGTGCATCGCTCGTGGAGAATGTTAACAAATGTATTCCAACTGCTGTATTACACACTCAGCTGTTGGACATCAAAAGGTTCAGACGTGCTCCTGTATTTATGCCACTTTATTTAAGAACAAACCTCAAGGATTTGATAAACGACTATTTCCTGCTTATGTTATTTATTTAACATAAAGATACTCACTTTACATTTGGCGACGAGGGTCAAGTGGCATTTTACTAATTTTTGTGCAAAGCTGGAAAGTCAGATGGTGGAAAAGAAGACGCTCTAAATACCTGGGTGAGCTCTCCAGTGTCATCAAAGGAAATCCGGACGCTCCGGAGCAAAGAAAGACCCCTCTCTGGATTTTTGAGCATTTCTTCAATTTCGGAACGAGTGATTGGTTTTGGCTGAAGTCATTCATGAAGCGAGAGGTAGCGTCAGAGTGACGAGTCAAAGCAATGTCATCACGCATCCACACGCTCTAGCGGCCATATTGAATTTCTTAAAAAGAGCCGTTTCCATGGTAACGGAGAAGAAATACATCAGTTTCACGGTTTCATAAGGGTTTTGGATCGTCGCACGATCAAAACATCGGAAAAAAGGTATCGGATTACAATATTTAAATATAAAAGACAGAATCTATTGAGAAATAATATTTAATATAAAGCTTTATTAGAGTTTAAAATTTAAAGGAGAGGAGATATTTTAATTTGCAAGGGATATTTATTTATTAAAACATGGCTACAAATCAACAGATTGTTTACTTAAATAAAATTATCTGGTAGCAATAGGGGCAGATGAATACTCTCTTAAAAGGAAACTCGCAATTTTGTATAGTCATTTGGGAACTGCTGGAAGAGAAATTTTTAATAAGCTCCCAATTTCACAACCTCCACCTGGTAATGGAGAAGGATGGAATGAATTTACAGATGCAATTTTGAGACTGAACAAAAAAAATTTGGAACAACCTAGCGTTATGTTGGAACGTTTTAACTTCATGAGGAGAAAGCAAGAACAACAGGAGTCCATCGAGGAATTTATATCTGCATAAAGAAACCTAGCTGCAGAATGCAATTTTGGTCCATATTTGGATACTGTTCTCAGGGACCAATTTGTATACAAATGCTTTCACAAAAAGATTCAGGAAAGAATACCAAGTTGTCGTGATCCATCCCTAACTGAAGTGATAGATATGGCAAAAAGTGTGGTAAGGTCTATAGTTTCTTCTAGATGCATTGCTGATGGAAATATTTCTCAATCGGATAGTGAAATGCAAATCAATGCTGTTTTTACGAAGAACATATCAGTGAAACCTTTTCAGAAAAAGCATAATTCATTCTGTTTCAGATGTGGTTCTAAGACTCACCTCAGCAATAGCCCATTTTGTCCTACATTGGGTAAAAAATGTACATTCTGCAGTAGAATTGGTCATTTCAACATAGTTTGTAGAAATAGAAAGACAGTTCAAGTTAGCACTCTTTCCTCCTTTGACAACGCTAATGTTGATGTTTCTAATGTTGATGTTTCGTCTCTTGAATCATCCTTAGATGATGTTCATGTTAATACTGTTGAAACCTTTAATACTCATTCAAATGTATTTCGGAATAAGATATTATCTATTGATTTGGTAGAAACCTCATCTAACAATAGTCGTGTGAAAGAACCAACATGTGATGTAATTGTTGATCATATGAAGTTAGATATGATGGCTGATTCTGGAGCTCCTGTAACCATCATCTCTGATGTTTTATTTAATGCTCATTGGTTCTCAAAAGTACAGCTATTACCTATAGATATCATTCCGAAAGCATATGGCGGGAAAGACATCGACATGATGGGATTTTTTTTTTTATAAACTTTTATTAACAATAAAACATAACAACAACAGTCAAGGCATTTAAAATACAGTACAGACGACCATGCGTCCTCAGAGAGCATTGCTCCAATGGTCAAGTAAAGTTATACATATACAATACGCCAGGAGGGAGGGGGGCAGTGGGAAAAGAATGCAGCAATCATAATATCAAACAATACGTGGAACGCCATTCATAGGGTCAAGGGGTGTAAAAACCTGTATTTGGTCGGGGACAATCGAGATTTGCCCGGCGGTATTGCCTCTGTGACCCACGAATTATTAATCAATGAAGAGGCAGGCGCTGGAGACTGGAAAGCAGGAAACAAGGTTTTATTCTCTCCGGAGGAGAACACAGCAAAACAGACAGCAGGTATCGTTCTGAGGTGCTCTAACTTATTTCTGGGGCCTGGCCCTTATATTCAGTCTTTAGCGGTTTTATTACAGTTTACATACTCATGACAATGCTTTGATGTACGGAAAAGACATTCCCGGAATCCCCCTTTGGGCCCGTTCCCACACATTTTTACAGTAGAAGTCCTCCCCCTGGTCACAGCAGGTGATGACTATCGCGCAGCTGGATATTCCGCCAATTCATGGAATGCGGGGTTCGATCGGATCTCATGGGGTGGGGGCTTTGATCAACTCGGGGGTCCTTTGATGAGGGAAGCTTTCTATTGCACGGGGAGGGGCAAGGGATAGTATCGGCAGAGCTGGGTGTCGGCCTGGGAACGAAGAAGACAAACGGGCACACGGGGAAAAAGGGTTTGCATCAAAGGGCCGGGGACCAGGAAAGGGAAGAAGGGAGGTGTTGCGCTGGGAACAGGATGGGGGTCTGAGGCAGGGCAGCGCTGAAGAGGGGTTTATGATTCAAGGCAGGTGCAAGCAGGGGGTTGGTCAGCGTGCAGGCTTGGTGAGGGCGAAGGGCCATGTCGGGGGCCAGTGGCATGAAAAAGGGCTTGTTCTGATCAGGGCATTAAAAATGGCGGGTGCGCACGAAAAGTATGGCATCGGGGGAAGAGGCAAGATAACGCAGATAATGTTCACCAAACCGTGCTAATTTTCCACAGTCCTCCCTTTAACATATTCAAGACATCTTGCTGATTCATTTTCTACTCAGTTCTACTCTGCTGGGCATAAGAAAAAGCAGTAGGAACCCTAGGTGAAGGAGTAGTAAACATTACATTTAAGATCTCTAGTTTTAGGAGGCGGACCTATTGATAAACTTTGATAAACTTGTGTAGCAGGAAAGTCATAGTAATGCAATACAAAAATAATTCGAAGTGCGTACATTTCATAAGGTGAACTGATGGATTGTTACATAATTAATACAATGCGGGCTGGGAGAGAAACGAGACGTAGCAGAAATGATAGTGAAGGAATGTTCGAAGTTTAGTAAGTTGTCGGCAATTTTTTTCGTCTTCTGTTGGCACTGTGGAGTACCGGCGGTGGAGCTACGAGTCCAGCTCTATTCTAAGTTCCGTGTTGCAGAGCACGACCTTTTCCTCGCGTTTCTGATCAGAAAGGTCTTTTTCGCCCTGCGTCCTTTGGGATCAATAGTCAATAAGTTCAGGAGGAAGAAGAGTGCTCAAATAGTCCATAGGGTAGGTCGGAGAAAAAAAGGGGGGGGGGATGGAGCAAGGCCAGATCGGGAACAAACTAGGGAAACGAGATATTCAGGTGAGCGGGCTCATGACCGCGTCTAGAGAGCGGGGACCTTTCGGCACACATTCGAACATGGAGCGGGGGCATCAAGTTAGCCCTTTCCTCTCCTTTTGTTGTAGATAGTGCCTCGTCCTGTAGCTCTGTTCTGTCGCGGTCTCGCCTTGGCCCATGTCGCAGACGTTCCATAGTCCGTAGTCAGGCCACGTGCTCCCACATCCGGTCCTTCTTTCCTCCGGCAGCCGTACCCTTGCAGGAGTTCGAAAAAGACAGTCTTTTAGAGAATTGGTAGAGGAAAGTAACCACATAAGTTTATTTCTCTCCCAGCCCCAAGTAAATGAGAATAGAGACGTCCGTTATGTTAGTGTTCACAACTGACATATAAATGATCGATGGTGAGCCTGCCGGTTTTACTATGACTTTTCTTCACGATTGTTTAATATAATCACGACAGTTCATCTGAATACAGGCCTGACAATGCTATACCGTTCTCTAGGGGTCTATATTTAAAAAGGGTGTCGTGAGCTATCAGCACAGTACTAACAGGCATCTCGACGTGGGACGAACATAGGCAAAACATTTTTCCTATTATCACTGCCTCCTGCCTTTTACCTAAACATTTTCGCTTTTCGACAATGTTCATTGTAATGGTTATCTTTGCTTCGGTCTAATCTTTGACTTTGTAAAACATCATTCTGGTTCCTATGCGGCCTCTCACGGCCTAATTACAAAATTTGAAAAGACAGGGATCTTATGGGAAAACAACTAGGGACATAGAAAACGGTGGTGGGGGATAGTCAAAAACTCTTATCGGGGGGCAACTGAACGCAATACTGGGCGCGTCCTGGGAAGATGGGGGGTTTCGGTTACTTTTATGGTTTGGGTATCGTGACAATTCGGAACGGGGAAGGTCGCGCTATCTGGGGCACTCTATTCCATCAGGGGAGCCGCTGACGTAGTTCCCTTATTACGGGTCAGATTAGGGAACCTCAGTCGTCTTACCCGTCCTTTCCCTTATGGCCAATTCAAAATAGTTTTCGGAAAGGAGAGGTAGTGGCACAGCGTTAGGGCGATTGTATTAAAGACAAGTTTTGAGCAAATACTGGCGGTATTTGAAGCCAATTGGGTGGTGTGCTAGGGGTGGTAGTCTGCCAATTTCGGAGCTAATCGCTTGGAAGAGTGGGAGTGTGAAGGAGAGAGAGAGAGAGAGAGAGAGGGAGAGAGAGAGAGAGAGAGAGAGAGAGAGAGAGAGTGCAACGGCAGGCTAAATAGTACACGTGCGACAGGAGGGTGGCAGTGTATTCGAGAAAGGCTATTTAGTGCATTACACAGCAAAGGACAGTTATGGGTCTGCGTTAGAATCTTGAAAGCATGCAGTTTGAGGCGGACGAGCATTAGACAGGGTAGAGGGGGCATGCTTTGAGGAAAAGAGAAAAAAGGGGAGGTACCGTTGTGTCGCACTTTCTTGCACTCTTGGTCCTTCGACCAGTTGAGTCAACGCTTCAGTCACACACACACATTCTCTCATAGTTTCGGATCATACGTGACATGGGTTCATTCGTGCAGCCTGGTTTAAGGGTGATAATTTTTCATCAGATCATACTAGTTTTACGGGGGTGTGCTACAATGAGTAGTTTGCAGGCGTGCTTATGTGCCATCTTGCAGCGTTGGTCCGCTTCGCGTATTAGACGGGGCAAGGCTTCAGATCCTCGTCATACCTCGGTTGCGGCCCCTGATGTAACCTGTAGAGGGAGGAAAAAGAGGGGAAGGGAGGGGGACAACATTCGCGCATATAAAATACATGGATTCGAGAGTCCTTTACTGACCTCATACTCGTCTTTCCTCATCGGGGTAGAGTCCCCGGGGATATGGTTTCTGGAGTCGGGGGGGGCAGTGTGTCCTTATAGGTCGTGTGCGGGGAAACGTGAAAAGGGAACCAGAGGTGCCTAGTGCGAGGTGTCTAGTTAGCAGATGTATCTCACTATCGGGGTCCTTAAAAATCTCCTTCAACGCTGTGACGTTCTAGGGTTCTTCAGTTCTAGGGTCAGCTCTGTTCCCTAATACCTTTGAGTCGTTGTACTTTATAACATTTACATCGTTTTATTTTACCCTTTCTTTTACATTCCCTCATTTATACCGTTCTTTTTACCCATCCTTGGAAGTCGAGGTCTTCCTCCATGCGAGAGTTCATGAGTCAGTCGCGTACCTTGAAGGCAGAGTGTCGTGTCGTAGACCCGATCCGTCCTCCAGGGCTGGGCAGCCATCTTCTTAATAACCTTAAAGAGGGAGCATAGTAGGGTGCACAGAAAAGAACTCTCCCGCCCATCCCATATTTTCAAATAAAGCATGCAATACCCGTTCATCATTTCGAAGACCTTTATTTTTGCAAAATCATAGCACGTGGACTTATGAGGGTGCAGTCGTATTTAGCCGGACACGGTAATGGCTAGAGTGCATACAGTGGGGTGTCGTTTTGCAGCAATAAGAACGTTAGAAAGTTTTAGCAATTCATTTGTAGCAAGCTTAGAACGTCTATCAGTTGGCCGGGGGCTCGGGGGCGTTTATTTCATAATTTAGAAGCATAGTTCAGACTAGTTGCAATCAGATTTTCCTATATGCATACCGTGTGCGTGCATCATAAGCGAGGTTATACATCGGCTATATTTATATAAAAACATAATACATCGTACATTTATAATCATCATTTTAACGGGATCCGTTTACATGTTCCCCGAGTGAGCTCTCCTTTCTTCTTGTCAAGTGTACAAAAAGGGTCATATACGTCTCAGAACATTAAGTTTGTATAGTACAAAGGGACACCACGAGGTGTTCGTAAGTTCCTATCGATACCGGCGCCATTTTGGGCGGGGCCGGGTTACTCCGGAAGTAGCATCAGGGAAAATGTTTCCTACAATCGGCAGTTGGACCAGAGTCCTTTTCGGCAGTTCTAGAATTCATGCTAACAGAAGGAGTGGCAATGTCATGTTTGTTCCGTTGGCGATCAAGGCAGTTGTCCCTTACCGGAGGCCTGCAGTGGCCGAGGGTTCCTCCGGTGACCTTTGCAGAATCTTCAAGGCTGTGGAGATGTTGTCGGAGGTGGGGGCTCGTGCTCCGGTGGGCGAGCGACCGAGTTACATTGCCGTTCAAAGTTACTCTAGTGGCCGAGGCCCGCCTTCCAGCGGACCCAGACGCCATTTTGAGGCCCTGCAGCAGTCCCCTCTCATCGAGTCTGTAAGAGTGGAAGTATGGCCACCTGTGGCGCACATTCGGTGCTGCGCAAGTATCGGTGCAGTCATTGCATATTCGGTGCTCCGAAAATATGGGTACCATTGCACGTTCGGTGCTGCGCAAGTATTGGCGCACCATCACCTGGCTGGGGGTGCTCGGTGTTGGGCCGGGGGCTGGGAGACCTCCTATCCGTGGAGGTGGGAGAGGCTCGTCCGCGTCGCCTCTCCCTCCCAGCCCAACTTGGACAAATTGTTGTGGAGGTACGTGCAGGACATCCCGCCGCCCAGAGCTGCTGCGGCTGTTACGGAGGGGAAAAGAAAGAGGTGCCTCGTTCTTCTCTGGACCGGGATTCCTTAGGTCATCGGCTGCAGCCAGACTCAGTTGGCCCCGGTCCCTGGCCATTGGTGGCCGGACCGGGTGGACATGTGGCGGGACTACCGGCAACTACCTAGGGCCGCTGCGGCTGGACTCCGCTGGCCCCTGCCTCTCCTCCGGCTCCCCCATACGTTGAGATTTCCTGACCAAGTGCTGGCAGCAGGGCCCGCCTTATATGGGTTGCCGCCGGTTGGGCGTAGCCGTAACCCTGCCCTGCTTTGGAAGGTTCCAGAATGTGGGGGGGTGGTGTTCAGTTGGCTTTCATGTTCTACAGTTTACCGTTCTTGTTCATCTAGCGTTTTTGTGTTTTTCTTTTGCTTGTTATGTTAAAATAAAAGTTCATGTTTATCAGCGGCTTACTGATGTCGTTTCCCATTTTATTTTTATTTTTTTCTTTCCAGGTTGTTTCATGCTAAAATTTCTATTAACATAGCTTATGTAACATGGAAGCACGTGCAGGGGGATGACGCAGATTCATATATTACGTACACAAAAACTCAAACGGGGGGTGCGGGGACAGTAAAAAGCATGATACACAAGATTCAAAGACAAACATAAAACAGTGATTGGCCATAATTTTTCTCTTTCTGTCTGTTAATTTAGAACTAGGCTGGGTTCCCGTCTTTACATTGTCCGGTCCTAGGAAAATTCGAACATGTCGCTGAAATCGTTCTGGCGAAATCTGTGCCATCGGGCATAATCAAACGTGGTGGTTCTATCTGGTCTGTCCATGCGAGTCTGATTCTTCTTTGCCTCGCGCTTTTTCTCATTCTGCCGGCCTGTCGTTCCTGTCGGCCCTCTGCCCCTACTCACGCTCAGTAGAGTCGGGCATTGGGCTTTCCAGTGTCCGACGTATCTACAAAAAGCGCATTGGTCTTGCCCTAAGTCTGGCCGTCTTTTGCGTAGTGTCGGGGGATAACTTTTGGGTGTGGTGCCTCGGGGTTGTCCTGTCGGTATGTTTCTCTACCTGATCTGTCCTCGTCTTTTCTCTGTAGTTGCATAGCCTCTCTGCGCCACATACCGAGACTGTCGAGCATAATAGGCGTTGTCTTATTATTGCGAAGGGCGATTTCCAACGTTTCTATTTTACCAAGGTCAAAGGACCCTACCAGTGGCCACTGTTTGTCTTGACATTCTTTGGTATACCTGTGCCACAATTTATTATAGGCTATGGTGACTAATCCATAGTTTATGAACATGTCCTTATTAGGGGTGCCTTCCAGTGGAGCTATATGGTCCACCTCTAATACACGGTCCGGGCTGAACCAATTATCAATCAGTGGGGAGAAGACAGACATGACGGCTCGTAGCGAGGGACAAAAAGTCAGCACTGCCTATCTTATCACTGTGCGCAAAGACTAGACAGAATATTTCTATTCTACGTTGTTTGCGGGCAGTGAATACCTCATGAACAAAAAATAAAAAAGAGTAACCAGTAACGAGGAACAATCAATAATAAATAAGATAGAGTAGAATCAATGGGGAGAGTAAGTAGGGCGCAAAAGTCTGCGTCCTCTACCCTTTCACTATCCACAAAGAGGAATCTGTTATTTCCGGTTTGCAGACAGAGAATCTCCAGAAGACAATCTGCGACCAGTAGTTCGGGGTCAAAGAACCCAGTTAATCAGTGAGGGAGAGGGAATCTCCCAAAAACCGTTTAAGAAATAATAGAGTCAGTGGGGGAGAAAAATAGGCACGACGGCTGCGTTACCTATCCTTCACTGTTTGCAAGAGGGAAAGAGCCTACTGTTTCTCCGCGTGCAGACAGTGAATCTCCAAAATAAGTTAACAAAGAGTAATACTAGTATTTTTTTTTTTCTTTAAACAATCAAGCAATTATTTCGCAATCCGTCGTATTTACACGACCTTACCCGGACCGTATGGACAGTTTCTTGTCTTCCGAATCCAGCGCCTGTTCGTCCTCTTTTTCTCGTATTTCTCACGGCACTCCTAATGGTCCCCAGTCAGGACCGTAGATCGCTCGAGAGAGGTCTGTTCGGAACTAGTGAAGTTCGGATGATCGGCTGCCAGACGAGGGTCTATTGGGCAAGAGCTCTCCCGATCGTTGCAGTCGTTCACTCTGTCGTCGGGACCTCTCCCACTGGATCCACGAGTCGCTGATGGGCCCCACGCTTGGGACGCCAATTGTAAAAACCTGTATTTGGTCGGGGACAATCGAGATTTGCCCAGGCGGTATTGCCTCTGTGACCCACGAATTATTAATCAATGAAGAGGCAGGCGCTGGAGACTGGAAAGCAGGAAACAAGGTTTTATTCTCTCCGGAGGAGAACACAGCAAAACAGACAGCAGGTATCGTTCTGAGGTGCTCTAACTTATTTCTGGGGCCTGGCCCTTATATTCAGTCTTTAGCGGTTTTATTACAGTTTACATACTCATGACAATGCTTTGATGTACGGAAAAGACATTCCCGGAATCCCCCTTTGGGCCCGTTCCCACACATTTTTACAGTAGAAGTCCCCCCCCTGGTCACAGCAGGTGATGACTATCGCGCAGCTGGATATTCCGCCAATTCATGGAATGCGGGGTTCGATCGGATCTCATGGGGTGGGGGCTTTGATCAACTCGGGGGTCCTTTGATGAGGGAAGCTTTCTATTGCACGGGGAGGGGCAAGGGATAGTATCGGCAGAGCTGGGTGTCGGCCTGGGAACGAAGAAGACAAACGGGCACACGGGGAAAAAGGGTTTGCATCAAAGGGCCGGGGACCAGGAAAGGGAAGAAGGGAGGTGTTGCACTGGGAACAGGATGGGGGTCTGAGGCAGGGCAGCGCTGAAGAGGGGTTTATGATTCAAGGCAGGTGCAAGCAGGGGGTTGGTCAGCGTGCAGGCTTGGTGAGGGCGAAGGGCCATGTCGGGGGCCAGTGGCATGAAAAAGGGCTTGTTCTGATCAGGGCATTAAAAATGGCGGGTGCGCACGAAAAGTGTGGCATCGGGGGAAGAGGCAAGATGGCGCAGATAATGTTCACCAAACCGTGCTAATTTTCCACAGGGGGCATCAGGCAGTAAGTCTGGTGGGGGAGTGCAGATATTCCCACGAGATGCATTCCACTGTGACCAAACCCTATTCCATTGCCTAGGTCTTCCCCTAGCCAGATACACCGTTTTCTCCCTGAACATGCACCAGTCCATGCCCTCCTTCCATACCAAGACCGTGGGCGACCTCTGGGAACCCCACAGCTGTGCAATGTCTCTCTTAGCTATCATGTTACCGAGGGTCGCCCAACGGATCTGAGCCACAGTGTAATCATTCAGTTCCCATACATTCAGGAAGCAACGCCTAGCTTCAGGGAGCAAGGACACTCCTGTAACCCTTTCCATCACCGCATGCACTCGCGTCCAAAACGCCGCCACCGCCGAACATTCCCAGAGAATATGGAGGAAAGTTCCAGGCATGCCGCAACCACGCTTACACAAACCATCCAGAGAGTAGCCCATTCGCACCAGACCCGGACCAGTAACATATATACGGTGAAGGATCTTAAGTTGGACGAAGCCGAGACGGGAAGGAATGGCAACCTCCTTGGGGGACGACAAAGCAGATTGCCAGTCCTCGTCATCTAATTCCAGCCCATCCTCAGTCTAGACCGTTCTGAGACGCACATGTAAATCAGCACGATTGTTGATCCATTTTTTATAAATCAATGAGATCGTGCTGTCAGGAACATAACCGTCCAATATACGGTCCTCCAGAGGGGAGGACTCGGGGACATCAGTGCCCGCAGTGAAAACCGACAACAAAGCATGGCGCCTGAACGTATCTGAAAAACTCTGTGTCCCCGAGCTCATATTCCGTCCGCAGCGCCTCATAGGTTTTGACATTACCCTTGGTCCAGAGGTCACCAACTCTACTGATGCCAATCATGTCCCATTTTTCAAACCCTTTCGTTCTCCACAAACAACCCAATTTTTCAGAGGCATGCAATGGAGCAGCACGAGTCAATCTATCACCCCATCCCAAAGCAACATTCGCATCATGCCAAATACGCACAGCAATCTTAGTGGGCCCAGTCAATGTCCTACCAATACCTCTAGAATAAAGAGCCCTAGTGAAGGTCCCGCCCGGTAAAAGGTGTTTATCCATATCAAAAGCCGGCGAAGGACCCGGAGAGTAAGTAGCATGATTAATCGCACTCAATTGAGAGGCCCAATAGTAACGCTTGATGTCTGGGAGAGCGATGCCTCCGTCGTACCAGGGAAGCGTGAGCTTGGGGAGAGCAATGCGAGCACGTCCGTCCCAAAACAAACGACGCTGTAGGCTCTCCACCTCCCAAAAAAATACGGAGGGAATAGGGTCTAAAATGTTTTGTAAAGCGTACAAAAATCTCGGCAGCGACATCATTTTAAACAAGGCTGCACGCCCTAGTGGTGACAGCGGTAACCGACGCCAGCGCGAGACATCAAGTTTCAGTCGTTGAAGCGGGGGAAGCAAGTTGCGCTCATAGCAAACCACAGGATCCAAGGAGATATAAATCCCCAAATACGTGAAACCTGACTCGGAGAGCTGAATCGGGAACCTGCGAGGCAGCGTGGGGAACCCTCTTGCTAATACATAAACACAGGATTTCGTCCAGTTAATAGCGAATCCTGAGTTCTTCCCAAATGAAGTCAAAACATCAAAGAGCACATTCAGGGATTTCTGGGGGGACATGAGGTACAAAAGAATGTCATCCGCATACAACGAAATGCGGTCTTCGAAATCAGGAGTCCATCTGATGCCCTTTATCGAGGGTTCCCAACGGAGCCACGCAGCTAGTGGTTCGAGCGCAAGAGCAAAAAGCAAGGGAGACAGCGGGCAACCCTGCCGAGTACCTCGCCCAAGAGTGAAAATGCCAGATGCCTTCCCATTGACCACCACCTGAGCCAAAGGTTTCTCATAAAGCAGTTTCACCCATGCTATGAATGCAGGGCGGAAACCAAATTTAGCGAGAGCCGCCCAGAGATAAGGCCATTCGATATGTCAAAGGCCATGGTGGCATCCAAGGAAGCCAAAATGGCCGGCTCAGAGAGGGTCGTGGCTCTCGCTAGAACTCCATGAAGTCGTCGGAGGTTAAGAGCAGTATTGCGATGCGGGATAAAACCGGATTGATCCGGATGGATCTAGTCACCGATCACCTTGACTAAGCGGTTAGCCAACAATTTAGCCAAAATTTTAGGTTTGGCGTTTAAAAGGGAGATGGGCCTATAAGAGGCGCAACGGTCTTGCGGCTTACCCTCCTTGTGTATTACCACAATGGAGGCCAGCCATTGATCAGCAGGGAGGGAACCAGACTCCAGCGCCTCAAGGAACATCTCCCTCAGATAAGGTGCCATTTTGTCGGGCCATAATTTGTACAACTCAATAGGCAGGCCATTGGGGCCCATAGCCTTCCCAGAGCGAAGGGAGCGGATGGCAAGCGCTATCTCGTCCGTCGAAAGCGGTGCGTCCATGAACTCCATATCAACATCAGAGAGACAGGGCAATGCAATGTCACGCAGTAACAAGTGAGAATCCTCCTCATCTTTATCACAAACCGGAGAGTACACAGTACGATAATGATCCACAAAACAATCAATGATACCAGTCGGGTCAGTCACACACACTCCATCTGACCGTTCAATCATAGGAACCACACGACTCGCTCTTTCTTTCTTATCCAGCCAAGCAAGCAATTTACCGGCCTTGTCACCCACATCATACAGCCTACCCTGTTGCTCTCTGTTCATAACCTTAGCAACGTCGGTCACCAGGGCTTTATATTCAGATTGTTTCAAGCTGAGGGAGTGAAGTTTAGCACGGGTGACGCCCGCCTCGAGGTCACTCTCGACCACAGTTATTTCAGCTTAAATGCGGACCAGTTCCTCACATTTAGCCTTCTTGGCTCCAGTAATTAAAGACAATGAATGTCCACGTATGACAGTCTTAAAAGCCTCCCACAATGACACAGATGAGGAAACAGATCCCACATTATCGAGGAAATAATGATCAATAGAGTTGATAAGCTCCGAGCGAATCTTAGGTTACGGAGATACCAAGGGTTGATGGGAACGATTCTTCCCTCGCTGCGCACTCCAGCTTCCACACAGAGCCACAAAGGGGAATGATCTGAAATGCCCCTGAGGAGGTGCCGAATTTCCTTGATAGAGGAGGATTGGGCCACCGGCATTAGGAAATAATCAAGCCTGGAGAGGCTCCCATGGACACCTGAATGGAAGGTAAATTGTAACTGTACGGGGTGCATCAGTCTCCAACTATCCACCAGCCCGAAAGTGTTTAGAAACCCACTCATCCATGACTGAGAGCTGGCCAAATCTCTGGGGGGGTAGCGATCCGAAGTTCCAGAGACAACAGAGTTAAAGTCCCCACCCAAGATGAGGAGACCTTCAGGAAGTCCCAGAACCACCCTTCCAACATCAGCAAAGGTGAGAGTCTGTAGGCCAGGGGGGACATAAATGGAGAGTATAGAGAGCGTCTTCCCCTCCCACCTACCAGTGAGCGCGGCGTAGCGCCCCCTATCATCAAGTATTACATCATCAATCTCAAAGGGAAGGGAAGTGCGGATCAGAATACCCACCCCCCTAGAGCCTGAAGTGAATCCGGAATGAGCAACCAAGCGATACCCTCGTCTATTCATGGCTTGGCAAATGTTACCAATTAAGTGTGTCTCTTGCAGGAGGACAAAATCCGGAGCATGGCGTCTCAAAAACTGCAGCACAACCCCCCGTTTTATCCTGTCCCCCAACCCGTTGACATTTCAAGACAACAGTCTCAACTCACTAACCTCCATTCCCCAGAAGACTGCAGAGCACACTCCACACAGAGCACATGAATCAAAATAATAAAGAGTACAATACGATGCCTTGCGAAAATAAACAAACAGATAAAGACCCCCCCACCAGGAACCCGTTACAACTCCCCCCACCCTGCACCCCTGCGTGAGACTCAATAGCCACCCCAACTTGCAGTGTGCCTGTCGCCCAGCCATTAAACTAATCTAAACAAAGAAACCCAGGAGGAGGAAAGAGCCCCGATTTACCCCCCCCCCCCCCCCGCCACCCCGGCTCAATATAACAGGACAGAAGAAGACCAAAATATTAAACTCAGCTGAAATACTAATGAAAAGTTCAGACATCAGGAACCACAGTGTCACTCCTGCTCCGGCAGGCAGCCCTCCGCACCACCAGGGTGCTCGGATCGATCGTCCCTTTTAGGTAAAGAGTCAAGCCAGTCACTGACACTCTCCGGGCGATCGAAGAAAATTGTCCGATCCTCATATTCGATACGGAGTCTGGTTGGGAACAGCATGGCATACTTGAGACCCAAGTCACGCAACCTCCGTTTAACACCCTGACAACCCATTCTCTGCCTCTGAACCAGCTGAGTAAAGTCAGGGTAGAAGGAGACAGATGCGTTCTCAAACTTCACCGGGCCGCTCACCCGAGAGGTCTGCAGGATAGCGTCTCTATCACGAAAGTGAAAAAGTTTTGCGATGATAGGTCTCGGGGGGGCACCTACTTTCGGTCTGCCACCCGGAATTCGATGCGCTCTCTCAACGGCGAAGAATTTGCTGAGTCCGGAAGGGGCCAGATGATTTAAGACAAGATCTTCCACTAGTAGATCGACGGAAGCATATTCATGCTTCTCAGGAACTCCAATAATGCGTACATTATTACGCCGTGCCCTATTTTCAAAATCCTCAAGCCGGTGTGCCATCAAGTCGTTCGAGGCACGTAGGTTGCCGACTTCAGTCTGTATGTCGGAGACATCAGTGGTCAGGCTGGAGGTCTTCAGATCTAGGAACTTGACCCTCTCATTTGTTTTCGCCAGGTCTGCTCTGATCAAAGTAACGTCGATGGCCACCGTATCGATCTTTGATGAAAGGGCCTCATATTGCTGACCCATCGAAGCCTTCATGCTGGCGATAGCGCTCATAACATCCTGAAGGGAAAGTTCAGAAGAAGTGGCAGGGTCAGCACTCGGATCCTCAGGAGTGCGGCCGGTACCACCGGGTGATCCCTTTGGAAGGGTATAACGATCCATAACATTAGTTTGAATCTGTCCCCCTCGGAGAGGTGTTTTAGTCTTGCGCTTTTCAGGGTTAAGTCTCGTGGCCATATTGAATAAGGTGCCCCGAAGGGGTCCGCGAGACCTGGTGAAAATGGCCGGTGATGGCGAGGCCAAAAGTCAACAAAAGTGAGTCGAAGTGAGTTAAATGCCAGGAAGATCGAAGGCAAAATGCTCACAGAGGAAACACTTAGTGAAAGGGCAAGCCAAGCCGGATCAAAGGTGGATCTGAGTCGTTCTCCAATCGAACGAGGCCCGGAGTAGGAAAGCGAAACCGAAAGTTGGGATGAGGCCGTCCGGGGGAGACCCCTCCGGCCGATGTTGTTCAACTACTCCACGGCTTGCTGGCTAATCGAGCCCCCGGCAAAGTCCCGGGGCAGGCCGCAGAAGTTAAAAATCGATGTAGCAGCGGTTCCCGACATCCAAATGAAATTTTAGAAAGAATGTTGAGATCAGCCAGAGCACATCTTCAAAAGCCCATCTGCGAAATCAGGATATATGTCAGGATAGTTGCGAAGGGCGGCGAGGGTCCCGGGAGCTCTGTGCTCACGCAACCATCTTGGATGCCCGCGAAGCTCCTCCTCTGTTGGGATATTTTTTAACCAAAATTTCATGTTTAGGAAGATGTACTTTAACAAAGGTTTACGTAGCTATTGATGGCAAATGCATTGTTGGTTGGCAAGATCTTGCTAAAATGGGACTAAAATTAGTACCTGCTTCAATTCACCAGTCCAAATAAATGATACTCCAATTCTTGTGGTGAATGATATTGAAAACAATTAAATTCATTATTTGATATTTGAGTTTCCTGAAGTTTTCAATAATCCGTTGAGAATATTAAACATTTTGAACACTTAATTAGATTAAAACCTAATGCTCTTCCAGTTGTTCACAAATTAAGGAACATTCCACTAAATGTGAGAGATGAATTAAAAAAGTTTTGGACAAATTGGTATCTGAGGGCATCATTGTGCCCACAGATTCATCATTTTGGGTCAGTCCCATAGTTGTAGTTAAAAAAAAGGACTCCAGCATCCGTTTATGTGCGGATTTACGTTGTCTAAACCAAAATATAATTGTGGACTGTCATCCATTACCCAAGATCCAAGAACTACTTACAGGTATTTCTGAGTCAAAGATTTTTACACTTCTTGATCTCAGAAGTGCATATCATCAGATTCCTCTCACCAAATCATCATCTGAGCTCACCACATTTATAACTCCTTTTGGAGCAGTTGAATATTTACGGCTTCCTTTTGGATTGGCATCCGCTGCCAGTATATTCCAGAAATTCATGGATACAATTTTGGATGACATTGAAAATGTCCAAGCTTATCAGGACGATGTTCTGATACATTCTAAAAACATATCTGAACATTTAAAAACTTTAAGAAAAGTGTTATCACGATTTAAGGAAGTTGGTATAACTCTGGGTGAAAAGAAATGCAAATTTTTGGTAACGGAGTAAGATTATCTTGGACATAGCATTTCTGTTGAGGGAATTAAACCTAAAATTTGTCTTACAGAGGCGATTTATGATGTTCCCATCCCTAAAGATAAGGACTCACTAAAATCATTCTTTGGTTTAGCAGAATTTTATTCCCGATTTACACAAAATTACTCTCAACTTGTTCAGCCCTTCGCATTCTTTTTAAAAAAGAGGTAAAGTTTGTATGGTCTGAGGAAGCAAACTGTGCTTTTAATCTGGTAAAAAAAGGTTATTGTTGAAGCAGGTTATTGTTGATTTTTGACCTGTGTCAGCGCGCTGTGCGCCTCAGAACTTGAGCTGCTGCTAGTTTTAAAATTTACTTCGTTTTCTCCTGATTTGTGCCTTTTATCACTTTGTGTGTTTTAATATTAGTGCCTGGCCCTTACCTACACTCTAACTTGGTGAATCACACCGCTGTTGGGCGGGTCCGCTTCCCGGCGTAGCTCCTCGCAGCAGCGCCATCTTTGAAGTAGATGGTGCCGCTTTTTGGCGCTAGCAGGTAGGCTTCACGCTCTAGTCGTCGTTAGGACGCTAGGCGTGTATTTAAACGGGTCATGCTGACGCGCAGCGGTCACGCGCAGCGGGGACGCCGGACTGACGCCGGAGTTACGCCAGAGTTCAGCCCGTCTGCGCCCGTCCGCGCTGAGGACGGGCTGCGGGACGTGCTGGACTCCGGAGCTCTCGCTGTATCTACGTGTCATCCCAGGGATGATTTGGTGCGTGATCTGCTCCTATTTAGACCCCCTGTACATCAGTGCCATCATCGGCTCTCCCCGGAGGCCATCTGTCAGGCACGGGCTTGTCCTTCGTGTAAGTCTTCTTTTAATTTTTTCACTCAGGCTTTTGGCAATTTCGTTCTCCCTCCTCCTGGTCGGCCCTTCTCCCAACCCAAACAGGGTTTTCTGATTAATGCACGGTCTCTCATCAAGCATGGTATAGAATTCCATGAGTTTGTAAATATGAGTCAACCCGATTGGGTCTTTGTTACCGAGACATGGGCCTCGGATTCCTCTGGCCATGATCTCCTACTGGCTATACCGGATGGATATGCATTCCAGAGGCTGGACAGAGTGCGCTGTAGAGGTGGTGGACTGGCTATATTTTTTAAGTCCACACTCTCCTGCACTATAAAAAGCCTATCCATCCCCTCGGATCCTTTTGAGGCCCTATACTTCTGTATTGCGAGTGCCTCGTTGAGCTCCTTTTCAGGAATCCTTTTATACAGGCCTCCTGGTTCCAGAACCAATTTTGGTACTGAGCTGTTTAGAATCCTGGAACCATACTTTGGTCGATCTCAATTTACCATTCTGGGTGATATGAATTTTCACCTGGAAGACATGGCCTCTAAAGACACATCCTCCTTGGTTAATTCCCTTGAGGCATGTGATTTTGTTCAAAAGGTACTTCACCCGACTCATAAAGCGGGGCATATCCTTGATGGGATATTTTCCAACGACCCCAGATTAACTGTCTCCATGCCGGTACCGATAACTTGGTCCGACCATTTAGCAGTCCCTTTCTCTCTGGACATTCCTTGTACGAAGGGTAACATGGGTACTAATAGGAATCGTCTTAAAAGAAGTTTTAGGAATTTTACGAGTGAGGTGCTGGCCCCTTTCATCCCAAATGTTAATATCACTCTCCAGCGGTCGGTGGATGAGGCGGCTTAAGAACTCACTGTCTCTATGAATAAAGCAGTAGACGAGTTAGCCCCCTCTTCATCCAAACTGGTGGCGCGACTTAAGCCTACAGCCCCTTGGTTTACGGATGAACTGAGAGCTTTTAGACAAAAATGTCGAAAGAAAGAACGGAGATGGCGCAAATCGTGGGATCCCAAGGATCGAGAAGCATACAAGGGCCTGTTACGAGAATATAAAAACAGAGTTATTAAGGAGAAACAGGGTTATTTTACACACTTAACCTGTTCCCTTACATCATCTAAAGAGCTTTTTAAGATCGTTGACTCTTTGTGCTCCCTCCAGGCTCCTGATCCTGTAGTTGCTTCTCAGGAGCTATGTAATAATATCTCAGATTTCTTCTATACAAAAATAGATGATATCTATCTAGCTCTGCAATTACAGAGGATCTCTTTGAGTGAGACGAACTCCTCTAGAATTAAACTTCTCGAATCCTGGGAGGCTGTTGCCCCTCAGACCTTCAATCGGTTTCCTGCACTCTCCCTCGAGGGACTCAACCTCCTCCTAGATAAAACAAAATCAGCCTCTCCTCTGGACCCGGTTCCTTTGAAAATACTAAAGGAATGTAGGGACATTATTCTTCCACCGACGTTGGAAATAATGAATGGAGCCATGGAACAGGGTATTTTTCCTGCGATATGGAAGAGAGCTGCAGTAAAACCTCTCCTCAAAAAGCCCACACTGGATCCGGGTATATTGAAGAACTTCAGGCCAATATCCCTTTTGCCGGCTCCTGCTAAGATGTTGGAGGCCCACCTGAATTGCCATCTTTCCAACTTCCTTGACTCCTCAGGGTTCTTGGATGGGTCCCAACATGGCTTTAGAAAGCTTCACAGCACGGAGTCCGCTTTGACCATGGTCACGGACAATATCCGCCGGATGGTGGATTTGGGTCAATCTACCGTGCTAGTCCTGCTGGATCTTACAGCAGCTTTTGATACCCTGTCTCCCTCGACTTTAACATCCAGGCTAAGGGAGGCAGGGGTAGCTGGACCAGCTCTTAGTCTCCTGAGCTCTTTTCTTCACCAACGAGAGCAGCGTATAACGCTTGGAGACTACCTCTCCCCTGTAAAGTCTTTGCAATGCGGGGTGCCACAAGGGTCAGCCTTGAGCCCGACCCTGTTTAATATCTATGTGGCCCCCCTTGCAAGACTAGTAAGATCTCAGGGGATGGAGGTAGTGTCGTATGCTGACGACACGCAGATTATGGTGTCTCTGACTCACTCGGTGGATGTCGCCGCGTTCAACTTTAGGTCCTGCATGCAACTCGTTGCAGAGTGGATGATTCTCAACTCCCTAAAGTTGAACGGCGACAAGACCGAAGTCCTGGTCTTTGGGAAAGACCAGGGCCTGTGGTCAGGCGAGTGGTGGCCCTCGTCTTTAGGCATCTGCCCCACTCCGACACATTCTGCAAGGAATCTTGGCGTCATTTTTGATACCCGGCTTTCTATGGAACTCCAGGTCAATAGGACCGTGGCCACCTGTTGGGGTGTCATTAGGACTCTTAAAAGAATTGTCCATTATCTTTCCCCTCAGGCACGTAAGCAGGTTGCTATTGCCCTTGTCGGGTCACGGCTCGATTACTGCAACTCACTTTATGCCGGGACCAACAAGTGCCTTTTGCAGCGCCTGCAGGTTGTACAGAATGCGGCGGCGCGTTTTGTACTGGCCCTGCCCTGGATGTCCTCTATGACCTTGGCTAGGAAGAGTCTCCATTGGCTCCCTATCTCTTCAAGAGTTTCAATCAAACTTCTCTGCCTCACGTACCGTGCCTTAAAGGCAGGTCCGACTGATGCTTTGGGATCCTTGCTTACGAGGTATGTTCCAAACAGGTGTTTGCGCTCATCTGAGCTAAATCAACTGGTGGTCCCACGCGCTAAGAAGGCTAGATGGGGGAGCAGGGCCTTTTCCATCCTTGCACCCCAGCTATGGAACATACTCCCCCTGGAGATTAAATTACAGCCTTCCCTTGATCTCTTCAGGAAAGCGTTGAAGACCTGGTATTTCATTAAAGCATACCAGTAAGTTCTTGTTTCTGACTGCCCCTGCTAGGTTGTTTTGAGTTAGGCGCCTTGACGCCCATTGGGCATAGCTGCGCGATATAAAAGCCTGTTCATTCATTCATTCATTCATTCATTCATTCAAGCACCGGCTTTGTCTTCCTTCAACCCTGGTTTAAAATGCACTATTTCAGTAGACGCAAGTCAAAAAGGTTTAGGTGCAGTACTTTGTCAAAGGAATGGTTACAAAGAAAATACTGTGCGTTTTGCATCGAGATCTCTCAGTGGGGCTGAATCAAACTACAGCACCATTGAGAGAGAGGCTCTTGCCTGTTCCTGGGCTGTAGAAAAGTTCAAGACGTATATTTGGGGATCACATTTCACACTTCTTAGTGATCATAAACCCCTTTTACATCTTCTTAATCGGAACGGAACAGGAAAGGCTTCTGCCAGACTGGTTAGGATTCTATCAAGACTTCTTGAGTATAATTTTACCGTAAAAAACACATCAGGAGGTAATAATTCACGGGCAGATGCTCTATCAAGACTAAGTTTTGAGAATGATGATGATGGAAATTGTGATGCAGACGACATAGAATGTGTAGTAGCTTCAATTGAAGAGTTAGTATTATCACCTTTTTCTATTCAGAGGCTGATTGGTTGAAAAGTTATTCTGAGGACACAGTATTAGTTGCTGTTAAAAACATGATTGTTTCAGGTTGGCCGAAAGTTTGCGCCCTTCCTGCTTCCTTAAAACTTTATGCACAAATTTCGTAAGAACTTTCAATCATTAATGATGTTGTTTTTAGAAGTGATCTATGTGTCCCTCCTAATGACATTCGTAACAGACTTTTCAATTCAGCTCATCAGGGACACTTAGGAATTGGGGGTACTTCAAGAAAGTTAAAGGAACATTTTTGGTGGCCTGGTCGCGATAGAGATGTCGCTTTGTGGATTAATTCTTGTGCCACATGTCTGGTATCAGACAAGCATTGGAAGACACCTCAATTGCCTTTGCATACAGTACCTTTGCCAGAAGAACCTTGGCACAAATTAGCTATTGATTTTTCTGGACCGTTTGAGATTTTGCCCACTGACAAACGTTACATCATATCACTGATTGATTATCACTCCAAGTGGTGTGAATTTGAGTTTTGTGAAAATCCTAATTCATCAACAGTTGTTCATTTTTTTAACAAAGTATTTCTTTCAGAGGGTCCTCCTAGAGAAATAGTGAGTGATAATGGTTCTCACTTTTGTTCTTCTATGGTTGAATTTTTTTTAATTTCATGATATAAAGCATCTCAGGGTGGCACTTTATTCGCCTTCTTCAAATGGTTTGATAGAATGGATGAATACATTTATTAAAGAAGGAATATAGACTGCTATTGCCTCTAAAGTGGAAGAGTTTCTTAGGAGGAAGTTGTGGTCATATTTGGCATTCCTCATTGCACCACGGGGATTTCTCCCTTTAGATTATTAAAGAAACGTAATCCAAATGGGAACATTTGCCCATCTTGGATCAAAGATTTGAAAATTAAAGACAAACCTTGTTTAGCTTGTCATGATAGGGATATTATTAAGAAAAATGTGTCAAGTCAACAGATGATTCAAAAGAAGAATTTTGATTCTAAGGTTATTTCCTCATCACAAAATTTTAAAGTTGGGGATTGGGTTATGGTCAAATTTCATGACAGAGTTAGAAAAGGTATGTCGAAATTTTCATTACCTACTCAGGTTCTAAAAGTTTCAAGAGGGTCTCTTTTTTTTTGACAAAAAAGGGTGGTGGAATAAACGGGTGATTGTTAAACTTACCTCAGAACAAGCAAAAAAGATTTTTACAACTAAACATGTTGATGATGTTTCTTCTTTCTCTTATTTTCCTTTAGGTACTTCTTCTGATGATAATAGTTTGTTTACTGCTCAAAACTTTTGCACTTCAGATAACAATTCTGATTTGGATGTTGAACCTATTATTGATCCTTATATTGTACCCAACTCTTCTAATGCTTCTTTGACTCTCACATCTAGGAGTCATAGGAATTGTTCTTTTCCTTCACGTTTAAAGACTATTATTTATCTTAAATTTGTTTGAATTTTTGTTAACTTTGTTCTTTTCATTTGTGTAAAAAAGGGAGAAGATGTAGAGTACAAGTAAGTTTCTTTGTACTTCTTCTATGTTAATGAACTTGGTGATGCAGTGATTGATTCCATGGCGCGCACTTTTGAAGAGAGTGTTTCTCTTCAAAAGTGTATCGCTCGTGGAGAATATTAACAAATGTATTCCAACTGCTGTATTACACACTCAGCTGTTGGACATTAAAAGGTTCAGACGCGCTCCCGTATTTATGCCACTTTATTTAAGAATAAACCTCAAGGATTTGATAAACGACTATTTCCTGCTTATGTTATTTATTTAACATAAAGATACTCACTTTACAGGATGGTGGCTGGGTGTGGGCTGGACAGGTCATGCGGCCTAGTTGACTGGTTGCAGCCCCGGGTTCCCGGTGTGGCCCCGCAGGGTGGACAGCAGATTCCCCCATCATTGCTGTGCGGCTGAGTGCGGCGGGGGATGCTGCGCATCCGGCATTACTTCTGCCTGAGGGGGCTGGTGTGGCTCCTACCCCGTGCGGCGTTGCAGCCTACATCCTGCCTGGCTTTACAACTACCACATGACACCAATGTGAGAAGCGGCCCGAGGTGGTGTTTGCGGTCCCCTGGAGATCCTAGGGGGGACGAACTGAATCTAGCTACCTTGTATTGGAGGGCCTCGCCTCCTGACCCTTTGCCCCCATACACAAGGCCAATTACCTGGATGATGCCTGCGGCGAGGACGTATAATTGAGCCCACTATTTGATCACAATCTCTGAGTGTCGGGGTAAAGTGTCCCCCTGGTTCAGCACGTGGGCCCAGCCGGGCCATTAATAGGGGTGCGCGGCAGCTGCTTGACTGTGGGTGTGAGTTGGGCCTCCTGCTGAAGGCAAAACAACTGGAGAGTTGACACCAGGTCGTCCTGCACGTTTGTGTATGAGGCGCTAATCAGAGGGCTTTTAAGCAACGAGTTTGGTGACCCTCAAGCTGTATTACCTGTAAGGTATGGAATATACAGGGTGAACCCTCCCTAAAAGGCACCCGGCTTACTTTTTCTAAGGACATCGCCCAATTCCACTGTGTCTAAACCTCGTTGTCCCTTTAGCACTTGCCCCCTCTTTGATTTACCAAAAGTGAAGTCTGTATAGACAAGTTACCAGTTGGCCTGCCACTCTCCTGTGTCTAGTGCACACTCTGCCAACCCCATGGCTCACCCTTTCCTTTGTCTTCACCCATTGCCAATATTAGTCAGTCCCAAGTTGGGGCCCAAGAACATAAACTGTGCACTGTGTCGCCCATAATACAGCACACAGCAAAATAGATTCACTCACTGTACTGCCTGAACCAGCTATCACCCGATCAGGAAGAGTGGGTTGTACAAAAAACAAAAATCATGTCCCTCCGCTCCTGTTCCTTGCCCTCTGAATGCTCACAGACTCATTCCCTCAGTGATAAGCACTGTGCTGGCAACACTTTCAGTTAACAAATTGGATGTTATTTTTCAGGATGTGCGTGACTCCCGGACCTCTCTTTCACAGCAACTGGGTAGATCACCACAGACATCAGCCTACTAAAGGATGACTACCATAAGTTGGCAAATAGTTTTTACCCTAACAAGACCACGCTGGCCACTGTAGTCCTGACCAACAAAGACCATGAGGTACAAATCATGCACCAAATGGAGGGCCCCCACGCAAATCAACACATTAAGGATCACCTCCGGAAGGAGATAGCCCATAGTTGCCTATTTGTCATGTTCACAATGGAAAGGGCACACCGAGTCCCCATCAGGAAGCCCATTCCCGGTGCATCTGCTCGACCTTTCGTAGCCAAGATCCTCAATTTTTGGGACTCGGATGTTCAACTACAAGCGGCCTGAGAAAAAACACCTATTCTCATCAATGACGCTAGGATCTCCATATTCCTGGACTACACAATTGCTGTACAGCATAAGCGTGCCTCCTTTCAGGAAATTAAAAGACACCTACATGATGCCGGCCTAATCGATACACTTTTATTCCCAGACAAACTTAAAATAATTCACGGTCAACGTTCCCATTTTTTTGATAACCCAGAAAGTGCTTGCGAATGGTTGGTTGGAGCCTCCCACCCCTCCCCTAAACCAATCACAACGCTGCAATGGCAGCCTTGTGATTGGCTGGGAAGCCGCCCCACAGGCATCTATGGAAAGGTTGTTTTCTCCATGCAGGTTGCATGCAGCCTACATGGAGAAAATGGGAGTGTTCGCATGACATGCTTGTGCACATGACTGATTTGGTCGGCCCTGGGGCCGACCAGACAGGCAGCGTCCACAACATTGGGCTAGCCACTCCTCCCTGACCCACCCACCCCCAACAAAACCCTTCTTCTGCTTAGTCACAGTGCTTGAACCAGAAACCTAAAATGGTATTGCTACTATTTTATGTTTCTGCTTCTTGCACTGCAAGAAAGCAGTGGGGCAACGCTCCTCTGCGCACATGGAGGAGCCGCCCCTGCCTGGTGCACCTGTCTACCGCATAGGTGGACTGGTCTCATTATCCCTGGTTACTGGGTGGGGACTTCAATGCTGTATTAGATACAAATCTGGATCATTCACACCCACCTCTCCCTGGAGCAGGCACAGTGTGGCTGGTTAAGGAGTTGCGTCTTTGGGTGGATGGCTTGGGTTTGACTGACATATGGCGTAAACGTAATGTAGGTTTACGTGAATACTCCTTTTACTCGTACTCTCATGCCTTTCACTCTCACCTGGACAGATTCCTCTGTCTGCAACACCTCCACCCTTCGATCACGCATGCCACATATCTCTGCAAAACAATATCAGATCACAACACTCTAGAGATTACACTCTCATGGGGTCGGCTTCCTGCTCCAGTACCAACCTGACGCCTACAGCAGCGACCATTAGATTACAATGTGTTTGGGGATTCACTGGCCTCAACCATTAATTCGTATTTCTCTGAAAAAACCGACATATCGTCCCCACCATTGGTGGAATGGAAGCTTTACAAGTAGTAGTGCGCAGCGCTTCGATTGGCGCAGTGGTGGGTGCTAGACACAATGTCACTAGGGAACTCACATGCCTAGAAGATAGGCTGGGCCCTCTGGAGGTGGAGGCAAGCGTGAATTGTGAAAAAGCTGATGACTTGCAGGAAGCTAGAATCGCACACGCTGAGCTTCTAGAACATTTGCGACTGATTGACCAGAGAGCCTTTACTAAGAGAACGCACACAGAAGTCGACAGGTCGGCCACAATTCTAGCTCGTTTAATTAGACCAGAACTTGCCCCACATCCATCTTATCAATCACCACTCCCACACGGGTACCAGTGTTAACACAATTAGAGGTCAACGCAGCATTCCGCAACTTACTACATTGATCTATACACAAATCCTCCATCCCCCAACCCCAGGGAGCTCTCTTACTTTCTACACCGGTCAGCTCTGCCTGCAGTTTCCGCACCTGAGAAGGAGGATCTAGCAGCTTGTATCACGACTAATGTGATTTGGGTAGCCATCAGAAAATTGGCTCGCAAAAGGTGCCAGTCTCTGATGGATTCCAGATACATTTTTATTCCACTTATGCCACAAAAATGGTGCCACAATTGGAAAAATTATATAATACGTCCCTCACTGTGGGGACCCTGCCCTCCTCTACCAAGGAGGCTCTTGTGAAGTCCCTTTTAAAACCCGGTAAGCCACCTATTGAATTAGTATCGTATAGGCCATGATCAATACATAACACCGAATATAAAATTCTGAGTAAAATTCTCGCTCCTTTTGCGACTGATCCATACAGATCAATGTGGTTTTGAGACTCGTCGCAATACATACCCGAAAATAAGGCGCCTGTTTGGAATAATGGATGCAGTACGCAACCATTACCCATATGCTGGCTGCCTCTCCTTGGATGTCTGACAGGCCTTTGATACTCCAGGATGGGATTACATGTCTGTGGCCCTGGCGTCATATGAGATCCCCCTACCTATATCCGGTGGGTGAAACTGCTATACTCATCACATATAGGGAGAGCCAAAAAGGGCCCCCATATCTGCAAATCATTCCGAGTAGCACGTGTACCCAACACGGTTGCCCCCTTTCCCCGTTACTTTTCGTACTGGTGGTGAAGCCTGTCGCACAGCGCATCCGTCGTATGGCAGACCACACCAGGATTCCAATAGATCCCGTTGTGCATTCAGTGTCTCTATATGCTGACAACATGCTTCTGTATCTCAACGATCTCCGAGAGAACACAGTAGCTTTCTCAGTTTGGTCTCCTGTTAGGGCTGCAGATTAATGCAATACCTTCATGTGTATGCTCCTTATTTAATACTTATACTGAGCCTACGCTTCAATTTGGTGATATACAACTACAAACGGAGCCTCATACCTTTCATTAGCTTGGGATTCAGGTATACAGCAAAACACACAACCTATTGGAAGGTAATCTCGTACACACAATTAACATGCTGAGATCCCAAGTGTCATTTTAGGTCACATTACCCCTATCGATAGCAGGTCAGTTGGCACTGGTGAAAATGGCGATGGTACCACATTTGCTGTATCACTTTGTGAACCTACCATTGGTACCACTGGCATGGGTATTTAAACACCAAGCTGACTGACCTAGACTGGGGCCCCAGAGAAAGCCTTACAAAACTGCAGTTGCTGTTCTCCAGGGGAGATATAGGGTATCTGGATTCAAAGCCTATTGTACAGCCGGGTAATTACAGTGGTTATCACACTGGCTTGTGGGGCATAACTTGTTTGAAATTGGATACAGAACCATCAACTTGCATCAAGGTAGGTTACATAGATTGATATGTCCTGAGATCTCTGCACTTCATGTGAACTAACTCTTATTGCACACTGCTATGGCCTAATGGAAAATGGCGCTGAAATACTCCAACACGTTGAGCTACGTTTGCACAGAATATCCCCCTCTGTGGCCTTCCCACCCCCCAGGCACATTGACGGCACACAGGCTGACTCCATGGGAACAGGATGGGGTGACAACTGTTGGTTTACTGTTCGTAGATGGTACCCTCATGCTCCACGCAGACTTTGTGAGAATGTATGACCTATCTGATTCATTATTTCTAACGCATGCCAGTATTCTCTGCTATGTACACAAACACTGGGTATCAGATAATGTGTAACCCATCACTTATGAATTGTACGTGCACTACACACAATGGGACATGGGAGACACTTAAGTGGCTTTAACGGGCCTACGGGAACACCTCATGATACCACTCACATCCCTGAAAGGTACATGGGAAGATGACTCAAATAGAAATCTCAGAGAATGGTGCTGGCTAATAGAATACCCTACGAAAATCTGACATAACAGATTTAAATTCATTACATTTTCTATATTAGACAGGGCATACTTATCTCCACACAAAACTCACACAATGTTCACCGCAGCACCCTCAATGTTCCCACATTGTTGGTCACCAGACGCTGAACTGATACACATGATCTGGACTTGCCCTTCTCTGATTGAGTAGTGGGGTGGGGGCTCAGCAGTACTAACAGAGTTGACTGACTTGCGCCAGTGGAACACACATATTGGGGTTATCACCTCTGCCGAAAAGTTCTAAAGTCACTCAGCGCTTTGTGGGCCTCTCCCTGCTATTGGCCAAGAGACTGCTCACAAAACGCTGGAAATACCCACGGGCTTCCAAAGTAGATACATGGCGGGAAGAGCTTTTACAATGGGCCAGGCGGAAAGTGAAGCATTAGGGCGGGAAGAATATACATGGTTTTGCAAGGAACCTATCTTCTTAGATTGTGACAAGTTAATGGAAAGTTTCAATGCGCAGACGTCTGGTACTTAATACCCATATAGCAATAATGCCCCTACTTCGCTTGGAGATTACTCTTTCTCTAATTTAAACACTCCTCACTGAGGGATCCTGAGATGGGAAGGCAGATACTTAAATAAATACTTACGTACACACACCAGGATGCACACATTCCCTCATCCAATATAAACTTACATATTTTATGACCATCCATACTTGGCGGGTGGGAAGAGAGGTAGGGGAATCGTTTTACTTGTTCTATTAATGTTATATTTTGTCTTGAATATGCACATTAGGTAACTCACCAAGTGGCTGATATCCATTCCAAATGATACATCATATTTGTATCACATAAATGTGACATGCCATTCGGATGGATGAGCACTGCAAAATATGGTTATTGGAAATGCAATAAAGTTTGTGTGAGAAAAAAAAACTGGTGGAGGAGCCCCAATAAGGGCGAAACCGTGCTTGGCTTGCTTGTGCTCTAGTCCAGGAAGAACCTGGCCATGCAGTTCGAGCTTGACTGTTCCCACTGGAGCAAAGTCAAGACTGATTTGCATATGGCTGAATCCAAACTGAGGTGGCATGGTGTGCAAAATAATGATACACTGGTGCGGCCTGAGTAATTACCAGTGGCTGAGATGAATTCAAGCATTCCATCTGTCACTTTTATGTGCTTTTCTAAAAACGTTCATAGCAGGACAGATTATATTCTGTTTTCAAGTTTCCAATGGAAGGCAAAGAGACCTCCCCTTCTGGGGTAACCTTAGGCTTCTTCTACCATGGAGTACAGCAACCACTGGCGCTCTCTGAAGGAACATTCAAGTCAATGAGATCTGATTCATGAATGTAAGTCCACATTTTGACCAAACTGTGACTTGTTTATTAAGGCATAGCCGATGTTCAGGTCAGTTGAGATGCCATTGGGAATCTCTTTGCAAATCCTGTCCACATCTGTTTGTATCCCTTCCAATAATGACATCCTCTTCCCACCAATCTTCTTCAAATGAGCTTGATTTTGTATTCAGTGTTAATGAATATTAATTGGGGCATACATATTTTCGTTTGCAATGTGTTTGCGTATGTGTACGTATATAGGATACACCATTTAAATGGACTAAAATGTCTTGAAACCATCTAAGATCTAATTTTATTCAGAAATGAAATGCAAGTGAGATATACTTACGGGGGAATCTTTGCAATCACTTCTTGGAGAACACACTCAACATTAGTTCCATGTTTCGCAGAAATCTGATGGAAAATATTCAAATAAACATAAAAGTAATGTTTAGTATTCTGTATGGGAATATAAATTACACTGCAGGAGTCAAGACATGGAATGGACATACCAGTCAATCACACGCCCAGCATTCTCAATCTGACAGAATTTTGGGGGTGCAAGTCATAAGTGCATATAAACCACAAAGGCTATATAAAAGTCAAATATCACATAGGAACTCATGTGATATCTCACCACTTACATATGGGACAAAATATGAACTAAGAAGCAACCAAGTGACTAGCCAGGTATAGATGCTGAAATACTTTTTGGCATTTTTAAAAAAAAGTCTTTATTTCAATCATACTGATCATAAAAGACAATAAATAAATAATATCACCAGAAAAGTACATACATTGTCGCCAGAACTTAGCAATAACAATTCGTAAAAGTTAACAATACATGGTAAAAACAAGCAGGTTTGTATTTAGTTAAAAAAAAGCTTGTACAGTTTTTAAAAGTTTCAAATCGGTACTGTCCATCAGCAGTGATTTTATAGGAGTTGCCTTTCATTATGTCTAGATTTTGAAACCATTTAAAACTAGTCACACTGTATACTAGAGTCCCATACATGCTAGGAAGTGTAATACATCACACAGTGACAAACACAGAATGGAAAGTATTGATTAAAAATAATCGCTATCGACGTCTGCTTGCTTTCGATTTTACGTCGGATTCTCTATACCCAACATAAGAATTTTGCTAAGGCAATCACAATAGCCTCCCGAGTGCTGGTCTTCAATATTCACAATGCAGTAGTACTCGACCTGGTGCCCATATTCAAGCAAATTGGTTTAAGCCATTTTTCTCCATGGAGAGCTGTATACTGGACATACAAATAAAATGTGAGGTATTGTCTCGTCCATGGTCTGACAGTATGGACATTTGCTATCTAGGGAGTGATGCCAGGTTTTGGTAAAATCTTTAATCGGTAAAGTACCTGTCCTAAACTGAGAGAAATGTTTCCTGTCAGTGGGCTTTGTTATGAAGTCCCAGAAATCTTCATACAATGGTTCCGACTTATGCCCCAGGAAGATACTGGTCAGTGATGACGAGCTAGAAAAACACAGATTGCAAGCTCTAATAATTGCTCAGTAGGCTTCTTTAAAAGCATTTGGGGGGGAAACATGTTATTTGACGGATCTTCCCACAAATGTCTCATACCCATATTCACCGAAGAACTTTTCACCCTCTGTAACCAGCTAATCTTGTGGGAGGTATCGGCATCTCTAATGTCTTTGAAGTCTGATGCCTTGAACAGGCAAGACGAAACACGTGTTGGCTGCACATATTGCCTGTGGAATTGACTACTGGTTATACGGATGACCTGTGATTGGTCTGTTTACTAACAAATGGAAATAAACCTTGGATACAGTACCTGCAGAACCACTAAATGAAGGGATACGTTTTTTGATCTACAGCTGTATTATTGACTATTGTGTGCTCGGAAGGACATTCCTATTTACTTCCTAATAAGGCACCGGGTCTGGACAAAATTCCTGGTGACCTGTTCAGAACTGAACAGGCTGTCTGGGCACCCTATCTGCAGACCTTATTCAATGCTATTATCCAAGGTATGGAGCTACCCTCGACTTGGGCTGGTGCGGAAATTATTCCAATTTTTAAAAAAAGGCTCCCCATTAGATCCGGCAAATTATCTGCCTATTAGTCTCATTGATGTCATCCAAAGATATTTGCTCGTGTTCTTCTAGGGCGATTGCAATCATGGATGGACGAGTCGAATGTCCTAACCCCTCTACAAGCAGGATTTAGGTCTAAAATCTAAACCATAGACCAAATCTTTAGATTGCAATTAATTTACTGGAAAACAGTAACCTTGGAAGGGGGTAGCCTTTATCTGACTTTTGTGGACCTTAAGTCCACTTTTGACATGGTCCATCGCGAGCAGTTATGGGGACTCCTCCACGACCTGGGGGTGACACTCTCCACTAACCTCTTTATGAGATTAGAGAACAAAGCACACTATATTAAATCACTAGAACAATAGTAAATAGTGCAATACACAGTGGGCCTCAGGGGAAGAACAAACCATATACTAAGAAAGTGGTATAACAACCACAACTTGACCAGACACAGTGCCTAGAGCACGTAGAATCGCTGGGACACGTAGGAACCACCCAAGGTAGTGACACAGGGGACGTGTGCAGTTTGAGAACACAGGCGCGAGCTTCGTACAACTATATGGGAAAGTCGCAGTTGAAATTCTAAAGTTTAAGGACACTTAGGAGAGGACTTTGTAAATGTAAATGTAAATGTACAGGAATTTATATAGTGCAAATCACCAAGCGGTTTCTAAGCGCTTGCTTAGGGAACCCGTCCTGGTATTCCCCTGTGAGATAACCCCGGCAGGGTATCCGCAAGGTGAAAGCCAGGCATCCCGCCGCGAGGGGCCGATGTGGAGATTAAGCAAGCTATTGCCCAGAGTCGCAGAGTGTGAACCCGTGAATCGAGTAGGCACTGGAGCGAGAATTGTCGAGTCCATGGACATTTTAGGACTCAAGACCCCGCCGAGCCGGGAATTGAACCCTGGTCCCGGGCTGACCTCTGCTTCCAGGTCTGCCTCCTCTAACCAGTGAGCCACACTTCTCCACAGACTTTGAGCAAACCCTTTTAAACGTAGAAGGTTCTAAGGCCAGCACCCATGTGAGCACCGGAGTACTCGTGTTACCTAACCCAGGGAAGCCGGGTGCATAGGTGTCAAATGGTGTCGGGAATCTTCGTCGTTTTAAAATGGTGTGATGCTGCAAAGTGCTTCTGCCGTGAAGAGGAAAAGTGTCCGGTGTGATATAAGCCTGGATCGAAGCTCAGAAGAACCTGAAAGCAGAGGAGACAGAGTCTGGGACACTTGCCAGTGACCAGGGGCTCGGTAGACGAATGCCCACCGATGTCTGGTGAGAAGAGGTGAAGCTAGACTCTGCAGCCATTGGGACCAGGAGATGTCGAGGACGACCAAAGTCCGCAGGCGAGCTGTCCCATGAAGGATGTCGAGTGCTGGTGGGCCAGTGTCCAGATTGAACACAAACAAGCCTTGGCAACTGCAACCCACGCGGTCAGAGAAAATATGCTTTGGTGAGGACCAGCAAGGTCCTGGGGGCTCCCCAAGCGATGGAGAGTCAGGGCACGTCTGGAGCAACCATGTAAGCCCACTGAAAGTTAAAGTTGCCTTCACAGGGACCCACAGGTCAACGGACCAGGGATTGCGAAGGGACCTCAAGAGGAATCACAAAAAAACAGCCCACGGAAGATTTGTGGAGTGTAGGCCGGTAATCTTCGGTGGCATACCTGCTCGGGGTCTGGACTACAAGTAGCCCAAAGCACAGCTTTAGGGGTTGCCGGAAAGCAGATGCTTCTGCAAATGGACACGGTGCCCAGGGGTTCGGGTTGCACTGTCCCCACGAGGGATACGGGTCTCAGGTTTGCTGAGCACACTTGTCGACCTCTGGGACACTTGGAAACCCACCTCCTGTATTGCAAAAGTCTTCAGAGTCCTCAGGAGCTTCGGAGTTGCAAACCGGTCAGATGCGTCTTTGGTGCCTGCTTAGCAGGGGATTAACTCCTTTACTCCCAGGGAGATTCTTCAGTCATCCAACGCAGTGTAGATAGTCTAAGTACTTGGTTTCTGTAGCAGAGTTTCGTCCAGGTAAATCTAAAGTCCTGTAACCAGGGAATCCTACTTTATACCCAAGGAAGGGGTGAGACAAACTCTGGGTACCCACCTACGGGAGGGTCAGGACAAAGGGGTGGCTACACCCATGTCCTTTGAACAGTTTTGTGCCAGAGCAGGAGCAAATGGCTCCTGCAACCGGTTTGAGCTGGACTATTCACAGGGACACCAAATGTGCCCCCAGTGCAGACATCAAAGCACTCACAGAGTGCACCCATCCAGCACCAATACACTAAAGCCTGTCTGGGAGGTGGTCACACCTCCCTGTGACAGGAAACCTATTGTCCAGCCTCCCCTGCCGGAGTTTCGTCCAGCAGCATGAAGGCAGACTCGTGTCTGTGGCTGGCAGCATCCATCTTGTGATGCCAGGGTCGAGAAAGCTGGTACCTGGTGTACCGGTGTTGTCATATTTCTCCCTCTAGGAGGGTGGAATCATACCCCCCACACCAGTTAATGGTGTGGAGGTATAATTCCAAGGTGTTTGACACCAAACACAACAGGTTTCTGTGCAGCCGTTTTAAAGTTAGCATTTACCGCGAGGTTATAATGCACTTAAGAGTATATGGTATGGCTGCATCACAGAACATCCCCGGAGAATAGATTCCAAAGGCTGCAGAGGGGCTCTGCTAATGCCTAGGCACCCTCTCACATACAACCCAGCACCCTGCCTTCAGGATTGATAAGACCTGCCATAGGGGTGACTGATAGGTTTATATGTGAAGTGATAAGGTAGATATAATGAACCTATATCTAAGTAAGGGGTGCATGCACCGCCTTACGCAGGTTGCAGTAGCAGACCTGTGGTGTCAATTTGAGTGGCCTCTCAGGGTTGGCATAATACATGCTGCGGCCCCTGAGAGGCCTCTGGGGTACCTATGCCCTGGGTATATAGTATACCATATACCATATACCAGGTTCTCATAAGGGTACCCCAGAATCCAATTTGGAGTGTACCTAAAGTACAAGAACAACCAATTTAGGGAGAATGCAAATAGACTGGGATCCTGATTAGCAGAATCCCAGTCAAACTAAGTCGAAAACCAGCAAAACACCAGGAAAAAAATCGGAGTAACCATGAAGTCAGATTCCACCTTACTACACCTTCTAAATAATCTTGTGCTGTCTAATAATCAAACAATCATTTTCAATGCCTCACGTACTTCATCCCTTTTTGTCAAACAAAATATCACTCTAGTGTTAAAAATAAAAATCACATCGCGTTGGGATGCCTCATGTCCAAGTAGCGAACGTATATAAGCAATCAGCACAGCAAATGATGAAATGACGATTGCCATTTCAACTGACTAGGGCTCTCACTATTAAATGCTCAGTTGGTGCCAAAACCTAAAAATTCATAATATATATATATTCTCTTAATACAAGTCAATCAAATATAATCATGTGACAGAAACGTTCTACTATCAGCAAAACCATATCTAGTATGCCTGTGGAAAGACCTTCCCCCGAAGAAGTGTAGAACAGCCTTGAGAAGATTTTCACATGCCTATTAGCCTCACTGTTCTCACAAAATCTTGCCACTACTTACCAGGTTTGAAAGGGAGTTTCTATGAAATGTGCAAGGCACAACCCGGAGACTTACTAGAAATTTAGCAAGCATATTCAGGAAGCCTCAAACTAATACAAAACAACAGCCGTGCTGGACACAAATGTTTGATTAATTCATGCTTTTATGCGCAGATTTTAACACGACATTATAAGATAATAGACAATACAGACACGAGTTTAAGTTTGTTTTCAAACTTGTCTTTTGCATTGTACGACAATGCTGCGGTTGCTAGTGTGTCCCCCTTCTCGCCCACTGGACCGGATGTGTACTCTAAATAAAGACATTTCAATAAGTTCAATCAGCTTTCACCTTGCTTCAGCCTGATATGCGTTGTTGTTGCCAAAACTCAAGAAAAACCTCTGTAAACAGAGCTTCACTTTATTCATATAATTAAGACCGACCCATTCAATACACATTAAGGTTACACCTTGAATAAACAACTTGCAAAACATCTACAACATCCTTTTTATAATTTATGAAAAACAGTCTTTGTAAACATCTTACCCGAATACACTCCTCTCGTGGAATGTCAAACACCTTTTCAATTTGTTTCTCAACTCTTTCTGGATCTGCGTTCTTCAAGTCAATCTACAGAAAACATTTGAAATGTTTAACTAAAAAATAACAGGTACCTTGTCACGCAACAGATACATGAGGGTCGCTCACCTGGTGTGAGATAGCAATGTGTGGTGACGTTTCTTCATCACTACCACGTGCATATTAATAAACAGTTCAGTTAGTAGATTATACATAGTAACTACAGGTCAACCTGTCCCTGGAGTTTTTTTCTCCATGCTGTACATTTATGTTGATCACGTCTTTACACTTTCTCTCTACAGAAAGGCTCATACCAGTTTTTTTCTCCATGCTGTACATTTATGTTGATCACGTCTTTACACTTTCTCTCTACAGAAAGGCTCATACCAGCCACTAATGGATGTTCTGGTCCCAAAACCAACAGCATCTAACACAATAATCTCAACAGGAGATGCCGTTGAAGTTGTCAACCGATTATATGGCCATGCATATTTAGCAGCCCCAAACATTCAACTTCTTCCACCTGCTTTCCTGACGGTTTCCACATTTCACAGTATCGGCTGTCCACCCAGCACTAACTCATTCTCCAGCAATGAGATGTTCAACTTTGTCAAAGCAGCTTCAGCCAGATACGTTAACAACATCCTCTTAGAACCCTTCTATCTGCCAGGAGATTAATATGAAACACCATGAGGAAGGATTCCCTCTTTTGACAATTATCTGCTCTTCATACTGCTTACCACAACGCTGGACCTTCTAAGCATCTCTATGACAAACTTCACCTGCGTCCTACTACAACAAGTAGACTGGACTGTCCATTCCAACATCCTATTTTACCTACTATACACATTGCCCACCCATGAGGTAAGCCCAAGCTATCAAGGACAATGAGTAATTTCTTTGACATAATCCACCTATGACAGCCTGAGGTCCTGACACCCACATGTGAACCAAAACTGAGGTTGAAACCCTCAAGTTGACAGTAGATGCCACGGGTCACTCATGCCCCACTCCATGAAGGCCATTTCTGGGGGAAGATTATTGGAAGGCAGTCTATAATTAACGTCATGATACGATCCAAAGGAGTGTCCTCAGTTAAGACTACTTGTCTGGATTTAGACTCAAGTTCAATAAAGAGAACAAAATCTCTCCATGGCCTTCAAGACCACCAAGCCTACTTGACATCCTCTCCTCACAAAGGGGCTGCACTGGCAGGACACCTATAGATTAAAGTCCAATTGGTCTAGATTAATATTTCAAGATCCAACCCCATACCAATCTCCTGTTATGATCCCAAGACTACAGCCTCTCATCAGGGACCGGAATTCTGTTTAGAAGCCCTGAGATTCCCTTCAGTCCACAAGTTTATCCGGATTAATCTGTACACAGACAAAATATAACTGTCTGGAAGTATGCAATCAATAATCTGATGAAAAATATAAGCTTTGAGGTCCTAAACCTACCTCAATTGCAGCTTCATCAAGATGAATGTGTGCTAATTGCAGTAATTTGAAATAACTGTAAACAAATCCACATTTCTGTATTGTGGGAAGCATGGTACTGGACAATGGAGCAACAATGCTTGCCTGTGTGGTGCTTAGCGCAGGGACTAGTTACACCAACATGATTGCAGAAGGGCTGAGGCCCACACTCTATTCCTTGGAGCCACCTTCAGGCCAGCTCAAATTAAGGTGAAAGAAACCACGCACAGACATACGTTTGTACAGCCTAATTATTCTGTAGGGCATATTAATGTGAGAGGACAGTGAGAATATGAGATTTCAGCCATCTTATATTGGATGGCAGGTTGCTCTGTTTGTTCAGGTAGAAGAGTTACTCTATTAATGATCAATCGTGGGAGCCTGCCTCAGCTGTCTATGCTCAAGTACTGATTCACAGGTTTTTTCAGAACCAACCCACTAACCCTGGTGCCCGGGGAAGGAGGTATATTGTTATGAATTCCACTGCTTCAAGTCAAGGGTAGCAGGGTTAATTAATACAAAGGAAGGAACTAGTGTGGACAGTTTTTTACGGGGTCCAGAGTATGTGTCCAGATAACTTGTAACCAAAGAAGGATACTGAGTTCCCCGGGGATCCAAAGGGGGGGTATGGGAGGTAGGAGACAGAACTAAACTATAGTCAGGGAACTGGGAGTTCCCTTGTTGGAACTAAGGGGCCTCACACACCCAGTAAACTAGGTGTCAAGCTTCATCACTGGTCCCCTGCTCCTCGTCAGACTGGCGCTGCAATGTCTGACGGGCGCCGTAGGCGCGCTTTGTTGGAGATCTTTTGTTCCAGCCAAAAGTTTGTATGCGTGTGAGGGGTCTGGTGGTGGTGTAGTCGTGAAGGGAAAGTGAGGTTTAAAAGAAGGTGAGGCAGTCCACAACGGATTTTATTCGGGTGGCTGACTCCCTTATTAAAAGGGTGAGAGGGGAGAAAGAAACTGTATGATTGACAGCGGACTGACTCAACCCTCTAGAAGGTCGACATGTTTCATGCCTGTATGGCAATTCTTCAGGACCTCAAACAAATGTACTACACAGTGCAAAATAATAAGGAAAAATTAAAAAGATACAACCTCACTGGGTCAATCAGGGAGCAAGCCAACAGGTCCTACTCTATGGGGGAACCTGGAAGAAATATATACAGGGATACCACTTTAGCATTAGGTGGATACAATCCATAATAAACCTAGGATCCAAAAAAGTGCTCCATAACCCATACACCCATGTTCTATGAGGTCTAAATCCCTAAAGCACAATGATAGGCATGATTAAATTAGCATGTCCATTCAATGAATTTTGTGGCAGTGTGATGAAGGATTAGACCGATCATAATTGTACGAAAATTAAGTAAAAAATTCATTAAAAACCGAAGAAGAGGTATTCACAACACTCAGTAATGATTGACTGGTTTTGTCGACCTTCTAGAGGGTTGAGTCAGTCCGCTGTCAATCATACAGTTTCTTTCTCCCCTCTCACCCTTTTAATAAGGGAGTCAGCCACCCGAATAAAATCCGTTGTGGACTGCCTCACCTTCTTTTAAACCTCACTTTCCCTTCACGACTACACCACCACCAGACCCCTCACACGCATACAAACTTTTGGCTGGAACAAAAGATCTCCAACAAAGCGCGCCTACGGCGCCCGTCAGACATTGCAGCGCCAGTCTGACGAGGAGCAGGGGACCAGTGATGAAGCTTGACACCTAGTTTACTGGGTGTGTGAGGCCCCTTAGTTCCAACAAGGGAACTCCCAGTTCCCTGACTATAGTTTAGTTCTGTCTCCTACCTCCCATACCCCCCCTTTGGATCCCCGGGGAACTCAGTATCCTTCTTTGGTTAAAAGGGTAGCAGGGTACCAGACAATGGAGTGGCTGGGCTTACACATGCAGTTTTGCGAGCTGCAGCTTGCCACGTCAGCATGATTGCGGGTGTACTGAGGCACACACCCAGTCAGTGGACAGAACATGAGGCATTCTCTCAGGTTAACAGGCTGTTGGCTTGCGGGGTGTAGTTAATGTGGTGGCCCTCTTTGAAGTTTGCATTGCATCCCAGACAGTTAAAAACTTTGCAAACATGTCTGGGTGTTTCTCGTTCCATGATTTTCTCTCCTTTTTCCTCCCCTTCATCTGTCTCCTGCCCTTCCTATTACTTAGCTGTTGCCTCAGTTAGTTTTCCCATCAGCTAGGCTTCTGGTTCTGGTCTGTTCAAGCATTCCATCTCTCCATCTCTGCTGCTACTCCTGTTCTTCGTCAAGACCTTCTTAGATGTCCCATAAGGTTTTTTCTGTTGTTGTGTCAAGAGCTGTTTCCTCCTCCTTAATGGGAACTTCTTTTGGGGGACACAATTCTGGTGGCATTTATATCTGGAATTTTTACTTCTGGAAGGGATTGTCCATACCGCAGAGTCAAATCCTCCAGGATAAAAAGACAAACTTGACGCTTCAACTCAGGAAATCAGAGGAATCTGACAGACTTTACAACAACAGCAACAACAAAGATGGAAGGAAAGAGAATGGTATGCTGAGATGTGGCTCCGATGCTCGCGGGGCCAACACTCTCAATGTATACCTCACTGCAGAGGCCTACACAGTCCAAGCCAGTCTGGATTGTGTTCCCAAGTGGAGGGGACTTGACCTGGCAATGTTTATAATGGGGCAAGACAGACTGAACTGCATATAGCTGGTGTAAGAAATTTGAGTATTAGTTGAAGGGGTGATAACCCACTTCAAATAATAATCACAATTGTTGTAAGGGTGAATCACTTTAGTCACTAAATACATTTGTGCTTAACCCTTTTATAGCTTGGCACAAAGCAGTCAAGCTATTTATTTATTTATTTTGAAAGTTTTATAGAGCGCGAACAAGATCCTTACGGATATCAGAGCGCTTTACAGACAGAGTGTGACTAAACATGCAGATGACAAATGGTTACAATATAAATCAAAACAATGTATGGAGGATAAAGATGCAGGAGGTCAATAAACATACAAAATACAATATAAAATAGTCTCATGAAGGAAGTATTGAGTTACCAGATTACATGCAAAAATACAATCAAAATAGTCTAAGGAGGAGAAGTATTGAGTTACCAGATTACAATAGTCAGAGTCATGTAAATTTGGCTAGGAGGAGAGCTTTTATTTATTTTTTGAAGGATGCTGTAGATGAGATAAGTCTGATTTCTGGAGGGAGGGCATTCCATATCCTGGGCGCCATTCCTGAAAAGGAGCGTTTGTAGGTTTTTTTCTTGTGGAATCTCTTAGGTTTCAAAAGAAGATTGTCTGCGCTTCTTGTCGCTCTTGATCCACCAGATATTGTGAGTTTCTGTGCAAGATAACTGGGGGAAATGTGGTGTAAAGCTTTGTGGGTCATACAGGCGATTTTCAGATGTATTCTGGCTTTGTAGGGCAGCCAGTTTAGAGCTTTTAGATCAGGAGTGATGTGTGACCTTTTTTTCAAGCCTGTGATAAGTCTGGCTGCAGCCTTAATAGAGGCTTTTAATGGTGCTATAGATGATAGGGGAGACCACAGAGTGCAACACTGCCATATTCCACTCTTGGGATGACCAAGTATTGGACTGCAGTTTTGAAATCCTTGGGAGGAAGGAAAGGTTTCAATTTACGCAATGTGTTGATGTGGAAATTAGCTCCCTTCGTTGCATTGCTGATGTGATGTTGCATGTTGAGATTGCAGTCGAGGGTTATGCCTTAAGATTTCGCGGAGTCCACAATAGTAGGTGGAACGTTGAGAGCAGTGAGATGATTGAGCCAGGGCTGAACGATGTGGACTTTGGAGGGAGGTGCTATTAGGAGGAATTCTGTTTTTAATGTGTTAAGTTTGAGGTGATTCTCTGCTAGCCAGGTCTGTGTGTTCCTAAGCGTTGTGTTGAGTAATTTGATGTTGTCGACGTTGTTGACGTTGTTTATTTTGAGGTAGAGTTGGGTGTCATCAGCGTACATGTGAAATGAATGAAATGAAATGAAAATGCGATTTATAAAGCGCGAAATAGTTGCCCGGAGGCGTCCAAGCGCTAAGACTGCTGGAAGTTTTAAACAGAGAATAAAAAACCAAATAAGACCAACAAACGAAAAAATTTATTTATTAAACAGAAAAGTTTTCAGGTGTTTCCTGAAAGAAGTCAGATCTGGGTTGGACCTTAGTTGAAGGGGTAAACTGTTCCACAGCTTCGCAGCGTTCAAGGAAAAAGAGCGGCCTCCTGATCTAGCCCGGTTGACTTTGGGCACCGTAGCCAGGAAGGCACTAGCTGAGCGCAATTGTCTTCTAGGGAGATATGGAGTGATTAGGGAACGACTGATCAAAGGGCCAGTTGACCAAAATGACTGATGGGCAATACAAAGGGATTTAAAAGCAATCCTGTCTCTCACAGGAAGCCAGTGCAGTCTTGTCAATCCGGGTTTAGCAGAGGACCTACGAGGGATTTGGAGTAGAGTCCGGGCTGCACAATTTTGGATCACTTGTAGCTTCCGCAGTGTGAAGTCAGGGGCTCCCAAATAGAGAGCATTTCCAAAGTCCAGCCTAGAATGGATCAGTCCCTGTACAACAGTCTGCCTAGCTTGGAAGGGTAACAGAGGAAGGATCTTCTTCAGAAGTCTAATAATACCAAAGCAGGTAGCGGACAGCTTCACAGCCTGGTGATCTAACGTTAAATCCTTGTCCAACCAGATGCCCAGGCTTTTGATGGTATCCTTTGGAACTGGGGGAGTGCCCAGGCTGGCCGGCCAGATGGAATTCAGCGAGGGAGGGGCTGAACGTCCCAGCATCATGACCTCTGTCTTGCTCCCATTAAGTTTGAGGCAAGACAGGGTCATCCAGCTGTGTACCTCGCTCAAACATCCGGCCAGGTCCACTGTGTCCGAGGAATTCTCAGCCCGCGTCAAAGAGACCACCAACTGGGTATCGTCCGCATAGGTAACGATCTTAATACCATATGGGCGGACGATACCTGCCAGCGGCCTCATATAGACATTGAACAATGTCGGGCTGAGCGAGGAGCCCTGCGGGACACCACAATCCAACGGTCTGCTAGTGGAAATGATGTTTCTCTCGAAAACCTGAAATGATCTGTTGGACGAGAATGACCTTAGCCACTTCAACGCTCCTCCTTGGATCCCAATGTCATGGAGGCGCTGCAACAAGATCTCATGGTTCACAGTGTCAAAGGCGGCACTCAGATCGAGGAGGATGACTGCCACCGATCCTCCCCGATCTAAGATGCCCCTTGTTTCCTCCAGAACTGACAACAAAGCCGATTCTGTCCCATGTTTGGGGCGAAAACCAGTTTGTGATGAATCGAGCAGTTGATGATTTTCCAAGAAATTGGTTAAAAGGTTGTTAATATATTTTTCCAATATCTTGCTGATCCAGGGGAGCAGAGAAATGGGACGGTAGTTGTTAAAGTCGTTCATGTCCATATTAGGTTTCTTTGCAAGGGCCCTCACCATAGCCTGTTTCCATGCTGGTGGGACCGTATTGGTGGAAATTGAGGCATTCAGTACCTCCAAGATGATCGGGAGGATAATGTAATTAACTGTTTTTAAGGAGCTCGGGGGGGCAGGGTCACTAGGAGAGCCCGTTTTGACCTGTGCCATTAAAGTGGCCAGAAGGTCCAAATGTAATAAAGGGAACTTGTCCAAGACAGGTGGCGGATTGTCTGTTATCTCTTGCTTGGGATTTTCCTGAATGTTAGCTGAGGCTGAGGTATAGGGAGCAGTGGTTGGAGGTGATGGAAATGATGAATAAATGAGATCCACTTTTTTAATTGGAATTGAACATTGGATGCTTGGAGTAGTGCGGTAAGTGGTTCCATGACAAGATTAAACATAGTAGGGGAGAGGGTGGATCCTTGAGGGACACCCAGAGTAACAGGAACTGGAGAGGACACAGTGTTATTAATTTTGAATTTTTAGGTCCTGTTGTGCAGAAAGGAGGTGAACCAATTGAGAACTGTACCTGAGATACCCATTCTGAGATTCAACAGATCAATTAGATTCTCATGTTTGACCGTATCGCAAGCTGAGGAGAGAAATTGAGTAGTATGAGGAGGCAGGAACCATTCAGGAACCATTCTGATCCAGTACTTGAAATGCATCATCAATAATGTGGGTCATGGCAGATTCAGTACTGTGGCCTGCTCGGAAGCCTGATTGGTATGGGTTGAGGAGGTGAAAGTGCTCGATGTGTTTAGTCAATTGAAGGGGCAAGCATTTTTCTAGTAGTTTGGCTAGGGTAGGGATATTGGTGATAGGGCGATAGTTGTTAAGTTCAGAGGGGTCAGCTGTGGGTTTCTTTAAAATGGGCGAGACCTGTCCCACTTTGAGGGAGTCCGGGATGCATCCTTGTTGAAGTAAGCAATTAATGACTTTGGTCCAAAGGGGGAGAAGTAATGGTATAAAGTCCTTTATGGCGTTTGCGGGTAGAGGATCAGAGAGGTGATTGGAGGGCTTCAGTGTGCTGAGAATCTTGGCAATATTTTCTTCCGAATACATTTCAAAGGATGACCATGAAGCATTGTTTTTTTAACTCAGTGGGCGTTTTATTGTGTGCGCTACAGTAGAGATTTAGATCAATAAGGAGGTCATTCTTGATGTTGTCTGTCTTTAAGTTAAAGAAGGAAGAGAATTCTTCACATGACGGCAGTGCATTAGAGGAGTTTGAAAGAGATTGAGGGGCATCTCTGGATTGAGTTTTTATTAACTCGAACAGTTTTTTTGGTCGGTTTTTTGCTTGATCAAGCTGGAGGCTAAAGAAAGCAGTTTTTGAGCGTTTGATTTTTCTGAAGTAAGCGTTTCTTTTTTTCTTAAGTGTTTTGAGGTGCAAAGCAGATGGGACAGATCTCCAGTTACGTTCTGCCTGTCTCATCGCTCGTCTGTCGTCATTCAGAAATCCGTCATACCATGGTTTAGAGATTTTTGAGGAAACATTCTTTTATTGAAGGGGGCAGCTGTGTTGATAATAGAGGACATCGAATTGAGGTAGTGATCGGTAAGGACCTGAACGTCAACAATCCGAATGGGAGGTAAGAGAAGATTGTGGTTGAGGGAGGGTAGAGAGTTGGGGTTCAGTTTCTTCAGATCTCTCTTCCAGACCTTAGGTCTGGTGGATTGAGAAGGGATGTCCTTCATTTTTTCAGTAATGAAGAAAGTGATAATGAAGTGGTCAGACCAGTCACAGGGTTGGATTGATTCGAGTTGGATAGAGTCAGCTTTGGAGATGATAAGATCCAGGATAGAGCCTTTGTCGTGGGTGGGGCTGTTGCAAATTTGTGTGAGGTCTAGGTCAATGAGGAAGTTTTTGAGACAATTGACTAAAGAGTCGTTGTGGTCGTTCCAATGCAGGTTGAAATCCCCCAGGATAATCTGTGTATGTTGTTGTCCAGTGTTCGTTGAGATCAGATCCATGAGGTGCTCTGAAAAGGTGAGGTTGTCTCCTGGAGGATGGTAGAGAATATGTAGGGAGCAAACAGGGTTAGTTTTGCTGATGATATCAAGACAAAGGTACTCACAGGAGAAGAATAGAGGTGAACTGACTCTATTGACTGCAAGATTGCTACGGTGAATACACGCAAGCCCACCCCCTGTTTTGCCAAACCTGTCTAGCCTAATGATATGGTAGTTAGGGGGAACTAGAATGTTAATGAGGGGTGAGGAGGAGTCAGATAACCAAGTTTCGGTGAGTATGATCAAGTCTAGGTCATGTGCGATGATGAGGTCTGCAATGTCTGAGGCATGTCTGGGGGCCGATCTGCAGTTCAGAAGAGTGCATTTTAGCCGTGGAGTGAAGAGGGAGGAAGAGGGGTCGGGAGTGAGTGAGACTTTTTTTAAATTATCAGGAACGATACCTCTATCGTTCTGTTTGGAGGACCTGTGGGGATTGAGAGGAATAGTAGGGATGGGAAGATATGTAGGGGCTGCGTGGGTCAGGGGTGCGATATCATATGAGTGTAGGTGAGAGCGTATGTCGTACGAAGAGAGAGGGTTAACGCTGTGATGAGGACGGGTGATAGAGTTACCTGAGGGGATAGATGTCCAATAAGGAGGGTTCTGTTTGCAAGGAGGAGGGGGATGGGTGAGGGGTTTGTAGGGTGACGAAATTTTAGGGGGTAATGGGTTCCTGAGTTGATTAAAGAATAACTCTTTGAAGGATTGGAGATCTTCTTTGATTTGAAGAAGAGTAGTCATAATCTTATCCAAGGTGAAGATTGGAACAGAAGAGGTGTTGGTGTTGGAGTGACAAGAGGGTTGTTAGCTTTATTTAAAGTAAAGCCAAAAAAGCACAAAACGCCAACTGTGCTAGGCCAAGTAAAAGTCAAAAGCTAAGTCCAATCACAATCTCTGATCAGATATGTGGACCAGATTGGTCCGGGTGGAAAGTTTACCTTCTGACTTGCATACTTTTCTGGTGAAAAAATGGTTGTCAAAGGACATGCTGCACCCGAATTGAGGCTTGTTAGAAATGGGGATTTCTAGTTGGCTAAGGCTTGTGCCAAAGCCAGGCAGGAACCACCACTCTAGTCAGGGCAAGGAAGTCACACGCCAAGATAACCCCTGCTCACCCCCTTGGTAACTTGGCACGAGCAGACAGGCTTATCCCGGAGGCAATGTGTAAAGATTTTACGGACGCACCCACCAGCAACAACATCCCAGGCCCACCACAAAAGGAACTCCACACAAGGTTATATCAAAAAAAGCCTTTGTATTATCAAAACACATCAGAATCAGAATCACAGGATGTACATTGTGCCAACTGGCACGGGCAATATTTACAAGGGATTATGTACACCTGATGGGGCCACATGGACCACTGTCAGCATCAGCACTTGGTAAAGGGATAGTACATTAGATAAATTTGTGAAAGTAAGATAGGCCATAAAACGTACAACCAGTAAACACTGGTAATCACTGCACTTTCAACAGTCTGTGCCATGAAATCCATCATACACAGTATCCCACCAGTCTAACTACATTAGACCCTCACCACCTAAGTAAAACCTTACACTAGGGGCGTAAATCACACAGGGAAGTACAATCTCCCCAACATACCTAAGCAGGTAAAACAACCTCCTATGCATAAGCCATGTCTAGAGGTACCAGAACACAGGGTGCGCAAAACATACTACACACAGTACATTTCCTAACACCCAAAGCATTAGCACATAAATCACCATAGCACATAAATCACATTAGGGTCCAGGTTGCGCCATTGCGCCAAAACTTAAACGTAGCAGCTTCCCACTACTTGCTGGGCATCTGAGGACAAGAACAGGGCCTAAACACTGCAGCTGGTACTAAGTGCTGGGCAGCTGTGGAAGGCCAAGGTAGGGGCGAAGGAGTGCGACTCACTCCTGAGTCCAAAGACATGTCCCTATAAAGAAAACCTAAACGGTGCAGCTGCCCACTACTTGCTGGGCAGCTGTGGATCAAAACTGTGACATGGGCTCTCCCTAGCCCTTGGGAGCAATACTGCGCCAACTGTTGGAGCCCTCTAGGCTCTGGAACTATACTGTGTCCTCTGGAGCACTCTGGCTCCTGAAATACATAATGCTCCCAAAGTAAATACGTCCCAAGGTGGACCGATAGGGGCTTTAAGCAATAGATGTCCCCCCAAATCCCTCATGGGGACTCTAAAATAATGGTGGGCCTCGCTGGAGCCATCGGGCCCCTGAAATATTCGTACCCCCAAACGTGGGAGCCAAGGGGCTCAGGAACCATTTAACAAAAACGTTGGGGTGGCCCACTGCCATCCGGGGCCGCCCTGAATGCACCTCTGCACCCGTGGAGCGCGCAAGCGCCTAAAAATCATCATGCCCCTCAAATACTGGGGCTTTAAGATAACTGGGCCCCCTAGGGGACCTGCAAAACAATCAGGGACCCACGTTGGAGCGGACCCCCTGGGAACACGGGGCCGCTCTGAATCAGTCTCTCGCCACCTGGTCCAGCCCTGACTCACCGGGCTGCTGTTGGGGGCGTCTCTCTGTCTCCGGGCAGGACTCCACTTCCGGGGCTCCCTCCAGCGCACGGGAGCCCCGCAACACCCTGGCTGTTTCCTGTTGGCGGCCCCGGGGCTCTCCCCAACTCATGGGAGCTCTGGGCCGTGGGGAGGCCATTACTCGCCACTTCTCTTTCTTCTTCTCGGCGGCGGGCGGGAGTTCCTGTCTTCCAGCGGAAGTCCCGCTCCGCTACAGGCATCGGCTGCCTGGCTTCCGGTTTAGCCGCGGCGGTGAGACTCGGGGCATAAATGAGGGGTAGGCTCCCTCTGGTTTTAAAAAATGAACATCAGAAAGTGGCCATCAGCCAGATAGATACTGACACAAAAACGGGGTGGGCACCCGTAATTACAAACATAAAGCAGGGTGGGCTCCTGCTGAACCACTGGCACGCAGAACAGGGTGGGCACCCGTACCTAAATAATTAAATAAGCGGGGTGGCACCCGTGCTGGCAGAAAAACGGGCAGGAGTCACGGGGGAATCCCTCCCCAGGGGATTCCCTCTTAAAGGGGGCCACAAGGAAAAGGGGCACAGCGCTCCCAGGAGCATTACCAAAGTAAAATAAAGCACTCCCATGCTGCAGAAGATCCTTCTCTTCTCTGGGAGCTGGGAGGAAAGACAAAGTTCCAAAGGAGCAACTGGAGCAGAAAGTAGCCCCAGGGCAAGGAAAAGTCAATCAGGCATCCAGGGGCTGGGCAGGGCCCAGGGAGGCAAGCCTTCCCCTGGGCCCCAGCAGCAGCACGCCCCTGGTAGATTCAAGTAGGAGAACAAGAACATTTAACATGAGGTCACAGCCTCTTTTTATACGGGCACTTCATTTGTCTCCAAAGGTACAGGCAAGGGGCGAACCAGATGCAACTGGTTCTTGAGCACTTTGTTTTGCTCAGCCCCTCTCCCTATTCACAGGACAGGCCAGGGACATCAGACACACCACAGCATTGTGGAGGGAAAGCCCAACCCTATTCAGGTCTCAGGTGCACTCCTCCCTGGCATCAACAGGCAGATCTCTCCATTCACCACCGGGGCAGACCCATCCTGAATCCTGGAGCCAGGAACACCAGCCAGCTCCAGCCAATCACAAGCCAGACAGTCAATTCACATTTACTGCATAGGCCAGCCAACTTCTAGAAGTGGCAGTTCCACACTAGACACATTAAAGCCGCACACATCATCGCGCAGCATTCAATCTCACGAGTTTGCATATACCAAACTCGACCATGCACTCCCCACGCATCAGGAACTACCATGGACACACATATCCCCCATGCATTCCTATCGGAGGGCAGGCCAATCTCACACACGCACTCAGAGAGCGCATGCATTTTACACTGCGCCACAGTGCTAATGTGCGCAAAGACCAGAAATCACTATATTGATGTAACATTAAAAGGCAAAAAGTTCAGGGGTGAACCTGCCTGAAGGGCCAAGACCAACAAGGCTCAATAGTAGCGGGCTGCTAAATAGCAGGGTCCAGGTGTGGTCATCAACAAAAGGACAAAAGTTCCAAGCAAGCAAAGTCCAAAGTCCTTGCCAGGGAAGTCCTGGACATCGATCACATGCTGCCAAGCATCTGTCCCAGTAAAGCCTTTTAAATTTGGACTTAAAATCTTTTCTGGAAGATGGATCTCCTTCAGGTGGGAAAACTTTCAAGTTGAGGCTCACCGGCAATTCAACAGCTGCGGTTTGGACAGCAAACACAGTCTCAATCGGTTCTCCAGGCAGAAACTTGGCAAAAAGTTTCCAAGTTCAATTTTTTGCAGTTTGGGAACAGGAGAAGTATACTAACTCCAGGCAAGGGTCCAGCAACATGCCCCATGACAGGCCCAATTGGAATTAGTCGGTTGGTAGAAACAGAAAAAGAGGCCTCTGGAAGTTTGCTGTGTCCCTGACGCTCAAATAGCAGATCAGCCAATTGATTCTTGGAGTAAATTCTGAGTCTCTGTGTTCAATGAAGACAGGTCCAGTCTTCCCTACGATTCTTAAGACAGCACACCAGTCCTTCTGGTGCTTCATAGGTCCAGGAGTGTTCTAAGGAGAGGTCTGTGGGGTCCATTTTTATGCCTATTGCCAGCCTGGGTAGAGTGTAATGATTGTTCCACTCCCAAACTAGTTCTGGGAATTTCCTCCCCTCCCACTTGGTGTGGTGCCAACCTGACTAGAGCACACAAATGGGAGGCAGGCCTAGATGTGCCAGTAACAGGTTAGGCATCTTCTGAAGTACAGGAAAGGTTCTAGGAAAGGCCTTCAGGCATTCTGGAAAGGAGTAAGACCCTCTACCCACACCCTGAGCCATTTGCCCACCGTCTGGGTGCAATACACCTCTCACCACAGGTGAGCAGTCAGGTGATAGCTGGAAACTGGCAGGAAAGCTTTTGGGTTTTTGGCAGGAAAATGACATGTAATTTCTAAAATAGTAATATAAAACCCGACCCAACTATTAAGTTGGATTTTAAATTACTATTAAAATGAGTCCTTAAAATATTTTTCTTGCTATTCCTAATCTGAATTCACGTATCAAATGTAATAGTGTAGACCAGTGTTAACCTTTGGGAGACACAGCCGTGCAAAAGTGAAAAACGACTTAGGAGGTTTTTTACTGCCAGGACATGCAAACCGTAAAATCTAAACGTCCTACTTTTAAATACCACACAATCTGCCCTGTGTGCTTTTAAGGCCTACCTTAGGGGTGACTTATAAGTATTAAAAAGGCTGGTTCAGACATGGCAAAAGATGTATTTTGTCAGCTCAAAATGGTAGTTTATAACTGTAGTGGTAGCCTGGAGACATGTTTTACACTGCTACTGAGTGGTTGGCACAATTAGAGCTGTGACCCACTTGTATCATTTAATTTGCAGTTCTTAGGTTCCAATATACTTGGGACTTATAAAAAAATAAAAAGTGCCAGTCAGGTGTACACAATTTTACCATGTTAAAAAGGGAGGGCGCAGTCATAAGGCTAACAAAAACGGGTTCAGCAAAAAGGTAAAAAATCCTGGGTTACCCTGCAGGAAGGGCAAATTTACAACATATAGTCTTTGTCCAGAGTGGTACAAGGGGGGGGGAAACACAACGGATTGGAATGCACCCCTGGCTGATCGAATGTGGCTGAGAATATTTTGATCATTGGTTTCATCACTTTCATGTTTGTTGCTGCAAGGGACAGGCATAAGGCTAAATAACAGACGGATTTTCAGAGCCTCACTCATTGATTCAGTGACAACATCAGCTCTAAAGGAATCTATAACCTCAACTTCAGGTTTCACATCACGCAAAAACCGTCTTGCATCAATGGGCTCCCTGCTTCACACAGTGACATCCTTATAACCAAAAGCAGACTTCAGGTTATTTTTGGCATCACACAGCACACTAAAATTGACACAATACATTTCTAAAAACTGAGAACATTTTAATTAAAAAAACAATTTACACAAAAAATTAAGAGGAACAAGAGGCATGAATGTTTAAAGTGTTTGGCAAAAAGCACCAAGAAAAAGTAAACAGCAAATTATAAGACACTGTTTGTGGTTGACCGGGACGTCGGCTTGATTTCAGGCTCAACGTGATGGAACAGAGATCTGAGACACAGAAAGAGCTGTCACGGTCAAAGGTTTTGCCAGCATAGTCTTTTTATAGATGTTGAAATCATCCAGCAGGGCATGGTGGAAGGCTGCATCCAGTAAACTCCTCTCAAATTCGGATAGCCATTGGAGGAGGTCTTGTTGAAGCCACTGGTTTTGGTGGAAAAGCAAGAAAATTCAAATGTCCTACTAGCAAAAGTCGTCCTCTTGTCAGTAGAAGTACACCAGGGACTACATCTCTTTGCCCTGGGAAGAAGTGGGAGATGGTGCTACCCTTCAGGTCCCCCATAGGTCACTGACAGTAGGCCCAGTTCTAGCTGGCGTAACGTGCCACTTTAACAGAAGTGAATGAATGAATAAAAGGGATTTATAAATGCATGGCTACTCAACCAACTGTTCTGGCACTGAGGACTTCTGGTACACCTCAAAAACCAAAAATTAAGCGGAAATATTCCCTACTAAGCAGAGTCAAAGAGCCAAGATTTCAGTTTCCTCAGAATAGCGTCTTCCGAAGAAAGAGTCTGAAGTTCCACGGGAAGCTGGTACAAGGCTATAGCAGCTAAGAAAGAAAAACACTTGTCTCCCCTCTTCATACGCTTAATTTGGGGTACCACCACCTGAGCTGTCAATGACGATCGCAAACATCTTACAGAGCAGAAGAGAGAAAATCTATCTGCAAGATAGCCACCGCTGACTGGGGACAGTGCCTAATGAACCAAGGACAGTGGTTTAAAAAGAACCTGCATCTTGATAAGGAGCCAGTGCAGACATTTGAAGAAAGGAGAAATCAAAGTATGTTTAAGAAGTCTAAAGAAAAGGCGGGCAGTCGCATTTTGAACAACCTGGAGGTTGCATAGCAAAACGTCTGGCTCCCCTAGGTAGTGAGCTTTGGTGTAGGCAGACTTCAGGTTATTTTTGGCATCACACAGCACACTAAAATTGACACAATACATTTCTAAAAACGGAGAACATTTTAATTAAAAAAACAGTTTACACAAACAATTAAGAGGAACCAGAGGTATGAATGTTTAAAGTGTTTGGCAAAAAGCACCAAGAAAAAGTAAACAGCAAATTATAAGTCACTGTGGTTGACCGGGACGTCGGCTTGATTGCAGGCCAAACGCGATGGAACAGAGATCTGAGACACAGAAAGAGCTGTCACAGTCAAAGGTTTTACCAGCATAGTCTTTTTATAGATGTTGAAATCCTCCAGCAGGGCATGGTGGAAGGCTGCATCCAGTAAACTCCTCTCAAATTCGGATAGCCATTGGAGGATGTCCTGTTGAAGCCACTGGTTTTGGTGGAAAAGCAAGAAAATTGAAATGTTCTGCTAGCAAAAGTTGTCCTCTTGTCAGTAGAAGTACACCAGGGACTACATCTATTTGCCCTGGGAACAAGTGGGAGATGGTGCCACCCTTCAGGTCCCCCATAAGTCACTGACAGTAGGCCCATTTCTAGCTGGGGTGACGTGCCACTTTTACAGAAGTGAATGAATGAATAAAAGGGATTTATAGATGCATGGCTACTCAACCAACTGTTCTGGCACTGAGGACTTCTGGTACACCCCAAAAACCAAGAATTAAGCGGAAATATTCCCTACTAAGCAGAGTCAAAGAGCCAAGATTTCAGTTTCCTCAGAATAGCGTCTTCCGAAGAAAGAGTCCGAAGTTCCAAGGGAAGCTGGTACAAGGCTATAGCAGTTAAGAAAGAAAAACACTTGTTTCCCCTCTTCATACGCTTAATTTGGGGTACTACCACCTGAGCTGTCAATGACGATCGTAAACATCTTGCAGAGCAGAAGAGAGAAAATCTATCTGCAAGATAGCCAGGGCTGACTTGGAACAGTGTCCAATGAACCAAGGGCAGTGGTTTGAAAAGAACCTGCATTTTGATAAGCAGCCAGTGCAAACATCTGAAGAAAGGAGAAATCAAAGTATGTTTAAGAAGTCTCAAGAAAAGGCGGGCAGTCGCATTTTGAACAACCTGGAGGTTGCATAGCAAAACGTCTGGCTCCCCTAGGTAGTGAGCTTTGGCGTAGTCCAGCCGAGAAGTAACCAATGCATGGATCCCCATCCTCTTACACTGTACACCGAAATCATTAGCCAGTGGGAATGACTCCTGAATATTCCCAGATCAATGGATTCAAAGTTCCTAATGGCAAACCTTCTCTCAGCACAACCTGTTTCGCTTTACTACACACTATCCCACAGCTCATTATAATTAGTGACATCCAATAAGGCAGAACCCTTCTGCCCCTAGAGAAGGCAGAGGCCTTCCCAGGTGTAAATCTAAGGAAATGAGAAGTCATCTTCTACTAAACCAAAGCGAATTGGGCCAGCTCCCCCTCCCACTGCGATGGAGCCAGACAGACTACAGTTGGCCCTAGAAGCAAAGGACCCCTATGCCCTTGGTCTCACTTTATACTTAACTATCAATTGCAGACTTTCCCATGATCCATTTCAAGCTAATGATGTCCCTGAACCCTATCCATCTGTCCTTCCTGAGAAAATAAGAATTGCATTCCTCACATAAGTCTTCCAGCCAAATGACTCAAACCGTTGTTTCTACTCCGGGAGACGTTTTCAGAACTCATCAAGGGGAAAACACTGACGGTGGGCAGATACTGGCAGTGTAATGCTAATTAGTCTACTAGCTTCCCAACTGAATTAGATTTTTAATAAATATTAAAAACAGGTGTTGAATGAATGCTGTTCCATATACAAACCCAACGTTCGCTAAAACAGGATTTTAACTACATTTCAGTTTTTTCTCCTACGAAAAGCTACTGCCCTATAAAGTGAAAATATCTTTTGGATGTAGTCAAAGTCGAAAAACGCTAAAATTAAATTTGTGTATGTTCTATTTTTAAATATATAGTGGGCTGCAAGACCTACTTAGGGGAGATGTATGTATTATTTAAAAGTAAGGATTCTTCCTGTCAAATAGGGTTACTTTGACAGGTTTGCCTGCAGGTTTAAAGGATGCAGCAGTCGGCTACATACGCAGGTCTCAAGCCATGTTTTTGTTGTCCACCTAGTAATTGGCACAATATGCGCTGCAGTCCACAAGTAATATTTAAATTTCCATGCCACTGGTGTATTTCCCGTAGCATGTATTATAGCTTTCTTATCAAGCTAAATATGCCAATTGGGTATTAGCCAATGTTATCTTATTTTAGGGGTGCAAGCCATTACTAGGACTGGACAGCAGTGCACTGGTGTGCAAAGTTAAAAAACTAGCAACAACTGTCAGCAAAAAATGGGGGTGATCATGTACAGAGATGTTTTTGTAGCATCAGTAAAGTGCAAAAATCTTTCATATAAGAAAACATTTCCTAAGAGATATAGCCCCTAGCTCGCAGATGATTTGTTCTTCATGAAAAAGAACTCGGCAACTAGGGAAAAACTGGACTGCCAATAAAAATCTTGAATACTCTCTACTGGGAAAACCTGCAAGAGTGAAATAAAATGAAGTGAAGCATTTCTAATGCAAGATTAACAGTTCATTGAATCATATACATTTCACTTAAAATACCATCATAATCAATAACCCCCTACTCAATGTCAATCCAAATGTAGCAAAATCTTTAAATGTTTCGCAAACAAAATCAGGAGCTATATTCACTCAACAAACACTCCACAAGAATCATTCTGTCTCCCACCACTCTTGTGTAACAGTTGGTCCAAATGTACTCCTGTAATGAGAATTGGCGGAGAAGCTTTATCACACACCTATATTCAATCTTTCCCAAGAAGATATCATCCTGTCATCATCATCTGAAACAACATTTGACTAGTCAGTAAACTCTGGTGCTGCATAATAAATGCTTTATTGAAAAAGGGTATCTTTCCATTTTTGCTAAAACCAGGTCAAACTAAACCCATGTTAAAGAAACCCCAAGATTGCCCTAATCTGCTATTGAAAATGTGCTGCTGAAGAACTATCCCTTAATAAGAGCTAAGACAAGCTCTTGACACTTTGCCGGTGCTCCAGCACCAGAACTACAAGTCTTAAAAACCTGGATGAATCTCATTGCATTTTGGACTGTGGTGTCATCTGCCTCCTCATTCCTCAATTGTCTTGCTTTATTGGTAGCGTAAGATGCAAATGACCATCAGAGGCTCATCTCAATCCTTGAATCCCATATGCATGACAAATGAGAGTTCTGCAGGTGGCTCACCTTATTGCTAAGCAACAACAGACAGTTGGCAGTACCAAATCTGATCCAAGCCCAGTCAGGTGCAAAGTCCCCTGGGGCTCAGATCTACTCACATGTTGTACAGTATGTACATGGGCCCACTAAGATCCTTGATGGAAGAGATGGGTAGCTATAAACCAAAATGCAGATCATAAGAGGTTTTACAAAACAAACATCTGTGTCATAGGACACAGCTCTTTAAAAAGTTGCCTTGTGAATCGTCACAACATACATCTGCAAAGTACCTCAAATTCATTTCGGAGAAAAACGATATTATATTGATTGAGTCCAAATTTAAAATACAGTTCTTCACTGAGCCTGCTTCAATGACTTCATCCCCACCCTGGTGGGTGGTTTTAAAGCATTCACTTTATGGCACAATAACAAACCTGGCCAAAGCTGCAACTGCTTCTCTGCACTCACTATTGAAGTAACTTAAACCGCTCCTACATCCAAAGGGCTTCTGCATTGTTGTGCTGCCCATTATCCTGTTTCGGGCAGACTATGGAAAATCCATTATCTTACGAATTGCTAGGCCCTCTATAGTTCTCTTTTATCAACCAGGCTGATTCAGTATCGCCTATACCTTCAAACCGGTGCCCAACCCAGAAACTCAGTACTTCCATCACTAACCCTTTTCCCCTACACTCCAAACCATAAAAATATTAACACTATACCTTTAACCCTATAGCATATATCTATATACATTAACCAGTTCACCACTTCATTCACACTTTCCTTACTACAATATATGATTGAAACAAATACTTTAGGAAATGTTCCTTTTTAAGTAATTATTTTAAGAATAATTATGTGTTATTTTTGAAGGCTGGAAACAATACACACCCTTTCAATCCACACTCCCTTTCCATCATCCATCCTCTAATCTCCTGTTCATGTGTGTCCTCTAATCAGTGCATATGATAAATTTCAGCTGTATTCTTTCCAGCTTATCACCTTAGGATTCAGTGCCAACTCTATCCCAAAATTCCCCGATTTCCTCCCTATATGTTTGCTGCAGAGATTGTTAAATTGTTTTGTAGTTGATGGTAAACTGTTTTTCACCTTTACACACTATATTTCTGTAAGGGGTCCATGATAATAAATTCATGTAGTTTATGATTACAGTGCACTGACGCCTTCCGGATAAGTTGCCCTCTTTGAAAATGTTAAACAAAACTCTGCCCTCGTATCTCAGAGCACCACTTCTGGTGGTTAGTCTGAATTACTATATAACAGTTATTAGGAGAAGTATAGGAGATTTGCTTGATTGTGCCAACCTCTGCCACACATAGGAAGAAGTCATCAGGCATATACATTCCTAGTCCACAAAGATGCATCAGAGTATACAAAACAAATTCCTCCTCTGCTGCTCAAGGATGTACTACTGAGAGCTTTCCCTAGGCCTGATCATCCATGGCCCATTCATATGAGTGTCTCTTCCAACACTATAGGCCGAGCCTAGTAGGACGTATTAATGTGTGTGGCATAATTCCCATTTGCACTCCTGTGGGAAAACCTGGACATTTATACATTCAATGGAAGCATGTGCCACCAAAGAGGAGCCCAAATCTGATGTGGTTTCAAATATAGGACATATACCACTCTAAGGTGATGGGTACCTGAGGGCATACGTGATTGCATCTATTTTAACATGTTTCATAAGCCAAGCATTATGTACAGCTCCATGCTTGCTTCGTTGTGGCCCGTGGGCAGAGCTTTCTCTGACATACATGCACAACCTGAAAACACATCCCACAAAGGCCCCAATGCACTCACACTCTCTTTACGAATCTAATCTCCAGGTTTAATGATTAAGCACCCCTTACTAATGTTCCCTTTAAGGTCATGACTAAATTAGCAAAGAAAAAACAAAATCGCCATGACAGTACAGCTCTGGTCTTAACACACAACATCAAAACACTGCCCAGACATGCCACAAAACAGGCACACCTCAAACCATGCCACTCTCTTGTCGGTACTGTCCATCTGCAAATATGCCTCGGAACCTCATCAGGGGTATGAAGGGCTATACAAAGGCAACTAGACTACACTAAAATAAGAGTAAATAGATTTACCTCATTAATGATGTAGTCATTACATTACAACGCCAAACAGGTACCTGTTAACACAGCACTTATTTAGTATTGTGATGGATTATACAGTCTGTATGGTACTGAATTTAATTGAAAAAAAGCTAGAAACGCGAGCAGAGATCCAGGGCATGCATAATAAGAGTGGCTAGAATATTACAGCATTTAATATATATATATTAATGTTAATTAAACACCAACATGAGTGATTACCTTATTTATAACTGGAATTATAGATAGCTGTGCTTCGAATGCCAGGAAAAAGTTTGCCACTGTCTGTGCTTGTATGCCCTGTAAAACGGAGACAAAAATGCACCTACTATTTAATAATAGGAATATTACATAGGTAAAGAAAGTGTTATATGCATGAAGACAAATGGTCAAATTGTGTAGTGCAAAACACTGAAAACAAAACACTGTTCATAAATAAAGAATGAAGTGGTCCAAACAGTTTAGGTTTATGCACAGTACCAAATTATAGAGACAGTGATGGACAATGCTCATATTTCTCATGGCTACATGTTAATTTTTATTTTCGTAAATAAGCTCTGCTAGACATGGTTCTCATGAATCTTCATAAAAATAGGAACTGCCTCAGCAGCCTTAAACCCCCTTAGAAATTGATACATTTCATTATCAAAACTTTTAGAGCTTGTCAGCCAAAGAGGAAAAAACAGAGCCCTTGTTCTCCTTCAATTTCTTTTTTGTTTGATTTTGAGATTCTGAATAGCTAGTAGTTTTACCTTTTGCAGCTGGGCACTGCTAAACAGTCGACAACTGTGTGCGCACATACCTAAAAGTAATATATCTATACATAACTATCTTTATAACTATCTACATAAATATATATATTGATCAAGGCCACGATTGGCTGAAACGCGTCATGCTGACTAACCTGCAGTAAACAAGAGAAATATACATCGGTGTCTGTGCCCATCTCTTGTTGGAGGAGGTTACGTGTGTTTTGGAATATATATTTCCTGTTGTTTGTTTTTGCACCATAAATCAGCTAATCCACCCCACTTGACAACAGGGGGCTCACACTCAAACAGAATGACGAAATGCCTATATATGGAAGGTGCAGACTCCTGCCAGACACTACAAGGTTGTGAACAACCTAGTACCACAGCCTGAGGTATGGCTCCTGTGCGCTAGTCCTTTATCTGCTGGACAACAAGTCCCCAAAGAAATCTTTGCATAAATGTCCTGAACAGAATACATGAACCCAAAGGACGGAGATTACATTGGCCAGTGACAGAATCTTGGTTGCCACACGCCAGGATGTTAAAGTTGCATGATTTGAAACCTAATATTAGTGACACAACTGTCTAACAACAAAGAAAACTGCGAGGAGGGTGAATATGAAATCACTGAAAGGACAGGACAGAAACCAATTATGTAGACAAAAGAAAGTGTTAAAATAATCTTCTTATCTGAAAAGGATGGATGGAAACAAAGAACTTCACACAACTTTTTGTATGAACATTATTTCTGAAATACCAATTGAAATTTACAAAACCATCCATTTTTAGGAGTGCCCCAAAGGGGGATGCGACCAGGTTTTATGGAAGCACTAATGTATCACAAAATAACCTTCTTACACATCTTAGAAGGTCTAGTGAATCTTTATTTCTTCAAGTACCAGGAGATAGGAGTGGCGCTCCCCCACCTTCACCATCAGGCTTCCAACTGTCCTCCCAAGAATCTCCCTTGACCACCATTCTACATTCAATGTCACTGCATGCCAACTCCACAATCTACATTCCACAGTAGCACATGCCACATGTCTTCCCCCTTTTATTAACGAAATTAAAGAATACAGTAATATCTCAACATAACAATAACTTTACAAAATCCTAATACAATACATTCTACAACATTTTGCATTTTTACAACATTAGGATATAATATAAAAATACAATATCTTCCCCACCTGCATATTATCTTGAATCTAGAACTCACCCAACTCCATAACTCCCCAGATAAGCCGGTATCCTCATTCTCCCTGTCACTCACGTCTTCCATTCTTACACACTGCCACACAACGTAAATTCCATATTTTACCATCCTTCAAATGAACCCTACCTCCCAACACCTTATTAATTCTCAAAGGTTGCCAGCAGGGTTTTCCCTTGTCAACGAATCCTGGTCTCTTGACACGAAAATACTGTCCCACCATTACCTTAGAAATTTCTATTCCACTACTATGGTGCACTCTTGTGCGCATTTGATGCCTCTTCACTCTTTCCCTCATTTCACTGTCAAGTACAACACTGAATTTCTTGCAATTCTTCTCCTTTAATCACCATGATATGAGACTGATAGCTGAACTCCTTCCTCTCAAAAGCAGAAAAAGTTAAATCCCATGGCCAAAATATTCTAATTGGTCTTTGCCAAAGTTTTTCACTCTTCACAGGTAATCCCTCGTCACTAAGAATTGATAATACATGTTCCAGAATTACATTGTGAGTAACCTTATCCTTCCCAAAAATCAAGATGACATCCTCGAAGACCTTAGCCCCTTCCACTTTTGCCAATATTTTTGTCATTTCCCTTTGGAATACAGCTGACACACTGGCAAGTCCAAAAGGCATTCTTTTATATTGAAAAGCCCCTTCAGTTGTTACTAACCCTGGGCGTAGTTTGCTTAGTAGCACTACGAGAACTGCGTAGTGTGGTAGGGAAATGCTATTCGCAATGATTGCACACTGCCGGATGCTTGTCTGCACTGTGCAATTATTGCAAACTGCATCTTGCACAGTGCAAGCGGTCATTTTCTGCCGCTCGAGTAGATTTTTACTCAACGCGGACAGGTAGTTTCTCATCGCGAGCATACGCGACCACTCGCAATGAGAAACCTGACCTCCCCGCGTTGAGAATCTCGCCAGGAGGTTTATTCTCCATGCTCGCGATCGGCAACTTGATGTTGCTGATCGTGAACGAGGAAAAAGTCCCGCCGGGATGTCATTTTGCTTTCTCGCGGTCGCCAACTTGACATTGAGGACCGTGAGCGAGCAAAAATGCCAACTACGCTACGCGTTTTTGCACTGTGCTATGTGCAATTCACGTAGCGCGTAGTTGCGCAAACTACGAGAGCGTAGCATGGGTGTCTGCCCAGGCCTGGTTGTTACGAATACAGTAAAATGCCTAGTCATCATACAGTTTAATCTGATTGTAAAAACTGGGCAGGTCAATTGTTGAAAATATTAGCGGAATGACTCACAGATGATCGTGATTCTTGTAAATTTGGTAATGTAAACTTATCAACCCAAATGGCCTCATTCAAACACCTCAAATCTATGCACAATCTTAATTCGCCATGAGAGATACCACAGCAGGAAACATCCCGTCCGAACTCTCAATTGGCTCGATAATCTTCTTTGCACACAAATCATTCAACATCTCCGAATGTATCTATAATTCACCGTCGTATTGAAGAATTTCTTTTTTACAGGATTCATGTTTTCTCGTAATATGATTTGGTGTTTAAATTACTTCAGCATAGCAAAGGATTTATTTAACACTCCAGGAAACGTTTCTTTAAGCATCTCATACTCTATAAAATCTCCACTTAATTTCTGTACCACATAAACTGGTGGATTCCTATTTCAAACAATTTGATCACTGATTCGTTAATGTGGGGCCATTCCAATATCAAGTCGCCAAAACTTGTGTAAATCCTACCGTAGGCATTTTGTGACCCATATAACTTCCAGGGTTCACATCAGATGGATTCTACATGGCCACAATTTGTTGAACATACTTTTACTCATATTGTGTACCAGGCACAGGAGTCTACCATAGCGCACCCATCCATCATTAGTTGGCATGTTTGTAATTTCACAGGTGTTTTCTTACTTTGTTGAATTCTATCCTTTACGCTTAATTCCAGCCAGGTCTGGTGGCTAAGTAGACTAATGTGTCCACTGTAGAGGCCTGTGTTCAACCTCATGGTCACAGGTTCAAATCCCAGCAGCTCCACTCTGCATTTAATGCTTCTGTGGTTGATAAAATGAGTACCATTGAGCTGGGTAACAATAAATATATGTTAATGAGCACCAAGATACCCTTAGGTGAATGTGCACTTTACAAATACACGTTATGTCACTACACATTGCATACTTCCCTCCTCCCCATCCTCATGTTCTGACACATATCTCACACTCTTCTTAACACCTTTACAGACCCTACTGAAATTGCCTATCTTTATTTGCATATGGCCATGTCTGAACTGGGGTGGCTTGGTGAGAAAAATAACGATGGATTAAACCCAGATCTGTGACTGGGGGTGAATGGTTTGCCATTGTGCAACATTCCGTCCATCATCTTGTGTGTTTTGCTGTTCACCCTATGTGGGAAGGGTATGCCCAGAAGTGGGTCCCGTGCTCACTAGGCCACTGGAGTCAAGCTATCCTGGCTGAAGATGGCTGATAGCCAGAAACCGGTCCTAGGATGCTTGATTCCGGTCCAGGAAAGACATGGCTTGGCAGTTCGGTCTGGACTGTTCCCATGAGGCACAGGGTCAAGACTGATTTGCATATGGCCATGTCTGAACTGGCTTGGTGAGCAAAAGAACGATGGATTAAACCCAGATCTGTGACTGGGGGTGAATGCTTTGCCATTGTGCAACATTCCATCCATCATCTTGTGTGTTTTGCTATCTTTTTTCATATGCTACAAGACTTTCCCAAAGCGGGGCACAATTTGGAATTGGCTAAATATTCACTTGAACCACACCTGTAACGTAACTTAATACCAGTATCTATGTATTTATTATTTTTTCGCTTGCTCTCTACTTTCCTTTGTTGTTGTGATGGCATTAACAGATCCAGTATTGCCATTGCTGGTTCCCTTTCATACAGTTTGAATACATTCCTCAGATACTTCAATACTTCTTGCTACATCCATAGCAGCTTGTCAGCTCATTTCACTGCAAGACCAAAATTTCTCCTGTATTTCCTTTGATTTAACCTTCCTTAATATCTGGTCTCTCAACACTTGGTCATACGACGTTCTTGAACTTACAAGTGGTAGCTAATGCTCTGAGTGCCGCCACAAATTGGTCGATAGACTCATCTTCTTGCTGGAACCTAGAGTAAACTCTGAACCTCTCGAACACCTCACTTATTTTCGTTCCATAATGCTCATGTAAACTTTTTCACTATTTGATATACATCCCCATCCCCAGAATTCTCCAGTGGTGGTAAATTCTTAAATTCTCTTAATCCAATCGCTCCCAGTTTGCGTCTTAAAAAAGATAAAAAAAACTCTCTAGGGAGCATGTTCCTTCTTCTAGGACTTCCACATAAGCTTAAAATAAATCTACCCATAACTCCCATTGTATTGGTGGATCCCTTAGTTCTGCTAAAAAAACGGTGGAGGTTGGATTGTGGCCATATGTTCACTTGAGATACTTAACTAACATTTTTTAATACAGTACTAAAATTAATAAGCCTTACAATTCGCACCAGTTCATATGGTTTGCGGATTACTGGTTAACTCCTTGGAAGATAAACAGGCTGGCAATTATATGAGCTGAAGGCATGCGAATCACCATAGATCCGCTTGCACACCTATATCTTATATAGTCAAGGTGTGCAGGACAACGCAGATCTACTTACTAATGGCATTGCATGATCAGGTTTCCAACTGTCCACCCAAGAACCCCTCTTAACCTCCATTCTACATTCAATGTCGGCGCATGCCAACCCCACATTCAACACTCCACAGTGGCATATGCCAAACAAAAAGTACAACCAGGAAGGGACATTCCGAACAGAAGAGTATCAGAGCAAAGCAGTAGAATTTGAAAATGCTCAATGACTCAGATTTCAACTTGGAATCTGGATGAGATTAGATTAGTATGAAAAATTAAAAGTTTAATCTATGCATGTTGCTGAATTTGTTCATATGATTAAAGTGAACAAAAAGTGAAAAATAGGTAAGAGCATTGAATATATAGGATGAGTGTTAGAGAAAACGTGTAATTTGATGCTCCATATTTTATAACGCAGGAAGGAAATAATTAGTGTGGGTGTTTAAAAACTCCCTTTTCTCCTGCCGTACTGCTATATTACATTTACTATAGTCTACAAAAAGTTGCTTCTATTAAGATGTTAATGTTGATTGAATGATGGTGGATAAAAAATACATATTCAATTTTTTGTTTTCTTTCTATAGTATAATGGAATCTTACAAAAACACATGGGGCACCACAAACCGAAACATATGCAGGTCAAGACATACCTCATTTGCGTCCACCACAAGAATGACACCTTGGCAAGCTGATAGCGACCTTGATACTTCATAATTGAAGTCTACATGGCCCTGAAATAAAATGCAGAATTTATAATAACCAAGAAACATTTTTTTACCTTAACTATTTCTTAGGAAGGTGGGAAACTTCTACATTCCAGACAACATTAAACACATTTTAATTATAATTAATTAGTTGAGCAACATGGAGCATAACTACTTATATTGAACTAAAGCACAAATATATTTCATCCAAATATGTTACGGCCAATTGGCATCTTCCAGCTGACGGCATTTTGAGCTGCACTACTATAATGCGATACTTGTGAGGGATAAAACAGAAGGTGTTTATACCTCTGCCCCCACTTCCACCCTCCCCAACAGCCCTAACTATGGGTCGACAATTTTTTTAATTCTCTTCGCTAGGGTAATCTGTTGCTTAAAGTGCATAACGCAGTTCTTTGTCGAAAAAAAAAAAAAGGGGGACACAGGACAGACGTTGGACAGCAGGTGATCTTCTGGGTGGCTTTCTGCACTTGGGAGATTTGAAAAATGGGTGCATATTGCTTATTTGGTAAGGCAATGGAGGCCTCTTATGAACAAATATATGAGTATTTGTTAAGGCATCATGGGGTATTTGTCGGTTATGGGTGAATAGCTACATCTAAAAAGGTGATGCCCCCGCTTGCTTTATCTTTCTGTTAACATTTCAGTCTTGATCCCTGTGGCATATAGCACATTTGGAACACCCCACAAATGTAGTGCCTCAAACCCTTTACCCAGTAGCACACTACAGAAGAAGGATCTCTTGGTTCTACAGAGCTATCAAGGAGCATGTGACTGTCTCATTGGAGCCCCTAAGACAGGCCTGGGAATTGGAATTGCAACTTGCCTTGAATGAGAAGGAAAAGCTGCATATTAGTATATTCCTCTTACAAGGTCATGTGTAATGCCCAATTTAAGTTTATCTAATATAATTCCACAAGGATGGACACCCCAAAACGTCCACCGGTTATTTCCTGCTGTACCCGCTTAGAGGTCTCACACACCTACTATGGTGCTGCGATATATTGCAGACCATCTGGGCCAGGGTCGGACATTAGTCACTGAGATCAAAGGCATGCCATTCCTGATAAACGTGGACATATTCTATTGGGCAAGAAGAAGGCAAGGCCACTCACCAGGTTCCTCGATCTGGCTTGGGTGTTAGCCAAGAGAGCAAAAACAAGAAGATGGAAATTCTCAGATCGTCCATTATGAACTGTGTGGCTCACAGAACATCAAAGACGTGCTGTTGCCAATGGCACAGCATTGCACAGGGAAGAAAAGCAAGGCCTCAGACCTCTCCAGGTTGCGCGGCGAACTGGTGTAAAAACACAAATTCAGTAAAAATGACAAGAGGTCCCTTGAATTATCGATTATAGACTCCTACTTAAAGTCCCTGATTTAGACTGCACAACTGTACCTCAGTCTCCCTCCTCTACTTTCTACACCCCACATCCTGGCTCACTAGTACCCCTTCTCTTTTGGAATTCCTATATCTTTAGACAATGCTCTGGGAAATAAACTTACTACAATCTTAGACATTTGGGGCCAGATGTAGGTAATTTTAATTTACCACCTCTTAAATACCGATTCATACCGAATCGGTATTTAAGAGGTGGTAAAATAAAGGGGGGGAGATGTAGGTATTTCAGATTCGGTAAATACCGAATCGTTAAGATTCGGTATTTACCGACTGTAAATACCGATTCGGTATTGCCCATTGATTCCTATGGGCCTTGCAGCCCATAGGAATCAATGGGCAATACCGATTCTGTAATTACAGAATCGGTAAATACCGATTTTAGCAAGGGTGCAGGGGGTGTCACTTTGACACTCTCTGGCACCCCAAAAATAGGCATGTGCGCCATGTGGCACACAGACATGCCCTAAGGGCATGTCTGTGTGTCACATGGCACAGGTGTGCATGCACACCTGGATTCGGTATTTTACCACCCAATTGGATTGGGTGGTAAAATACCGATTCTTAAAGCCCTGTGGCACTCTGACATGTGCCAGCTACATCTGCATTTACAGAATCGGTATTTTACCGAGTCTGTATTTACCGATTCGGTAATTTTACCGAATCGGTAAATACAGAATCGGTAAAACACCGATTCTGTAAATGCATGCCCTACCTCTCAAAATCCAATTACCGGTCGGTAACGGCCGAATTCGGCCGTTACCGACCGGTAATTGGCCACCTACATCTGGCCCTTGGTGTTATTCCCCTCCCCTTCTATTTAGTAGTGGATGGGATGTTTGATGGTTGCTTTGGGTTATACCTCTTCTGAATTAATATTATATTACTTGACCTTATGCTCATAAGATTTTATGCAATCGTATGTGTAGAAATCACCTCAAATAATTATGTCAACTAAACATTGTTGTCATTGTATGCAAAAGGAATAGAAAATGGTTTTAAAAACGTGTTGCATAAAGTTTTATTTAAAGACTCTGTGTGGAGATCGTGTGGCTATAAACCCGTCTCAATTAAATACACAATTCACTAGTTTGCAGCTCCTCTCTTCTAGTGGGTTGGGACCTAGTGAAGATAAAGTAGTAATTGGCCAATTGTGACGATTAAAATAATGGGCAATTATTAACCCCTGTCCTCTCTTAAATCCTATGGAGCTATTAGAATGCAGAGGATGACGTATTACTTGGGACCCAGACTGAGGTTGAATATTTTGATATTGTGTGATCACCTATGTAATTGTGGCACATGAAGCAAACAGTGCGATTGTAGGATGGAAACAGCTCAAATATGGGTTTATGCAGTGGTAATTCTTCTGCCTTTATGTATATCATTGGGAAAATACAGTTGAGTAACAGTCAACCCATCTCAGATGCCACTTTCAAACACTCTGTGGAGGAAACAACTGGAGAGGAGAGTGCTCATTCAGCACCCATTGTCCACAATTTCCAAGAAAATATCACCTTCTTTGCAGGTACCACTGTAACTGTGGTTGCACTGTATATACTTTGTGCTTTTTAGATGTTCACGAACCATTAGGGTTGCAAGCCTTAACCAAAACTAAACAAAATAACCAGTTTTGACAAAAAGATTGGAAGCATGCTTTTGCTTTAGTGTCTGTTTTGTCTTTAAGAACATTAGCACGTTATTGCATTAGACGTGTTTTACACAAATAAGATTACCATTCTCGCGGCAGGATTGCTGGTTCATTCTTTCATTATTTTGTTACATTGGTGAATTGTGTTTTGAATAGCATTATGCGGTTTGAAGGGATATGATTACAGTTTATAACTGAAATGTTTCTTATATACATATATCTTTATAAAAGTGTTGTGTGCACATAGCCTGATCATGACTTTTATACTAAATCGCTACTGTGATAGTTTACTTAAGCCTTGGCTATTTACTTGCATGTATCCAGAGAGCAAAGGCACCTTAAGTGATGTTCAATTTCTTCTGAGTGCTTGTTGCCATGTTCCCTCTGTTTTAGAAAGATTATTGGTTGCTCCCATTGTATGAAATACTGTCCACACATGAGGCAGCAGGCACTTCGGTCAAAAGGAATATTTGGTCTTAGTCAACGTCTTACCAGGGTTCTTTGGTTGTGTTTAAGTAGACACATTTCTTTCACAAACCATTTGTTAGCCAGGAGTGGGGTCGGTGGCTAAATATATATGGTCATGGTTATTAGGCAAAACATAAATTTAGATAGCCCAGAGGAGAGAACATTTAGACACTGTCAATACATGCTGATCCAGGTCCAGAATGTGTTTTATTAAATTATATTAAACTACTGTATAGGTGAAGGTAAATACCAAAATATTCGAGGGGGAAGATGCTTGAAGGATTCATAGTGAGGGCAAAATATCTCTTTACATAAAATAATCTGAAAAACGGCTGTGATAACTTCTCCATGATCATGAAATCCATTTTAGAGCAGGAAACTGTAACAAGAGGAAGATATCTTAAATATGCAATTCCAAGGGTTAAGATACGCAAGTTTCAGCAACGAACAAGAGGGGTGTAGGCTTTAATAGTGCATGTTTGGGTGACGATTTGGCACATTGAAATCCACACTTAGGGAAAGAGGTGTGTCCTATGCTCCAGGATATGGGTGAGCCCTTTTGGTGGAAGGGCTATTAGTCAGTCTCAGGATTTCTAGAGCGCAGCTAATAACCCAATAGGGCATCCAGGCGCATGCATGTCCCTGTAGCTCATTCAAACAGCCAGGTCTTGAGGGCCCTTCGGAATTCTGGGAGTGAGGTGATGGCCTGGAGTTGCGTGGGGAGGCTATTCCAGGTCTTTGCTCCGATATGGGAAAATGAGCGTACTCAACATTCTGTTTCGGTAGATGTGGGGAGTATGACCAAGAGACAGGGAGGCAGAGCGTAGTCTGCTTGGCAGTTGGATGAAGTTCAGGCGATGGTTAATGTAGGTGGGACCTTGATTGAGTAGAGCTTTGTGTGCGTGGGTCAGCAACTTGAATTGGCATCTCATGTGCATAGAGAGCCAGTGGAGTGGCTGAGGTTGGTTGTGATGCAGGGGAGGTTGATGATGAGTCTGGCTGTGGCGTTCTGAATGGTCTCAAGTCACTGTAGGAGGTGTGCAGTGATTCCTATGTAGAGATATTGTCATAGTCCAGTTGCCTGGTGATGAGGCCCTGTGTCATGGTGCGTCTAGTGTGCAGGGGTAGCAATTTGAAGACCTTATGTAGCATGCACAGGGTGAAGAAGCAAGTGGCTGATCTCTAATTTCATGGTGAGTTTGTTGTCAATGAGGATTCCAATATTTTTGGCATGCATGGGGGTGTGGGCCCAGGTCCTAGGTTTGATGGCCACCAGGAGTCGTTCCATGGGTGTAGGAAAGTGTGTTTCTGTTGCAGTAAACATCCCTGTTTTTGCCAGACCACTGATGCACTTTTACTTGGTGTGCCCTGGGTCCCTGCCAATCATGTTCCCAAGGCCTGTGTTCTTTCCCCAAGACTAACCCAAATGGCATTTCTGGACACAGGTCAGTCCCTGGAAAATGGTACCACAAGTATCCAGGTCACGGTGACCAGCGAAGGCCTCTAAGGGCTGCAGCACTTATTGTGCCACCCTTAGAGGTCCTGTACCACTACACTCACACACTGCCTTTGCAGGTTGCGTGTTTTGGTGCAAAACAAAGTGAAGAGTTGACATGGCACACATCTCTGTGTGCCCTGCCTACAACCCACTGCCCTGGCATAGGTCAGTCACCCCTTTAGCTGGTTCCACTATACCAGTGGTGAGGATACAGGTGCATGAGTCCTGTACCCCTACAGTGTCTAAGTCCATTCTGAGACATTGTAAGTGCAGTGCTGCTATTAAGAGTATATGGTGCTGGGAGTTTGTCATTACAAACTCCCCAGTACCATAATGGCTACATTGAAAACTGAGAAGTTTGGTATCAAACTTCTCAGCACTTTAAACCCACACTGATGCCAGTGTGGGATTTAATGAAAAATGCACACAGAGGGCATTTTAGAGATGCCTCCTGAAAACTAACCCACCACTAGTGTCCAGGCTGAGTGGCTGCTTTGCCCTGAGCTAAAGTCCAGGAGCTGTGCTCCTACAACCCAGTGGCCTTTTTGCCAGTAGCCACCAACCGGAGGTCCCCTATACCCATTGGATAACATTGGGCCTCAACACTCTGCACGTGGCTGCCCTAGTGCCGCTGAGGGTGTAACAAGAGTGCATCACAGACCCTGGGGGACCCCTGAGTCTAACCCCAGAACTTCAACTCCAAAGACTGATTACTTACTTAAAAACTGATAACCATATTTTCCTCCATAGGATAACATTGACTGTTTTTCCTAAAAAGTTTCTAAGTGTGGAGTTTTAAAACCAAAAGAAATCCTTTAAAAGTGTACGACTTAACAAAAACGCCTTTGCTCACCTGTTTACAGGAAAAGTCCCAGTGCTGCATCCAGGCATACAGCACTGAGTCAGAAAAGTAATCTAAAAGTAACTTACCTGCTATTTTACTGAAAATCCTATTCAAGTCTATGTACTGTATTTCCAAGTGATTGTATTTCTCCGAAACAATACTGTAAGTCAAACCATAGTACACTTACAATTGCAATAGAACTGTTTTAGAATCAGCATTTACTACAGTAAAGTATTTATTGCTTACCTGTGCCAGGCTTGCTTGGTTCTAGAAATAAAATAACTAAAAAAATATTTTTATACAAAAATAATTGGTCTGAAGTTCAGTTTTTGAGTGTGTGAATTAATTTGCTGACGGAGTGTGTACAACAAATGCTTAACACTGTCCTCTGATACTGCCTTACTGCTCGACCATACTACCACAAATAGAGAGTAAGGGTTTATCTAATTTTACCTCTGCCTACCTTTGGGGTTCCACTGGACTCTGTGCACACTATACCACTCTTTGGTATAGTATATACAGAGCCAGCTTCCTACATTTGTGGATCAGCGGTGGGATATACAACTTTGCATTTGTTGGACTTCTTGGTTACCACCTGATCACACGACATAACTCTTAAATTTTCTTTAGAATGCTGATTTGTTCAAATGGGCATTTTTGCAAAATTACTAAAAGTCTTGTTAGGACTTTGGTTACGTCACTGTTAGAGTTTTAGAAATGAAAAAGTCACTTTAGCGAAGGGTAGAGGGGTTAGAACTTTTTGTTAGAATGTCTCAAAACAAGAACCCGGCTAATAGTGAAAATAATCATGATGACATAGAGGGCCAGGTTGAGTAGCTTGACCTCGACTCTTACCTTCACTTGTCTTTCAAGGTCCCTATGTAAGATTAAAAATATAGCCATGGGTCCCCATCCCACTAAACAAAAGCTCCAGGAGCTGTTAGCTGGGTATGCTAAGGACCACCCATCTGAAAATGGTGATGACCAGTCAGATGAGGAAGAAGAAGAAGTGGATGAGGAAGCTAGCCAGCCTCCCCCACGTCATAGGGAGAGAAGAGCCCAAGTGCCTTTAACTCCAAGAATCAACCTCCCAGCACATAGAGGCCACACAGGTGGCTCAGGTGCTAGTGAGAACATTGAGGACAGCCTCAATGAGGAGGGCATCATGCTAGTCAGGCTGACCAAAATATTATACCTAGAGACCAGACTCCTAGCTCTAGAAAAAGAAAGAGCAGAGATGGGCCTAGCACCCATCAATGGTGGCAGCAATCTAAAAAATATAGAAAAGGAAGGATCTTATGACCCCAAGATCCCCAAAGTAATTGTCCATAAATTTGAGGAGGGTGATGACATCACCAAATGGTTCACAGCCTTTAAAAGGGCTTGTGAAGCCAGAAGGGTGAAGAAAGCTCATGGGGGGGGCACCCCTTTGGGAACTGTTCTCTGGTAAGTGCAGAGACAGACTTCTGACCCTTAGTGGGGCAGATGCTGGGTCTTACCAGTGAGGAAGGAGGTGATCAATTTGAGTGCGTTTCATTGTATGCTGATGTGGTAGAGTCTTTTGATCAGTGTGTGGTGGTATATGGTGCTGAAGGCTGCAGAGAGGTAAAGGAGGATCAGAGCTATTGTTTTTCCTCGATCAAGGAAGGTTTGGATGTCATCCGTGGTCTTGGTGCTATGATTGCTTTTGAAGGCGGACTGGGAGGCATCAAGTGGCTGGTTCTGTTCCAGGTGTGTCGTGTGTTGCTTGTTGATGATCTTTTCTAATACCTTGGCTGGGAATGAGAGCAGGAACATTGCTGCCGAGAGGTAAATGAGGATTAGAGCTATTTTTCCTCCTCGAACAAGGAAGGTTTGGATGTCATCTGTGATCTTGGTGCCATGATTGCTTTTGAAGCCGGACTGGGAGGCATCAAGTAGCTGGTTCTGTTCCAGGTGTGTCGTGTATTGCATGTTGATGATCTATTCTAATACCTTGGCTGGGAATGAGAGCAGGAGGATTGTGTGGTAGTTCTTGAGTTCACTGTGGTCGGCAGAGGATTTGTTGAGTAGTGGTGTGACTTTGGCGTGTTTCCAGGCATCGGGAAATGATGCAGTGGTGATTGAGTTTTTGAGCAAAGTGGTAAGTTCCTGACCGATTCTTGTGTTTCTGAGATTGAAGATGTGGTAAGGGCATGGGTCTATGGGAGCTCCCGAGCAGATGGATTTCATGATAGTGGTGGTGTCCTGAGTAGAGAGGAGGATCATCGTGGTGAGCCTGTGGTTCGCAGCGGTGGTGAATCTAATGAGTAAGTCTGTAGCTATCAGACAACCTATCATTCACTAGGTGGGTTGGGCCAGTCGAGTGGGAAATTCTACATCTATTTGTAAGAACTTTAAGCATGTTTGGGGATTTCAAGTACTTTGTGTGAGGCAGAGGACTGCAGAGTGAATTAGCTGGGGTGTTTGAAGGGGAGACAGCCTGTTGCTGTAGAATACAAAGCTCCATGTAAGACTTAATGCAATTAAACACTCATCTGCCACATTTTTGAGGGTTAGGGATTTGTTTTTTTAACCACAATTTCCTTTAGAAACCCACCAACTATTTTCAGGACCAAGTGTCACCAGTTATCAATAATTCATGTTGCCAGCAACAAAAACACAATTTTAATGAGAGTTGTAAAAGTGTAAAAGCAGTGTCTATCACGAAAATGAAATTAACAGCGATACTGGATATGCTGAAATTAATTTTCCATTACGCCACAACTTCACAAATTACATTTTCAACTGTGTGCTTTTTGTTTTTTAATTGCTGCTATATAGAAGTACCCGTTTCTGAGGTCACCTCTGAGAGCTGCCTGCATAAATTGCAATTTGTAATCACTCAATAACATTCAGAGTGATTATCAATCTGCCACTATCTGTAACTACATGAAGTTACTGAAGATGCACAATAATCTCTGGAAGAAGCCGGCAAAAGCAGAGACTGAACATAAATTGGGATTCAAAAGAAGTGTTACCTATATGGGATTATTCCAAGGCCTAAATTGACATTGCTTGTCTAAATCTATAGGCAATTTCTTCAAGGAGAGACTATGTACTGAAAGAACGTTGCTTTCACTCATGAAGACAATTCCATCCACAGAGAGGCGAATCATTAATTGACTAGACATCTGCTTTGTCTTCCTTCCAAGAAAAGATCAGGCCCCACCTCCACACAGAGTTGCAATCTAGACACAAGAACAGAGGCCTAAACCCCAGTATAGAGATTAGCCTCAACTCTGTTTGGCTTCCAGGTCAAGCCAAAATGAATTGTTTGTTTTATTCAACCAATGTACTACAAACAGGCCCTCCCTTATAACCAATGCTGCTGAAATGTTGTGCTTCATCTTACCACATCATATATAGCAACCATACCTGTATACTCAGTTAACTTACTGGTGTATCGATCAGATTTAATAGGTACTTTTTTCCTTCATAACTGTACACAAGAGAAGCCGTTTGTGCCTTCACAGTGATCCCTCGTTCCCTCTCAACTTGTAGTTTATCCAGAACTTGTTTGTTGCGTTCCGTTTTCAGAATCCTCCCTTAAATTAATGATTAATTTATAAATGAAAAGGTTGCATTTCAATTACATTTCAGCAAAGTACATAATCAGAATATGAAATATCGTCATACTCACCAGTAATTTCAAGAAGCCTGTCTGCGAGGGTACTTTTCCCATGGTCCACATGAGCGATAATACTAAAATTTCTAATGTTTTCAACAGGGAATCCAGACATATCTACTTTCTCCTGAAATAGAGTTTTGAAAGATTTAGATGCAATTTATTTAAGGTAAATCTGTTGTTGAAAATGGAAACTCATTGCAGGTCAGCTTACAAGAATTGTGAGCTGTGGCACCATGGCATGAACACGTTCAGGTACCTAAACACCATACTGCCCATGGGATGGTGCAACCCCAGAAGTCCAAAATAAGACTGACGGTACAGAATTTTCACAGACCCCACAGACAATAATCAATCAAGTATTTGTAGAGCACACTACTCACCCGTGAGGGTCTCAAGACGCTAAGGGGTGGGGGGGGGGGGGGGAAGCTATTGGTCGAACAGCCAAGCCAGGTCTTGAGACGTCGCCTGAAGGTCAGCAGGTCCTGGGTCTGACGCAGGTGGGCAGGGAGGGTGTTCCGTGTCTATGCGGCAAAGTGGGAGAATGATCTGCCACCAGTGGTCATTCGTCGGATGCGTGGGACTGTGGTGAGGGAGAGGTCGGTGGAGCGAAGCTGGCAGTTCAGGGTGTAGAAGGACAGTCGTTTGTTGAGGTATGCAGGTCCGGTGTTGTGGAGTGCTTTGTGAGCGCGGGTGAGGAGTTTGAAGGTGATCCTCTTGTTGACCGGGAGCCAGTGCAGATCTCTTAGGTAGGTGGCGATGTGGTTGTGGCGAGGGGAACCGAGAATGAGGCGTGCGGAGGCGTTCTGTATACACTGGAGTCTCTTCTGGAGTGTGGTCGTGGTTCCTGCATAGAGGGCGTTGCTGTAGTCCAGCTTGCTGCTGATGAGTGCTTGGGTGACCGTTCTCCTGGTTTCAGTGGGGATCCATCTGGAGATATTGCGGAGCATTCGGAGGGTGTTGAAGCAGGAGGAGGAAAAGTGTTGACTTGCTGGGTCATAGAGAGTGTTGAGTCCAGGATGAAACCCAGATTGCGTGCGTGGTTTGTGGGTGTCGGGGGAGCTCCCAGCGAGGTCGGCCACCAGGAGTCGTCCCATGCGGAGGGGGTGGCGCCGAGGATGAGGACCTCCGTTTTGTCTGAGTTCAGTTTCAGTCGGCTGGTCTTCATCCAATCTGTGATGGCCTTCATTCCCTCGTGGAGTTTGGATTTGGCGATGCCCGGGTCTTTGGTAAGGGAGAGGATCAGCTGTGTGCCGTCGGCGTACGAGACAATGTTGAGGTGGTGCGCTCGGACGATGTTTGCAAGTGGTGCCATGTAGATGTTGAACAGGGTCGGGCTGAGGGATGATCCTTGGGGTACAAATCAGGTGATCGTGGTGGCTTCGGATCGGAACGGGTGGAGGCGGACTCTCTTGATTCTGCTGGTGAGGAAGGAGGTGATCCAGTCCAGGGTTTTGCCTCGGATCCCTGCGTCGTGGAGGCGTGTGTGCAAGGTGTGGTGGCAGACGGTGTCGAAGGCGGCCGAGTGGTCCAGGAGGATGAGGGCCGCTGTTTCACCCTTGTCCAGTATGTTCCTGATGTCGTCAGTGGCGGCGATGAGGGCGGTCTCGGTGCTGTGGTTGCTGCGGAAGCCGGATTTGGAGGAGTCCAGGACGTTGTTCTCCTCCAGGAAGTGGGTCAGTTGTCTTTACAATTGGGGGTGGGGTCGCACACTACTCACACACCAGCGGTATCGCCCCTAAGGACTATGGTAAATGTAAAATATCTGCCAGGTTTAGTACCACTCAGGCGCGTAGGTGCGGGATCCCAGGCTCGTCAGCCAACTGCTCGAGGGAGCTTTAACATTACAATTGGGGGTGGGGTCGCACACTACTCACACACCAGCGGTATCGCCCCTAAGGACTATGGTAAATGTAAAATATCTGCCAGGTTTAGTATCACTCAGGCGCGTAGGTGCAGGGTCCCAGGCTCGTCAGCCAACTGCTCGAGGGAGCTTTAACATTACAATTGGGGGTGGGGTCGCACACTACTCACACACCAGCGGTATCGCCCCTAAGGACTATGGTAAATGTAAAATATCTGCCAGGTTTAGTACCACTCAGGCGCGTAGGTGCGGGGTCCCAGGCTCGTCAGCCAACTGCTCGAGGGAGCTTTAACATTACAATTGGGGGTGGGGTCACACACTACTCACACACCAGCGGTATCGCCCCTAAGGACTGTGGTAAATGTAAAATATCTGCCAGGTTTAGTACCACTCAGGCGCGTAGGTGCGGGGTCCCAGGCTCGTCAGCCAACTGCTCGAGGGAGCTTTAACATTACAATTGGGGGTGGGGTCGCACACTACTCACACACCAGCGGTATCGCCCCTAAGGACTATGGTAAATGTAGTTACGTGTTCCGCGATGCATCTTCTTTTGATTCTCTGCTATCTTTGCTGTCTTCGCCATCCCTGGACACGTGTTTCGGGGTATCACCCCTCGTCAGCAGGGATAGGCCGTATTTACCATAGTCCTTAGGGGCGATACCTGCAGGGGTGTCTTTTAGGGTTGAACCTTCTTACCAGCTCCTGGTAGCGTTGTGGGGACCTTCCGGTTTCAGGCTGCAGGCGTTGGCTGGAGGCTTGAGGCAGGTCAGGGATCACCGGATCTCAGATCAGGATCGCCGGGAGACCTCGTGGTGGTGTTGGGCCTCTCAAATTCAGGCCGTGGGCATTGGGTGTAGAGTGGTGTAGACTCCATGATCTAGCCGGAGCTGGAGTCTGTTGGTGAACAAATCCGGTGTTCAGGGGACACAGAGTCATTTCTTTTGAAGGCAGGGCATGTCCTCTGGGTTCTTGAGGTTGCTGCTGCAGGACACACAGGAGTTTTGCTTCTGCAGGATCGAGGTGGGGATAGCCCAGTAGGGCTAGGGCCAAGTCAGTGGGCGCCCTCCTCTTCTTAGCTTCGGCACAGTTGTTCGGTCCTTCTTCTTTTCTTCTTGTAGTTTCTTGTCTGACTTCTTGGTTCAGGGCTGCCCCCTAAATACTGTATTTAGGGGCGTTTTAGGGGTCTGGATACTGACCTTAGGGCAACTACACCCTTGGTGTGCTCACCCCACATGGGGGAGTGAGCACAATCCCTAATCTTGATTCGGGAGTGCCTACCATCTGCAAGATGGCGGGCACTGAACAGTGGGCTTTACCTCGCCTCCCCCACCTGAGGGGCTGGCTAATTCTTCCCGCCTGTCTTCCCGCCCAAAAGGAGGGGAGACAGGAAGGGGGTCTGCTCCTGATAGCAGGAGAGGCTGTGGGTCGCATTACAAAGGCTGCAAAGCATTTGAAGCTCCCCTGCTACAGAGGACTCTTCCTGGCCTGGGGGAAGTTAGAGCACCTCACCAAGGAAAGGCTTTCCTTCTGGGCTCAGGGAGCGAAGGCTCCCACCCTAGGGGTCCAGAAACATGTCTCGTGGTGGCAGGCTGGAGTGTACCAGTCAGGGAACACACCAGAGGCTGGTCGTATTTCAGGGGGAATCTCTAAGATGCCCTATGAATGCATTTTTCATTACATCCCACACTGGCATCAGTGTGGGTTTAATGTGCTGAGAAGTTTGATACCAAGCTTCCCAGTTTTCAGTAAAGGCATTGTGGTGCTGTGGAGTTTGTAATGACAAACTCCCAGCACCATGTACACTTAATGTCATTACTGCACTTACAAGGTCTAAGAATTGGCTTAGATACTGGAGGGGTCCAGGGCTCATGCACCTGTACCCTCACCACTGGTATAGTGCACCCAGCTAGAGGGGTGGCTTACCTATGCCAAGGCAGAGGGTTGTAGGCATTGTACACAGGGATGTGTGCCATGTCGACCCTTCACTTTGTTCTGCACCGAAACATGCAGCCTGCAATGGCAGTGTGTGTGTGTAAAGGTATAGGGCCTCTAAGGGTGTTACATCCCTTAGAGGCCTTACATCGCCACAGTGCCCTTGATACCCATGGTACCTTTTACAAGGGACTGAAATGTGGCCAGAGAGGTGCCCACTGGGGGTACAAGGCACAGTTTTGGGAAAGAACACAGGCCCTGGGAACCTGATTGGCAGGGATCCAGGGCACATCAAGTCAAAGTGCATCAGTAGTCTGGTAAAAAGTGGGGGGTTGATGCAACAGAAACCCAGTTTCCTACATAGACCATACAGTACAAGAATGAATTTACAAGTAATTGTCAGTTATCCAATGCGCAAAGGAACAACAGAAGCAAACAGCACAGTAGCAAGCAATATAGATATTAAAGGAACAAAGAAGGGGCATAATATTCTATTCAACTACTACTAAACTATGCATTCATAGAAACTTGAAATATCAATACAAATTAAATGCTGACAATGTGGGCTGAATTCTTTGGAATGTGTCAAGATAGTGCCACCTGTACTAACAAGCTGGTCGCAAGATTAATTTTTTATGTGATCTTATTGGGGAGACGGGAGATTTGTAGACCCTTGTTTGCTACGTGCACACCAGTGAAGTGCGGAAGTGGAAGCATCTTTGTATTCTTGGGTGGAATGACTCTATCCGTGGCTGGTTTGCCAGCAATTGGAAGGGAGTATTGTCAACAAGTGAACTGGCAGAACACAAAAAATTCATGATTGAAAATAAAATGTGGGCTGAATCATCACAAGATCGATGATGTAAGTAAGCAATAGGGACTAATCATAAATTCCCAAAGGCCAAGTAACTGTCATTTACACATCAACAATCCTATCTATGAAGCAACACAAATCTACAAAAGGAAGCTTTATGACATGTTATAGAATATGAGGTGTAAATTTCGGAAGGGAGACTTCAAGAAAATTCATAAATACACGTGAAGGTATTTACATGAAATCCATAAAAACGATAAATAAAGAAAAGCTACATAACTAAGATGACCTAATTTTGAATTAATTATAGTGCTCACAGCAGGCATGGCCAATTTATCCTTCTCGTTATTTGAACAACCCTCAAACAGTGGCATACACAGGCAAGAAGATATTGTTTTTGTAGTGGGCAAGTAAGCATTGTTGAACATTGTTTTGTAATACTCTACAATTTATAGTAATTGTGCTGCTATTCCAAGTTTTTAAATACGTAGGTAACTAAAGAAGTAAAATATTTAATATTTTAATGGAAACTGCTGCTTGGTTTTTATAATACTTATGAAAGACCACATTCGCTAACACAACTTTTCTGAGTAATGGGAGGATGGTCTTAATGTGTTCACTACACATTCAATACTAAATATAACCAGTTTGCTGGTTCTCACCTTCCTTTCTCATTTTGTGACCTCAAGTTGGCAGCGCTCATAGCAACATTGCAATATCTGTGAATTTCACACAAACCTGTTTATCTGTAATTACAAAACTGCAAAAACAATAAGCGTAATGTTCACAAGTTAACTGTGCTAGAAGGCTAGTGACAGTATGTATTATGAGGCTTACCTGCTGATTTTGAGAACTGTAGGGTTTGTGGTGTACATAACTTATGACGGGTAACATTCTCCTGCAATGGAGACGCTCACGGGAAGCAGCACAGCTGCAGTCCTTCACTCTTGATAACCTGCTTCGAACACATAACATCCTCCACAATGAGGGGAGATAATTTCCAATTGGCAGAGGAACAAGTGCAAACATCTTTTCCGGTTATAGTTACAATTTCTGTAATTGGCCAAGGTCCGATGTTCATGAAAAGTTCAGAAAAAACAACATCATTGAGAGACGTTTTCTTTTTCGTATTACTTCTATCTTGAATGCTGGGGGTTTCAGTGAACTACAGACCATCTTCTTTTGTGTGCACAAAATCACTTCATCACAGTTGCAGACAGGATCCTCTGTGAAAGTACAGCCATAGAAACGTAGTCTTCTAAGTTCGATGAGAATCTTTACTCATCCAAGGCTAACTTTTCATAGACAGTCTTCAAAATAACAAAAGATAGCAGCTTTGGGTTTCTTTTCTTCTGTGGTTAAATCCAGTTACCTATGAACACATTGCAAAGAAGAGAACCATTGTTCAATTAGTTTGTCAGTGAAGCTGTTTTCTTGCTCACAATCACAAAACAGTCCACCTACGTTGTGGAAAGTGGGAGAAATTTACATTTTTTTTAATTATTTGGTCAACGAACATATTACACTACTAATCACCAAAGGCGAGTAAGAAAGAATTTAATAGGAAACAAGAGAGGTCACAATGTATCACCAGTCTAACGTAGACACATCCATCAACCAGGCTAGAGCACCTAAATATTGATCTCCCTTCAAGCATAAGACCAAGCTTTCACGAATCTTTGCACATATAATTCACATTGTTACATAGAGGAAAAGTGCAAATATGATGTACTTGCCAATCCAGACTCCAGCATAAAGGTCTTTAAATAAAATATGTGTGTGCACAAAGACAATCCTGAAGCTACAACGAATATGTCTGGAGAGAGAATGTATGGTTCTAAAAGTCTTAGACAAAGGAGAATTTTCGTCATTATTGTTTGATTTTCTAAATGCAGTTCCAACAATTGCAACAATTGCTCAACTTCAAGAGCTTCAGAGAACATTTCTGATACAGACCTAGAAAAGTTCTACACTTTCCTTCTGAAGATGCACAATAGCAATATTTGCTTTAGCCCTACTGTCCGGAGTCCAAGTAAAAGACGACATCTTTGTGTCACATGAGGCAATCAGTAAAGACAAATCAGAGACTAAACAAGGTGGTTGGAAAAAGGCACATATACACGGAGAGATGAGGTCTAAGTTTGGGCCAACTGTACCTTACTGGGAAGTGCTACAGACTGCTGGCAACTCTGTGATGTAATACCTAGGCCATTCAGAGGGAGAAACTGCCATATACATGCCCTGACAGGGATGGTAAGGCAATTGTAAAAATAGACAAAATCATGAAAGTGAATTTGTTCATTCATTTTGAGCACAGGCTGATCGTTGGCTAATTTTTGCACAACTGTTTCCAAGGGAGCTCTATAATTACGGAGACATATGTGTAACAGAAACAGATATTCTAACGGGAGACCAAATAATGTCATTTCAGCCAGAAAAGCGAAAAGGCAACCCATGGAAGGCCAACGACCCACTGAATCATTATGATTTGCTTCTTGATCTGTTGTTTGGGCACTATTTTTTTCTTGGTTTCCTGCTCATGATAGTGTTTGCCAGTGTTAGGTTCAACCCCAGCTAGCACCAGAGCAGCCTCTGTCCCATGCCCTATTAGGAATCCAAAATGTTAATTTTCCAGGAGGTTATAGTCTTCCAGATACTTAGACAGTTGTTTGCTGACACAGCGTTCAAGGATTATTACTGGGAAGGGCAGAAGGGATATAGGCCCATAGTTACTAAGGATCAAGGGGTCCGCAAGGGCATCTTTTGAAGGGGAGTGACTATGGCTTTCTTCTAAGCCCGGAGGACCAGGCTCGATGTCACTCATTGGTTGCAAATATGTAATCTGTGTACATTTCCTTTCTTAAGGAAATTAATTATTCTTTTACATTACTTGGCAACATAATATGGTACTGTAATGCTGTAGAACTGTAAATGAAGGTCAAACAAACTCGAATTTATTACTACAAAACTAAGCTTGTAGATTTAAAAGAAACAATAAAAAGTCTGTTTGTTATGAAACGATGATGCACGTTAATGTGCGTCTTAGTACTTTTAAATGATTTTAATGAACATCACAAATAAAACGTTATTGCACTGTACTTCCAAAAAATTAACAGCATGGGTATATATTAAGAGGTTTTTCGTGTTATAGATAGAAGGAATGATGGATAATGGCCAGTCGGGTCGGTTAAGCTTATCGTTATATCTATTGAATTTCTTTGAAAAGGAACTGATAATGAAATTCTAACTATGCTATGGTGCAGAATTAGGGGTTTAATTTTAAAATGTGAGTATATCACCTTCAAATGTATACTCACTATGTATAGCTTCATTATTTTGGACCTGGAATTAGTTTAACAAAAACGTTCTTATTGTTGTAATGTGCAGCAAACATAGCTGTTGTATATTTTATTCAAGTGGGACCTAAAATATATTATGTTAAACTTTTTTGTCTTCAGGGGATCATAGATTGCAATGGGCTAGGTGGGCTCTTTAACCCAAGATCTTATCTAAACCTGGACACAACACAGGACTTTATGGTATGTGTCTAGTATAAGCTGAACGTATCACCTCTATACTTGAGCTGCGCAATAGCAAGCAACCTTCTTTTAGATTGCTTCCTTCTATGCCACTCCGAATCATTCCTTCCGTCCAATGAAGATGTTCAGCAACTTCAACTTATTCTGATGTTGTAATGTAAAGTGACTAACTAAAACTTTGAAAAATTAAGAGCTATACCCATCTGCCTACCTAGGACAAGGTCTGCACAAGTCTAAGAAAAGCTGTCTGTACCACTTGTGGCATCTGGTGCTTTTCAGCTGGACCCCACCTATACATCTTTGCCTTCCCTCCTCTATGCTTACAAACAAATGGGTATGTTTTTATTTCTCTTCGCTGTGAATGAAATGCATACACTACCTGTGCTGCTGTACATACTACAGCTTCTCAGAAAACAGAAGGGTCTCGACCTAGGCTTCTTACTCCTCAATGGAAAGGGCTACTTACCTTGCAGCTACTCTCCCTCGTACCATTCTGGACGAAGCTCCACAAGATTCATCTCATTCCCTAAAATCAACCCTACACTCAGCAGCACATTTCGTCTACAGGACCTAAAGGAATGATCGCATTTCACGGATGCTGGTTACACTCCGTTGGAGGCCCACTGAAGCCAGGGTCATATGCAGACAGCTTATAACACTCATAAGGCCTTACACACATCCTCTCCGCTACACGTTATCTAGTTGAGAAACTTAAGCTATATGAGAACATTAGCCCATCATGAAATGCTGAAGCACAGCTGCTCGAATCTCTGCCCTTTAAAAGGGGAAGACTTAAGGTCCAATCCTTCTCAGGAAGCTGAACCAGAATATGGAACTCCTTGCCTCCAAACTTACGTTCCACCAATTCAAAGGATATTTTTTTACCTGGGCTGAAAGCCCTCCTGTTTCAAATATATTTTAGCTAAACGCTTCTCCTCAGTTTTGACCACTCTCATATAGTCTCTGCACTGATCGGTGCCTTGAGATCTACTACACTCCCTCCAGTTCACTAGACTCCATCTCGCATGTGGCACTAATCAACATCCTGATACGCAAATATTAAGACTGCTGCATCATATACTATACTCCAATGTTCCTGACTTTTTAAATGTACCTATAGCTTAGAATAATGTAACGGTGTACCTTTGTAACAGTCAGGTTTGTAAATTTTTTCATGCGTAATGACCCATTTCTACTGTAAAGCACTCGAGCACCTTTGGGTAATGTCCGCGCTATATAAACATTTATAAATAAATTGCATCTATGTGGAAGGGTTCCATATGCAACTCAGCTCACTGATTTGGCTGCATACACTGGTACTGTGCACCATTGCCATACTCCTGCAAAGGGTCGTTTTTAGGGCGAGCTGATGTTGCATTCATGCGAAGCATGAATGCATCAGCTCGCCAACTTATGCTGCCCGTATTAAGGAGAGTGGACAGCTACCAGACGCGCGCTTTGACGAGGTCGGATTTCACCTCGGGAGCGAGCGTCTGAGCCGCGCCTGCGCAGATGAACTCCCAGCCCCTGCTTTCGCGTCGCTCTGCTCGCATGCATTAATGGCACACAGACACAGCCAGCCCCCACCCCTCTGCATGCACACACATACAGGCGTGCGCACACATAGACAGACACACGCAGACAGACACACACACGCAGACAGACACACGCACACACACACGCACATACACGCGCGCACCCCCTCCCCCCACACTTACCAGGGTCTTTTCGTGTGTCCCTGTCTCCCTCGGCAGCCTGCGGTTAAGTCTTCACAACAGGCGGGGCTCTCCACGACCACGGGAGCTCCGCTAGTTCGCAGGCAAGTCTTCCGGCTGATTACAGAAGCGCGGGGCTCCCGTCCGCTTCCTGTTTGCGGCCCCGCCCCCGTCCCAAAACAAGTTGCCTGGCTTCCGTTCTAATCCGGACTGCAGACATAAAGCCCACAGGTAGGTTCACGGGTTTCCTTTCACGGGTAATACCTTGTTTACAAAGTGTGCTTTTCTAACTGTTGTTTCGTTTAAACTAAAGTAAATGATGCATACATTGCTGTGGAAGTCGCATATTTCACGTGGATTTCACAAAGTGAAAAACAATACAAAAGACGTGAAGTTTCAAGGTCTTTCTTATACTTTCGTGAAGGTCACAATAGATTTCGTAGCTTGGCGCACACCCGCTGCTCTGAACCCCGTCCAGTGTTCGCCCTGTAATTGCTGCTAGGGGTGCACGTCTTGAACACATAATGCAAACTTCTATTCAGTCAGACGCCACTGTCCAAAGTTTGCAACATTTTCACTAAATCGACCGTGTGCTGTAAACACCGCACCCTTTCTTGGCTTCTTGTAATCAAGGCCTTAGACTTCGACAGTGCCAGGCTTTCTAACACTACAACACCTTTGGAAATCTCTTTTTAAAAGTGCAAGTCTGCTCTTAAGGAGAAGGTCACAGGGTAATACAAACACATGCACCGCCATGGCACCAATTCAAGCAAAATATAACGAGACTGGCGTTAAACCAGAACCAAAATGCAACCATCATAGGGGCTAACATCGTTCCACTCTGTGTTCTACGCTTTATCGACTTCATAAGAATAACATTCCAAGTCGGCTCTGCTGGTACTTCATCTTTGACATACATTGCACACAGATCTGTGCAGCAGGTGCATTGACCTGCTAAACTAGGAGGAACAGATGCTCGGGTTATTTGATAAAACCTTTAAAGGTGATAATAGTAGCAGTGGCAACACTTGTCCTGGGTCGTATTGTTTGTTTCTAAATAATATGTTGTATCACTGGTTGGCACTACTGTAGCCTGCCCATGCTCTGTCCGGACACTGCCCTCTTTTCCACCCACCCTCTCAATGCCAGCCTGATAACGGAGGGGAGGTGGAACACTTTGCTGACAAACAGTATGTTGGATATTAATATTCATGGTTTGAAAACACACGGCCCTCATAAAAGGGCCCCTTCGCTTCGGCGTGACAACCAGGTCTAAACAGCCGAGGTGGCCGCTTTTTAGCCCCAGGGAGTGAAGAAACTAGTTACATGAGTGAGTCACCCCGAGCTTACCAGCAGCACTGCCGGGGTCCGTGGCGTCAGAGGCCGGGGCTCCCAGCTGGGGGGGCTGGGGCAGGCAGTCCATGCCTGCTCTCCGTGCCCGGGGGCACTGCACGTCCTCTGCGCGGGCGCGCTCTTGCTCGGCTCGGCGAGTGCTCTCAGCAGACACCGAGCCCCCCTCTCCATGCAGGGATGAGGCCTGGGCTCACCTGGCGCCCCCGCCCGATGCCAGGTGGTATGGAGGCGGGCAGGTGTGGGCGGTGCCCTGGTGGACGGATGGCAGCTGGTGCCATGAGGGAGAGTGGCATCCCTAGGGCACCCCGGGCACACCCTCCCAGCTGCAGCTCGACCTGTCCTAAAGGGAGTGTGTGACGTCAATTCTCCACCTCAGCCTGATATGTATTTATTCCCGGTAATTATAATATATGACCGGTGAAAACCACGGATCCAAAGGGCATAAGAAATCTTCATATTGATCAGGACCAGAACCGTGACGAGATTCCATGTGACGGAAGCACGTTCTATGACGTCATATTCTTCCCATCGATCCACCCTCACGGAAAGTGCAACAAGCTCTTTGGGGACCTAGATTTCAACCTTAGAGTGTTTTTGTGTTCCGAGATCCATCATAAAATTCACATTTAAAAAGGGGGAAGGTATAGAAGGTTTAATTTAAAAGGTCCTGAAGGAATGGGTAAAGAAAGGATGTACCAAGTCACTCTCCTTGCAAAGAAAGAAAACAAGCATTTGCATTGCAATAGGTCTCGCATTTGCCTTTTATTCATGTGTTTTGAAAACCTGCATACGATGCCTAAACACGCACTTTGTGCTTATAGTCCTTGCTTACGTGAAGGTTTACGCACTGCTTGCAGGTTTTCAAAACACATAAAATGCATTGTCATTTACAATGCCAATAGCTTAAACTCTTGCAAATGCGAGACCTATTGCATTGCAAATGCTTGTTCTTTTTGCTGCTCTTCTCTTTGCATAGAGGATTTATAGGGTACCCTGCCCGTCAGGCGCACAATGCCCATAGGGCTAAAAGGGCTTCAGCCCCTCCGTCGTATGTTTCTCAGCTCGAGCTGCTGTGGGCTTGGCTGGGCAGCGTCTGGAGTCTTATCTCCGGTATGCCCGAGTTTTTCACAGGTCTTTAAAGACCATTTGCATATTTGCATACCTTTGTCAACTGGTTAACGAGGCTTAGTTTTTTTTCTGATTCCAGTACCCCCTGGGCCACCACTCTGCCTATTCCTTACATCTACATTTTACATTTACTGCCATAGTGTAAGCAGCTGCGACAGGTAAGAGTGGTGGTGGCCGGCTGGGGGGATTTCGAGGTACGACCACGTGGGAAAATACATTATTTATTTAAATTTTCCCTTGTTTTCGTCTCTCGATATCCCCCAGCGGGCCTTACCTGCAGCGGCTGAGGCTGAGCCTAAGAATGCATTTCATGAAATGGAATATAAAGTAGGGTTGCCAAAAGAAAAATGCCAGCCATGTGTATTTTTTAAAGAGCCTGCAAAGACCTCGTCTTGACACTAAATAGGGTTATACATAACAAAGTATACATTCATTTGTAATACAACTTTTCTGTCTTTGTGCCCTTTTATTATCAGTCATGGATCATTCAGGCAGCCCTAGAACACAATTAAAAGTGCTATCTATTTATATTTGCTGTTCGAAGTATGCACAGATAAGTGGTGAAAATATAGCTTTAGGTGACTGTTTATTTTTATACAATCTGGGACATCAAAATAATGAGCTGGCAACCCTAATCATAAGGCTGGAAGTTTGTTTTCGGATCAGCACATTATTTATTTCCTCCACCCTCGATCCCTGGACATTGAATAATGCCATTATAGCAATAGTTTAATTTATATCTGAAATGTTAAGCCGCGGTCAATAATATGCTGAGTTACTTAAACTGTCTGGGAATGCACCCTGCCTTCAGATAACTCACTCCTCATTCTTGCCCTTCACTTTCATGCTCACCCTGCACTCACAGGGATCACAATGCACTCACGCTGATCACCATGCACTCACACCATTCATCCACTCACCCTGCACTCACAGTGATCACTCTGCAGTCACAATGCACTTGTGCTGTTCACCCAGTACCTCCATCCACCCTGCAGTCACACGAGGACACTACTCATCCTGTACTCATGTGACACTTCACTCACCTATCCCCCTCACTGCTCAATATGCAATCTCACTCAAACAAGCCCATCACTAACCATACATTAATTCGTCCCACTCAGCACTGACATCCGCACCCAAATTTATATGGTCACCTCACTGACCCTGCAGTCACTCCTCTTATCCTACTCTCACACTGTTGCATCGCTCACCGTGGACTCACATGGCCACTTCTGCCACCCATGCAGCTTAATGTAACTGCTACAAAGAAAGTGTAGCATGCAGATCATAGAACTGAGTGTGAGTAAACTATGAGTAGCGCTATAAGAATTGAAATGTTTGTTGAAAAATTGCTAGTGGTGCTACTTTCAGCACCTATCATTGGCCGCCTGTGTTACTCAGTCCTTTCCTTCGACAGAGTCAGTGCTGCTCTCTCCTGCACTCGGCATATAGGGCTACCAGTGCCCGTTGTCTGTCCAAGGGCAGCATGCGCTGCTCTGCTTTCCCTATCTCTACTCGAGCTAATGTTGCCACTAAACACCAACGACTCTAAACAAAAAAAACGTATCTCCATTCACGCCCATTCTACAGCACAAAAACGACTTTTGCAGTCCTGCTTTGCCACCCACCTCATGTGCATAGGGATCTTGGTGCAGTTCTCACCAGTCCACAGAAGAGGCCAAATGTACTCCTATAACCCTTAACACTTTCTGCACGTATGCTATAAAAACCTGCTGCTGACCCCGCATCGTTGCACGCAGGAATCAAATGTCTTTGCCCCCCATTCTGCCCCGAAAAAAAACACTCCCACTTGTTTTCTACACTCGGGTTGCCTGGTCTGTTGTGCCCATGGTGCTCTCTTACCTCGGTTTATTGTTATTTCTCCAGATCGGGAGAAGCAGAGACTAAAGCATTCTCGCAAATTGACTACAATCTGTACGTACTTCCCTTGCCCGGTAAACCAAAGACCCATCAAGCACTGTAGTATAGAGCGCCGCCATACTTTCAAGTCACGTGACAGAACCCTACTGGAAAAACTAGAGCGTTAACCTACATTTCAGTCAAATAATGAATGAGGCTGGACGTCGTGCTGTTGCTTAGACAAGCGTTTTCATTTCCTGACATTTAAGAAGCAGGTTGAATTTTTGGGTGAAGGTGGTTATTGTTTAGAAGAGCAAAACCTTTCCTTATTCTGTTATAGGTAATTCCGTAAGCCATGCACTTAAATATAACTGCCTCGTTCGTCATCATGTTTGATTTGGGGTCGTTTTACAAAGCGCACGCACGAAAACATCACTTAATTTTAGGAACTAGATTATTTATTGTTTGTTTTAATAAATACGGATACTATTTCCTGATATGTGTATCGGCGCGCAACCCTGTGTTTAATAATCATATCACTAACAATCCAATGGCTAGGATCGGGTGTGGTGTAGAATCCATACGACTTTGGGTCTCCCCGATTAGACCCGTATATACCACATTAGAGCAAGCTCAATTTGTAAGTCTGAATTATTCTAAGAACAGACGCGGTACCAGGTCATTCATAGCTGCCAAGGTTTCAGATTCCTACAAGTGAAATTTTTATAATTTCAGTGTAATTATGAGTGACATTTCAACAACTATGAGTGACACTTTCTGGCGAGCAAAATCAAGCAATGAAGATGAGGGGAACATAAATATCAGACATAACACCCATTTGCGCATCGAGATTGTCTGAATCATACGTTTTGAGCTGAATCATCGCCCTGTATAAAAGCATCCACTACATTATGCTCCCAAAAGAGAAATATTTTTGCTCTGGAGCAAAATAGAGTACATTTTTAGCATAAGCTTGGCCTCAAAATTACAGACGTTGCTCAAAAGTGTTGAACAATCACGGACGTGTAACGCCCTGTTACACGTCTGTGATTTTTCAACACCCTTTAGCGATGTCTGTAATTTTGAGGACAAGGTTATGCTGAAAATGTACTTTATTTTTCTCAAGAGAAAAATATTTCACTAGTGTGGCCTGCAACAAAACCCTAGTCCAAAATATTCATAGTACTTTAGGCCTCCGAGTCTTACTCCCGAAAGTCATTACACTGAAGTTTCTTTTTCAAATGTGTAAGTGATATTTTAAATAAATAAATCCACGCAGGTGTTCAAGCCAGAACATAGATGTAACGTCATCCCTTGTAAATACACACTTGATAGTAGTAACAACACAAAGCTGTTGCAGGAAGCTCAGCGAAGAATGCCTGCCAGCACAAGCATATCTGGGATAGGCTCTTACAGCTTTCAGGTTCACAATTCCCATTTATCAAAGGCTTACATGCTGCCTGCAAAATGCCTTTGACCCAAGACACAGGTCTGCTTTTCGGATATGGGTAAGTCAGAGTTTTCCCCATTTCTAGGGTGGCCAGCTCATCTTGCCGGGCCCTTCCTCAGATTGCCTTAAGTTAAAGTCGGGTCCCTTCTATACAACCTGTCTTCCTCACAGGACTCGCTTTGAAGTGGCAATTACATTGAAAGGTGACTCTGTCGGCGCACTTTCCTCTGTACACCTATCTTCCTTTCGCCTTAATCCTTGGTTCTCCTTGATGGTGAGAGTAAGCGGCTCATGGAGAACGGAGCCCCACATTTCTGAGTGGAGCCTGAAGGAAATTAATTATTTAAGTTGCACTCCACTCTCTCACCAACTTCACTTGCAGGGCGACTCTGGCTGCTCTGCAATGCCAGTCACTCTAGTCAGTGTAACCAGTCCCTCTCTCCGCAACGGAGGCTGGGCCAGCCGCCTTGATAATTTGCCGCAAAGTAGCCAGCGCCTGCCAGCCTCTCACAAGTTAACTAAACTCTGGCAGCAGGACATAGCATCTGGTCCCCGCGGTACCTCATGGTACAACATTATAGCATTAAGCATTGCAGCCTGCCAGCTGAGTGAGCTCCAAACCATTGCTGGAGCAGCACACACAGGCAATGGTGTGTGCTGCCAGGAATATAGCATGTTACAATGCATGCTATTACATTGCGTACTATAACGCAGTTGTTACAACGACCGCGTTGTTAGTATGCAATACCTTTACATCGCAAGTCATTACAATGACTTGCTGTAGGGGGCGTGCTGGATTTAGGAATAGTATTATTTACTATTCCTACTTCAGTGTGCGCAACAGCAGGGAAGGTGTTGGATTTCATATCCAATACCTTAGCGCCCCTACAGCAAGTCGTTTTAATGACTTGCCATGTAAAGGTATTACATCTTAACGATGCGGTCATTGTAACAACGCGTTGTAAAAGCACTGCGTTGTAACAACAGCGTTGTAAATGCTGTTTCCCGCTGCCACTCCACAGTTTTATTGGGGCAGCGCTATGAACGGCTTGTCTTGACAGCTGAGGCGCTATTGCATTCTGCTTGACAATGCATTTCAGTGCGGTGATGGGGTGCACGACACTGAAATGCGTTAGTCTAACGCCTTATGCATGGCACTTGGCAGGACTGATGATGATTGTGAGGCTCAGAGCAGTAGCTGCACAATACAGTGTGGACTGGTGTGCTCTCTGGGCTGCTGAGAAACCACAGAGCGTGGGGTTCACTCATCCGCCGGATTGGCTCCGGTCACAGGCTCATTTAATTTACCTCTTTGTGAGCAGTGGCGCCATTGCAACTGCAGCCTGCCAAAACTGAACTGAAGGCGCTCGTGCCACTGCAGGTGGCAGCAAGACGTTCCAATTAAAATGTGTGTCACAAAACAACTTAGACTACCTCACCCAAGCTGATGTCTCAGAAGGGCCATTAGGCACTGACTCGCGTCAGTCTCATGAATTTTACTAAATATACAGCGCAGCCCTGCCATGTTGTGTGAATACTAGTAATGCTACATTCTACCAGATTAGCAGCTAGTAGAGCGGCAGACTCTGAACCAGCTCCAAGCCTGTCGGGGGCAGCACTCATGGCGCACTGCCACTTTAGTTTTAGTGACTATGACATGATTACTAGCTCTCCTGCTTCACAGCTCAAGAAGCGCTATTATCTGTGACTTTGCATTTTAGTATAGTTATGCGGACCATCACACTGAAGTGTGTTAGTCTAACGCCTGATGCATTGTACTTGGGAAGGCTGACTTGGGCCATGAATGTGCTTGAGTAGTTGGTTGCCGCCAGGCAATTCTTAGGTGACTAGCATCACAGAACTCAAACAATGGCTTATATATTGATGGGTAACGTGCTGTCAGAATATTCAAATTGGTGCATGAACATTAACGACCCTGTAGCACGCATATTTCCACTGTTGGCTCAGCTAAAGAGAATGGGTTTGTTTGGAATAGTTTCATTGTGTCCATAGCTGCCAAGTTTTCAGTTTGCCGATGAGTGACATTTTCATAGTTTTAGTGTGTGCTGTGATGTAGCGCTCTAGTGGTTTGCCCCACGTGACGCGCCGATGCATGCTGGTACGGGCGGTGGCCATCTTATGCCCGGGACAGCCTCGGTGCAGGAGTGACCCGGGCGCTCGTCATGAATGAATAAAGCACCAGTATACTTCAACCAGAGTGCGGTCTATTCTTTGGGCGCAAAACCACCTCTACAAATTGGCGACGAGGCTGGCATGCTCACTGCGCCACTAGTGCGCGGTACCCGCGCACACGGAAGACCAGCCCGCCGCGGCCGGCTCGGCGAACTTTGCAGCAAAGGAGAGCATGGCAGAGGGTCATGGGGCAAGTGCAGTGCCCCGACCAGGACTCCAGTGCGGCTGTGGGGGGACTTGGCCCTCACGAGTGGAGCAGTAATCAACAGCCAAGACCGAGAGGGCACAGCCTGAAATCACGGAGCTGTGCTCAGATGCCCAGAGCCCTACAGTCCTACACAAAGTGCCTCAGATGACCGGCACGTCCCAAGCAGGTGCCTGTGGTGCCTGCTGCCTGGCACCTAGATGAACCACTCAGCTGCCCAAGACCACGAGGACACAGCCTTCGCCCACGGAGCAGGGCATAGCAGCCCAGGGCACTGCAGTGCCACACAACGTGCTACAGACCCAAGTAAGCATCTGTGTGCCTGCTGGTTTACACCTACAGGAGTGCTCCAACCTGGACACCACCTTTGCGCTGCCCCACCCATCTGCTTCCAGCAGTCCCTGTTGGCGTTCCTCAAAGTAGGACTAAGTGTGACTGTCCACAGGGTCCAGCCAGCTTGCGGTCCAAGTAGACACTTCCCTGGAAAGTCTCCACGAGCGCAGAAGAAGCCCAAGTGAGGTGTGTTCACAAATCATACCCAGCTATTGCGCACAAGGGTCAAGACTACGCAGCCTAAGGCCACGTGCACAACATTGCCTCAGCCAATCCTCCCAGCTTGCCTCTGCCCAACTGTCACTAACCTACGCCTGCACGAGCACGGTCCCATCCCCAGTTAAGATGTGTGCACAGACATTTTCCCTCACAAATCCAGTCCCCTTCCTGCCGAAACTGGGAGAACCTGCCATGAAGTGGGAGGACTTGAAGGGATATTTTCAGAAATATTTGTTAGCTCTGAAAGATGAAGGAGAAGAGGCATTTTCCAGCAAACGCAGGAAGAATATCCTTTTGCACAATCTGGTGGCAGAAGGACTTAGGGTGTATGAGAATATGGTAAAAAAAACTAGAACCCCCAACGACGATGATGTTTTTCAACATGTGTTGGAAGACTTAGACAGTCATTACCAACCAGTAGTCTGTACGGCTATAGACCGCTACAGTTTCTTCCAGCAGAAACAGACAGACACGGAGTCAGTGGAAGATTACGTGGCTGCGCTTAAACGGCTAGCGGTCACTTGCAAATTTGGACACCTCCACGATGATCTGGTACGGGACCAGATAATAATGCACACTGACAATACAAATATACAGGAGAAGCTGTGGGTTAGCGGTGACGCACCCCTCAACGAGATCATAGCAATGGTCAAGAAAACAGAACTCTCTAAACGGTGCGCTGTAGCTGCCAAAAAGGACTGTACCAGTAAGGCTACAGTGTGCAATGTGACTGGTACAAAATCCCACGATAGCAAACCTCCACCCACAGCCGGGGCAAGGTACAACAGGAAGCCACTATCTAAAGCAGCCGGACCCCACAAGACACCGGGTGACCACAAGGGAAGCTGCTACAGGTGCGGCAGTCATAGGCACGCAGCTAATGACATAAGATGCCCATCATTTCGCGTTAAGTGCTCCTATTGTGGGGTGATGGGTCATTTTGGGAAAGTGTGTAGACATAAGCCCAGCAACTCCTCCATCCTACAGGATTCTGACACAGAGGGGGCGGGGGATGAAGTTGATGAGGACAGTGTTCTTTGCATTGATGACCAAGCTCTGGGTATTGATTGTAACAGCACCAAGAAACCCGCTTGCTTATTGACCATAGGAGGTATACAAGTTTCCATGGTGGCGGACTCCCCATGGTAGGCTTCCGCCCACTTCAATTTGAGTTCAAGAGCAGGACCTCAGAAAGTAAACTGTATGTGGCGGAAACAGGTCCCTCGGTCTTGGGGTGGGCAGACCAAGGGGCATTAGGGATTCAACTGAATCCAGGTGGGACTACACAAGTACTCATGACAGACGACCCACAGACATGTGAGGGTGGAGCATGGAAGGAAGACTTTCTGACGGTCTTTGGCGGCACAATAGGAAAACTCACCAAATTCACACACAGAATTTACCTCAAAGACGGGGCCACACCTGTATGCCACAAAGTACGGAACATCCCTTTCAACTGCAGGGAGGCGGTGCATTTGGAACTACAGCGCTTGGAAGATAACGGGGTGATCAAGCCAATCGAGAACGCAGAATGGTTGATGCCTTTGGTAGTCGCACGCAAGCCAAATGGCAAGGTGCGCCTCTGTGTAGACCTGAGGGAACTCAACAAGAACAGCATAGTATAAAAATTCCTGTTGCCCAAAATCAACGAAATGTTGGCCCAGACCAAAGGAATCAAATGGTTTTCGACCATTGACCTCACAGCAGCGTACCATCAAATCACGCTGCACCCCGCCTTTAGAAAACTAACATCGTTTATCACACCATTTGGCTGCTACAGGTTCCGGCAGATGCCCTTTAGCCTGGCATCTGCCGCAGCGGTGTTCCAGAGCTGATGCACAAGTTGTTTGAAGACATCAGTTGAGTGCAATACTTCCAGGATGACATTCTGATCATGGGAAAGACCAAACAAGATCATTTATTTATTTATTTACGGGTTTATACCGCGCTAGGATCACCTCCCGAAGGAGTATCTCCGCGCCTTTGAAAACCTTTCAACTTGTGGCAGTAGGTACACAGGTATCACTAGTTGGGAAATAGGAAGGTTTTTAACTGTTTTCTGAACGGGAGATATCATGATGCACAGCTCTCTACGGTATTGCGAATTCTGTCGCAAAATTGCCTCACAGCAGAGTGGGACAAGTGCAGGTTTGGCCTCCGCACTCTCACCTATTTGGGACACGAAATTATTGACAAAGGCATCTCTCCCAAGAGTGCCAAAGTGGAAGCAATCAAGTCAGCACCTACACCGGAAAACAAGGAAGAAGTACGTTCTTTCCTCACGTTGGGCAAATTTGCACGAAACTTCGCCACCAAGACACACTATCTACATCACCTCCGCAAAGAAAAGAACACCTTCACCTGGTGAACCGACGGAAATGTTGAATTTCTACAAATCAAGAATGACATTTGCAACGCCGTGCCCCTACATGGATTTGATCAATCTGCACTCTCCATCCTCACCACGGACGCCAGTGACAAAGGACAGGGAGCTGTCCTATCACAAAGGACCAAGGATGGCGCTGTGACCTCCATCAGCTTCGCGTCTCGCTCTCTGGACTCCATCGAGGAGAAGTTCAGCGTGGTTGAGAAGGAGATGCTAGCAGCCATATGGGCGATGGAGAAATTCCAACAGTTTCTCTGGGGCTCCAGGTACCTCCTCCAGACGGACCACAAGCTGCTTGTTAAGTTTATTACCTCCATCGGAAACACCAGCACCACTCCACGCATAGCAAAAATGACTCTCAGGTTGTTGGACTTTGTGTATGACATGGAATACATACCAGGCAACAAGAACAAGGTTAGCGGACTACCTCAGCAGATCAGCGGCGATGGAGGGTGCGCCCGCACAATCAGAATGGCACGGGTACATGATCGCCTTCACCAGTGATCAGGAAGAAGTCATAAGCGCGCACAAATGGAAGGCAGCGTATGAAGAAGACCCCTATCTCAAGAGTGTGAAAAGATTTGTCACGCACGGGTGGCCAGAGAAGAAGCACTTGTACACAGACCTCCTGAAATTCTGGGAATTGCGGGAGGAGTTGTCCATCAGTTAGAATTCTATATTCCTTTTACGAGCGGCCAAAGTAATTCCGCCACAACAATTAGTGGAACGCCTGCTCACAATCTTGAACGAAGGCCATTTAGGAATTTTTAAGACAAGAAATTGAGTTAAACTATCATATTGGTGGCCTGCTGTTGACAGCCAAGTGGAGAAGCATGTGAGGGCCTGCGAACAGTACAGCAACGCAGACAAGGCACAAACCATGCTCTGACCACCACTGGGGAAGTTCACCACTCCCACCAACCCATGGGAAGAATTGTCGGTCGACATACAGGGACCTATTCTCTACAAGTTGGGTGTCCCCAAGTACGCCATCGTGTTAATGGACCGTTACTCCAAGTGGCCGGAAGTAGAACTGTGTGAAAAAGCAGACACAGACAGAATCCCAGCCTTCCTCATAACCACATTTTTGAGAGAAGGCATTCCGAAAATCATCACGTGTGACAACGGCCCGCAGTTAACCTCCAACAAGTGGACTGCGTTCATGAAATGGAATTGTGACCAGACTCACCCTGGTGTACTGTTAAAATCGATAAACTTTAGGTGTACATAAGCGGCGTTCATTTATGTTCACCACAGCATATTGTTAAAGGTAAAATGACGGTTGTGAACATTGCCTGCACCATCTTGCTTAGTGGGGATTTCTATGTGCACGTAAGCTCCAGCCATTTTACACATCACAGCCATTTTGTACTCTGTTGATCACCTTCGTTTCACCCTGTCCTTGCTAGCATCCTTCTGACTCTCTGACCAAACCTGATATATGTACTGGGGGCTATAAACCCTATTGTTACGACAAACCGTAGTGCCACTTGCTGCCCCAAACTCGTTTTTCCTGTCATCTCTGTTTACAGGCAAACCCATAGACACTCTTACACAAACAGGTTCCAAATACCAAACAGACTCTTGCAAACATGGTTTATTGCACTGCACACAGCAAGACTTGTTTTTGCCAACAATGGGACCTGTTTTTATCAACAGAACGGACTCTTAGACCTGGCCAGTCTCACATGTTTTAGACCCTGAAGCAAGGTCCAGCTGCAAGATTAGAATGTCTGTTTTGATCTGGGTGGGGTTGTGTAACCATGTTGATGAAACAATGTTGGGCTTGTGTAACCATGTTGATGAAACAATGTTGGGCTTGTGTGACAACCTGCCCGGGGCGGAGACTCCAAGCATGTAACCATGATAAATGAAACAGATTGTTAGAACTGGCTATTTCTGGTAGGCTAAGGCTGACGCCAAAGCCAGGCAGAAACCACCATACTAGTCAGGGCAATGGAGTCACACGCTAAGATAACCCCTGCTCACCCCCTTGGTAGCTTGGCACGAGCAGTAAGGCTAAACTCGGAGGCAATGTGTAAAGCATTTGCGCCAGCACACAACAGCAACAACATCCTAGGCACACCACAAAAGGAACTCCACACAAGGTTATGTAAAAATAACGTCTGTATTGTCAAAACCACATCAGATAGAAATTACACATGTACATTGTGCCAACTGGCACGGGCAATATTCATAAGGGATTATTTACAAGACAGGGCCACATGGGCCACTGTCATAATCAGCACTTAGTAGAAATAGAAATACTGTCAGAAACTAGAATAAAAGGATATAAAATCATTGTAGCATAAAATAACAATTATAGATCACATCCAGTAACTACTGGGAACAGGTAAGTACACACTACGCAATACTAATAACCATAGGCCTAGATCATGCATGGACACATAACCTCTCTAGTATAACTATACTAGGCAAAACACAACCACCTAAGAATAAAATACATTTAGGGGTAGAAGCAAGAACACATTACACATGATGCATCAAAAACACATTCAGCGGTGTAGGGAAAAAGGTAAACACATGATGCATAAAACATTCAGAGGTGTAAGGAAAGAAAGAACACATGATGCATAAAAATACATTCAGTTGTGCAGGGAAAGAAAACACATGATGCCTAAAACATTCAGCGGTGTAATAACAAGACACATGATGCATCAAAAACATTCAGAGGTGCCAGGAAGGAAAACACAACTCAATAGCGCAAAGACACATGATGCCTAAAACATTCAGAGGTGCAAGGAAAAACCACACAATTGCGCAACACCTACATAAGCCACCACCTGTGGCAGTCCCTAGGCCAACTGGCCTTGTTGGGGCTAGGACGCCCTGTGTCTCAATGTCAGGGCCCTAAACGGTGCAGGTGCCCACTACTTGCTGGGCACCTGGGAACATCCCAAGACCTAAACGGTGCAGCTGCCCACTAATTGCTGGGCAGCTGGGAATCACTAGAAAACTGCGACAGGGCCCTCACTGACCCTTAGGCACAAACTGCACCCACTGCTGGAGCCACACAGGCTCTGGGCATGTCACGTGCCCCAAACGTTGGAGCCACACAGGCTCTTAAACAAATTTGACCCATGGAGCCCTCGAGGCTCTGAACAGGTCCCTCGCAGGCAGGAGGGGGGCGGGCACCGGCAATGTGCCCGGCGCCCCCTCTAACTAATCTGGCCCTCGAGCCTCGCTGGGCTCGTAAATCAAATATGCCCCCTAGAGCCTCTCTCAGGCTCTCACAAGGTGCCTCCAGATCACGGGGGCGGCTCACAGCCGAAGGGGGCCGCCCGAGACACCAGCCGTAACATAATAGCAGCCCTCTGCAGAGCGGGGCGGCTCAGCTCACAGCACCAGCAAGGTATGCGACCTCGCACTTCCCATCCCAGCCGGCTTTCACTCACCGGCTTCCTGGACGTGGGGGCAGCGCGTCTCCCTCTCATTGCCCTGCAGCAGCGCTTCCCTCGAGGGTGAAGGCGGGGCTTTCTTTTCTCCTGCTGCGGGGCTCTCCTTGCAGCACGGAGGCCTCGCGGCTCGGGCGGTCGGACTTCTTTCTCTCCCCGGGGCTCTCCCTTCACTCAGGAGCCCCGGGGCAGACACGGCAGGCGGCTTCCTTCCGGTGGCAGTGCGGGGCTCTCCCAGTCTCACGGGAGCGCCGCGCCATCTCCCGCCGTACTTCTTCCCTCGGCCCGGGCTTCCTCCACGCTGCACAGCACACGGTCCACCAATCAAATCACGGCTCCCATGACGAGCCCTCTCATGCACCCGGGAGTCAGCCAATGACAGCGCGGCTCCTGGGACAAGGCCCTATGACGTAGCAGCTTCTGTGGGGCGAATCGGCCAATCGGAGCGCAGCTCTCGGGGACAGGCCTACAGCAATGGCCAATCAGAGCGCGGCTCCTGCCGTGGGAAGGCCAATCAGAGCGCGGCCCCTTCGTGGCTTCGTCCACGGCCCCGGAGAGGTTCTCTCAATTAAAAATTAAGCGAGGTGGGCTCTCACAATGACCCCCAATGCAATCTCGGGGGAATCCTTTGTTAGAGACCTGCAGCATCGCGCTGCACAGCCCACGCTCCCCTCCCTCCTCTAGGAAATCACTTCAACAGCGCTTCCTGGCTAAAATAAGGCGCTGGGGGAGAGATAAAGCGCTCCAAGCACTAGAGGCAACAAATAAAGCAACAAAAAGTCCTTTCAGGAGTCCAGGACCTCAGTAGTCCAGGACATAAGATGGAGCATAGCAGCTCCCAGTAAAGGGAAAGTCCATCAGGTGTCCAGGGGCTGGGCAGGGCCCAGGGATTCCCCTGGGCCCAAGCAGCAGCACGCCCCTGGCAAGATTCAAGTCCAAAAACAAGAACATTTTGGAAGGGGACACAGCCCCTTCTTATACAGAAAAAAGTCTTTGAAGTCTTTGTGCAGGCAGTGTGAGAACCAGCTAGAAATGGTTATAGGGAAGTCCTTTCAGTATCAGGGACAGAGGTGACAGTCGCCCAGCGGGGAGGTGGAGCCAGCATTGTGGCAGGCAGTCACAGCCTCATTCACTCCCAGGTGCTATCTCCACCCACTTCCCTGGCAGCAGATGCTGCCTTTCATCCACGGGCTGATTCAGACAACCTCCTGGGGGCTCTGCAGCCCCTGTCACCCTCACCAGACAGTCAATCCACAAGCAGGCCCAGGCACTCTGGGCCAGGCTCACCAGCCAATCACACGCCAGGCACAAATTACACAAATATGCCAACTTCTCAAAGTGGCACTTCTAGACTAGACACAACCATGCCACATACACCATTACGCAGCATTCAATCTCACATCAGGAACTACCATGGGCATACATATTCCCCATTCATTCCTATGGGAGGGCAGGTCACTCACCATACATACACAGAGAGCTCACGCACTTTACACTGTACCACAGTGAAAAAGTGCACCAAGGCCTAAAATCACCAACACCAGGTTCCAGAAACAGGCTAGGAAAAAGCAAAAAGTTTCGGAGTGAACGTGCCAAAAAGGGCCAGGTCCAACACAACCCCCTTCCAGCCAAAACGCAGGGTAGACCAATCACTCCACTGATGGGCTTCCCTGCTTTGGGCGACAAAACACGGACACGGGCCCGCACGGCAGGGACACCCTCCGGTTTTGCGCCACTCTGAACCCACATAGATTTCTCTCAACAAAAGCTCTCTGGCACAACTAGATTACCCCACTGGTACTCTCTAGTCATCCACGGCCAGGACCAGGCCCTAGGCCATCCAAATGTCACAGGTCCTGACCAATCCACAGAGTGGGGGGCAGTAACCCCTGGCACACAATAGCCATTCTCCACTCTCTCTCTCAGTGTAGCTACAACTACCACTGATCCTTCAACCTAGGGACCACACCCTCAGGCTGACCAGAGGTCACAGGAAAGAATGCCCCACCCTACCTCTACTTCTGGGGTTCTGCCCTCTCCCAGGGAAGCACCCACCAGAACACATCTCTGTCACCAGATCAGGACCTCACTCCATCACTGGTCTACAACCTGGGATCTGGAAACTATTTCACTTCTGAGGTAAAATGCACACAGCACAGTCCCTCTTCAAGCAGGTGGGGGGACACAGCACACAGCAAAATCCCCTTTCCTCTACCTTAGTGGAAACAACAAACCGCAGGTGGGCCCCAGATTACACAGCAAGGGCCGCCCCTCAGTCTCTTCAGCTGATCTACTTTAGCAGAGATTCCTTCTTGACCTGGAAGTTTCCTAATCTCCCAACCTAGGATCTAAACCCTCAGGTTGCACCGGGGTCAGAGGTAAGGACACCGTCCCTCTGCATCCCCTTCCAGAGTTCTGCACCCTCCCACCTTGGAGCGGTACCCCTGGAATCCAAACCGGTCAGGACACTAATTACAGATGCCCTTCCCTCCAGGTCAGGCTGAACCTGAACCTGGCCTCCCCCCTCCTCGGGGAACGACATCCAGAGGCCCCAAAAATGGTCAAGCACTCTGGACGGTCAAATGCCTAGCGAACCAGGACTTCTGCACCCTCCACTTAGGAGCGGTACAGCCCAACACCAGGACCGCCGGAGTTCTGGTTACAGACACTCCCCGTCCTCTAGACACAGGAAGATCTTCCTCAAATTACCTGCAAGTACAGCCTAGGCCCCTGACCTGGCGCTCCCTTAGGGAACCCTCCAGGCCCTGAGACAGGGTTTCGGGCCAACGTGGGACACACCGTCCCACACTCACTCCGCCTCCACTGAGACAGGACGTGAGCCCCTACACCCCTACCATCCTACTAGGACCTAGCTGGGCTACACATGAACCTCTTCACCTACACAGGATCATCAGATACACAAGCCACTACTTTTAGAATCACTCCCTAATGCCTCTGCAAGACATCTAGCACACCGCCAGACGTCCACCTTCTTGTCCAGTGCCTCTGCAGGACCTCCTGCCACCACCAGAGGTACACCTCCCGTGCAAGCTTCTTTAAAAAAAACTCACACCAACTCCTCCAGTTCAACACACCACTCATCCACACACTCCCCCTCCAGACTGGCGAGACAGTTCCTCACTGCCCCTGACTCTCAACCTGTACCCCTCTTACTGAGCACCAGGCACCATACTCTGGGAACTGGGAATGGAACTTCACGCACTGGACACATTTTAGCTGCCACCACTGGATCCTACCATACTGGCGAATCCAGACACACACACTACACTCAGGGGACAACCACCCTCCCGAGCAAGCCATTTCTCCTCCACACTCCCTCTCTTCCATCTACCCACACAGGGACAGGAACAGGGATTGGCTACTGGACCCAGCAAGGGATTCCTAATCTATGGGAACCTCCCCCTCTACTGGCGTCCCGCCCTGTCATTTTCTCTCATCTGCCACTAAACATAAAGTGCAGGAACACCATCTGAAAATGACACTCTTGAGGAAAAACAAAATCATAAACAATAATCCCAAACATGTGACTATCTAAAAAAATGCAGAGTTTTGTAATGTAGCCAGTTGTCCCTGTGGCACTGCGCAAATACAAGTCCAAATCCGCACCGCTGACCAACAATGTTAGAACTGGCTATTTCTGGTAGGCTAAGGCTGACGCCAAAGCCAGGCAGAAACCACCATTCTAGTCAGGGCAATGGATTCACACGCCAAGATAACCCCTGCTCACCCCCTTGGTAGCTAGGCACGAGCAGTAAGGCTAAACTCGGAGGCAATGTGTAAAGCATTTGCGCCAGCACACAACAGCAACAACATCCTAGGCACACCACAAAAGGAACTCCACACAAGGTTATGTAAAAATAACTTCTGTATTGTCAAAACCACATCAGATAGAAATTACACATGTACATTGTGCCAACTGGCACGGGCAATATTCATAAGGGATTATTTACAAGACAGGGTCACATGGGCCACTGTCATAATCAGCACTTAGTAGAAATAGAAATACTGTCAGAAACTAGAATAAAAGGATATAAAATTACTGTAGCATAAAATAACAATTATAGATCACATCCAGTAACTACTGGGAACAGGTAAGTACTCACTACGCAATACTAATAACCATAGGCCTAGACCACGCATGGACACATAACCTCTCTAGTATAAGTATACTAGGCAAAACACAACCACCTAAGAATAAAATACATTTAGGGGTAGAAGCAAGAACACATTACACATGATGCATCAAAAACACATTCAGCGGTGTAGGGAAAAAGGTAAACACATGATGCATAAAACATTCAGAGGTGTAAGGAAAGAAAGAACACATGATGCATAAAAATACATTCAGAGGTGCAGGGAAAGAAAACACATGATGCCTAAAACATTCAGCGGTGTAATAACAAGACACATGATGCATCAAAAACATTCAGAGGTGCCAGGAAGGAAAACACAACTCAATAGCGCAAAGACACATGATGCCTAAAACATTCAGAGGTGCAAGGAAAAACCACACAATTGCGCAAAACCTACATAAGCCACCACCTGTGGCAGTCCCTAGGCCAACTGGCCTTGTTGGGGCTAGGACGCCCTGTGTCTCAATGTCAGGGGCCTAAACGGTGCAGGTGCCCACTACTTGCTGGGCACCTGGGAACATCCCAAGACCTAAACGGTGCAGCTGCCCACTAAATGCTGGGCAGCTGGGAATCACCAGAAAACTGCGACAGGGCCCTCACTGACCCTTAGGCGCAAACTGCACCCACTGCTGGAGCCACACAGGCTCCGGGCATGTCACGTGCCCCAAACGTTGGAGCCACACAGGCTCTTAAACAAATATGGCCCATGGAGCCCTCGAGGCTCTGAACAGGTCCCTCGCAGGCAGGAGGGGGGCGGGCACCGGCAATGTCCCCCGACGCCCCCTCTAACTAATCTGGCCCTCGAGCCTCGCTGGGCTCGTAAATCAAATATGCCCCCTAGAGCCTCTCTCAGGCTCTCACAAGGTGCCTCCAAATCATGGGGGGGCGGCTCACAGCCGAAGGGGGCCGCCCGAGACACCAGCCGTAACATAATAGCAGCCCTCTGCAGAGCGGGGCGGCTCAGCTCACAGCACCAGCAAGGTATGCGACCTCGCACTTCCCATTCCAGCCGGCTTTCACTCACCGGCTTCCTGGACGTGGGGGCAGCGCGTCTCCCTCTCATCGCCCTGCAGCAGCGCTTCCCTCGAGGGTGAAGGCGGGGCTTTCCTTTCTCCTGCTGCGGGACTCTCCTTGCAGCACGGAGGCCTCGCGGCTCAGGCGGTCGGACTTCTTTCTCTCCCTGGGGCTCTCCCTTCACTCAGGAGCCCCGGGGCAGACACGGCAGGCGGCTTCCTTCCGGTGGCAGTGCGGGGCTCTCCCAGTCTCACGGAAGCCCCGCGCCATCTCCCGCCGTACTTCTTCCCTCGGCCCGGGCTTCCTCCACGCCGCACAGCACACGGTCCAACAATCAAATCGCGGCTCCCACGACGAGCCCCCTCATGCACCCGGGAGTCAGCACATTTCAAACTCGACCGTGCACTCCCCACACATCAGGAACTACCATGGGCATACATATTCTCCATTAATTCCTATGGGAGGGCAGGTCACTCACCATACATACACAGAGAGCTCACGCACTTTACACTGTACCACAGTGAAAAAGTGCGCCAAGGCCTAAAATCACCAACACCAGGTTCCAGAAACAGGCTAGGAAAAAGCTAAAAGTTTCGGGGTGAACCTGCCAAAAAGGGCCAGGTCCAACACAGATGCATTGTGTCAAACCTGTATAAAAGGAAGAGCCAAAAGATATGCAGTTAGAGCACCTCCCTGAGACATCCTGGTGTCTGAGTTGATGTGTTCTCCTCTGGAGTAATAAACCTTTTTCTTGCCTTCCAGGTTTCAGCGCCTGCCTCGTTATTTTGATAGCGAATCACAAGTGAATTAAAGGTGTCCCTGCGCCGGGCAGCATTGAGGGTCTTAGGAGACTTGCTGCTTTTCACAAATTGGCGTCCCAACGCGGGGTCCATCAGCGACACGTGGGTCCGATGAGAGAGGTCCTAATGACGGAGTGAACTTCTAAACAATTAGAGTTAACCTGCCCTGAAAAGACCCTTGTCTGGCTGCCGATCAACTGAACTTCACCGGTTCCGAACGGACCTCTCTCGAGTGACCTGCGCGCCTGACTGGGACCTTAGAGGAGTGCCGCATTGATATTGGAGTGAGAGGACAATCAGGCGCTGGAAGGGGAAGACGAAGAACTGTCCATACGGTCCGGGTAAGGTTGTGAAAAAGCGACAAATTGATTTATTGATTGATTTGAATAGTTTGATCGAATACTAGTATTCCTTTTTGAGTTATTTGAGACATTCCCTGCTTGCAAACAACAGAGAATAGGAATATTCTCTCTCTTTGCAGACAGCGAAGGACAGGTAGTGCAGGCTTTTTGTCTAAAATTGTTTGATTGAGATATTCATTTTGACCGGTAAATACGTCATGCCTGTTTTCTCTAGATTGTTTTGTAGTTGTTTTAGACCGGACCGTTTGTTAGAGGTCAGTCAGCCGGTTCTGCCGGAAGGCACCCCTAACAAAGACATGTACGTTAAATATGAATTAGCCTCGTGAATATTGATTGATTGATTGTTTGAACAGAAGTTACTATTTGCAAATAGTAAAGGGCAGGTAATGCAGACTTCTTGTCTGAATTTAGGATTAATTGAAAGCTTTATTTTAACCGATATCCATCATGCCTGTCTTTTCTAAAGTTGTTGAAAAATGGTTGTTTAAGCTCGAATCGTTTGTTAGATATAAAGTGCGGTATTTGTCCCATAATGTATGGCTCATTGTGGAACAAATACACAAAGAAGAAACTCGATTTTTAGTGGCCAGTAGAATGAGTAATTCAATTCTAAAAAGTTAAAAAGATGCAGCACGCAGAAACAACGCTAAAAGAAGAGTCAAGATATGTTTTATTTATTTGCACTTCTGCAACATAAGCAATTTGTAAGATCCTGGCGTTTAGATATGTCAATGAAGAGGATAGTAAATTCAGCCTCTTTTACTTCGCAGCTCGCTTGAAGGAGCAAAAGCACACATTTTTCTCATTGAACATTTGGGTACTAGTATTGTATAGTTTCTAAGGGAGTACTTTAGCCAGATATTGGTTGAATGTGAGCCCCAGGTGCATTCTGGTTCTTGGGGTCCTAAACATCGTAATCTTCATTTTGCACACCATGTGTTTCACCTACCTTCCCACCCACGTTCCACTCTAATAATCTTGCCGACCTTTAGAGGGTTTTTCAAATGCTCCTGAGCCTTACCAGGGGTATGCCATCCAATCTAATATTAGACAGAAGTGAGATGTAAATCTATTAAATGAAAAGAGAGAAAATATTTTCCCTAAACATATTGCTTGCATGGCCAAAGCCAGGGCTCGGAGAAACATCACAAGAAAGCTCATTTTAAGTATTAGCATTGATGTCCATGCACAAGTTACATGACCTGAATGAGCATTTATGGATAGTCTTGCTCTGTTTTAACCACCCACAACCTTCTAGGAAAAAGGTCATCTGTTTAGATTGTAATATGGAAAAGCTTTTCTAGGCACCTCATCTTAGGAGTCAGGCGCAAACACATATTGCTGGTTTTAGAAAGGCACAGCTTATTTTATGTCATATGAAAAGGGGGGGCTCTTGGCCCCCCCGCCCGCATGGCGGCGCGGCGACCGCCCCCCTCTCCAGGCCTCTCGGTGGTGAGGGCGTGCCCTTCTGGGCGCGCCTCATCACCGATTGGGTGGTGCCCTCCCTGACCCGGATGTCATCATAGGACTTCCGGGTCGGGGGGGCGGGCCGCAGGAGGGGCCGGGTGGGGGGCGTAGCCGCCCCCCACCGTGCCCCTTAGGAATATAGAGGCAGGGAGCGCCCAGGAGACCCTCTTGTTCCTGGACGCTCCCACGCAACCGGTCGTGCCCCGCGCTCGGGGGCCTCTTGTTTTGTAATTTTGTCCTTTGTTTTGCAGGTTTTGGAAACGGTTCGAGTGTGCCGACGGATCGGAGCATCCTGGTCACGTCGCAAGAGGAGACCAGCTCGGGAACTCACGGCGCCGGTGTGAGGAGCAGCGGCGGGGTAGCGTGGCACAGGTCGCTCGATGCAGTCAGATTGAATAGCTGATTACCAGGGGTATGCCATCCAATCTAACATTAGACAGAAGTGAGATGTAAATCTATTAAATGAAAAGAGAGAAAATATTTTCCCTAAACATATTGCTTGCATGGCCAAAGCCAGGGCTCGGAGAAACATCACAAGAAAGCTCATTTTAAGTATTAGCATTGATGTCCATGCACAAGTTACATGACCTGAATGAGCATTTATGGATAGTCTTGCTCTGTTTTAACCACCCACAACCTTCTAGGAAAAAGGTCATCTGTTTAGATTGTAATATGGAAAAGCTTTTCTAGGCACCTCATCTTAGGAGTCAGGCGCAAACACATATTGCTGGTTTTAGAAAGGCACAGCTTATTTTATGTCATATAGAGTGGTGCACCCTGCACAAGCATTTAAGGCATGTCCTAGTCAGTGGTTGCGGAGTCCATGGGTAGGTCTGCCAACCCTGGCAGTTACAAATCCGTGGTTTCCAGGCACAGCTGTGCCCCCATGTGTTTTTTTAACTGGAGCTGCACTGTTTCCCCCAATCCGCCCGCAAACGGATCTCCATGCAAACATTAAGCAAGTTTGTTAGTGGTCTTGCCACTGTAGCCAAGATGTACACCCTTAGAAACAAGGATGCACCCAATGAAACTTGCCACCTCTTATAGTTTCCCTATTCTGTGACTGGGGACAGCCCCAGACCACTGTAGATTGTTTTTTTAATGAAAGCATTAATCCATCATCCCCCCACCTTATACTGAATACCTCTGGCATCTGACCTTTTCCTACACGCGGTCTGTAATGCTGCACTTGAATGATCCATGTAGTGAACGTTCCGCCATTAGTTAACCTCGCCGCACTAACAATCTTTCTGGGCTTCAATACCAAGGTGCCAAGGACTGTATCTCAGAGATGAGTCTGATTCATGGTGGGTTAAAAATCTTCATCATCACGCGTATTGATATGCTTTAGATGCTGCCCCCCGCCTTCTCTTCAGGTTATAGCGGTGTTTCAACTGAAGGTTGGAAAGGCTTAGCACACTGTCTTTTATGCGAAAATAGGCTAGTGTTATGAAATTGTGCATTGTGTGTAGGGACTATCTCTGAGTGCGTGAAATGTTTGTATAGTATGTATGTGTACGTGTCATGTGCATATGGGTAAATATGAGAACGGTTTTGTATGGCTGGGTTGCTAACCAGGTGGCCAATGGGATGTGAAAAACAGGCCCGAACCTGGTGCCCACATGCGAAAGACAAATAGCATTTTTATTAAAATGTGACACATTCCTTACTAAAAATGTGTCTCCTGGAAGCCAGTGAATGGGAGGGCAGTTTACATCAGGAGCCTGAAGGTTTATTGCAGTACAAAGAGCCCGGCTCCAGCAGCTATCACAAGTGTGCGACCTTTCACTTTTCCTAGGAACACTTTCTATCCTATTTAGACCAAAGTAACGCACACTAGTGAGAATGATGAATTTGATTTATGTACTGACCAAATGGAGAAGTGAAGGGTCCCCTGGGTTGGGGTTCATCCTATCTCCCTCCACCCAGAAGTTAGAGACATTGTCATGTTTCAGATTTACCCCTTCTTCTTCCATCCACATAGAAACGTAAGAGCTGTACCATTGCACATCTGACTTGCATCCCTACTTTACACCTATACCTCAACTCGGACTATCATTGCTAGATGTTGGGGGACACCACTGTGAGTATTAGTACGACTGTGCTTGTGTCCAGCCAATAAAAAGAGTAAGTATTTTCAAAAGAAGGTCACCTGCTTGGGTCATCTACTGTCAAAAAGGAGGGAAGGAAGGAGCCTGGCCCCTGGGTAAATTAAATGAACTATGAGATGCGCGGCATGCATGAAAAAGTCCTTTTGTGCAACTAACACTGCGTTTTTCTTCGGTTTCTGTACTTGGTACATGTATTGTTGCGTCCTATTCTGTATTGTCTGCATACAAAGACTGTGCGTTTTATGTTTTCATTTGGCTTATGTGCTTATTATGCGAATTGTCCTGTACTATTCTACGTGGTAATTGCACTGGATAGCTTGTTGTCGTGCACTCTCTCTCTCTCTCTCTCTCTCTCTCTCTCTCTCTCTCTCTCTCTCTCTCTCTTTGAGCCTACCTACGCTGTCCAGGAATGACCATGCTGGGACCAATTCCATAAGACAACTGGGTGGACTCACTCTTAGCCATTCAATTCATAGAATGCTGTGAATACGCTTTTGAATAAAGGAAGACACTGTACCTCACAAGTACACGTCTAATTGGCTTTAACACAACAGTGTTTGAACAAATTGACAAACAAAATACCATATTATGCCACGTTACTGCCCCTCCTTTCTGTAAAATGATGGAATTTCAATTGGCTGAAAATGAAAGGACGGGTAGACGACTGATGTCCCCTAATCTGACCCTTAAAAGGGAGCTATATGTCGGTGGCTTTCGTTTGAATGCCTTAGTGGCACCACCCACCATCATCGTTCATGTTACCACAAACATTGCATATAAGTTGTAGGGACATCGCAAGTCCTCCATTAACTAGTGAAGTAGCTAGGTTGTAAAGGATTTTGTAAAAAATAAGAATAATGTTTAAAGAAAATGATTTGAACTAAACTGAAAGGAATGTTGTAGTAAGCCCTGCGAGTGGGTACTGAGGTCAAGATGTTTAGTTAAAATTAAGGAACATTGACAGGATGGACAGTGCTCAGCCTGTGTACTTAATGGTGCACAATACTAGGAGGGGTACCTGTATGCCCATGATAATCAAGCTAGCCGGGCTGATGAGAGGTGTTACCTCGAAACCGGGCCGGTCCTCGGATGCTTGTTTCCGTTCTGGGAAGGACATGGCTTTTGTAGTTCGGACTGGACTGTTCCCATGGGGCACAGGGTCAGCGCTGATTTGCATATCGCCATTGTCTAACCCAGGGTGGTGTGGAGTGGAAAAACGATGGATTTGGGCCCAGATCTTTGGACTGGGGTGAATGTGTGACATTGATCCACATTCTGTCCATCATTGTTGTGTTTGCAGGTACCGCTCTAAGTGTACTGGGGATGCTCAGACGTGAGTCCCAGGCACTCCACACCACTGGAATCAAGCTAGCCGGGCTGATGAGAGGTGTTACCTCGAAACCGGGCCGGTCCTCGGATGCTTGTTTCCGTTCTGGGAAGGACATGGCTTTTGTAGTTCGGACTGGACTGTTCCCATGGGGCACAGGGTCAGCGCTGATTTGCATATCGCCATTGTCTAACCCAGGGTGGTGTGGAGTGGAAAAACGATGGATTTGGGCCCAGATCTTTGGACTGGGGTGAATGTGTGACATTGATCCACATTCTGTCCATCATTGTTGTGTTTGCAGGTACCGCTCTAAGTGTACTGGGGATGCTCAGACGTGAGTCCCAGGCACTCCACACCACTGGAATCAAGCTAGCCGGGCTGATGAGAGGTGTTACCTCGAAACCGGGCCGGTCCTTGGATGCTTGTTTCCGTTCTGGGAAGGACATGGCTTTTGTAGTTCGGACTGGACTGTTCCCATGAGGCACAGGGTCAGCGCTGATTTGCATATCGCCATTGTCTAACCCAGGGTGGTGTAGAGTGGAAAAACGATGGATTTGGGCCCAGATCTTTGGACTGGGGTGAATGTGTGACATTGATCCACATTCTGTCCATCATTGTTGTGTTTGCAGGTACCGCTCTAAGTGTACTGGAGATGCTCAGACGTGAGTCCCAGGCACTCCACACCACTGGAATCAAGCTAGCCGGGCTGATGAGAGGTGTTACCTCGAAACCGGGCCGGTCCTCGGATGCTTGTTTCCGTTCTGGGAAGGACATGGCTTTTGTAGTTCGGACTGGACTGTTCCCATGAGGCACAGGGTCAGCGCTGATTTGCATATCGCCATTGTCTAACCCAGGGTGGTGTGGAGTGGAAAAACGATGGATTTGGGCCCAGATCTTTGGACTGGGGTGAATGTGTGACATTGATCCACATTCTGTCCATCATTGTTGTGTTTGCAGGTACCGCTCTAAGTGTACTGGGGATGCTCAGACGTGAGTCCCAGGCACTCCACACCACTGGAATCAAGCTAGCCGGGCTGATGAGAGGTGTTACCTCGAAACCGGGCCGGTCCTCGGATGCTTGTTTCCGTTCTGGGAAGGACATGGCTTTTGTAGTTCGGACTGGACTGTTCCCATGGGGCACAGGGTCAGCGCTGATTTGCATATCGCCATTGTCTAACCCAGGGTGGTGTGGAGTGGAAAAACGATGGATTTGGGCCCAGATCTTTGGACTGGGGTGAATGTGTGACATTGATCCACATTCTGTCCATCATTGTTGTGTTTGCAGGTACCGCTCTAAGTGTACTGGGGATGCTCAGACGTGAGTCCCAGGCACTCCACACCACTGGAATCAAGATAGCCGGGCTGATGAGAGGTGTTACCTCGAAACCGGGCCGGTCCTCGGATGCTTGTTTCCGTTCTGGGAAGGACATGGCTTTTGTAGTTCGGACTGGACTGTTCCCATGGGGCACAGGGTCAGCGCTGATTTGCATATCGCCATTGTCTAACCCAGGGTGGTGTGGAGTGGAAAAACGAGGGATTTGGGCCCAGATCTTTGGACTGGGGTGAATGTGTGACATTGATCCACATTCTGTCCATCATTGTTGTGTTTGCAGGTACCGCTCTAAGTGTACTGGGGATGCTCAGACGTGAGTCCCAGGCACTCCACACCACTGGAATCAAGCTAGCTGGGCTGATGAGAGGTGTTACCTCGAAACCGGGCCGGTCCTCGGATGCTTGTTTCCGTTCTGGGAAGGACATGGCTTTTGTAGTTCGGACTGGACTGTTCCCATGGGGCACAGGGTCAGCGCTGATTTGCATATCGCCATTGTCTAACCCAGGGTGGTGTGGAGTGGAAAAACGATGGATTTGGGCCCAGATCTTTGGACTGGGGTGAATGTGTGACATTGATCCACATTCTGTCCATCATTGTTGTGTTTGCAGGTACCGCTCTAAGTGTACTGGGGATGCTCAGACGTGAGTCCCAGGCACTCCACACCACTGGAATCAAGCTAGCCGGGCTGATGAGAGGTGTTACCTCGAAACCGGGCCGGTCCTCGGATGCTTGTTTCTGTTCTGGGAAGGACATGGCTTTTGTAGTTCGGACTGGACTGTTCCCATGGGGCACAGGGTCAGCGCTGATTTGCATATCGCCATTGTCTAACCCAGGGTGTTTTGGAGTGGAAAAATGATGGATTTGGGCCCAGATCTTTGGACTGGGGTGAATGTGTGACATTGATCCACATTCTGTCCATCATTGTTGTGTTTGCAGGTACCGCTCTAAGTGTACTGGGGATGCTCAGACGTGAGTCCCAGGCACTCCACACCACTGGAATCAAGCTAGCCGGGCTGATGAGAGGTGTTACCTCGAAACCGGGCCGGTCCTCGGATGCTTGTTTCCGTTCTGGGAAGGACATGGCTTTTGTAGTTCGGACTGGACTGTTCCCATGGGGCACAGGGTCAGCGCTGATTTGCATATCGCCATTGTCTAACCCAGGGTGGTGTGGAGTGGAAAAACGATGGATTTGGGCCCAGATCTTTGGACTGGGGTGAATGTGTGACATTGATCCACATTCTGTCCATCATTGTTGTGTTTGCAGGTACCGCTCTAAGTGTACTGGGGATGCTCAGACGTGAGTCCCAGGCACTCCACACCACTGGAATCAAGCTAGCCGGGCTGATGAGAGGTGTTACCTCGAAACCGGGCCGGTCCTCGGATGCTTGTTTCCGTTCTGGGAAGGACATGGCTTTTGTAGTTCGGACTGGACTGTTCCCATGGGGCACAGGGTCAGCGCTAATTTGCATATCGCCATTGTCTAACCCAGGGTGGTGTGGAGTGGAAAAATGATGGATTTGGGCCCAGATCTTTGGACTGGGGTGAATGTGTGACATTGATCCACATTCTGTCCATCATTGTTGTGTTTGCAGGTACTGCTCTAAGTGTACTGGGGATGCTCAGACGTGAGTCCCAGGCACTCCACACCACTGGAATCAAGCTAGCCGGGCTGATGAGAGGTGTTACCTCGAAACCGGGCCGGTCCTCGGATGCTTGTTTCCGTTCTGGGAAGGACATGGCTTTTGTAGTTCGGACTGTTCCCATGGGGCACAGGGTCAGCGCTGATTTGCATATCGCCATTGTCTAACCCAGGGTGGTGTGGAGTGGAAAAACGATGGATTTGGGCCCAGATCTTTGGACTGGGGTGAATGTGTGACATTGATCCACATTCTGTCCATCATTGTTGTGTTTGCAGGTACCGCTCTAAGTGTACTGTGGATGCTCAGACGTGAGTCCCAGGCACTCCACACCACTGGAATCAAGCTAGCCGGGCTGATGAGAGGTGTTACCTCGAAACCGGGCCGGTCCTCGGATGCTTGTTTCCGGTCTGGGAAGGACATGGCTTTTGTAGTTCGGACTGGACTGTTCCCATGGGGCACAGGGTCAGTGCTGATTTGCATATCGCCATTGTCTAACCCAGGGTGGTGTGGAGTGGAAAAACGATGGATTTGGGCCCAGATCTTTGGACTGGGGTGAATGTGTGACATTGATCCACATTCTGTCCATCATTGTTGTGTTTGCAGGTACCGCTCTAAGTGTACTGGGGATGCTCAGACGTGAGTCCCAGGCACTCCACACCACTGGAATCAAGCTAGCCGGGCTGATGAGAGGTGTTACCTCGAAACCGGGCCGGTCCTCGGATGCTTGTTTCTGTTCTGGGAAGGACATGGCTTTTGTAGTTCGGACTGGACTGTTCCCATGGGGCACAGGGTCAGCGCTGATTTGCATATCGCCATTGTCTAACCCAGGGTGGTGTGGAGTGGAAAAACGATGGATTTGGGCCCAGATCTTTGGACTGGGGTGCATGTGTGACATTGATCCACATTCTGTCCATCATTGTTGTGTTTGCAGGTACCGCTCTAAGTGTACTGGGGATGCTCAGACGTGAGTCCCAGGCACTCCACACCACTGGAATCAAGCTAGCCGGGCTGATGAGAGGTGTTACCTCGAAACCGAGCCGGTCCTCGGATGCTTGTTTCCGTTCTGGGAAGGACATGGCTTTTGTAGTTCGGACTGGACTGTTCCCATGGGGCACAGGGTCAGCGCTGATTTGCATATCGCCATTGTCTAACCCAGGGTGGTGTGGAGTGGAAAAACGATGGATTTGGGCCCAGATCTTTGGACTGGGGTGAATGTGTGACATTGATCCACATTCTGTCCATCATTGTTGTGTTTGCAGGTACTGCTCTAAGTGTAGTGGGGATGCTCAGACGTGAGTCCCAGGCACTCCACACCACTGGAATCAAGCTAGCCGGGCTGATGAGAGGTGTTACCTCGATACCGGGCCGGTCCTCGGATGCTTGTTTCCGTTCTGGGAAGGACATGGCTTTTGTAGTTCGGACTGGACTGTTCCCATGGGGCACAGGGTCAGCGCTGATTTGCATATCGCCATTGTCTAACCCAGGGTGGTGTGGAGTGGAAAAACGATGGATTTGGGCCCAGATCTTTGGACTGGGGTGAATGTGTGACATTGATCCACATTCTGTCCATCATTGTTGTGTTTGCTGGTACCGCTCTAAGTGTACTGGGGATGCTCAGACGTGAGTCCCAGGCACTCCACACCACTGGAATCAAGCTAGCCGGGCTGATGAGAGGTGTTACCTCGAAACCGGGCCGGTCCTCGGATGCTTGTTTCCGTTCTGGGAAGGACATGGCTTTTGTAGTTCGGACTGGACTGTTCCCATGGGGCACAGGGTCAGCGCTGATTTGCATATCGCCATTGTCTAACCCAGGGTGGTGTGGAGTGGAAAAACGATGGATTTGGGCCCAGATCTTTGGACTGGGGTGAATGTGTGACATTGATCCACATTCTGTCCATCATTGTTGTGTTTGCAGGTACCGCTCTAAGTGTACTGGGGATGCTCAGACGTGAGTCCCAGGCACTCCACACCACTGGAATCAAGCTAGCCGGGCTGATGAGAGGTGTTACCTCGAAACCGGGCCGGTCCTCGGATGCTTGTTTCCGTTCTGGGAAGGACATGGCTTTTGTAGTTCGGACTGGACTGTTCCCATGGGGCACAGGGTCAGCGCTGATTTGCATATCGCCATTGTCTAACCCAGGGTGGTGTGGAGTGGAAAAACGATGGATTTGGGCCCAGATCTTTGGACTGGGGTGAATGTGTGACATTGATCCACATTCTGTCCATCATTGTTGTGTTTGCAGGTACCGCTCTAAGTGTACTGGGGATGCTCAGACGTGAGTCCCAGGCACTCCACACCACTGGAATCAAGCTAGCCGGGCTGATGAGAGGTGTTACCTCGAAACCGGGCCGGTCCTCGGATGCTTGTTTCCGGTCTGGGAAGGACATGGCTTTTGTAGTTCGGACTGGACTGTTCCCATGGGGCACAGGGTCAGTGCTGATTTGCATATCGCCATTGTCTAACCCAGGGTGGTGTGGAGTGGAAAAACGATGGATTTGGGCCCAGATCTTTGGACTGGGGTGAATGTGTGACATTGATCCACATTCTGTCCATCATTGTTGTGTTTGCAGGTACCGCTCTAAGTGTACTGGGGATGCTCAGACGTGAGTCCCAGGCACTCCACACCACTGGAATCAAGCTAGCCGGGCTGATGAGAGGTGTTACCTCGAAACCGGGCCGGTCCTCGGATGCTTGTTTCTGTTCTGGGAAGGACATGGCTTTTGTAGTTCGGACTGGACTGTTCCCATGGGGCACAGGGTCAGCGCTGATTTGCATATCGCCATTGTCTAACCCAGGGTGGTGTGGAGTGGAAAAACGATGGATTTGGGCCCAGATCTTTGGACTGGGGTGCATGTGTGACATTGATCCACATTCTGTCCATCATTGTTGTGTTTGCAGGTACCGCTCTAAGTGTACTGGGGATGCTCAGACGTGAGTCCCAGGCACTCCACACCACTGGAATCAAGCTAGCCGGGCTGATGAGAGGTGTTACCTCGAAACCGAGCCGGTCCTCGGATGCTTGTTTCCGTTCTGGGAAGGACATGGCTTTTGTAGTTCGGACTGGACTGTTCCCATGGGGCACAGGGTCAGCGCTGATTTGCATATCGCCATTGTCTAACCCAGGGTGGTGTGGAGTGGAAAAACGATGGATTTGGGCCCAGATCTTTGGACTGGGGTGAATGTGTGACATTGATCCACATTCTGTCCATCATTGTTGTGTTTGCAGGTACTGCTCTAAGTGTAGTGGGGATGCTCAGACGTGAGTCCCAGGCACTCCACACCACTGGAATCAAGCTAGCCGGGCTGATGAGAGGTGTTACCTCGATACCGGGCCGGTCCTCGGATGCTTGTTTCCGTTCTGGGAAGGACATGGCATTTGTAGTTCGGACTGGACTGTTCCCATGGGGCACAGGGTCAGCGCTGATTTGCATATCGCCATTGTCTAACCCAGGGTGGTGTGGAGTGGAAAAACGATGGATTTGGGCCCAGATCTTTGGACTGGGGTGAATGTGTGACATTGATCCACATTCTGTCCATCATTGTTGTGTTTGCTGGTACCGCTCTAAGTGTACTGGGGATGCTCAGACGTGAGTCCCAGGCACTCCACACCACTGGAATCAAGCTAGCCGGGCTGATGAGAGGTGTTACCTCGAAACCGGGCCGGTCCTCGGATGCTTGTTTCCGTTCTGGGAAGGACATGGCTTTTGTAGTTCGGACTGGACTGTTCCCATGGGGCACAGGGTCAGCGCTGATTTGCATATCGCCATTGTCTAACCCAGGGTGGTGTGGAGTGGAAAAACGATGGATTTGGGCCCAGATCTTTGGACTGGGGTGAATGTGTGACATTGATCCACATTCTGTCCATCATTGTTGTGTTTGCAGGTACCGCTCTAAGTGTACTGGGGATGCTCAGACGTGAGTCCCAGGCACTCCACACCACTGGAATCAAGCTAGCCGGGCTGATGAGAGGTGTTACCTCGAAACCGGGCCGGTCCTCGGATGCTTGTTTCCGTTCTGGGAAGGACATGGCTTTTGTAGTTCGGACTGGACTGTTCCCATGGGGCACAGGGTCAGCGCTGATTTGCATATCGCCATTGTCTAACCCAGGGTGGTGTGGAGTGGAAAAACGATGGATTTGGGCCCAGATCTTTGGACTGGGGTGAATGTGTGACATTGATCCACATTCTGTCCATCATTGTTGTGTTTGCAGGTACCGCTCTAAGTGTACTGGGGATGCTCAGACGTGAGTCCCAGGCACTCCACACCACTGGAATCAAGCTAGCCGGGCTGATGAGAGGTGTTACCTCGAAACCGGGCCGGTCCTCGGATGCTTGTTTCCGTTCTGGGAAGGACATGGCTTTTGTAGTTTGGACTGGACTGTTCCCATGGGGCACAGGGTCAGCGCTGATTTGCATATCGCCATTGTCTAACCCAGGGTGGTGTGGAGTGGAAAAACGATGGATTTGGGCCCAGATCTTTGGACTGGGGTGAATGTGTGACATTGATCCACATTCTGTCCATCATTGTTGTGTTTGCAGGTACCGCTCTAAGTGTACTGGGGATGCTCAGACGTGAGTCCCAGGCACTCCACACCACTGGAATCAAGCTAGCTGGGCTGATGAGAGGTGTTACCTCGAAACCGGGCCGGTCCTCGGATGCTTGTTTCCGTTCTGGGAAGGACATGGCTTTTGTAGTTCGGACTGGACTGTTCCCATGGGGCACAGGGTCAGCGCTGATTTGCATGTCGCCATTGTCTAACCCAGGGTGGTGTGGAGTGGAAAAACGATGGATTTGGGCCCAGATCTTTGGACTGGGGTGAATGTGTGACATTGATCCACATTCTGTCCATCATTGTTGTGTTTGCAGGTACCGCTCTAAGTGTACTGGGGATGCTCAGACGTGAGTCCCAGGCACTCCACACCACTGAAATCAAGCTAGCCGGGCTGATGAGAGGTGTTACCTCGAAACCGGGCCGGTCCTCGGATGCTTGTTTCCGTTCTGGGAAGGACATGGCTTTTGTAGTTCGGACTGGACTGTTCCCATGGGGCACAGGGTCAGCGCTGATTTGCATATCGCCATTGTCTAACCCAGGGTGGTGTGGAGTGGAAAAACGATGGATTTGGGCCCAGATCTTTGGACTGGGGTGAATGTGTGACATTGATCCACATTCTGTCCATCATTGTTGTGTTTGCAGGTACCGCTCTAAGTGTACTGGGGATGCTCAGACGTGAGTCCCAGGCACTCCACACCACTGGAATCAAGCTAGCCGGGCTGATGAGAGGTGTTACCTCGAAACCGGGCCGGTCCTCGGATGCTTGTTTCCGTTCTGGGAAGGACATGGCTTTTGTAGTTCGGACTGGACTGTTCCCATGGGGCACAGGGTCAGCGCCGATTTGCATATCGCCATTGTCTAACCCAGGGTGGTGTGGAGTGGAAAAACGATGGATTTGGGCCCAGATCTTTGGACTGGGGTGAATGTGTGACATTGATCCATATTCTGTCCATCATTGTTGTGTTTGCAGGTACCGCTCTAAGTGTACTGGGGATGCTCAGACGTGAGTCCCAGGCACTCCACACCACTGGAATCAAGCTAGCCGGGCTGATGAGAGGTGTTACCTCGAAACCGGGCCGGTCCTCGGATGCTTGTTTCCGTTCTGGGAAGGACATGGCTTTTGTAGTTCGGACTGGACTGTTCCCATGGGGCACAGGGTCAGCGCTGATTTGCATATCGCCATTGTCTAACCCAGGGTGGTGTGAAGTGGAAAAACGATGGATTTGGGCCCAGATCTTTGGACTGGGGTGAATGTGTGACATTGATCCACATTCTGTCCATCATTGTTGTGTTTGCATGATAATAGCGCATCACACTTTTTATTGTGGTTAGCAGATTTTGAAGAAAATATAGCCCTGCAGGAATTTGTTTGAAACAACAGGTTTTTGCTGGAGAAGTCAGTTTAAATTTGACAGGCTATATAATTAATAATTTTAGATCTCTTGCTACAACCATAAACGTAAAAGGAATGGACACAAGCGATAATACGTATGCTGGAAATTCCTAGAGGTGTTAGCAGACCTGCACAACAGTGAAGGTTCATGAGTGAATAATATACACAGATGTAAAGATTCAGAGTATCCATATTATCTTCCTTTTAAGTAAATTATACATATTTCCCCAGCTGCTTGGGTTTGGGAGAGAAAACTAAATTGTGTAACATCTTCCCCTGCCAGTTCTCTAAAAATTTGTTTAATACTCACTACTAGATACAGGACGCCCTCCAGTCATTGGAAGAGAGAGGTCAGACGCTATGCACAGCCTGGCTGCTTGTCATGAAACGCCTATGACCACGACCAAGGTGGAGCCGCAGAGCAAAGATATGCTGGACGAGGCACTATCACCGACAAAAATAATTAAAGAGAGAAGGGCTGTCCAGAAGCCCCCAGCCTGTTGGTCTACTTGTGCCTTAAGTCTCAGCCCATTGGGCCTAATTGGTGGGCTCACTTGTGTGGAGTATCTGCCCCCCTTGGTCCATCTCCAGTCTGACCCCACTCCACCCTCTCTTCCTTTGACTCCCCCAACCCCTTTTTTCACATGGGGTTTTAATCCACTTGATGAAGGAACAGTGCACGAAGATAGAATAGGGTTAGTAGGGACGGACTTCACGGATCAATAATAAGGTGCAGGTACCCTGTCTAAGGTACCAGCAACAGATTAGTTAGTGAACAGGGCAAAGGGACTGTGATCCCAGAGAAAGAACGACCTCGCCCTGCAACGTGGAATCTGGATCCGAGCTGGACGCATAGCTCCACCGCCGGTGCTGCAGTTTTAACTAAGGCAAATATAATCCCGCATGCGTTTGTCAAGTCGACAATTCTTTCATGCCTCCTTTTCGTGCGTTCACATCTCTTTTTGTACACACACACCAACACGCGAGAAAGTATGGGCTTACCTGCCCGTCGGTACACTCAGCAGCCGTCTGGGCTGTTTGGGGAGGTGCCTGGGCTCGGTACGTCAGCGTTATTAGTACATCTCTCGTCGCAGCGCAATGATGACAGTCACGCGCGACATGCGGGATTATATTTGCCTTAGTTAAAACTGCAGCTACTATGTGCTGCATTTGGAACACATGAATGGGCTAAGTATGTATTCTCATAGGCTACAACATGTGCTATAATAACAAACTGCTGGCATAAGGCTCCTATTGTTGTATCAAAACCATAAGTTAAGAGTGCTCCTGATCTGAACCATAATACGGAGATTAGAAGCATATTGGGCATTTTTCAGTCTCTTTAAGATACGAACAGACTTTTATTAACATACGAATAGGCTGTGATTTCAAGATAATTTGGACTCATTTTGGAGATCCTACTGAGACAATATAAAGAAGGTAGACTTATTATGGATAATTATATATTGGGAAGCTCTGTATTTACTGGCATTCGCGTTGCTCTTATTTTTGACTTGCATACATCACTTTCTCTATACCCTAGAGCGGTGCACTGACTTCCTGAGCTGTGGCCAGGTGAGGAGTGGCACGTTCCTCTTACCCTATAGGTGAGTGAGGGGACCTGAGTTACCTAGCGACTAGTTATTGGTTGTTTAGGTTTCCCATATAAGTAGTGGACAACATGAGATGACTTACACTAATCTTGGTAATGTCGTTTTTATCTTTGTATGTGTCTTTTATTTATGTTGTTGTGTCTTGACGACGTCTTCTCCTGGGACATCCCCCGCACAATTAAGAGGACTACCAGGTTTGAACAGGTGATATCTGTATCAGAAATCCTTTCTATATCGCACTTTTGAGCAGTAGCAAATATTATAGGTCCTGAAGAAGCGGGAGATACTTTGTGATCTTTAAATTACCGCAGACACATGTCGACCACCACCCTGGGTCAGTGACTATTAGGGTTAATCACTGGCTATTCTGCACTGAATTGTTTTTTAACTTTGGAAATGAACGGCACCAGAATAAAGTTTTATTGCGTTCATTATTCAATTTTATCTTAGAGCACATCCTTTTCTCTTTTGGTTTTCACAATTTATTCCTGCACTGCTCCTCAGTTACCATATAGCACTTCCTTTTGCGCCTTATTTCAAAACACTAAGCCTTTACTGATGAAGTGGCAACAACCTGGACTCTCCACTGTAGGAAGTGGTTCAAAGGATGAAAGGGCGGCAAAGTACGAGTAACTGATGGATTTCTTTTCCACATAGTGCGATGTCTGGTTGTGTGCTTTCTTAACTACCTTTAGCACACTCTGACTCATCTAGACACATTTCATTCATTTTTTGACACATTTTTCGACCCACAGTTATTTTGTGTTGTACCCACAGCAAAATGGCCAAGTGCAATAAAGTGATTGGATGGGACAAGGGAGAGGCCTCGGCAAGCACCAGTAACACCAGTTGGGAATTGGATAATGAAGAGTATGGTCCAGAGACAGACACACAGAGAAATGGCACAACAAGAGACAATGAAGACAGAAGCGACAACACACAAGGACAGAGAAGCCTAGAAACTACACGACAACGTAGACAACAAGAAGACAAAAGTATCAGTGAATCAGACATCAGGCGTCAAGCCTCCATAGCCCCCAACGGTAACCGCAAGGGAGTCCAAAGGAAACCAGGACACATACGAGGGAGACACACATGACACAAGCACCCACTACACGCACCTGCACAGGCAGGGCAGTAGTGTTACCAAAATGATACAGAGAATACGATATGTAAGCTTGTAGAATGTTGTGCGTGTCTCCTTTCCTTGTCTTTCTCTTTCCCTTTCCCCCACCCTCCTTCCTTATCAGCAGTCGAGTAAACCTTTTATAGCTCCGGTGTCAGGGACCCTTCCCACGGCACCTCTGGTTGTTACAGTTCTTGTTATGGTTATTAACCCCTTGGGCCTGGCCGCGATTCTGCGCCTGTGCGGCCGTTTTGAAGAGTGGGCGGATTCATGACGCCCCCCAGACGTCATCAGCACACGCCCACCGTGATGCATGACGGCCTGGGGCCGTCATCAGCATGGAAGGGGTTAAAGGAGGGAGATATGTGATGTAGCGCTCTAGTGGTTTGCCCCACGTGACGCGCCAATGCATGCTGGGACGGGTGGTTGCCATCTTATGCCCGGGACGGCCTCCGTGCGGGAGTTACCCTGGCGCTCTCCATGAATGAATAAAGCACCAGTATACTTCAACCAGAGTGCGGTCTATTCTTTGGGCGCAAAACCGCCTCTACATGTGCATTTGTGACATTTCAATAAATGCGTGACACTTTATCTCAGATATGTGCATGTAATGTAGTAGATTTCACCCAAAAAAGAAGGAATTGTTGCCTTGCAATGTGTAGATTGGACACGACCCCTGCTATAAATAATGTCACAGACAGAGCACTGCTACATGTCTCACACAGGGTTACGACCACACACACCCCTATAAAACAGCTGTACACAACAAACATTCATGCTCACCATACGTTTTCAATACAGTAGAGACACGTTTATTGCTGTTCTCAACAGTTATTACTATCACTCCCATCACTGGATGCCCTTTGGTAAAATTACAAAAGCCAAATGTAAAAGAATTAACTGGAACTTGTAAGTGACCCCTGGAAACTACGATTAAGGGGCTGGAGAATGGGGCCTTGTGAAGGCTGTTAAGTTGACTGCACTACACATCTATGACTATTTTCCATTTGTTCCTTCATAGCAGTCAGTGGGATGCCATGAACAGTACCTGATCTCGTAATGTTGGGGAAGGGTTTTTATGTTGCTTGTTTTTTTTATCCAGATTTCTATTAGAAAACAAACGTAGTGGCAAAGGGCAACCTTTTATCTTTTGACAGCAGAAGCATCTAAAGACTCAGTGCATTACAACTGTGGGGAAAACACAGCTTAATTAAAAATGTGATTTGTATATTTTCACGCCATAACAGACACAAGTTTACGGGGAGGAAAGCATGTCTTACTTTAACTGACACTCAGGCCATTGCTCCTGCGGCCATGGTCTGCTTAGAGGCGACAGTTCTCGCAAACCCCCAGTGGCTGTTGTTTGATGCAGGTTTCTCTGCACAGTGAAATAAGACTTCAGATGGGAGCACGCTAAATTCTTATGCTGGGTAGGCGAGCCGCACTAACTGCCCAGTCGCAACCCTTAAAACGTAGCAGGATTAGCTGAGCTAGCAAGAGCTAGTGCAACAGTGAGTGTGAAATCGGGCCCTCAAAGTGCGCAGCACTAAATAAATGGCACGAGCACAGTGTAATCATCAAATACTAGAGACCACGCCTGGCATACAATCTCTGCTTATATGCAGCACTGTACGTGGGACACCAGGCTGAACTAATCCTTGCATGCCTATGGGATAGACATGGAAAACATGTTCACGTTACCCATGTGTTTACTCTTCCCACCCGCCACCCTAAACTTAGCGGTCGAGTCCACTTGACCCACATCACGACACTGAGAGCCAGCACAGAGCATTTTCAGGACAAAAGACAGCTGGAACTCTGTTTAGATAGTGAAGATAATGCATGCTTTGCAGCCATGCCAAGAGGCAAACATTGTGTGAAAATTTCACACCTTGAGGTGAAGCGCAGAAAAAGATTATAACGGTAACACATTAGTCGAAAACTAGATGCATGTCACTTGGCAGGGCTGGTCATATGCGTCAGCCTTAGTAAAGGCTTCGCCACAAAGGAAACGTTTGGAATCCATTGTCAACAGTGTAGTGTCCTCACCAGCCCAGGTACATGCAAAGGATCATGCCATACATGGAGCTTGGCATTGCACGTCTTTATTCATCAGTGTGTAACCATTAACTACTGAACATTCTACATCAAGAATTCTATCACCCACTGTCATATGTTCTATACAGGGCCCATTGTAGTTTTTCCTACCTTAGCCTAACTGTGCACAACAAATGCAGAGTTAGCTTTGCACACGTTACTTACTATATAAACATGTTTGCTTCTGTGCCACATTATAGTTTCAAACAAAACCTGCAGTTTTCTTTTCTGTTCTTTCCTGGTATTAAGTCGACAAGGTCAAACAACAATGCACTTGCACCTAGACACAACACAGAAATGAAGCTGTTGTTTATGAACATGTAAACCTTGTGAGATATATGTGCTCAGCAATGTAACAAACAGAGACAGATTTTATGGCACGACACGGAGGCCATATTATGCAAATCTCCTTTATTACCACAGCTCAGTAGCAACAATAGAATGTAGAACACAGGGCCGGACTGGGAACTGAAAGCAGCCCTGGCAAATTTTGCCAGACCAGCCCCCGTCCGGCGCGTAGCGAGCGAGCGCAGCGAGCGAGCCAGACCGCTACTAGGGGGGCTTGGGGGGGGGTTCTCCCCCCAAGAAAATTTTGGAAAACGACAGACCAAAATGGTGAATTTTACAGCACATTTTTCATTACGTATTCAATTGTATCAACTTTCAAAGCACAGTAAATAATAGATGATGACCTTAAGGAGCACCAGGTTACCCACCCAGTCATATGTACCCATAGACATTGTTTCAGAGAGCACCAAAAATAGACACACTTTGTGAATCAGAGAGAACAAAGTAAAAGTGAGACTAGCCCCCACATGGTGTGTAGCAAGAAAGCGCAGTGATCAACCACTTCTAGGGGGAGTTTGGGGTGTTAACCTTGCCAATTCGGTGTGAGCCAAGTTTACCATGTTTAAAAGGAAAGTGCAAGCACTTTAGCACTGGTTAGTGGTGGTAAAGTTCACTGAGCCCTAAGAGCAAACAAAAATTGCCTTTTTTGATGTAATAAAGCAGATTAAACTGGATTTTAATTTGGAGTAATCTGAGGCCGACAAGGATTTATCTAACAAAGTCTCAGTAGTCAGTATGAATATGTATCTAAAAAACATTTTACATGTGCTAATGGTGCTGGGACTTTTTCTGAGATAGCTTCCTTCTATATCTCGTTGGGTACCTGATGAAAAGGACGCAGTTTAGAATGCAGGCATTTATCATCAGTTAGTGTCCTTTCCAAGTTCAATCATGGGATTAATTACTTACATTATATTTTAGTCCATGACGAAAATATGACAGAGTGTCTTAATTTATGGGTTTTTTTTTACCAGAAAGTGGCAGCCCGAGTCCAACATATATTTGGTGCACAGAAGAACTACTCAGGCGCCCTTATAAAGCAGATATTTCTAGATCTGTGTGTTAAATCTAATAAAAATTACTCATGCCATCCTTGTTAAATCATTATACATCGTTAATACAGTTGTAGAAACAAAGCACCCAACAGACCTTGAGCATATAATCAGTTCTACCCTCTTACTTGAACCATACTGAAGCCTGACCTACTCCCCTTTGTAATAATAGATGTAGTGTTTTTGATGGTTAATGTAAAACTTCCTTCTCCATACAACTTTAAATTGACAGCTGGAAAGAATATGTACAAAATGGGCAACATTCTCAATTTGAATATTAAGTCTATTAAACCATGTGCCATGTTTTAAAAATCATATCCATGTGCCATTGTACACCAGAACCACCCATCATTCTTAAGTCACAGTGTCTTATCACTGCAGCACAATTTGTTCCTCGTCTGGCCCCCAATTGTTTTTCTTCTATGCTCTGTGTGCTACAATGCCTTAGTACCCAAAGGCTGTGCGAGAAAGGCTCTAACAATGTTCACTTGCAATTCCACGCCTTCCTGCCTTTATTTAAACAGAGAGCCTTAACTGTTGATTATAATACATCTCCTTTCACATCTTCAATTGCATTTTTTTCAGATGAGCCAATCAAGTAACTTTATGAAATTCGCATGCAGAATATATGCTTAAGCTTCAAGTCACTTAATTAAGATGTATGCCAATTAACTTGGAAAGCACAGTATTATTAAATCTTAAATGCAGTGCTGGTAATTAAAAACTATTCAGAACTCAAGTTCATTTGCTGCATGGCAGTCACTGGGAGATTTGCTGTTATGAGCTTGGTATTTAAGCACAAAACACAATGATTTGAATGGTGTCATTGATTATTATATAGCAAATGCTGATCTCCACCATACGTTTTCAGTTGAATTAATATAAGTACCTTATCTCAGAGACTCTGGCTGATAAGAATGAAACTCAGTTAGGGGTGGCCATTGGCCAGGAGTAGCAGCTCCCACCCCTGGCTTGCCCTTGGGTACTCATGGTGTGGCACTACCTTTTTTGGTTTCTAACCCTGCACCAGAGGTAATGAAGAAGGCAGGAGCAGAAATAGAAACTAAGGAATGTTTTAAAGGGCCTATTAGTGTGTGAAGTGCCCCATACCGGAAGACTTTAAAAACGTTTCACTATAAAAGAGAGAGGAGGAGAAGGGGGATAAACAAGAAGAGGTATGGCTAGCAAGTAGCCTGAGAGCCACACCTCTCTCTACCCTAAAAACTCTAGCAAAAGCTTCAGAGGCTACCACTAATTTCCTAGGGAGGTTGCTTGCAACCTGCTTTATGGACGTCAGCAATGCAGAGCCTCCACACACAAGCTGGAAGGCTGCTCTGTGCAAGGGTTTCCAGCTCACCTTGTCCAGCACTATGAGAATAGCTCTTTCCCGGGTGACCATGTGAAGGGAGCCAATAAACACACACTCACACCGTGTGAGGTAGCAGTTCTAGCTTCCACATCTTGCCCTTGCTTCCCCTGGGCCCTTAGGTGCAAGTAGGACTAGGAGGCTGTTGAAGGGCTTGGGCTGGGATCAGAGATCAACTCTGTGATGTCATCAGAGGATTGGTGATGTAATTTGCCTAACACTGCGCCTTCTGTAGAGAACTCTGTGCAGCTAAATTGTTCCAGATTGTAATCGATGCAAGGCAGACCCAGCCTTTTCAGCTTTCTGAGGCCAAACAACACTAATACTATTCAGCTGGATAATCTGTTCCTTAGACATTGAAAACAAAACATCATAGAACACACAAGAATTGGGTATTATGAAACAGTCTCTTTCGAAAACTTCTGTCAGACTGCACACTGGGAACTGCAGCTACTGTACCATCACTGTGGCCCGATTGCATCTTTTAGAAGTGAACCATCCGCTGAACACCAAAGTGTGCAGGTTTTAGCAGCGCAAACTCCTTTCATGTAAAATGCGGACTGAAATCCGGACAATTAAAAAAAATATAGAGGTCACGAACCAACTGAGCCAGTGTCAAGGGAACTCACTGAGGGCTCCCAGAAATGTACATGTTAGCCTAAGTGGCAAGTGCCAGTGGCAACAACACCAGTGACAAACAAAACAAAAGGACTCAGTTGTGTTAAACAAAAAAAAACACACTAGAAAGCCCTGTTGTTTGCCTAAAATATATTTTTCAGCACAAGCCTTGTGCTGAAAAATATATTTTAAGCAGATTTGCTGACTCCAACCTTCGCCCCAGTTACTGCCCCCAAGAGTCAAGCAGCACAGCGCCACCAAAGGGAGCAGCACACATATCCTGCCTGCTGGCTCTGAATATTTCAGCTGGCCTGACCCTGCTCGGAGTTGGACACACACACAAACTCCACCTGACAAAAAAGAAAACCCATTTATACAGGATCTGACCTGAGATCATGTTTGAGGTCAGTGCTGCACTGCTGGGGCGGCGGCCCATGGGCCATGAGAGAAGGAACCAAAGGGCTGCCAGTGCCATTGCTCAGCATCCTGTGATTCTGGGCAAATCACATAATCTCCCCGTGCCTAACAAAATGAATGTGTATGTCTGCAACACAACTGGTGCTCATGTAAAGCAGTCTGATACCTTCAAGTTGAGTTTGTGCTATATACAACTCCAAAAAAAGGGCGACACAAAACCTTGATAAGTGTGGTATCTGCAGCTGTAATAATATACTGAGTGTGAACTTAGAAGTGTATCAGGCATCTGTCTCTATGCCATTGTGAATAACACATCTTACAACAGTAAAATGTCAATAGAGCGGTGGCAGAGGGAGAACATTCAAACAACTGTCACATGAACATCCTGCTCGCACTACACTGAGTTAACAAAGGAAGAAGGTAAGCCTGACTGCCACAAAGGGCAAAAGGTTGAAGGGAGGTGGGTCTATCCATGAGACAGTATGCAAAACAATTAATTAAACGATACATTTTACAGTATCATTTGAAGATTCTAGCTCTGATAGACACTAATAAAATCATCCACTACTTCATGGACGGCTAACACAAACATTCAGAATATAAATAAACCAACTGGTGCAATTTACAGTACACCTTCACAGATACATTGATTTACAAAGTGTTTTGCAGCAAGCTCAAACTATTTTATTGTTTAATTTAATCTAGTTTGATATGTCCCCTTCTCATCAGCTTGGGGATCAAGCCTGACAGGTGGGAGCCTCTGAAACGCTAGCATGTTTGGGATCATATTATTAATGCAAAGGTGACTATGCTCTCTTTCGGCACAGGTGCACTGATGGGCCTTGTGTCCTGACACAATTTAAAACTCGTGCTTTTTCTTTCAGTGTAGGATGATGTATAATATATTCATTAGGAAACACTGCATCAAACGGGGATGGCATCTCCTGGGCCATTAACATTTGCCTTCTATGCATTCATTTCAATTTCACCTGTCACTTTTATTTTCTCAATGGTACACTCACACGAGACTTCCTGCTTTGGATAAATATAGCTCCCATGTAATAAAGTAGTGGACTCTGCACTTTTGGAAAACGTCATAGGCTTCTCTACAGATCTGGCTACAAATTCTGTATATTTTTATCCATTTAAGGTGAACAACAAAGTTTATTGTAAAACATCACTATGCCCATTTTTTATAGTGGAGAACCCACCCAAACTTTCCGGAAAATGTTGCCCAAGCTAACTCTGCGGCCCCTGGCCTGGTGCAATTGATTTAAACATATTTGCCAGGGTTGATTTTAGTTCCCAGACAAACGGTGATCACGGTGCGATATTTATCAACGCTACAGTCTTTTATGAGCACACTAGCATGACGTTTCCCAATATATTTATGACAAAATATTTAAAATGGAGAAAGAGGCAACTCGCTGAAATAATAATCATGCAGAACTAGCTGCACTGAACTGATTGAGCTCACAGATTTCAGCTTTATACTGAAATGAGTGAAGTCACACTCAGGGGGCCAGGGTGCTAGAAGTACGCTGTGCTGCCTGCGCCGAACCGGGTCGGGGGTTAAACAAAAAGGTATAGGCCAAGGCCCTGGGCCTGGGCCGGGAATTAGTATTTTTTTCTTACCCAGTTAAATTACTCTTTTTAAAAAATTTACTTGATTTTAAAAGAGATAACTTCCTATCCCTGTCTTTTCTTACTTACAGGCTGTGCCTGTTAACCCCAGGGCCGTTTCCTCAAATCATCTTCATCACTGTAATAACAAATGTATTTGACAGTGTCATACCTTATGAGAAAGTCGAAGTACATGCAGCGGCCTCGTTTGCTATTTCATCTCCGTGCCTCTGCTGCTCCTGCTTGTCAGCTTCACGGGAAGCCAAAAAGATATCACACAGCACAGAATGATGGTACCGTTATGCAGGGCTTTCACTTGTAGCTCCGATGCACAGGCCGACTTTGCACAGGTACAAGAAGAGTATTAGAAGCCTCGTCTGAGTAATCGGGACAGCGCTGCGTGGGGGGACGGGCGGTGGGTGCTTTACCTTTTGTTTAATCCTGGCCCGCCCCGGTCCACATTGCAATGAGGAATCTGATTGCGGCGGGCGGCAGCAGGGACAGGCAGAGCCCAGGGCTAGAAATGATTAAATTATGGGGTGCTGCCTGCTGCCTAACCTCAACTCGTTTTAGACAGACTCTGGTTGAGGTCTGGATTGCTCCTCTCAACCTGCCCTGGGCTCATGGGTCACGCGCACGTTTTATTGCGCGAGCCACGGCAGCAGAGACGTCTGCGCGCTGCGCACGCCCCTATTAAACGTTGCACAGTTGGTTCTCCAACGCATTATTTTTATGGATCATTGAAGTACCGAATCCACTCCGCAGAGATTGGTGATAGATGTGCTTTTTTTATGCCCTTACGGAGCGCGGAACCAGGAGACACGAGGGGTAATGAGTGATTACTGTGAGTGAACTTTCGCCAGACCAAAAATCGGCCCCCAGCAACAAAACCGGCCCCTGGCCAAAAAACCGGCCCCCAACCCCTGGCAGCCGACCGGGGGATTGCCCGGTGCCCGGCCTTGCCAGTCCGGGCCTGGTAGAACATCAATGAACATTCTGAGTAAGAATAAAGTCCCATAGAAACCATCTCTCAGCCTTCTTTGTTGCTGCTGCTCAGAAAGATAAGTAACTCTTCTATACTCTCAGACTTAGTGATATCTAATCTTATACTATATGTCTAGTGACTGATATATTTACCTTATATGGGAAACTACTAACGTGGGAACGCCTCCCTAGATAATACCAATAGTTTATATATAGTCTATATATAATTTCACTGTATTTCGCCATTTTAGCTGTGCCCTATATCACTGCATTTCTAGCGCTTTCCCCTTCCCAGCCGATCGGCTGTTACACCCCTCGCAAATGCCCCCTCCGGTCCTATTTCGGACCGGCCTGCCCTCCTTGTTTACTTTTCAATACTCACACACACAACGCGATTGAGCCCCTCCGCTCTACGCGACCACACGCGCTCACCGCGCACCAACCTCCAAACGGCGCTCACCTCCGCGCTCACGGGCCGACTCCTTCTCCCCTTGGAGACGCTTCCCCGCTCAAGGAGCAGCCTACGGCAACGAGATTGCCACCCGCCCGGCATTTTTCCGATATTTCCGGCCCCCTCACCAGCGTCACTCGAGAGGGGCCGGATTAAAGAAACGGACCTTGGCAACGGCCGACGCGAACGCGAGGCGTGCGTGTCGGCCATCTTAAGACTTTGGGTAACACCTATGCCTTGACATTATCCACCCATTTTAAAGGGTTGGTCTGACTGTCTACGTCGACCAGATGACAGTTATCCACACAGACAACGTTTTTCTTCGTGATCCAGCAGCGTTTTTTTTCGAGCTCAGGGCCCATTAACCTAATACTCTAATATTTACTCCCCTTCTCAGATTCTGACTCCGATTAAAATTAAAATGTCGGAACCCATTCCCAACATCGAGGGTCACCTAGAGAAACTGGTTAATAAGGCCTTTGAGAAGGTCCTTAATTCAATTGATGACAATATCAATAAAAGGCTTGAGGCCTTACATTCCCCCCTCCCCTCTACCAGTGGTACCCAAACAGCAGCAACTAAGGCTTCCAAAAAAAGGGCAATAGGAGGTAAGGATCGCAAGGATTCAAAAAAAGCCAGGGCCACCTCCGCCCCCTCACACCCTCGGGGTGGTGACAAAAATGGTGCCTCGGGCACCCCATGTGGGCAAAATGAAGGCCCAGAGCCCCCTACTAATATGGATACCGAGGATAGCTCGGACCCAGAAATAGACCTATCCTACTCATCGGAATTCAACACCGATGAAGACGAATACCAAAAAAGAGGAACGGGGAGCTCAGAGGGGACACCTAAGGTCCCAGACAAAAATACGACCCTACTAGACCCCTTTGGTGACCCTATGTTCGACCCACTCCTGATAAAACACCCTCTATCCCCCGAGTGGGCTCCCTCCCAACATGTTGCTGACTACCTGTCATTTTGGCTACGGAGGGAAATCCCATAAGAAGTCAGGGCAAGACTCCGATCGGAGTGCCCCAGACCCTCTCTACCCAATAAAATAACAACAACCCCTGAACTTGACCCCAAAGTAGTGGCCTTTATCACTAAATCTTCCCGAGACCCTAGAAAAGGGTTAGACAAAGGCCTTAGGTCATGCCAGGACCGCCTACTAGACTCAATTGGCCCTATAACCAAAATTTTCGACATGGCCGAAACAGCCTACCTGGAGGACCGTCAGGTCGATCCTAAGGAACTAAGGGAGTGGGTCCAAAGGGCTATATGCCTAATTGGAAATGCCAATACCGCCCTATCTATAGAAAGAAGGAAAGGAGTCCTATTCAAAATCGATCCTAAACTAATAGAACTTGCAAAAAACGATGGGGGTCAAACTACCCAAGGCTTCCTCTTCGGTGAAGATTTCATTAAAGACATGGCTAGGTACGTAGGAGCATTTAGCTCCATCCAAAAGTCACAAAAAGATATAAAGCGGGTATTCCAGGATCGTGTTTTTACTCGGGCCGGGAGAATGCGGGGTCGTTTTCCCGGCCGAGGAAACTCGAACTCAAGACCCTTCATGTCTCGTGGCGGTGGCAGATTTAACTCCAACAACTCCAACAACTTTGGACAATTTTATCCCCAACGACAAAGATCCCGTGGAAGAAACTTCAGAGGCGAGAGGAGACAACGTTCCTTCTCCGCAGGTAAGAACCTTACCAGACCGTTTACATACCCCTCCAAAGGTGGGAGGAAGGTTACGCCAATTTGCTGGAAACTGGCATTTGGTGACAAAAGACCCGTGGGTACTCAATACAGTAAAGGGCTACAAGATAGATTTTATAGACACCCCCTTTCAGACAAGGACACCAAGAGAAATAACATTTTCGGACAAGGACAAAACTCTAGTCTCTCAAGAAGTTCAAGAACTCTTAAAAAAAGGCGCAATAGTCGAGAGTTCTTCCTTGGGTTTCCTCAGCAACATATTCCTGGTAGAAAAGAAAAACAAAGAACAGAGACCAGTAATAAATCTGAAAGAACTAAACCAATGGGTGGTTTACCAACACTTCAAAATGGAGGGAATTCACCTCCTGAGGGACGTGTTAAGAAAAGGAGACTGGCTGACGAGACTCGACCTAAAGGATGCATACCTAACGATACCCATCTGGGAACCCCACCAAAGGTTCCTTCAATCTACATGGGAAGGCCGTCTATACCAATTTTGCAGCCTTCCTTTCGGCCTTTCGGCCTCCCCCTGGTGTTTCACCAAGGTACTACGACCCGTCGCATCTTGGTTGAGACAGAGGGGAGTGAGGATGATTATTTACCTCGACGATATCCTTATTATGGCTCAGTCGAGAAAGACTGCCTCATCCCATACAGACCTCACAATACGTCTCTTACAACATCTGGGTTTTGTCATAAACCTAAAGAAATCTTGCACAATTCCCTCTCAACAAACCCAGTTCCTAGCTTTCATGGTGGATACTGTCAAGACAGAACTCCGTCTTCCCAGCGAGAAAGTGAGGAAAGTCAGAAAAGAAGTGAGGAAAACACTTCTTCTAAGAGTTTTTCCCCTGAGATATTTAGCCAAAATCCTGGGCCTTCTTTCCTCTACAATCCAAGCTATATTCCCAGGTCCCCTTCATTATCGGGCTCCACAGAGACTGAAATCGAGACACTTGAGATCCAATGGATCGTACTCCCAACTGATCACCCTAGACCAAGAGTCAAAAACCGAACTACTCTGGTGGCTCAAGAATTTAGAAGCATGGAATGGCAAAGCCATTTTCGGAGACCTACCAGATCTGATAATAGAATCCGATGCGAGTTTAGAAGGCTGGGGTGCAACATGCGGGAACCTATCAACAGGGGGTCGTTGGACCCAACAAGAAAAAGAATTGCATATCAATTGCTTAGAATTACTAGCAGGATCATTTGCGATTCGCTGCTTCACTCAAGATTCAATGAAATGCTCTATAACCCTACGAATGGACAATGTGTCCGCAGTTCGATATGTCAGCAAACTGGGCGGCCCTCACTCCAAAGACTTGACAGACTTAGCGAAGGGCCTATGGAACTATTGTTTGAGCAAAGGTATTTCAGTTGTGGCGGAACATATTCCCGGACTGAAAAACGAAGTTGCAGATTGGTACTCCAGGAATTTCAGGGACTCCAGCAACTGGAGACTGAACAGAGACGTGTTCCTATCCATCCAGTCAAGATGGGGACCATTCAAAACGGATCTATTTGCAGACCGTATAAACACACACCTGAAACAATTCTTCAGTTGGAGGCCGGACCCCCAAGCCACGAAAGTAGATGCCTTTCTACAAGACTGGACGAACCTAGCGCCTTATGCTTTCCCCCCCTTCTCAATGCTACCTCGACTTCTTCTTCACACTCGACGTTACAGCCAGAGCATGGTCGTGATTGCCCCTCTTTGGAGATCCCAAGCGTGGTTTCCTATCATCCTAGAGATGAGTATAGACTTTCCAATCCTAATTCCTTCCTTCAGGGAAATCCTTCTAGATCCAGAAGGTCATACACACCCCCTTGTGGAACAAGACCTTCTAATTCTGACGGCATGGAAGATTTCAGGAGACAGTGGAACGTCCCTGGACTTTCGCCAATTGCTTTCAGACTCATTTCAGAGTCATGGGCATCTGGCACAAGAAAAGCTTATAGACTGGCATGGAACAAATGGGTTCGCTGGTGCCTTCAACGAAGTTACGATCCCATTTCAACTGATCTAGTCAACATTATCAACTATCTTTCGGATCTCTTTACCTCAGGTCTTTCCTATAGAACTGTTAACGTTTATAGGTCCGCTATTTCTGCCGGTCATTCCTTAATTAACGGAATTTCTATTGGACAAAATCTTCTTACTAAAAAAGTAATGAGAAGCATGAGAGTTATAAAACCTCCTGGTCCTAGATACACTACATTGTGGGATGTCACTCTCGTTCTTAGGACTCTATCGTCTTGGGGAGATAATTCCTCTCTGTCCCTTAAACGCATCTCTTTTAAGATTACTGTCTTATTATATCTTTTAGATCTCCTCATAAAGGAGTCTCTTCTCCTACTTTAGCCAGGTGGGTTAAAAATGTCATGCATGAAAGTGGTATTGATATTTCTGTTTTTGGTGTTCATTCCTTAAGAGGTGCCTCAGCCTCAAAAGCTTTCTGCTTAGGAGGAGGATTACAAGACATCCTTAGAGCTGCAGATTGGTCAAGTGATAGTATGTTTAGAGCATGTTATTTCAAACCAATACCTAATGTGATTGACAATGTACTTAATGCACTTTAAACTTGCATAATATGGCCTCCGTGTCGTGCCATAAAATTTAGATTTTTCACAGCCTGCTGGGCAGAAAATCTGGATTTTATTAAGGACACGGAGGCTAATATTATCCCACCTCTTATTATACCCTCCCATTTAGAATATTTTTACGATGTTTACTTTTTTCTTTCAGAATAACCTGACTTTGGATTTTATCTGTGGAATTTGGATCTTCAAGTTTTTTGGATCCTCAAGTTTATCTCACGTTGATCTTTCTTCGCAGTTTCTGAACAAAGAAGGCTGAGAGATGGTTTCTATGGGACTTTATTCTTACTCAGAATGTTCATTGATGTTCTACATTCTATTGTTGCTACTGAGCTGTGGTAATAAAGGAGATTTGCATAATATTAGCCTCCGTGTCCTTAATAAAATCCAGATTTTCTGCCCAGCAGGCTGTGAAAAATCTAAATTTTCCCTGAGAGAAGATCACAGCTGTATCTGAAATGTAGAACATTATGTTATGTTATGTTACCACAACTTGTAAAGCGTGACAGCTGCCCCAGAAAAGAGGCGTACCGGCGCTGACAGCAGAGCAACATACAAGTTCAAAGGGAGCAAAGAGAGCAGGCCTATAGTGCAGGAAAGAGGTGTGTTTTAATTGCCTTCCTAAATTCCTGGTAGTTGTTGAGGCCACGGATGTGAGCGGGCAGCCAGTTCCAGAGGATAGCCGCTCTGCTACAGATAAAGCGACCCCCAGCACAAGCCCTCCTTACTCAGGGGACCACCGCCAAGTTTTGCCCCAGGGAACGAAGTTGGCGTGGGGGTACATATGGCACTAGCAGGTTGACCAGTAAATCAGGGATGGCATGTTTCAGGGCCTTAAAGGCTAAACAGATAGCCTTTAACTCAATTTGCATGGCCACAGGCAAGCAGTGGAGTTGGCGAATTGCGTCTGTCGTAGAGCACATTCTGCGCAGACCGAGAAGGGTTCTTGCAGACGTGTTTTGTGCCCTCTATAGCCTAAGAATTTCTGCCTTATTAGATCTTAAATACAATGAGCAGGCATAGTCCAATCTCAACATTATCGAGGCCTGAATAATGACCCGCCGTGTAGGTGCATCAAAAAAGCCCAGTAGTGGTCTAAGCCCATGCAATAGCCCAAAGGAGGTCCCTGCCACCTTTTTTGTTTGTATTTGGAAGCTGAGGGACAAGTCTACCCATACCCCCAGATTCTTAGCTACCTGCTTGGGAGGAGGAGTACTACAGAGGCTCTAGGGCCACCAGCGTTCGCTCCACTGACCATGGTCCTTCCTCACCAGCAGCACCTCCGATTTGCTGCTATTCAGCTGGAGGCAGTTGGTGGTCATCCACTCGGCAACTGCTGCAAGGTCGCTCTGGAACTTAAGGGTGTTTTGCTTAGAGTCGTTCAAGAGCGCCACCACCAACTGTGTGTCGTGGGTCTGCCCTCTGCTCTTCGCTACCGCTGCCAGGGGTTGGACGTTGAATAGCAGGGGGCTCAGGGAGGAGCCCTGCGCAAGCCTTTGTTTGACGGAATGAATACCCGAGATAGAAGGGGGTGCTGACACCTCAAACGACCTCTCAAACAAGGAACGAGGTGAGCCACTCCAAGGCCGAGCCTACAATTCCAGCCTCCTCCAGGCGTCGTAACAGAATGGCGTGGGATACCGTGTCAAATGCGACACTGAGATACAATAAAATCAGTGCCGACGTGCGCCCAGCATCCAGTGCTGTCCAAAGATGTTCAGTCACAGCCAGGAGAGCAGACTCCGTGCAGTGGCCTGGATGAAAGCCATTCTGGGAGGTGTGGAGAGTGTTGTTAGTGGTCAGAAAGTCTGTGAGGAGGGAGTTGACATATGCCTCCATGATCTTTGCAACCCACGGTAGCAGAGAGATAGGGCAGTAATTTTCAGGTTTAGCAAGGTCCTGAGTTGGTTTCTTAAGCAGTGGTATCACTGGCCTATTTCCAGGCTCTAGGCATGACCACGACCACCATGGCAAGACACCTGTTTATCACCTGGCCCGAGGGGATATAATCACTGATAGCACTTTCCTGAATTGGTCTGGTTTGAGAGGATCACTTGGGGAGCCTGACTTAATTTTGCCACACAGTGCTTGCAGCTGATCTGCAGGGATTAGCGGGAAGGCATCTAGAATGCTGGTATTGTGAAGAACGTCTATCTGTGTATGCTAAGGTATGTGGTCTGCTGCTAAACCCAGAGATCTTTGCTGTATAATCAGTTTGCTTCTGAAGAAGCGAAGCAGTGTTAGGCTATTCTGTCTTATAATATGACTGGGCTTTTCATAATATATGGGGGCAGATTTATGACGGCCTTGCGACGCCGGTGCGTCACTTTATTTGACGCAACAGCGGCGCAAACAATGCGCCCTATTTACATTGTGATGCATCTAGGAGATGCGTCACGTTGTAAAGCCCTGCGCCATAGGAGGCGTTCCTGCGCAGGGGGGGGGGGGGCGTTCCTGCGCTGGAACGCCTCCTAAAAGTGAATGAGTGAAATCTATAAGATTTCACTCAGTCACTTTCAGGACAATGCTGCGCCAAAACCCTGCGCCTGCTTGAAGCAGGCGTAGGTCTTGACGCAGCATTGTTGAAATGGGGTACCCCCGAGCCTTGCTGGAGCTGCGTCGCGCTTGCGACGCAGCTCCAGCAATGCCCCACCTTTACGGCACAGATGCGTCACGCATCTGTGCCGTTTTTGCCCCATGGTGCGCCGCATTCTAAATGCGGCGCACCATGGGTGGCGGAGCAGCGGCGCAGGATGACTGGCGCATCCCTGGGGATGCGCCAGTCATCATAAATCTGCCCCATGGTTTATTCACAATGCTGATTGTATTTTTGCTAGGCAGTTGTTTTCTGATTGTGGCACACATACAGCATTCTAGACCACAATAGTTTAAATAAACATTTCAAACTTCCTTCGTGTCTCTTTCATATTTTATTGTGGACAAGTACGAGTGTGTGAGCGATAGAGAGTGTCCTGTCACCGCGATCCCTGTGTAGGTCGGGAGTGTTGTGTTCTGGGGTGTCAATTCACTTGTTTCTCTGGTTATGAGTAGGAGGGCAAGTAAGACACTACAGCTAGTCGGACTCTGGGTCATGGTACCTAGGTGGTATGGCGACTCAGTCCCTACTAATGTTCTATGGTCCCAAGCATAGTTCTGTTCCTGAGCAGAATCCCTGCAACACCGCACCCATGCATTTACGTCACTGTTCTACGGAGTCCATCAGGAACCGGAGTCCATCAGGAACCGAAAGGGTCTTGTTACCTCTAACTCACAAGACACTACATCTCTCTCTTTGTTAAATAAAAAGTACAAATAATACAGAAGTACATCACAACTCTTCAATAGGTTTTTTGGTGCTTGAATCAATCACCCAGATCTGATTATGCGAGGCTGTGAAGATACAGGAGAAGTGTCCATGACTGGCACTGGTGACAGAGACACTGGTACAGCCATTGGGCTCTCCAGATTCTCAGGTGGATAAGTCTCACTTCTGACATCTGAAGCTGGTGAATGTCAAGGCAAATGCTTGAAATGTAAAGAATTCTGTGTAATGGACTTTCTAGGATGGTGCCCAGTCACCATGAATCCTTTACTAGTCAAAACCCTCAGTGGGTCAGCACCAAAAGGAGCTTTCAGACTTGCATTTCTGTTTCTGCCTGACGATAACTTGGTATCCTCTTTTGAACACAGTGCTCCAAGCATAGCGGCGTCTGTCCGCATTGGTGTTCATTTTGAATTTGTAAAACGAATCAGTGGTGCGAAGTTTAACAATGTCAGTAGATCTCTTGTTATATGGCCGTTAGGGTCATTCTCGACATTGCTAAGTTAGCATTAGTTCTGCTGCCATGATGCTGCTTTTGTGCACGTTACTACATGACTTTATTTTGTAAGACTCTGTTTGTGCCTATCACATGAGAACGGTCTGCTTTCTGCGTTCTCTGCTGTTGCTGGAGTTTAGTTTGAACACGATGTGCAAAGTCGATAAAGATGCCCCTTGTTATTCTGTTCTGGTCAGTCCCTATTACCTAGGCAAAACATGATACACACAGCTGCACTGCTGGAAAGCTTGTGCTTAGATATTACGGGTTTGCATGTTGTTCACACACACTTGGAGACAGACTTTCCTTCGAGAATAGCTATGCTGTTCCTATGATGTAAACCTTTCATCCAGGCTCTAAGGTATGGGGTCTGCTGACAAAGCCCCGAATTCTTCCTTTATATAATAAACCTCAACTTACTAAGGGGAGGGTGGTTAGGCCTTATAATCCTTTTTCCACTGTCTGTATATGATGACATCCCCTTTTATATTCTATAGTATTCTGGTATTTGCTGCTGGTAGTGGCTCGTATACTGCATTATAGAGCACGATGGTAAAAAAACATTTTGAACTATACAATGACAATCCTTATTGTGGACAAGTATGAGTGAGTGAGCGAAAGGGTATATCTTGCTACCGCGATTCCTGAGAGAGTCGGGAGTGTTGTGTTCTGGGTTGTCTAATCATTTGTAGCTTCGTGATTATGTAGGAGAACGAATGAGACACCATAGCTAGTGGGTTTTGGGAATTTGGGTACTAAGCTGGTAGGAAGGTACAACCCCTATACACCGAGGTCCTTTTTTCAGGCGCATAGTTCTGTGTATATGCAGAATCCCCACAACATGGCACCACCAACGTTTGGTCTGGTTCTTACCTGCGAGAATTTTGTTCTGTTTCCGGAAACAGCTGTGACGGCGTAGCCTCCTATATTTTGATATTTTATATAGGTTTGTCAAGCTTGCATTTTAAAAGATCTTTCTATTTCTTTTAAAGCTTTGTAGCGCTGCCACGCATAGGTTGGTATTTTCTGTTATTCATTATGGCGATTGTTATTTTGCATCCTAACTGCGCACCGTTCAGGGCTTATCTAAGTCAATATGAAGGACCTGATGCAGGTGTGGTGCTAATCTTTGTTGATGAAGTGGATCTAGCATTCTGCTTCGAGGTATTTTATTCTTGAGTCACCTTTCCGGCAGTTGATGGAACAGACAATTTGTATCAGGGGTATACTGCCACCGCAACTCCGTGGGAATATAGACCTTACAGATCTCTTGAGGTTCCGCTAATAGTTTGGCAATGCCAAATATGGTTTATTGGCACCCTTCCACACCCTATAGCACCGGTCCGTTTAGGCCCCTTATCTATAGATGGGGCCACTTGGCCCGTTTTGGCTGGGTACACCACACACCCAACTTATCTCACTGCTACAGTCCTTGAGCTTCACGTATTACATACTTCCTTAATACGTATTCATAGATCTGTTATTCAGTTTATGTCACGTAACTTCCAGGTGGGACCACCTGGAGCGGCTGCTCAACCACCTGCACCTGGTGGTGTGACCGTCCGTCTTCTGATGTTTAATTCCATAATCGGCAAGCATCCCCAGAATATGGATGAGCTTCCTTATTGGCTTGCCAAAAAATTTGGGCAACTCAAAGCTGTTTTTCCAAATACCACACATGTGGAGAAGCACAGGATTTTGCCAATAAGTCTACAAAAAAATCTGGTTCCCGAATTAACTGATTGTAATACTTGTGGGGAAAATGTTTACAGCGGTATTATTCAATGTGTTTCGGCACCCCCTCAATGACCGTTCTCCCTTCCATAATCAAGCGTCTTCAGGAGGAACATGGGGCCGAAGCGGCCCTGAAGTTGGGAGTGAGACTGGTGGGGGTGTCGACATTGTTTGCGTTATGATCCTTGCTAATGTTAACCTCATAGCTGCGTCGAACGTTCAGCACCCAGTGCTGAACGTTCGAATAACGAGCGCTGGCCCGTCGGCCAATGGTCGTGCGCAGCACTGGGGAGGTAGTGCACACGACGACCGTTGGCCGACGGCAGCGCTTAAGGGGTTAAGGGTGATGCTGTATGCTTACAAGTGGCGCAACGCTTGAAGGCTGTGGCAAACGCAGAGAAGCAATGGAAATTGCCAAAGATTATTGCTAAAGCTTATAAATCCATGGGGAGTAATAGTCTGGTAATCAAGCCTTTTCTCAACCACAAAATCAAACTCATACACAAAAGGCCTAGACTGTTAAAGAAGGCCCCCCATTCTCTCCTAAAAGGAACAGGAAAAAAAATACAGGGGCAGCAACAACAGAAGCAGGGTTTGCGCGCTGGTGCTCCGACACCCGAGTCTTCTGAGCGTACTTTTGACTTGCGCGATCACTTGAACATTAAGACTCCTGACAGATTTCAAGTCCCTGATCAGCACGCTCTCCACTTTCTTTACAGGACACATCCAGCTTTCAAGTCGGTGGTGGAGAACGCCAGGATCGTGGCCAAGGTCAGCCCACACAGCAGGGACGAGTTCTACCTCAACAGTTTGACATTAAAGCCAAACATGAGGGTCTGACTCGTTTTGGCCCCCATATCAGAAGAAGAAAGTTGCAGCTTTGAGAGCGAAATATGCATGAGATGGTGAGAACATGTCCTCTAGACTGGACATGGGCGGTGACTCTGCTAGACAGCACAGTGGAAGTTACCATAGTGTGGGAGGCACTGTGTCCCTGTCTGGAGGCGAGAGCAACTGATATGTTCATTACAGTAGAGACGACAGATACACAAGTTGCCCCCCTGGATAGACTCTATGAAATAGTCTTCTAAATTAAAGGTGATATACAGCGTACAATCATGGCGGTTTTCTGGGAAAATCTAACCTCTTCATATGACATTTTGTTAGCAGAGGCAGATTGGCCACCTCCATTTGTGTTAGCTGCTCCCAAAGTGGAAGACATGATACTTCCAAATTTTTCGCGTTATGTCCCTGAGAAACATGCAAAGACTTTTGCAGCCGAGTGGGCTTTGGCACTTGATCCAGCGGTGTACCATAATCCGGTGGGCTGGGATAGAGAGTCCCCAGCACATGAGATCCCGTTATGGTCAATGCCACCGCCACAGCCGCAAAATCCATTTCAACGCGAAGCGAAGGCTCCCGTTTGTGATATTCTGACTCAGTTGGAGTATTAGGGCGTTACTGAATCCTGCGTATCAGCGATGAATAATCCTCTTTTTCCTGTATCAGAACCTGACGGATCGCATTGTCTTAGATTATCGAAACTTATATATTAGTCATTGTTGTACATTTGCGGTACAAAATACGCACAGCTCTGCGTTAGTGAACACACTAATCTGTCAAAAATATAAATCCACAGTGGATATATATTCAATGGTTTCTATAGTCACAACTTGACTCCTGAGAGCAGTGATTGGACAGCCTTCTCCGCCATCGGAAATCAGAAAAAATTTACACGTTCGCCTACAGAGTGTTAGAATAGCCCCTGGGCTTTTGCTGCATGTATTGTGTCTTTGCTACATAGCATAGACCGTTAGCGTTCTCGTACGTTGATGACATTTACTTGACGAATGATGAACTGATGCAACATCTTGTCCGAGTGGGCTGCATTATTTTGTCATTTGCCAACTATGGATACGATTTCAATTGCACAAAATCACACATCGCACATTTTCCAGTGCTCTTTTTGGACTACGAGCTCAACAATGAAGGTAGAAATATGCACAATTATGACCTGCTTCCACGCTGAAAAAGCTTAATTGTTTGCTGGGATTTTTGAATTTTGGGAGAACATACATTCCCGATTACACCTAAGAGTATCAAACCACTCTATACGTTGATACAACCATTTACTTCTGCCAGCTGGCATCCGGAACATACCTCAATTCTGCAATCTTTGAAATCAGATTTGCTTGCTACTAACTACTTGTTGACGTGTGACAATGCCACAAACCTGGTGATACGTATAATACAGGTGGCGGTTGGTTTCACTTAGTTGACGTTCAATGAGGAAGACACAGTAGCTACTGCATACAAATCACATTTATACACATCAGCTGAAATGCGGTTTTCCAATACTGAAAAAGTTTTGACAGCGGTACAGATCGCAATTCGGAAAGAAGGCTCTCTGGCGCAAGGTAAACACATTCTTATGGTCACGCCTCTCCCTGCTTTGGAAGCAGTGACTAAGGCGAGTGTGCCAAACTCTAAGGCTTTACATCCACGTTAGATTCAGTGGGCTGCATCTTTCACATCGGCTGATGATCCTGCTCTTCAGACACAGGAGTTCTTACAGTATGAACATGTTCATCCTCCTCCTCTGTCCTTGCTTCCTTTGGATGAATACAATGTATCATCTATACCGATGGCTCAACCGGCCGTCGGTTTTAAGCATGCGTATTCAGTGGCTTGCGCTATTGTGGCTGGTACAATTGTCAATGGAAAGTTTAAGTCTTGGGGACATTCAGGACGCATGTTTATGTGTAGTCGACTGAATGGGGTGTTTTTGGTCGTAAACAATTTCTAGGTTTACTCTGTCCCTCTTGACTTGTGTTCTTGTGTGTTTCATATTTTCCTAGACCTATTGACAGGTTACTATATAGAAACGACAAAAATCCTTTTTACGCAAGTCTTGCAAATTATACAGCGTTAATCTAGTAAGCGTTGTTGATCCATAGAATGGGCTGCTTTAGCATCAAGCCGACTTTTTAGCGGTTTTCGTATAAAAAGCTTAAACGGTGACGCTTTTTTATCTGTGAACTTGTTTTTCAAATATTAGTATTTAGCATGTTTATTAATTAATTTTTTAGAGTTATTGATGAGTCCTGTATCTTGGGATTATTCTGAAGTAACACGACAGCAATTGCGACCGCATCATTTCCAATTTGTGCGGCGTCACATTTTTGAACAGCCAATTTCTTTTCTATGAGAATTTGTCCCTATGCTCATTTAGGTAAGTGATTTTCACTCCGCTAGATAGCCAGTATTAAGGTATAGTGGGCTCGTTTTTAGTATCATGGAACTTTCACACTAAAATACGCATTCTGATTTGTACTTCATTCATAGATGCCACGTCTGTAACCTTTGGAAACACGGCCTACCGGAATATATTCGAACCATTATTTTACAAATGCTTGTTTGAATATTCTAGTCCCACACAAGGTGAGCAGATCAAGTTACCTGGCTAACATTTATTTGTAGAACTCTAGTTGGCCGTAAGTTTCAATAAGTCATGGACATTATGTGGTAATTTTAAATGTGGTTTTTCTATTTTCGTTACTATCCACAATTAGGTGACTGTTTAAGGGACGGTGAAATCAAATTTTTCCCATCGTGAAAAGGTGTTATTGGTTCCTTCTCTACATTGTTAGATCTTGCGTCAGATTTTAAGTAAGTCTATGACTACTTGTATTTGCACTAATATATATTTTTTCACCCCTTTTTTCCTATCATATTAATTTGGAATGTGACTGCTCCAATATTGTATTATATCTTATATTAGGTTAAATGTGTAAAATATACATTTATTATTAGAACAGTATAAAGAAAAGTTGCTTATAAAGGTGGTCTTTAGTTAATAGACATGTATATTGAATGAAGTTTATGAATTGTAATTTGCCTTTAATTAATTTTATTTGAAAGAATGACATTTTATTTGTTTTTCTATTTTTATTATGTATTTCAGAATTGTTTGTGACTCCTGAAGAAGGCGTTTCTTTCAACGCCGAGACGCGCGTCGACTTATTAATTGCCACCTTTTGAATATTAATCATATGTTTTTTAGTTTGAATTCTTGTTCACCTGTTGCTGTGTACCATTATGGGTTTTATCTTTTGTGTAATTATTAATATGTATTATGACATTATGAATTATGATTGTAATATGAATGTACAGTAAAATTCCAATAGGCTTTTAAAAGTGTATTTTTGTATGTCCACCTCTTTGCAACCCTTATTTCTATATTATTGTTGTTATTGCCTAGGATTGTTATACACAAATTGGTTTTCCCTGTCCTAGGAATTAGATTATTTCTTAATCAGGGGGCCCTTGTTTTTCTCATATTAAGTCTTGGGGACTGTACAGCACAATTGGCGGAGATACGTGCTCTTGTTCTTGCTCTTGAGTTTTGCTGATCCTAAGGTGAATACTCTTATTGTATGCGATTCTTACTACTGTGTCCAGTCTTTTAATGTCAACTTATTCTTTTGGTCACAAAATGACTATAGAGACTCTAAATGCAGCGCAATAAAGCATAAAATGATTTGGGTTCAAGTGATGGAACTTAAAAAATGTCTCCCACTCACACAGGTTATCCATACTCTTGGCCATCAGTGTGTAGGAGCACATGCTTTTGGTCATTCTTTGGCTGATGAAGCGGCCAAGTCTGCAGTAGCCACGTGTTCCGTAGCAGTAGTTACAAGGTCCATGATAATGACATTTTGGCAGCTATTGCTGCAACAAAGGATGGAACAGCTCCTCCGCTGGGCTTCCCTTCAAAGTATTCTTATAATTTATCTCCCGAAGAAGTCCCTTATGCCTCAATTCCAAATGTTGGGGATCGTCTGATTCCCAACATGACTGCAGACCTGCTTTGATCATTGCCGGACACAAAGGCATGGCTTCTGCGCATGCCGGAGTGTCTGCGACAGTTTCTATTCTACAGCAACGTTACTAGTGACTTGGTTTATATAAACAGACCCGTAATTATGTACTTTCGTGTGACATTTGCCAACAAATTAAGCCATCTATGGTTTCGTGCCCACCACAAACACAGCTGTGTATATCCAATCAGCCTTTTGGCTGTGTGTATCTTGATTACTGCGGTCCGTTCTCCTCTGATACTACATATGAATATATATTAGTTGTAGTTGATTTGTGCACTAGATTCCTTTGGGTTTGGCCACAATGCAGTACTGACACTCGAAATTTCACTGGGGATTTGCCTGTCTTTGTCGGGATGTTTGCTTGTGGCACATTCTATTCCGACCAAGGTCCAGCTTTTGCCTCTAAGGCGTACAAGGACGCAATTATGTCAATGGGGTGCAGGTACAGTTTTCGTCTCCATATAGGCCTGGGGGCAATTCTATAGTGGAGCGAATGAACTGTAACTTAAAGCAATCTTTGACAGCTGGAGTCTCAGGTACTGGCAGGAACTGGCTGGCCTACTTGTATAGGTTTCAACGTGCACTTAATAATCTCCCTAGAAGATCTCTGGGTGGGACACCATACAAAATGCTCTTTGGCATTAAAATATTTGTGCCAGACCTTGATGGTCTAGATGTTGTGGCGGCTGCCACAACCTTTGACATAGGTATTCATTCTACTATGTTACAGGACATACAAAAGACCTGTCAGAGTTACGCAACTGAACCTTTACCCTCTTCCAGTGATGCAGCACTGCTAATTCCAGTACCCGGCTGGCTTTCTAAGATTGGAGATAATACAATAAAAGCTGGAGAACAAAAAGGAAGTTGGTCCCTCTTATCATGCACCGGTTCGAGTACTTGAATTAAAGGGTACTCGTTCAGTCATTTTACCACCCTTGCCTTATCGCAAAGACAACAGATACATCTCATTGGACAATGTCAAATTACTTCGTCTGGCCGATTCTGAATAGTGTCACGCCTGCTGTTTCGTGCAACACAATTTCATTGAATCCGCTGACTTCATCCTCTTCCACTATTGCCCATGTGGGTGAGGGAGTGATGGACACTGCTATTGACCTTTTACCTGTCCTGCCTCCGTCTTCCAATGTAGTGTAGTTCCTATTATCCCAATAGGCTCTGCGCATTGGAATAATACCTCCAATAGTATAGACCTAGACGAGACGTTAACTAGGTCTTCTACTGTTGATATTAGACTTAAAGTTTTGGGTTTGCCAGCTAGCTCAGAGTTCACTAGAAACTTTCTCGAAGAGACAAGGAGGAGTTGAACCTCCCTGGATAGACAAGAAGGGATTTAGTTTCTGACAACCATAGAACATGACAACTTTGCTCTCCCCTAATCAAGAGTGTATCTCTAGAGTCGTGTGAAAACAAAAGACAACTTATTTTACTCAGTCAGTACGTGCATTCTTAGTTTCACCAGATTGTAGAGAAAAGGAAGAGACGGGCGTGTTCAATAAAAGATGTTATTTATTGATCAGTCTCTTTTCTCGTACAAGAGAAATGGATCGATATTATTGCAATACTTATGGTTAAGTAAAGTGCATACAATAAAAGCAGAATTATAAAATAATACTGTAAAAACATCAATATGGTTCCTAAGCCATACGTTATTTAAAATGGACAGAATAGATACATACATATAAACATTTGACTAATCGTACTCAACTGGTGCTTCTAACTACGCCTACCCCAGTGTACCTGACCTAAGCCTAATACGTGGGCGGGGATAGAAAGTAGCAGTTTAAGTTAAGTTTGTTTTGCCAAGTGACTGACTCAAGAATTCTCTGCAAGGGGTTATTCAGCTCCGTACCTGAGGTCTAGGATGGTTGAGGGATAGTATCTCTCGTCTGAGGTCTCAATATTCCAAGCTGCCTGCGAGGGCTGCTCGGAAGCGCCGGAGCTGGATTTCTCGGCAGGAGAAAGCAGCGTCTCGTTCTCAGCGCGTCAGGAAGGCGGGGCAGCTAGTGGGCTTCGCTCTCTGCTGGGCTTCGGCAAGTCTCGCTGCTCCGATCTCGTCACCACCGCGTGTGTTTGCTTAAGGCAATGTCGGTAATATTTATACCTGTAAGGTGCCGAGATTGACGTAAGGATGGACATAGATACGTCAATAAGGATGTCATACGAGCTGGTCGTTAGCACATTCTTTTACTGAAGTTCTCGGTGAAATCAAAACAATGGCCGCAGGGTTTTTCCCAGGTTGTCATAGGTTTGATATGTTTTGAGGACTCCGTATGCCTTATCAGGGGCTGGAGGAATATTGCTTTGCCTAATTAGATGGCAAGCGTTATGACCTAATCAGATAACGCGCTCCTGTGCCGTGGTCTGGCGTAATCAGATAACGGTTTCTGCATCATGGGATGGCTGCTAGTTAACTTGTTAACCAGAATAGGGTCAGGAATAGGGGGATCGATACAGAACCTATAGGAATACATCACACCAATGCAGACCCTAAAGATGAGTCTAATAGTAAAGTGCAGAACAGTTCTGAACAACATCACACTGATCCGGCGCTACCACCTCTGATTGACAGAACTGCAAGTGGTTTCTTTGGAGATCATGCCAGCTTCTATTCTGACTCATCCTCTTCATCTTCCAATTTGACACTTCCACCAACAAAATTGTGTATTTTTATCTCTTGGTTCAAAAAGACTTAGCGGGTCCCACCCCGGACCTACATCTGCTCTTGAGTTTTGCTGATCCTAATGTGAATACTCTTATTGTACGCGATTCTTACTACTGTGTCCAGTCTTTTAATGACAACTTATTCTTTTGGTCACAAAATGACTATAGAGACTCTAAATGCAGCGCAATAAAGCATAAAATGCTTTGGGTTCAAGTGATGGAACTTAAAAATGCCTGCCTCCATCTTCCAATGCAGACCCTACAGATGAGTATAATAGTGAGGTGCTGAACAGTTCTTAACAATATCACACTGATCCGGCGCTACCACCTCTGATTAACAGAACTGCAAGCGGTTTCTTTGGAGATCATGCCAGCTTCTCTTCTGACTCATCCTCTTCGTCTTCCAATTTGACACTTCCACCAACAAAATTGTGTATTTTTATCTCTTGGTTCAAAAAGACTTACCTGGTCCCACCCCAGACCTACAGCTGGTTGGTGCTTATCCTGATTTTCCTCTTCATGTCAATTGGATTTGTGAGAGTGTTTTTCTTACTGATCAATGGACATTATTTGCCAGAACACTCTGCTGTGAACTTGGTTGACCTAGTTCTGGCACCGCATACATCGTCCCATATCATGAAGCGTGATCAAGCTCTTGTTAACATTACGGCTTTCCCAGTTGCAGATGGCATTGTATGGTATAAATTAGATTATGAAGTTCACGGCCCGACGGAGGTCCGTAAGATACCATACGTATTTTGCATCTCTTTAGGAGATGTGATTACACAGGACATACATTTTGATGATTGGGATGTGCAAGCTGTACATTCATTGTTTACTGATTTAAAATATTATGCTGCTTTTGATGCTGAAGATTTTTATTTAAATTCTGCCAATTATGCTGATTTATTCTATTATCAACATTACGGGCATCATTACTTACCCAAAGCAAGCACTTTACGACCTGTTTTTAATTACACTCAATGAGAATATTGTCTGCCTCCCATCCAAGGGAGTTCTAAAACACTTCGGGATACGTTTGTTTATTTTACCGATTACAACACGTCTAATCCAGAATCCTATTTTTTTAAATTATATTCAACATCGCAGGCCAAATTCATTCTTACCCATACTAAATTGATCTATTCCACCTCCTTTAGAGCTGAATAGTTCAAACAAGGTTTTGACCACTTTTATCTTAGGTCCTAGAGCGCCCTTGAAATAAGAGATTTCTGTATGCAGCTTCTAATGAAATTTGGAAACTTTCGCAGGCAGAAGCAGCTGTGCGTCTGCGTCAAATAGATCAGGCTAATTTAGAAAAAGTTCTTGCTGTGGTCGACAATAGCATCAGTATACTGTCTTCACGCATTTACACCTTAGATAATATTGTTTCATCTGTTAATGATATTGTTCAGAATTATGTATCCATGTTGTATCATGGTCAAAATCAATTAAGATCAGTAATGCAGTTTTCATGGATGTTACAGACTCTCAAATTGGGAAAATTCCTGTGGGATTATATAAATGCTTCTGCTTTGTTTTCACCTTTTATTTTGACTGATAAACAGTGATTTATGTCCATGAAAGATGCTACATACACGCTATTACACATTGAACAGTTTGAGCCATTGCATTCTCTATGGCGGAGACAGACTCAGCTGTTTGGTTAATTCATGGGGTAATATTGCTCCCAGTTTTGTTGTTTCAATTTAAATCATGTATGCAACATTTTCCGATAGGTCGCTTTGAGCACCTGGGTAGTTAGTTTCTCTGTAAATTATGGTCCCTTCCTTTCACTTACAGATGTCAACGGGACGATAAGGAAGTTTTCCTAACGGGGGAGGACTGCGATTCTACGGTAGGTCATTCCCTGGTTTGTAAATATGTTAAGTGGCACAACGCTTGTAATGTATCTGTGCCTAATCTTGCTTGTTTTTTTAATGGAACTCTCATCCCATCAATAATTCCATCTTTTACATTGCTTACAAACGGCAGTTATCTTATTCTGAAAAACCACGACTGCTGTGGTTTATGGGCAGGAATCCCGTATTTAGTAACAGTTTTACAACGTGTTACTTGTTGTAGCAATGTGCTTTTTCCACCCCGCATGGGAAAGTAGATAGTTCGATTTGGCCTTCCATTCCTACTTTGAAAACAGATTTCAATAAGTTGAGCAGGTCCAAAGCGCTATTGTTTCAACAGGAAGTTACCCTCACTTCAGCTCGAGAGAACTTTGAGTTGCAGGTGGCTAGGACATCTAGCAAGATTCAGTCACTTCTAAACACTAACCTCCCCCTTCACTTTGGGGAGCTTATACATCAAATATTTAATGCGTTTGACACCGAAGGCCATGCTCATTTTTTTAAGAATGTGGGATCCGACCTTGTGACTTCTTTTCAGACAATATTTGGAGCAATACCAGCTTTTATTCATTCTATCTTTTCTAGCGTCTTCAGAGTGTTTCCTTTGTTTGTGGCACTTGCAGGTCGAGTACTGATCCTTCTGCTTCTACTACGCAATGGCTGCTCATCTTGTGGTAATGCACAGACCAAGCAATTCCAACTGTACTGTGACTGAATGCAACAACTTTTTGGATGCTTGCCATTAGTGACACTGAGTGTGAGTTATGGATTGACTTTATGCTTTGCCTACTTTACTTGCGTGCAACCTGTGTTCTACTGTCAGCAGTGCCCTTCTATTAGGCTTTGGATTAATGCCTCTCCAATATGTCATATACAGTCCCGGATTTTCACCAGTTAATGATTCCCTTAGAGGCCCATGAACGGGCCTATGCTGGGAATGGCAACATGGCGAGTGCTGCTGCACTTGGGATCTTGTCTGAATGGGATATCTGTGCGGCTGCGCAGAACCTCCTACAACAAAGTTTCATTGAATATCACGCAAGTTGGCCGGATATGCTCTGTTCCTTCGACATGCTTAATTGGATGGCATCCCTTTTTTCTACTAACGATAGAGATGGTCTTTTGGAATGAATTGCATTCTTAAATTCACATACTTTTATGGATTTTCCACCTCATTCTTAATCCTGTTTCCTTCATGAAACAACACATTTTAATCACCCCAATTTTTTTTTTACAATTTTTTCCCTCACAATCTGGTTTTTTGAAGCGCTTCTGAACTCTGCTTGACTTTGAACTCTGTTTTATTCTTTTGTCTATATAATGCAACCTTACCAGAGGGAGGGTGTTATATGGCCATTAGGGTCATTCTCGACATTGCTAAATTAACATGAGCTCTGCTGCCATGATGCTGCTTTTGCGCACGGTACTACATGACTTTTGTTATGCAAGACTCTGTCTGTGCTTTTCACATGAGAACTGTCTGCTTTCTGTGTTCTCTGCTGTTCCTAGAGTTTAATGTGAACATGATGTGCAAGGTCGATAAAGATGCCCCTGGTTATTCCGTTCTGGTCAGTTCCTGTTACCTAGACAAAACATGCTACACACAGCTGCACTGCTGGGAAGCTTGTGCCTTAATATTACGGGGGTTGCATGTTGTTCACACACACTTGGAGAGAGACTTTCCTTGGAAAAGAGCTATGCTGTTCCTATGATGTAAACCTTTCGTCTAGGCTTTAAGGTATGGGGTCTGCTGACAAAGCCCAGAGATTTTCCTTTATATAATAAACCTCAACTTACCAAAAGGAGGGTGGTTAGGCCTTATAGTCCTTTTTCCACTCAGTAGTATATGATGACATCCCCTTTTATATTCTATTATATTGTTACAATGCTAACTGTTCTAGGTTTATCCATTTTGCTGCTGGTAGTGACTTGTATACTGCATTATAGAGCATGATAGTTAAAATAAACATTTTGAACTATACAGTGATTCTGACAGTCCATATTGTGGACAAGTACGAGTGAGTGAGCAAAAGGGTATGTCTTGCTACCGCGATTCCTGAGAGAGTTGGGAGTGTTGTGTTCTGGGTTGTCTAATCATTTGTAGCTTCGTGATTATGTAGGAGAATGAATGAGACACTCTAGCTAGTCGGTTTTGGGATTTTGGGTTCTAAGGTGGTAGGAAGGTACAACCCCTACACACCAAGGTTCTGTTTTCCGGCTCATACTTCTGTGTATGTTCAGAATCCCCGCAATACTCTCAGTGGTCCATTGTAGCAATTTGGTTCCTTTAGCTTTCCCAAAGATTAAGGTGGCAGGGCTTTCTCCCATAGTAGAATGAGGAGTTGACCTGTATGTACAAAGCGTTGACAGAAGGACTGATTTGAGTTCAAGCTTCTCTGAAGCAATTCACTGAACAGTCTTCTTGAGGGTGCTTATAAATCTCTCGACCTCACTATTCGCCTGTGATTTTCTAATGCTTGAAATTTAGATGAGTGAGTACATTTTTTAATTCTTGACTATTGAAAGGCGGGTTACTGTCAGATTTCATAATCAAAGTAACACCCCATTTTGCAAAAATTGTTTCTAATCTCTTAATGACTCTGTCATGAGTAGCTGTCAACAGATCTTCCGCAAGGGGATAACAGGAATATTCATCAACAATTACTAGTAGATGATGTCCATTGTCAAGGGGTCCAAAGAAATCAATTGCAATCTTCTCTCCTGCATGCTTTGGAAGATCAGACATGTTTAATTGATATGGGATTGTGTTGGAGTCTGAGCAGTTGCACAAATCACATACCTTCAATTCTTTTTCAGCTATTTCGTCAAGATGAGGGAGCCACACTCTGTCCCGTAGAGCTTGTTTAGTAGCAACAACTCCACAATGTCCCTCGTGGACCAGTTCAATAACTTGTTGTCTCAGACTCTCGGGTATGACGATTCTCGACCCTCTTAAGATGATGCCTTCTGGGGTAACTGAAAGTTCTTCTTGCACATTTTTAAATTTCTGGTATTCAAGGTACTCAAGAAGAGGTTGCGTATGTTGTCACCATGATTGATTTGCAATAATGTAATTGAGGCAGCCACATGGCCGTAGCAACATGCGTAGCTGCAGCCGGAGCGATAAACCTGAAACAGAGCCTGCTTCCTGATATCTCTTAAAAGATGAGGAGACAACACAATGTGATGAGGAACATGGGAGAGCTGGAACCATGTCCTTTATTCGACTCCGGGTGGAGAACAACTGAAGAGCGGGGAGAGGCCCTCGAGACGGTGGAGCCATGTGGCCTGAAGGTGAAGCGCCCCCGCCGAGAGTAACCCACTGCGCACCCCTTGATCTCCGTAATAAGGGAAAAAAGGAAACCGGCAGGCTGCACCAAGAGACTCCAAGCATGGAGACCGGAAGAACAGGTGACACCTCCCCGGTACCTGCCGTGGGAGATGGGGGCCATGAGAGGTGCAGAGAAGGCCGCAATCATGGAGGCGGGGCTGAGCCCCTTTTGGTGGCGACAAGGGGCCGGGGCCCGCATTGCTAGAGTGACCCCACCAGTTTAAAAAGCGGTGAGTTGAAGACAGCGAGCTGAATGTGGGAGAGAGCGCAACTGTGGGGGGCGCGCCAGGCCAGCATTAGGGAACAGAGGAACTCGATTTCTCCCACCGGAGATTCTTGCCCCCACGCCTCCCCTCCTCTACACTATAAAGAGAATGGGACAACCCAGCCTCCCAGGAAGAACCAGAGGGGCAGTAATGAGGGACATATAGAGGCCGGGCCTCCGGACTCAGATTACCATATAAGGAAGACGTGGCGAAGGCTGCAAGACTGAGACCCAAGGAGCAACACAGATGCAAGAGGCGATACAGGCCCAGTGAGGGGGGCTAGAAAGGAGCCAGTGGGAAATGAGCGCGCGGCCCGGTTGGGCCTGAAGATATCCCTCACTAGGTGGAGACGGCGGGTTTAAGGAACAGTGAAGACCAGTACAACAAATTGGTGAAGGAGGGTCCGAGGGAAAAGTTTAACGACCTAACAGGTAAATACCCCCAGTGTATCAACCTAAAGAACAAAAGTACCTGTCAGTCGAGTGACGCCGAGGTGCTCAAAAATCACGCTGGAGACAAGTGCACAGAAAAAACACACAACAACCAGATTGGTCAAAAACTCAATAATTACATTGACTATCAACAATTGCTGTGTTGAGTCCTGTCAGACCACCCAACTGGCGGAGCATCATCATGTAGGACACTCAAGCCATGGTTAGTCTGCAAACGCCCAGGTGTATATTGGCAATGCATGACTCAATCATGGTCTGGACACCGCAAATGTTAATACAAAGGTGGTACTGATAAGTGCAGTGCAAAAAAAAAAAATATGTATATAGTGAAGTGGCTAAAATGGCTGTCAAGGCAAACAAAGACCTTTATTAGTGATTGCCTGGACGTCAGATTAAAATTAGTGTAATGACAGTGTAAAATAATCACTGTCCAGCTTGCTTGGTGGAAAACAAAAATCAGGCCAACATGTTTCTGCCGTACTGTGTATATTCACTGGCATTCGTCAGGGCCAAGCTCTCGTATGCTACTGCAAATTACACTACCAAATGTGTAGAAATAAACTAAACAAGAATTCAATCAAATAATCATATTGAAGGTGAACTAAGAGTGGTCGGACACGACCATCCTACCGCATCTTCTCAATTTGCTCAGTGGATGCGATTGGTCTTCCCTGTAGTAGAAGTCAAGAGAAACGGAAAAACCATATAAAAAATGTATGTAACCACGTGGTGCTTAATAAGACATAGACAATAACTTTATATATACCCAAAGTACCACGTGTTATTACTGTGCACAACCAGCGATCAATCAAACAAACTCAGACAGATCCATCACTAATTTATGATGATCATTCAAGGGGTGCGAATATCGCGTCACCAAAAGTTATACTGTGTACAGTTTCAAGAACTAGAATTTAGCACTTACCCATCAATCCGTGGGAAGTAAGCCTCACCTCACCCGACAACTGCTCGGAAAGATAAGGCCCCGCTCTAGACATGTGAATAAAGACAGTTCCCATGGGTAGGGTTTAGCCTGCTTTGGTTGCCTTGATTTATTCCTCAGAACATCTATTTCTGGGGGCTTATCTGTCTGTAAATGCTACACGTTTTCATCAATGGAGTTTACATCTTTGTAGCAACATGGGATAATTGCGCCCAATAACCATGTGTTCTACTTAGGTACGCATGAGCCACGTAATGGTGAGTTTCTCTGAGGGACACCCTTCGATCCCGTGTGACCGAGTCGGTTTTAGGATCACAGGCGGTTGTGGTGATTGTAGATCTATTTTTTACACGCATGTTAAAGACAATTGGGAGATTGAGGCTGCGCATGAGAGGCCGGCAATTGCCCTCGGGATGCGCATGCGCCTCGTTAACACGGAGTTTTGTCCACATACGCGATACAATTGGTCAAATGAGGGTGTTTGGCAGAGACCGACCAGTGCACCCGGCACGCGCAGGCGCCCAGTGCATACACATGCTTGCATGGGTTGCGTTTTCATATGAGTTGAGGTTAACTCGTGTAGCGCATGCGCGCCATCACTCTCGCCCTAGTTGCGCATGCGTCAGTTAGTGTCTCAACAGCGCACTGGCGCTGTTGCAGCGGGACATGGACCAGCTGAAAACCATTACTCCATTAGTGCGAGTATAAAACTGGCCCCAACCAGCCCGTCGGTGCCTCCCCTTCGGCTCGTGAACCCGCCGTGAGGTACCGACGGACAGGTTAGTGGGGATTATTAGAGTTAGAGTATTTTGTAACGTGTACTTGGGGTCTGGCCATTAAGGCATCAGCAGTTTTGACCATGGACATGCCTGCCTGGGCTTGCTGGGTTGGGGTTATTCACCCCCGTTTTTCATCCTGAATACTGCACAGTGGTTCAGTGTAGGTACAGATACTGCACAGTGGTGCAGTGTAGATACAGAACTGAGCGACTGCTCTGCAGTCATTACTATTTTGTAACATGCTGAGAGGTAGCACTACATGTTAGTCGTCTAATGTTTCCATCTGGCGCTTCGTGGTGAGAGCCTATTTGGGGGCATTTTAGAAAATTATTGGGTTAGGTAGACAGTACATTGTACTTTATTCTTGACAGTGATCTAATCTGGGAACTGTCTTTATTCACATGTCTAGAGCGGGGCCTTATCTTTCCGAGCAGTTGCCGGGTGAGGTGAGGCTTACTTCCCACGGATTGATGGGTAAGTGCTAAATTCTAGTTCTTGAAACTGTACACAGTATAACTTTTGGTGACGCGATATTCGCACCCCTTGAATGATCATCATAAATTAGTGATGGATCTGTCTGAGTTTGTTTGATTGATCGCTGGTTGTGCACAGTAATAACACGTGGTACTTTGGGTATATATAAAGTTATTGTCTATGTCTTATTAAGCACCACGTGGTTACATACATTTTTTATATGGTTTTTCCGTTTCTCTTGACTTCTACTACAGGGAAGACCAATCGCATCCACTGAGCAAATTGAGAAGATGCGGTAGGATGGTCGTGTCCGACCACTCTTAGTTCACCTTCAATATGATTATTTGATTGAATTCTTGTTTAGTTTATTTCTACACATTTGGTAGTGTAATTTGCAGTAGCATACGAGAGCTTGGCCCTGACAAATGCCAGTGAATATACACAGTACGGCAGAAACATGTTGGCCTGATTTTTGTTTTCCACCAAGCAAGCTGGACAGTGAATATTTTACACTGTCATTACACTAATTTTAATCTGACGTCCAGGCAATCACTAATAAAGGTCTTTGTTTGCCTTGACAGCCATTTTAGCCACTTCACTATATACATATTTTTTTTTTGCACTGCACTTATCAGTACCACCTTTGTATTAACATTTGCGGTGTCCAGACCATGATTGAGTCATGCATTGCCAATATACACCTGGGCGTTTGCAGACTAACCATGGCTTGAGTGTCCTACATGATGAGGCTCCGCCAGTTGGGTGGTCTGACAGGACTCAACACAGCAATTGTTGATAGTCAATGTAATTATCGAGTTTTTGACCTATCTGGTTGTTGTGTGTTTTTTCTGTGCACTTGTCTCCAGCGTGATTTTTGAGCACCTCGGCGTCACTCGACTGACAGGTACTTTTGTTCTTACAGTGAAGACCAGGCCACACATCACGCTAGCAGGGGAAGAGAGGTGACAAGACAAGGATGCGCCCCCCAAGGAAGGAGACCCCGCAAGGCTTAGGCGACGAAGGGGTCAAGGCCCACTGACTGCAGGGAGGCACAAAAGAAAGTGGTCATATAAGCGTGTCACCGAGGGGTGGACTTCCCCCTATCCCAGAACAAAACTCCCCAAGAGACATTAAAGTGGAGGCAAGGAGACGCTAGTATGTGACAGCACCACCCAAAGAGGCACTGCCCACCCCTCTCTGCCTAACGTAAAAGCAGTCAGAGATGGGGAGAGATAAAGAATCAAAAACCACACGACAGGGGAAAATGGACCGCTACACTAAACCGGTCACCACCCCAGCAGAGCAACCTCCACTGTCAGATACTGCCATGTTACTCCAGGCCGTACAAGCCTCCAGAGAGGTGCTGGAAGCTAAAATAGTAGAGTTGGGCTCTGAAATATCGCTATTGCGCCAAGACTTCCGGAATGTGTCCAAAAAAGTGGCCACAGCCGAAAAACGTATCACGGAAACTGAGGCGGTGTTGAAGGAAATGAGAACAGGAATGGCTGAGATCCGAGAAGCTAGCATGAATGCACTCTGGCGCATCGACAATGCAGAAAACAGGGCCCAGAGGAACAATCTTAGATGTGTGGGCTTCCCCAAAGGGGTCGAACAGACAAATGTGACAAACTTCCTGTTGGCATGGCTGAAAAACATTATCATGGCAGAAAAATTCTCTACTTATTTTGTGATAGAAAGAGCACACAGGACATTGAGTGCCCAACCCCCACTGGGTGTGCCTCAGAGGCCAACAATAGCAAGGTTTTTAAACTTCCTCGATAGGGATATCATCCTGAGGAAAGCAAGGAGACTGGGAGAAATGCGCATGATAACTCGAAAATAATGATTTTCCCGGACTATAGCCGAGAAATGCAACGACAAAGGCAGACTTTCGACCCAGTAAAGGCTAAACTAAGAACTCACAACATACAATATATGCTAATGTTTACTGTAAAACTTAAAGTCATCTTAATGGGCAAGACATACTTTTTCCAGTCCCCAGAAGAGACATGGGAGTGGGTGGAGAAAAGTCCTGTCCTGCCCCTGGCGAGGGAAAAACGAACGAACCACATCCACTAAATGCGACGCATTCCGGAACACCTGGAAAGATATCCCGCAAACGCAACTTCAAACGCCGCACATGTCAGGCCAAAGGAGGCACCCCAGACCCGTCAAGAAGAGTTAAAAGAACTGGCAGCGACCCTGGAAACAGAGGGGTACCTCATACATCAAGTGTATCCAAAGGGACAGATGACTCCAGTGTAAGAGATTCCGCTTTGAAATTCAAAGACCAAGACGCATCCTCGGATAACAAAACGACACACCCGTCGGTTGCTGAAAGCAGAAATATGGAACAAAACTCGGACTTGGAATATTCAGCGGCACAGGAGTAAAATCATGGACGCGCCAAAGTCAGGAGAATGAAACATAAGGATGCTTCGGCACAAAAAAGCTGAAGAACCGCGCCACGAGACAGCATGTCTACAGGCCCCCACATGGGACAAAGAAGCCTTAAATCCCAAGAGGCAACGCACAGACTTTTTCTAGAAAGCACATTGTTCCAATCTTAGGCTGCGAGAGACCTCTTTTTCCTCTCTTGCATACCAGCACTTGATGGTTGGGGGGGTCAAGTAATGTGAGAGGGCATTGGGGCCTGGGAAGGGGGTTAGTTGGGAGGATTGGGGACAGAAGGCCCCACAAGTTAATAAGCATTTTTTTGCACAGTCTGGATGAGACACTGGTATACATACCACAAGAAACACGCTCAGTACATGAACGTGGGCGAACAAGGGAGACAAATACAAACACCATCTATGTCGGCCACCACAGATAGCTCATTTCTCATGTGCCTGACATGGAACGCAAATGGCTTTGGAGACAGAATTAAAAGGGGTCTGGTGCTAAGACATATTAAACGCCTCCGTCCCGATGTGGTGATGCTCCAGGAGACTCATCTACAGGGAACCAGATGCGGATTCCTAGGGAAAGCAACATACAGTATTTTGGCGCACCAGGGATACACCACAGGATCACGGGGGTTGGTGATCATGATTAGAAAAACACTCCCTGATACAACTCAAGTGTGGACAGACCCGAATGGAACATATGCAGGTGTGACAGGCACTTGAAGCAGGCAGAGAATTACCTTGGCCTGTGTTTATGCTCCTCCGCGATTACAGACACGCACATTGCACAAAATCACAGCAATCTTTATGAAAGACCCGGCCTCACTACATATAATAGGTGGGGACTTCAATGATGTGATGGATAAATCTCTAGACGGCAGTGGAAACAGAACACTTCAGACCCTACCTGCAGTACTGGCGCAATTCGTGAACACAATTGGGTTGGTAGATGTGTGGCGGAAGCAGAAACCGCAAGCCCAACAATACTCCTTCTTTTCAGGAGCTCATAAGTTGTACTCGAGATTAGATTATATCCTTATCCCAAAAGGGGAAGTGGGAGAGATCCAAGAAGTAGAATGCCTAGCCAGAGGGTTGTCTGACCACTCCCCACTGTTGATTAAGCTAGGGAGTAGGAGACAGAAACTGCAACCACATTGGAGGTCACGGCATGAGATCTCAAAAACAAATCCATTATCCGTGGTCTCAGGGCTGACACTGAACTTTTTTTTAAAAGAAAACGGAGGAACAGTGGAATTGGGGTCACACTATGGGAAGTCTACAAAACAGTGCTAAGAGATAGGGCGCAAAACCGCATTGCGTGGAAACAAAGGAAAGAAGTGGAACAGATAGAGGGCATAGAACACCAACTCCTGATGCTAGAAGACCAGACACTCACACAACCGGACCCGCAGACTACCCATCAAATGGAGACACTTAGACAGGAGTATAGAGACCTAGCACATAATGCGACTAAAGACCAACATTTAACCACCCTTCATCGACTATACGATGCAGGAGAAAAAGCTGGGAAACTCCTGGCCAGGATGGAGAAAAAAGAGAGGGAAGGCAGATGGATTCAATCCATAGTGGATGGCCAAGGACAGGAACACAGCACAGCCGAACAGCTTGCGGAAACATTCGCTACATACTACAAAAACTTCTATAAGGAGAAACCATTAGCCGACTCCTCCGAAATCTTTACCTATTTGATGGATATAGAGATCCCATCTCTGTAAGAGACAGACAGGAAAGTACTAGACAAGGACTTGTCTGTGGAGGAGGTGAACAAAGCTATAATGAAACTCAACACAGGGAAACCCCAGAGCCGAAATGCCTGCCTGTGGAACTATATAAGAGATGCTTGGACATAATGAGCACCCACCTGCTCAACATCTTTACAGATGCCTGCGAAGAAGGGAAACTCCCCCCTGACCTCAGACTAGCCACGATTGTGACCATACATAAAGGAATAGATATGAATCATACCACCCAATCTCCCTCCTGAATGTGGAGGTGAAAATCCTTGTGACTATTCTGGCCACGAGACTAAGAAATGTAATAACATCATTGATACACTGGGACCAGCCGGGCTTCATGCCCAGAAGGGCAACAAGGTGGAACCTCAGAAGAACACATAATTGGATAGTGGAGGCTAGTAAGCTGGACACCCCACACATATTCCTATCATTAGATGCTGGGAAAGCGTTTGACGCAGTGCACTGGCCCTTCTTGGAGGTTGTCCTGCCAGATTTGGCTTTGGACCAAAGTTTAGAAAGTGGGTGGTGCTACTGTATAACCATCCAAGAGCGGTGGGGAGGGTAAATGGTAGGACATCAAAGGAATTCCCAATTGGCAGGGGATCAGGCAGGGATGCCCCTTGTCCCCTCTGCTATTTGCACTAGCGATTGAGACGCTGGCGTGTCGAATTAGACAGCACTCTAGAATACAGGGTTTCAGTCCTTGGCCAACCACTATGGATTAAATCCATCTGCCTTCACTCTCTTTTTTCCCCAGCCAGGAGTTTCCCAGCTTTATCTCCTTTATCTCCTGCATCGTATAGTCGATAAAGGGTGGCTAAATGTTGGTCTTTAGCCGCATTGTGTCCTAGGTCTCTATACTCCTGTGAAAACTCTTGGAGGCACCTGCTTTGGAATCATACAGATGCTTAGAAAGATCTTCCCCTGGATCACGCTAAACGCTAAAAAGGCCTTCATCCAGTCGCTCCTAATCAGTCGCCTGGACTATGGCACCGCTTTGCTGGTAGGAATTAGGGAAGACCTGTTATCTAGATTGCAGGTTGTGCAAAATACGGCAGCCCTCAATAAACCAGCACAATCCCCTTCCCTGCCTCTCCTACGCCAACTTCATTGGCTTCCTGTTAGGAAACGAGCCCTCTTTAAGCTGCTTTGCACAGTCCTTGCATGGAATGGGACGGGCCTATTTGACTTACAAAATCGAACGCTATCATCCTGGATAACAACTCAGATCCAGTAATTGTAGCCTGCTCCGCAGCCAGAGGATCAGGAAAGCCAAAATGGGTGGCCGTGCTTTCTCTTATCTGGCCCACAAACATTGGTACGAGCTCCCTGAACAAATTTGTGCCTGCCCCAACTTGCCACAATTTAAGAAAATGCTCAAGACCTGGTTATTCTAAAAGAGTTCACTCTACTTTGGCCTTTCCTTCGGGTGCAGAGAGATCCCTGGGGATGATTCGTGCGCCATACAAATGAATCTAAGGTAAAAGTAAAGAATCACAGAAGAGGACACTGGGGAAGATAAAATATCCCTATACACAGACGACATCTTGCTGTATGTAACTAGGCCCGATAAATCAATTTCAGACCATCGAAGAGTATGGTAGACACTCTGGGTACAAGGTAAATTGGCACAAATCATTGGCATATAGCCCCAGACAACTGAAACACTGGCCTTCCCTAATGGGGCATATAAGGAGAGTAGAGGACGGCTTTAAATGCTTGGGGATTTTTCTTACAACAAACAAGAACCTCTGCTACAAATATAATTTAATGCTTATAGTGCACAAAATAAAAAAAGATGCAGAAAGTTGGAAAACACTCCCACTCACGATCATGGGACGGGCTGCAATGTTCAAAATGATTACATTGCCCCTGTTCCCATAGGCCCTACAGAACACATACCATCCCCTCCATTGGACAGTGTTCAGAGAGATAGACGCTGAGCTGCGCTCACTGCTTTGGCTGGGAAAACACCCACGAATAGCGCTACGTACACTACAGAGAACCCCCTTATAATGGGTGTCTACCAGTACCGGATATAGAAGCATATTACTAGGAAGAACATCTAGTACCCATAAATGATTGGATACATACAGCAGGGGACCACCCCACATATACGCTAGAAAAAGAAACATTGTCACAACGCAAGTTCACCCACTACCTGTATGGGGTAGTGGGGAAACATAAACTCTTCCCGGCCACACAAACTACGTCGGAAGCATGGGGAAGGGCCACGAAGACCCTGGGATGGGATCATAGGGTGACCAAGGTAACACCACTCTGAAATAGGAACTGGCTGCAACAAATAGGAAAACCGAAAGGTTTTGGACAGTGCGACCTAGTGGGGATTTCGTCAGTGGGAGATATTGTAGAGAAGGGGACCCTAAAATCCTACCCTTTGCACTGAATACCAGCTTCAGAATACCCAACTCTTCAAATATGAATGGATACGACATGCCTGGGCAGCGGAATCCCTGCAAGTAGAAAACCCCCCAGAATATGCGCCACTAGATGGTCGACTCTTGCAAGAGGCCCTTACTCACAAAGCAGAAGAGCTTACATACATTACGCTAAACAACAATATGCTGGAGAACCTAGATACACTCAGGACCAAATGGGAGGGAGAGATGGGGGAAATGGAAGCTGCTCTTATGCACCCCAGAGAGGTGGTGATCAAAGCCCGACTGTGACTTATTCAATATAAAAATACTACATAGCATATATTATGATAGGGCCAAGCTCCATAAAATAGGGAGAGCTGGAAACCCAAACTGCCTAAGGTGCGAGGGAGAGAAGGGAGACTTCTATCACACACTGTGGTCATGTCTGAAAATACAGGCATTCTGGGGTGTGATTATTAAAGAACTTGGTGAGGTGCTCCAAGTACCTCTTCCCATAGACACCAAATTTTTTATATTAGGAATAAATAGTGAAGTGGACATACCAAGACTACAATTACTATTCAGGGCCCTGGGACTAGTGGTGGCAAAAAGAGATAAGCCCGACATTGGGGAGCGCAGAATACACCAACACTACAGGAGTGGAGAATAGGGATGGACCAATGTATGGCAATGGAGAGGGTGACGTCAAAAGTAGGGGGTGCCCGGGCAAGTTCCGTAAAATATGGGGACACTGGATGAAACACCATGAACTAGATTATATGGACGAATCCAAACAAGTGCATGCTGTCCAGGGGTCTGCATCAACATCACACACCCATCTTCCTCACTGTTGTTTAACAATGATGGTGAAAAACTTGTAGGCAAGGAATTTGACGACAATCAACGTTGTTCAGTTTCTATTTGCCTCAGCTGATATTGCTGCTTGGCCTTGTGGGCGTGGTTGGAAAATCTCTGGAACTTTCTGGCATCCATTTTGTTTTCTCACCGTGACACACTTCAACTTTCCCCCATTTTGTTTTCTTGTCATGATGCACTTGATCTTTCTCTTGCTATGCAGACCATTACAAAATGGTTCTCTTTCCCATATCCTTTTCATATCTGTCCATTGGCGGGACATTTACCTTCATGTGAAAAGGAAAATCCACATGGAAAACACTACTTCATTTTTTTTTGGAGACATTACTTTACCTTGAATTTTGACTTATTTTTGACACTTAGCACGGATTCAGCCTCCGTGTTAGCTGCTTCTCTGTCAGCTCTTTCTTCTACTCCGGCAGCCATGAGTACTCACTCCAAGATGACTGTCTTTTTCAGCATTCGTTGTCTGCAGGAATCGGAGAGACGATCATCTATTACTCTAAGAAGCATGGCCTCCTTGTCATTGAAATCATGGAACTTGCAATGCTTGATGAACGAATCAAGTCTTTCTAAAACTCATCCATTGTTTCACCAGCTTTCTGCCTTTATTGGTTGAAAACATACCTTTCATAGTCGACATTTGGCATTGGATTGAACTTTGTGTTTAATGCCTCATTGATTTGACTGTACGCCACTTCATCACCTTGCTGAGGTAGGATGGCTCTCTTTACTCAGGTTCTGGTAAGTGTGATCATAATCTCTCTATATTTTGTTATAGCCACCTCCAATGTTTCTCTGTGTTTACTCGGCTATCATAGCCTTTAGCACCTCTCTGTATCTGGTTGTCGCTGCGTTTGCGTTTAATGTTGTCATACTGTATGAATGGCTGCTCTGTATTAGGCTGTGGCGCAGTATCTCTTGTCTTACCTTTACCAGTAAATTTCTAGCCGACGGCAAACATACTTTCTGTAAGGGCTTACCTTTCTTCACAGGCCTTGCACTGACTGGCTGGAGTGGTGCATTGACTCCACATACGCCAACCATTGGGATTTTCAAATCGACTGAGGCACACTTGGCACACACAAGCAGTTTGCTGGACCACTGCAAACTCTCTGGGTTTCGGGGTTTATGTAATCCCCTATCTCGTCGCCAGTTGTAGCGTCCTCCCCAGCCTCGGTACATGGACGAATCTTTAGTTTGTACTCCTGTGTGAGGCAATGGTTAAATGTCCAACAATCAGACGGGAAGTTAACAAGTATTAGGTATAGAGTACAGTAAGAGCTGAGCCAGAACATAATAATACGATGTCCTGTCACAGTGACGATCGAATTATAAGTGGTTGAATGACATTAATGTGACATCTGTGAAGAACGTAGGCAGCCGGGCGAGCAATGAAAATATGTCCGGTCTTGTGCAGATATTAGGGGAACGAATATCTTACAGCAACCAAATAGCGACAATCACAAAACAATAAATAGATACGTTTCCCTTTAAAGTATCTTACTTTTGCCCCTAGTAATAAACATTGTCTGCCAACCAGTTCGAAAACAATACATGCGGGACATCTACTTCCTGTTTACAAAAGGCAGAGTTTAACCGCAACCTCAGAGCAACGAGATTTGTTAGTGTGAAGATATTACCGGTAGCAGGGCTCGAGTCGGGCTGCCACGTGGGTGGACGGCGTCCCCACACTTATTTTACTGGGGGGACACCATCCCCCCTGCCAAACAGCTGGACTTCACTCTTTGGTCTCTCTGGGACGAGGAGCTTGGCACGTTTCGTGATGTCACTTCCTGTCGTGACGTCACTTCCGGTGACAAAGTCCCCCCACTTCTTTTTTCAGGACTTGTGCCCTGACCGGTAGGTTTATTGTATTTAAACCGGAAAATACCACCAAGTGCCACCCTTCGAATAATGTGCCTGGGGCACTCATTCCGGAGTGTAAATTGATCTAGACCGCGCATAGCCAGGACCCTTGTAGTTAGGGGCTGCCGTCTGGGTCAATCTAGGTAAAATCAGCGTGCCGAAAGTAACATTCAGCAAGCACGGCTGATTCTAATTAAGGAATGAAGTAAAGCCAATTGCGTACTTTGGATTTAGATATTTAAACAGGTAACGTCTTGCCTTTGCACTTAGATGACCTGCAGAGGAAGAACATTTGTGGCGGCCACACGATACGCTGTTTTAAGGTAATGAATGATGGATGAAAGAGTAGAGATTAGCTCCATTCTAAACACTACTTGCCCTTATTGTTATGTTATGTTTTGTTATATTGAATTTGTAAAGCGCACAGCTACTCAAAGTATCCCGGCGCTAGTTCCAGAAAGCCTACCACACTCTCATCAAAATAACCTCAAAAAAGTAAAGTTTTTAATTTCTTCTCAAAAGATACCGGGTCCTGAACCCTCCTAAGGGCCAATGGAAGCACGTTCCAGGCTAGGCCTGCTTTGAGGGTGAAAGAACACCCGCCCAGCCTCTGGCAATTAAAGCGAGGGTTCTGTATTAAGAACTGATCAGCGGATCGCAATTGTCTAGCCGGTTTGTAAAAGACAAAGCGATTCTGCAGGTAGATCGGGCCCAACCCATGCAGTGCCCGATGGACAATGGACAGCATTTTTAATTTGAGCCGGGACTCAACTGGGAGCCAGTCCAGTGCCCCACCTTGTTGCACATGTAGCAAGGGGTAGTCTTCTTATGCTTGTTCCTGGCATATTACCTTTACCTCTTTCCATCCCAGGGGCATTCCCTGCATATGACATGGAAATTCCTTGCATTGTCACCCTGTAAATGGGACCTACTGCAGGGCCTTAAAGTAAAGCTTTCAATTTCTTTGTCTCTTCATTTTGTGTCCACTGGGTTTTGGGCTATCATCTACTTATCCTCAAGCCCCTTTCATTTGGCTTCCAACAAATCACTACAACATTTGGCGTACTGCAGGATCTCATCCACTTGTTTGCTCTGCCAAATAGAAGTCACCTTGGATAATGTGGTTACTGATTTCAGCTCTGCACAAAATGGGACAAGAAACCATCCCATGTTGTCTCCAAGCAGATGGTTCATTCCACTGTGCTCCCTGTACACCTGCATTAACCTCTCAAAGTAGAAGTATGCTAACTCGTTCTGCTCTTGAGGGGTTAAAAAATCTCGGACTAATTCATTTCTCTTTGGAGAACCTTCATCTTCAAATGTTTTATGAGTTCAACATATCTAGTTTTGACTATGAGAGAAGGTGCATTCCTCCTGCCATCTAGGGGGTTCTTGTGTTGGCGAATGGACTACCCTGTTACATTAGCCCGCAAGTCCTTTGGGACCACCACTTCAAATAACACATCCAGATCTTCCAACAAGACCTTTAAAATGGTCATAGTCTGTTCCATCTGTGTACACCATTTATGAGAATTCTCTCTAAGTTTTAGGAAGGGAAAAGATCTGATCTTGTACATTGGACATGTACGTATGCACTTCCCTGTACTTCTGTCAAAGGATACTCCTTCACTGTCCCTCCTTCCCCAACTCCCTTAGCACTCTTTTTCTTTCGTTTAACATTGACCTTCTACTTCCTTGTCCGCAGCTCTCTGCATTTTTCAGTCACACTCCATTCCTCAGTTTTCTCAATCAGTTCCTTTATATTAGTCCATAATCCTCTCAACTTCAGCAATTTTAACTCCTCACCCATTGTCATCCTAACATTCTTACACAGCTTCTTTCTCTGAGTTATGTCAATTCCACACTCGGCCACCACCAGTTCTATCTTCACATGTGCTTCTCCCGCCACTCTCACTGCTTCCTTGCTCACGTAGAGCAATTCGCTCTCATTGTTATGCCCTAAGAAGTCCATTCCCAAGTTTCCCTTAATGGTTTCTGCAAATTTGTTTTTTAGCTGAGCCACGGTAAGTCACTGGTTCTTTTGTCCTATGCTTGGCAAGTGACCTGTAAGGCTGCAATGAGCATCTAACCTCCTGTCAAATTACTAGCCAGTCTCTCTCCTTGTGGAGGTCCTGCTGCCTTTGCTTCAGGTCTCGGTGCAGGGTCTTGGGGTACACTTGGGATAGTTTGACTTGGTAGAGTGCTGACAAGTTCCTCAATCGCGGAAGCGATTACAGTGCCTGACAAGGGCGGTATGCTTGTAGGCCCCGGGATGTGAACGGGGAAGAGACGGTAATCTCAGTATTGCTTGGGGGTGCTTGAGCTTCTACAGGGGATCTAGCGACTGACCTGATGTTGGTTGTTGCTGCGGATGTGGCAGTCGGTGCAACGGCTGCTGCATTATATATAGTGTTCTAATGCTGAGGAGCTTGTCTATGTAGGCGTCCTCCTACTTTCTCTCTGTTTCTGTCTCCTTTCTAGTTTTTCCTTCTCTGTCTCTCCACATTCCATCAAGGGATAGGTTCCAACTGTGTCATTGATTTCTTCCCCCCATTCTCTCTGCCTTTGCTTCATTCTGCACGTTGCTCCATAAATGAAGCCTATTACGGATTTTTATTTCAAGTTTCCTCATTTTCTTTCCACTCGTCTTTGGCTTACAAAGATTTAAAGCTTGAAATTGTGTGGGCCTAGGCTGAGCTTTTAAGTCGTACATTCTTCTCATCAAATTCTCTATTCTAGGGATATGGAAGGTCCCACTCAGAGGGGATCATAGTTCTCCATTTTTGGATGTGTATCCATGCCATTAGCTAATCCACATGCACATATGTAACCCTTTCTTGGCTGCCATTCCTTAACTGATGTGCCTTCTTGGGAAAACTTCTCTTTAGTTCAATCTCTCCTTTTTCGATTATTCCCCAAACGGGTAAATTCTCAATCACTCTCCTTTACGATCTTTCACACTCTTCACTCTGCTGGGTTCACGATCTGTCCACGAATACCAGCGCGTCCCTCTCAAAAATCAGCCAACCCTGATGACGCAACATCCGAATACTGTCAATACTTCCTGAACCACTTCTCATTATAATTCTTTGTTTGCCTGCTCCAGCCAAATACACATTTCTACAATAGCAAGAATACTACTTACTTTTACACAACTGTAGATCTTTGACCGGAATGAACTGCCACTAAGTTCAATTACTACAACCATGCATAAGAAAATGTACATTGCGATCTTGGTGTGACAAAAAAGATCCTCACATTATACCACACCTCAGCAGATAAGTTCAGCAGTTGATCACTATCTTTATAATGGATGTATAAAAACTCGTTTATTTGTGGATTTAAAAAATCTAAGGATATCATCAAAAGCGCAATGACTATCACTCCCACAAATCCGAAAACTAAAGCCACATAATAATATCCATCCACTGCATTCCACGCCAATGCGCCCACTTCAACTCTCACCGCACTACTTCACAACTCGCTCATTCTTCATGTGCATGCAAATCCCTATTAATACTCAGTCACAACATTCTTCTACAGCTACCGCGTCTTCCGGAACCAGGCTGGGACTGGGTCAATTTGAATCTCGGGGTGAAAACCATCTGGTGAACGTACAGTTATCAGTTTTATGGTGTAGTGTAGTTCCTATATTCCCAATAGGCCCTGCGCATTGGAATAATATATCCTATAGATGTGACGTACGACTTATGTCTACTAGGTCTCTATCGAAATATATTAGACTTAATTGTGGGTGCCAGCTAGCTCAGAGGTCACTAGAAACTTTCTCGAGTTCACAAGAAGGGATTTAGTTTCTGACAACCGCATAAACATGACAACTTTGTTTTCCCAAGAGAAAACTGATCTTCAGAGTCGTGGAAACAATAGATAGATATTTTACTCAGTCAATCGTGCATGCTTCGTTCCACCAGAGGTGCAGAGAAATAGATAGACAGGCGTTTTGAATAAAAGGATTTATTGAACAGTCTTCTTTCTCAAGCATAAGAAATGAACTGCGACAATCGTAAAACTGGTTGCAAAATATAATGCATACATTAAAAAGAGTAAAATAAAATAATACTGTAAGAGCATTGTATGCTTCCTAGACCATAGATAAATACATACATAAATAACAAAGGCTAAAAAGTACTCAACTGGTGCTTCTAAAATACGCCTACCTCGGTGTACCTAACCTAAGCTTAGTACGAGGGACGAAGTAAGTGAGGTGTAGCATAAATTTAGTATTCTTCGCCAAGAATCTATCCAAGATTTCTCTAAGGGTCTAATCAGCTCCGTACCTTGGTTTAGAATGAAGAAGGTCAAGCTCAGGACTCGATTTCCCAACAACCCGCAAGGGTAGCTTGGAAACACTGGAGCTGGATTTCTCGGCAGGAGAAAAGACAGCATCTCTCTTAGTGCGTCTGCTGGAGGGTCGGCTTCCTTCGGTACTTGCAGTATCAGGGCGCGTCGGGCAAGTAGATAGTCAAACTGCTCCGAACCACTGTGTGTTTGCTATAGCAAGTGTGGGCATATTTATACCTTGAAGGTACCGAGTTTGACGTAAAGGTGGACATCATAAGTCAAAGAGTATCAGTTCTTTGAAAACTCCATGAGTTCTTGGACAAGTCAGTATTTGAGCAAGGGGAAGTCCCTAGCTGCTGAAGCCGAGTTTTCCAAGAAATCGTTGTAGATTTTTGGAACTAGTGGAAGTAGCCCTGCCGTATTTGGACTGCATGAGCTATGTCTAAATATGGTTATGATTCTTATGCATATCTAAGGATATGGTGATTTATACCTATATAAGGGCATGAATCGGGAAAATTACAATAGGGTCCTAAAATGTTATACAACAATTGCCAAATAGTTTTGTCAGCTACTGGTCAGATCCAATCGGCAGCGTGCAACTCTGTTTTAAATATTCATGTGAATAGCACGTCAACAGCTAGTATCCGGAGCTGTGTAGTCTCAATGCGGACATTAGTTCTCCCATATTGAACGTGTCTTTAATGCATTTAGAGCAAGCTCAATATTCAGGAGTGAAACATTGTACATTAGAATGACAGACAATAGGTATAGTTTTGAAAGTTTATATAAAGAATTAATAGGCATATTGCATAAGGTATGCCATCAATAAATTCAGCAGTAAAGAATATAATTCATAGGTACAAAGAACTTAGTAAACGTCTTTATGAAACCCGACATAGATTCACCTTCAAAAGGTGGGAAATAAGGATTCTGGTGTACAGAGAAAAGCACACCCTTTTATAGGACTTTAGACAGTGGTTTTCATACATATCTTCACAAATACATGGTTCTCAGAGTTTACATCAATGAGAAGCAAGCAAGAAGAAACATTTCACCAGGGAAAACATTTGAGGACTCGCTCCTTGTAGCATTGCATTGAATTTTGTCGGTCTCACAGTTTATTCAAGCATGCTAGTAGATACATTGTGCACTGATAGCCTTAGACAGTTGGGATGTTCTTGATTAGGAATAGTGTGGGTGACTTCTCTGGGGACTCAGTTTATTAATGTGAAAATGTACGAATCTTTATTTAGAACAGGTAAACACTAATAGTAGTGTGGTGCATTTAAAGCGAACAAAAGGAAAAACAGCTCTCACGTAATATCTTCCTGTCACAAAATAAGATGTAGTGACAAGTGTTGGGAGAGGATATGGCGTAACAGCCAGAGCTGCCAGTTTTCAAACTGGGGAACCAGGTTTTAGTCTCTGCTTACGCTCAACATCCTGTGATTCTGGGCAAATCACGTTATCTTCCTGTGCCTTAAAACGAAAAAAACAAAAATGTGTCCTTGTGTAATGTGACGAGTGCTCATGTAAAGCACTCCAATACCGCTGGGTCAAATTTGCGCTATGTGAAACTACAATACAAAAATAAACTATTTACAGTATGGCTGAAAGCTGCATAAGTTGTGACTAGAGTGATCAAATTACCTCCATGTCATTGGGATACAACTTTTCTAGTTCTAGTTTTTTATTTAACATATGGGTGCATTCTGGGAGTTGTATTATTGGTTAATTTTATTTGAGACAATTGGACTAACGCACTTGATAACAATGATATGTAAAAACAAAATCCAGGATTTGAAAAGTGTTGTGCCAGTGACATGGAGCCATCTGGTCACCGTAGGTGAGAACATCAAGGTTGCATAAGTCAAAGTGCATAGTGTCCACCTATCAGGCAGCCTCCATAAGTATGCAAATGCCTTGCACTCTTACTTCCCCCCACAGAGTTATTACGTTTTGAAACCTTTGATATCAATGAGAATACAAGAAGTCACGTCAGTCACATGTAAAAAATACATTTATGTAATAATCTACCTTTGTTATGTTATGTTATCTTATGGAGATTTGTAGACCACACTATCACTTGGGGGGCTATCCTGGAGCTAAACAGGTGTGAGTAAGGGATGGGCAATTTATATCAGCCGGCGCCTAAGACAATTTGATTAATGCCAGGGGCAAGGAGGTTTAATTTCTATGTTGTCCGATGGACAAATAGACACTAAATTACGGAAAACAGGCAGAACTGTGGAACTTTAGTGCGCTCTGGCTGTCCGGATGCTTTTGTTTTTACACCTGTCACGCTGCACCTTCGTGTCAGGAGGTAGTTGCCCATAAGCATACCTTTATTGCCTGTTCTATTTACCCAACTCGCTTTTCCTTGAATTAATTCCCTTAGGCGCCTACCCTCGCTGTATTTTCTCCCACTGTAGAAAGTTAAATGAACCAGCCCTTGGCTGTTTACGATTATTTATAGTACTGAAGTGTCTGACGAACATAAGCGTGTTTACGAGCTAACTGTGAGGAAACTTCTCGGAGACAGAAAATGTTATCACCAAAAACTCTTTGCAAGCACTTTTTAGGTCGAGTCTAGAGCCAGGGCGCATGCGCTTCTCTGCGAGACTTATTGTAAAGGAGTACGAAATAAAAGCCCTGCCCACTCTCCACCCATATTTGCCATTGGCCTGTGTCATTGTCCGTCTTAAATGCTGGCTTCTGAATAGGCTTGTTAGTTCCTACTTAGTACCGCCTCCTCTTCATTTGTCACCTCCCATGGCGACTTGCCCCTTTACTTCGGTTGGTATACAGTACTGTTATTTAGACTGTGAGTACTATTTTCTTTCATGAGGATCTCCTACTGCAGGCACCATATGCTTTGGAGCTTTACTCCCCCTCTCCCTCCCATTGTCGTGCATTCTCACCCCCCTCTCCCTCCCTCCCGTTCTCTGTGCCTACCCCCCCCCTGCCCTCCCATTGTCCGTGCCTTCTCCCCTGACCACCCTCCCTCCCGTTGTTCGTGATCCCTACCATTTGCAGTGCAGTAGGTCTCGCTTAAATGCGAGTCCTATTGCATTGCAAATGCTTGTTGTCTTCATTAGAAAACGGATAGTGCTAATGCACAGACTGAAAAGCGGAGGCCTTTAATGAAGCTGAGTTCGGTTCAAGTTAATACTCAGTTCGGCCAGCAGAGTAGGAATATACTGTATTTGAGCGTCAACCTTTCACTTTAAAATTTAGCTTTTTACTGCTCTGTCCTGATTATGCACCTGTTCAAACTGGTGTAAACTGCTATTTGTCAATCTTTCTGTGAAAAAGAAGCAATGCAGAAAGAGGTTCTGGGTGCCCATCGTGTTACCATATCTACCTCCCAGAGATCAAAGGTGCGTAAGCCCCCCCTCTATGGACTGATGTGGACTACCCCTCACCCCAACATCAAGTGTCACAAAGCATTCACAAATGTGGAAAGTCCTGTCTATGGCTGTCTGCTTTGTTTCTAGCAGGGCAAGTGCATTGGTCGCTAGGTTAGTATTTGCCCAAACAATGTTGCAACCCAGCTGATGCTGTGTTACAAGAAAGCTAAGCACCTGTCTATGGTGCCCTCAGTTCCGCCTAGAATTATATTTTGCTCCTGCACTCTGTTCAGTGTATCTCCCGCGGCTATCAGTGCTGTGCTGTACTGTTGAGCCTTCCTGCTACAGAGGGGATTGTGTCTCTTTCTGCTTTAGGTTCCACTCCGTGGCAAGAGAGCAGCGACTGATGAATGCCACCCAGAGTAAAGGAAATACATTTTGTCACAGATGAAAATGCAGTTTAACGATCAAAGGCTCCAATTATGTCAATCATCTTCAGCTACTCTAAGCTAGGCGGGCTTGACAATGTGTAGAACGTTGCTATTATAAATAACAGATGGCCTTAAACTGCCTAGCCAGCAGAGGTGTCCAACACAGGTCCAGAAGGGCCAAATTCATATCAGATTTAGTAATCTCATTGTGCCTCATTTGCATAGTCAGTTTTTATCCTGAAAGTCTGCCAAGGTTCCTGACCCGTCTTCCTGGACATACTTGCCAGAACCCCATTGGATTCATTATCGTTTTGCAAGCTTCCTTATCATTTGTTTGCAGAATGGCCCCTCTTTACAGTGGAAAATGTGAGCCTTCTTTTGCGCCCTTTTGGTAATCTCTTGATTTATTGGCAGGCTTCTGCCTCTTCTCCAGTTATTCCCAAATTAGTCAGGCAATCAGTGTATTTTAAGCTCTTCGTGTCGCTTGAATGACTGCCATTTTTTCAGCTCGTGAGTTCCAGCCCGATAGTAAATCTTGCTATTTCTCAATTCGAGCCATCTCCGACTGCTTCTGTTTAAAATCTATTCAGGAACTGCCAATGGCTGTCCGTAATTCACCGAGACGGCAGAGTGAGGTTTCCCCCACAACACTACAAACCTTGAAAAAGATGTGCAGAGGTATCTGTGAGGCAGCTCTTTAGCTACATTATATATGGAAGAGAGTCGGGTCTTTGTATGTGAACGGTTTGTGCATGTCAACCCAGTGTGACTTTGTAGAGTGCAGTGGGTGTATCTCTTTCCTGGGAGTCTCCCACTGTGTCTATCTTCAGGGGTTGGTTTTTTTGTCTGCTGGAGAGCTGTGTGTGTTTAAACAGGCAGGTGTAAGTGTGTCTGTGCATGGAGTGTGTATATGCAGGATGTGTGTGCAGAGGGAGTGTATCTAAGCAGGAGGAGGTGTGTATCTGGGTAGGAACTATTTGGGTATCTGTAGGAATAGTGTTTATGTCCGTGCTAGGGGTTTATGCAGGTTGTGCCCCTATAATTGAGCAGGAAAATGTTTTTGTCTGTGCCAGGATGTAAGCCTGTGAGGTGGGTTGTGTTTTTGTGCAGTCGGTAAGACAATAACAGAAGAACTAGTAATGAATAGAGAAATTTGAGATATGAGCAGGGAAGACATCAGAATGAACACAATTTCTGCATACAGTTGGACAGACTACTGGTGAAGGAAGAAATTAATGTCAGTGCAGGAAACAAAATCAGTGCAGATTCAAAATGAAAGCAGTCTGTTTTAAGAAGACCATTCATCATGTAAGTGAAGTTGGTGAATTGGAGATCATTTTGTTTTCAATGCTCCCAGTACAACTTAAAACATACTCTGATCCTGCTGCTCTACGTCTTGCATACATGGAGACAGGCACAGGGTGCTAAATAAAAACAAATCTGATGCCTGCTTCTTTCAGGTAGCGAGTGACTTGGGCGAAGAAAAATACCTGTATGGAATCATAATTATTTCCCATGCTACATTCACATGTGCTTCAGATAACACGACTGTTGTAATGAAAGACAACATAATTGGCAGGAGTGATATTGATAGGTGTTTATTCCTAATAAAAGTCAATATCATAAAAGTCCCACAAGAAGAGGTATGAAGATAAGATGCTGTCGTGTCCAGGTACAGATTAGAATGACACGACAGCCAACACTGGTAAAAGAATGTAGAACACAGAACATGTCATAACAGAACCTAAGTGAAGTTAAAGGTACAGATGCAACATCTCCTTTCCATAAACAAAAATAAAAATAAAACACAATTAAATAACATTAATACAAATAATAATCCTTAAACCTTGTAGGCATTACAGTATTTCTTCTAGCACAAGTCTCATTCAAATCAGAACTAATTTCAGGAAGAAGACTAGTTTTGTTTTCTAAATTATCTGGAACACAACTTGAAGAATTCAAGTTTTCATTTAAAACTGAATTATTGTTCACACTTCTTTCCAAAACTGAATTACCATTTTCACCTCTATCTAAATTGTGATAAGACTCATCACCATTTTCACAAACTTGTGAATCCAATGATGACTGTTCTACACCATCACCCTCTTGTAAGGAAAATTGCTTTACCAACCCTGAATCTAGTAAAGATTGTTCTTTATTTAAAAATCTTTAAAACACAAAAAGGAAGAATCGTCCAAATAACCTTTCTCTTCCATTTTTTTATGGATAATGTCTTTTTGAAAAGGCTCAATCCTAATAACAGCACTTTTGTTCCACCAGCCTTTGTTCTTAATCATCACTGATGAATTAGACGCTCTGACCACCTGTTGAGGCATAGAATACCTAGATTCCCCTTTAATAACTTTCTTCGGTTTTCTGATGATCACCCAATCACCTGTTTCAATTTTGAAGTCATTCAGAGGAGAAACCCCATTCTGTAATCCGTACCTTTTTTCAAAGTTTTTTTTTACACACTCATCAATAGAACTAAAAGAAGTATCTCCCTCAATTTTTTTTAAAGCAGTCATATCTTTTTGAAATACAGGTTTGTTTATATCATTTGCATCTCTCCCTTTCAATAAGAAAAAAGGTGCGAAACCTGTTACTGAATGTGGAGTGTTCAAATAACTCCAAACTTTTTCTTTGATATGTTTCCTTACATCCATGCCAGAAGATAGAGCTGTTTGTATCCCTTCTTTGAAAAATTTGTTAGCTCTTTCAACTAATCCATTAGCCGCTGGAAAATACAACGGACTTTTAATATGCTTAATATTATGCTTACTTAAAAAATCAACCATCTTTTTTGACACAAAATGTGTGCCATTATCGGATACTAATTTCTTGGGAAACCCATCCACACAAAAAACTTTCTCCAAAAAATCAATCACAACTTCTGTACTAGGGAACCTCACAAAATCATAGGATATCCATGTTGAATAATAATCAGTCAAGACTATTAAATATCTCATGTCTTCTGCCAAAATATTATAAGGTCCTGAAAAATCTATTGCCAACTTTTCCCATGCTTGGTCTGGCAACAAATTGGTGGAAGTAACTGCCTTTTTACTCTTCCAATGCTTGTCCGATAGAAGGCATTCCGGACAACAATTAACAAACTGATCAACAAAAGAATCCATGCACGGCCACCAATAAAATTTTCTTAAAATTTTCTTGGTTCCAGACATGCCAGGATGTCCAGAGTGTGCTCTATCCACAAGACCCTCTTTCAGAGTTTCAGGTGGTACAAAAAACCCACATCTAGTGATGAACTCATTCTCTAGACTTAGCTCGGAATCAAAACTTTACTTAGATTTCTCAATGGTGGCCAACCTTTTCTAATGTATTCCTTGACTTTCAACAGAAGAGAATCTTTTTTATAACCCTCCAACCAATCACTCTCTGTAAAACATCCCAAAGTATTATCACAAGCATCTAAAGCGGAAACAACCACACATTCTTCCTCATTTAAATCTAAATTTTCATTCTGATTCACTAAGGGAATCCTAGACAAACAATCCGCCCTAAAATTTGCTCCTCCAGAGATGTGCTTCACTACGAAATTATATTCCTGCAATTTTGAAATTATCCTGACTAATCTCGAAGTAGCTTGACCAGTTCCGTTGCCATTCATCAAGTAAATAAGCGGTTTATGATCAGTAAATAGATCAAAACAAGTACCCCATAAATAATTTCTGAACTTTTCGACTGCCCAAGAGCAGGCTAAAGCTTCCCGTTCTATAGTGCTATAATTTGCTTCTGCCACACTCAAACTTCTAGAAATAAAAGCAATCGTATTCTCCTTTCCATTCACAAACTGTGTTAAAGCTCCACCTAGACCTACACAGCTGGCATCCACAGTGACAATACACTTGATACCACAAGTAAAAGGTTTTAATGCTGGAGCATTCTTGATCATTTCTTTTACTTTTTTAAAAGATTCCTCATGAATTAAAGACCAATCATACTTCTCATTCTTCCTGGTTAAACACCTGAGTGGTTCTACTACAAATGCATAGCCATGCACGAAGCGTGCATAGTACTCACTAAGTCCTAAAAAAGACCTTAGTGAGTCTTTATCAACTGGTGCTGGTGCAAGCATAATAGAATCAATCAGATCCTGTTTAGGTTTAATGCCTTCTTTGGTGATAGAGTGCCCTAAATATTCCAACTCTTGTACCAAAAACTTACACTTATCTTTCGATACAGTCATACCCCTCTTACTCAAGATGCTCAAAACTTTTCCCAAAATTTTGTTGTGTTCCTCAACTCCTTTTCCAAAGATGAGGATGTCATCCTGAAATGCCTGCACCCCTTTGATGTCTACAAACAACGAGTCCATTAGCTTCTGAAACACACTAGCCGCAGAAGCTAATCCAAATGGGAGTCTCGTATATTTGAAGGCACCAAAGGGGGTTACAAACGTGGTAAGATCCTGTGACTTATCTGATAAAACAACCTGATGATAAGCTGACTTTAAATAAATAAGAGAAAAATGAGTAGATTCACCTATAGCCATCAGCATCTCCTGAATCAATGGTAAGGGATGGCAATCCACTAAAATGTTCTTGTTTAGAGAACGCAAATCCGCACACATGCGCAACTTTCCATTTTTCCTCTTAGCTAAAACTACAGCTGAAACCCACTCCGATGAGCTGGTAGGTTTAATCACTCCATCCTTGCACAGGCTATTTAAATGGTCTTTCAGTTCTTCTCTTACACTCAACGGTACATTTCTAACCTTATGTATCACCGGTGATGCATTTTTTTTAATACAATTTCATGCTCCACCCCTTTCACACACCCAATTCTGTCTTCAAATACTTCCTTGTACTTTTTAAGAATTGACTCTAAATCATGTGAATTTTCAGACACTTTGCATTCTTCCATAAAAGCAATAGGAATGTCCCCGAGAATAATGGGTGTATCACTACCGGGTTTCAACATGATACCCATTCTACCTAAATCGCGCCAACCAATGATATCTTTACCTTTCTCAACAACATAAACTTTAGTTGTTATCTCTCTTCCAAGTAGTTCCACCAAACCTGTGAAATATCCTATTATGTTGATGTAATGACCTCCTATAGCCTTCGGATTGACATCCGGAACCAAAAGCTTGGTAGGAAAAGAATTATTAGCATAGGTTATTTCATCAACAATGGTTATTGGCGAACCAGAATCCGCCATAACCTCCAATTTAACACCAGCAATAACTGCTTCACCAAGGGGTGCTTTGAATGTAATTTCCGAATCAATTAGATTTACATTAATTACAAGGTTGCTGATTTCATCCTCCATATCATCTAAAGCATTAACACTGGTTTGTGAAACATTCCTATTTCTAAAAACAGTTTTACATGCACTTTCAAGATGACCTATTTTTTTACACTTTGCACATTTTTTTCCATGTGCAGGACATTTTGGATTATTAGCAAAGTGAGACTTAGACCCACAACGATAACATGACAAATTTTTCTTAGCAGAAGTGGCACCTTTATCTTTTCTAATTTCTATAGTTTTCATCTTGTCGGTTACTGAACATACAGCCTCTGAATTATCTGTTCCAGATATAACTTTCGTTGACACTGAAGACCTTTCTATTCCGATAGCAATGTCAATCACTTCCGTTAAGGTTGGATTCCTACATGCCAAGAGACGTTCTTGTACCTTTTTTGAGAAACAATGAAATACTAATTGATCTCTTAAATAAATGTCTAACATGTCTCCAAAATCACACTTCGCTGCCAAAATACGTAAGTTTGAAACATAGTCTTCAATACTTTCCTCTGGCAACTGTTTTCTTTTGTTAAAACTGTGTCTTCCCACCATAATGTTAGGTTGTTCATGAAATCTCTTCTCCAACCTTTTTACTGCTTCAGTGTAATCATCCCATGGAATGAATTGCCCAGCTGGTGGTTCACTTTCAGGAATGTTATCAAAAATTTCTCTTCCTGCATCACCGAGAAGTCCATATAAAACAGCCCTTTTTCTTTCATTAGAATATTCTTTCCCATCTATTGCAATGAGATAACTCTCAAATGACTTATGCCACTGTTCCCACCTAACTGGTGGTTTACCGGCATTCTGTAGGAAAGGATTAATTTGATAGGGTTGTATTTGATAAGACATCCTCTCAATAAATCTCAATAAACAGTTTGTTTTTTAAAGTTTATAATCCTTAAAAATTATTATTATTATTTTTTTTATAAATTTAAATTTTTAAAGCAAATGCTTAGTAACTGTTCCCTTTAGCCTCCGATTTGAAAAGAAATTGTAAATACCACAAAACAACTTTAAATCGCCCCTTTTTCTCCTTCCTTCGTGAAGAACTGCAAATCTGCTTCTTACGATGTTTCCAATTATCATAAAATGGCCGCCGCGTTGGGTCACGTCCTTTGACCTTGCGTGATGACACACCAAACGCGCAGCGCACTCTGCTACGCTCTGCCCCTCAATGACGCGCTGACAGTCAAGACGCGAAGCTCTGTCACAACGCGTAGAAGGCTGACACGCGCTTCACTGACACGCTGCAGTCACACGCGGCTCTGGAATTCCGGCTCCGTTCCAAATAAGAGGCAGTTAACATCCTTCCGACATCCAAGGTACACTATTTTGGCAAAGTAATCTTACCGCAATATTTTCTTGTATGTCCATGGAAGTAGATGCCTCCTTCTTCCTTTTTACAATTTTCTGCTTCTCGGTTGGTTGACTCTCAAACTCAACTGCCTTCAAAAAAAAAAATATTTTTTTTTATTTCGGATCCCAATCCATCGTCGCCATATTTATGTTGTAATGAAAGACAACATAATTGGCAGGAGTGATATTGATAGGTGTTTATTCCTAATAAAAGTCAATATCATAAAAGTCCCACAAGAAGAGGTATGAAGATAAGATGCTGTCGTGTCCAGGTACAGATTAGAATGACACGACAGCCAACACTGGTAAAAGAATGTAGAACACAGAACATGTCATAACAGAACCTAAGTGAAGTTAAAGGTACAGATGCAACAACGGCCCAGAATTATCTTGATTTAGTACTAGTTTCATATTTGGTCCTGTTTAAAGACATATTGCCATGCCAAATATTTCTATGCCCCAAATAACGGATCTTTATGCACACTTGTACCACTGTTTCATTCTTGTGAGAACCACTGTCTGCATCATTTTGGACAATGTACTAAGTGCAACATATGTGAATTTGACATGGCAAGTGTGGTTTTGAACATGGACAAACATGAAAATATGCACTAAATGATGATCATTGGAAACTAAGGATGGCATAGTATCTTGAAATATCCGGTTAGCACTCCTGATGTGATATTTGAGTAGTATCTCTGACATGATGATACAGTGAGCTCACATAATGTGCAACATCTTGATATCGGCATGTATCTTCCACTATTTGAGCAATACTGCAAGCATCTGACGACAGACAGCACCTCTCCAACTGCACCGAATTTCAGATCTTTTCTGTCTTCCCTGCAAAATGGATGGAAATGCAAAAGGGATGCAACTTGCTTCTCGGGACAATGATGTCCAAATAGGACTACCAGAAGTCAGTTATTCAAGAGCATCTACTGCCTCCTTTCAGTACGTTCTGGGTAAATAAGGAGAATATCACTTTTCACAGTAATAAAGTCCCGTTTTGCCTAAAGCAATTTTGCAAAGCATTGCTATGGTTGGTCAGTTTTTTAAAACAAAAATCTATTATTTCTGTCGGTCAACCGATATAATTGAGGTACGGACTAAGTGGACAAGGGGACCTTTTTACAGGACATGCAGATTTATGTTACATTTTGTCCTTTGGATCAGTAGATTAATTTAAAAAGTCCACATCCCTGGTGAGTCTAGCCGAACTTAGGGCATAGTGGGTCTTCTTGAAAAGCAAAGTCTTCAGCTTCTTGTAGAAATTGTTTAAGATAAACAGGACAGAACAGCCGACAAGTGTTTCGCCCTATGTGGGGAGTAAGGCCAGGGCTTTCTCAAGGCTGTTGATTGAATAAAGAAGGGGAGAAGTATAAATATTGGAACAGGTGACTTCGGAAAACTTTTTTGCACTACCTGGACTGAGGCACATCACAAAACACCGTTTTAATATTAACACACGGTTGGTGTTTCTTTTCTTTCTCATTTTTCAGAAGTCACCTGTTCCAATATTCATACTTCTCCCCTTCTTTATTCAATAAAAAGCCTTGAGAAAGCCCTGGCCTTACTCGCCACATAGGGCAAAACATGTGTCCGCTGTTCTGTCCTGTTTTTCTTAAACAATTTCTACAATGAATAAATGACAAATAAGTGAAAATAGATGAAATCAAGTAAAAAATAACAATAAAAAGAACTACGTTCACTCGACCTAACCTGTACTGTGCTATCTTGAAGAAAACAGAAGGCATATTACACCCATTGATGGGGTGCCCTCAAACAATTGGAAAGGAGGTATACATGCTTACAACTTTCTTCTTACTCGTTTCTCTAGAGCAGCAGTTCCCAAACTGTGCGCCGCGACGCCCCAGTGCGCCGTTAGAACTTGCCTGGGGCGCCGCGCACGTCTTGGGAACGTGGAAAAGGCAATGTGCGAAGTGTGTAAATTAACTGAACGTCTTCTATTAGGGTCGGGGTTTAACCGTGTCTTGTTTATTCCGCTATTCAGAAGAGTTTGTGCTGCCGTGGTTGAGTGTTTTTGAGGGGGCACACGTGGTCTTGTAAGTGTGACTACATAATTACTGTCTGTCTCTTGGCCCGCAGAAACCGGATGATTAACATTTTCCAGCGAGGAGAGATCATACTGCCTGTGACTCTCCGTGAACTTCGACCAGAGTCAGACTAGGACAGAAAGACATTAGGCCCAGGCATCATTAAGTGACATGCTTGCAAACTGTACAAGGTTTCACGCAGACACATCGTACAAGCTAAAGGCCAGTCCGACCATGGCTCAGACACACTTCAATTCCTGCATGCTTCTGCAGCCCTTGACCCTCCTTCCCAGGCTGGCCAAACAACACATAGCTCAAGTGTTAAATAGCTGACCTTGCAAATTAGGCAAACTAAATTAGAAAAGCATCCTTTTGCATTAATCTCATTACATTTTCGATTGGTCAATACAATCTCTACATTTTGTCCTTTCTAGCACAGGATGGATAGCAACTTTTGTATTCCACTGTTCCGTAAGTCTGGCGCAGGTAAAAATTAGAGCCTTGCAAGGTCTGATACAGAGGAGTGTATGGTTGAGAGGGGCAAGGGCCAAGGGCATTTTCACATCTTTATTGCTTGATTTTGCTGGGGAGAAAGTAAGCGTCACTCATAGTCGTTGAATGTCACTCTCTGCAGCCCCGAGAACCAGTGCAGCATTTGTGCGGAACCCTGCTCCCTTCTCCCACTGGCTGAAGGCACTCACACTTAGGCGGTACCACAGGCTTGTCCTTTTGTCTGTCTCTAATCATTGTTACAGGAAGGCTAATAACTGCCAGGTGCACATAACTCACTTCTTTGGGCCAGTGTTTTATACTCCTGCTTGAAGCCAGCATCATTGCTAACTGCTTCTAGGTACTGAGCAGAGGCTGGGCTTACATCCCCCCACCTGAATAAAAAAGTAACATAATGGGGAGCCGCGGCCAACAGCCAATGGGTCAAGGGAGCCGTGGGTCAAAAAAGTTTGGGAACCACTGCTCTAGAGGCTGGGGAGGTCCAAAGCCTTGAGCAAATATCCTCCGAAACGGCTTAGGGATTCATGTCCAGGCTCAGAATTCCTGGATCCCTTCTTTCTCTTTTACTAATAGAAGTTTAAAATGGGCTTGTTTGTATATCGGGTGCGGAGGAGCGCCTTCAGATTTAGTGCAATGTGATTGCAGCATGGGATGTTGAGAGTGATTCTGGTCATCATGTATTGAATGATCTGCAGCCATCTAGTGAGTTTTTTGTTGATCCCCACATGCAGGGTTCACCAGTAATTCAGTTTGCTTGTGACGAGGGTGTGCGTGATGGTTTTCCAGGTGCTGGTTGGGAGCCATTTGAAAATCTTCCTCAGCATCTTCAGAGTAACGAAGCATGAGGCGGTGACAGCATTGACTTACGTGGTAATTATTTTTTTTTTGTCAGTGACGATCTCAAGGTTCTTGGGTTGGCTTTTGGTCCTTGCTCCTTTGGCCACCAGGTGGAGTCCCATGGTGAAGTGTTCTTCCTGAAAATCATGATTTTAGTCTTGTTGATGTTTAGCTTCAGACAGTTGGTTTTCATCCAGAGGGCGATTTCAGCCATGCAGGCACTGAACTTGATCCGGGTACTGGGCATCTTGTCCGTGAGGGAGAGAATGAGTTGCATGTCCTCTGCTTAGGAGAGGACATTGATTTTGTGAGAGCAGATGATTTTTTGTTTAAATTTGTTTATTGGGTTTTTGTTTGCATTTTACAATCAACATGACAGTAATTATGAAATTATAGCAATGCATGACCATAGTTTCAGATAAAATCGCATAGCGGTCCCCCTCCTCCAGGGGTCTCATGCCTTACGACCGCATCTAACCGTGTGTTCCAGTAGCGTTTACCTCCTGGCCCCCATGGGGTCGCCTATATGCCCCCGAGGGGGGGTCCGTACTGTCCGTGGTGAGCGGTCTACTGTTGTCGACAAGGTGATGGACTCGTGGTGTGTCAGTTGCTATGTGGATGTTGCATAGATCATTGACTATGTCGGCATGATCCGCAGCTGCGTGTGTTGTTGTGTCGCCGTTATCTATAGGTCTTCCCAATAAACCATAGGTGGGGGGGATACCCCCTCCAATCTAAACTTTCTAACTCTTCTAAGAACTTAGGGATGAACTGGGTGGCATGGGGGGGAGGTCTAGGGGGCAAGTGGAGGGGGGCGGGCCGCTGCCCTAGGGTACCGTGACGGCGCCCCTGGGTCGCGGAGAGTGGTTGTGTGTGAGGAGTTATCGACATGCGTCAGATCGCGAAAGTTGCGGGGCACAACTACTTGCGATGGTCAGGTAGGGTTCGTGACTGTGTCATGGAGGTGCGGGGGCTGGTGTGGCTAGTCGTGTCTGGGACTGTGAGGCCATGAGTGACTCTTGGGGGCGTGTCGACTGTGCAAATTTGTACATGAACTGAGCCCACTCTAAGGATATGGGGTGTTTGCGGTGTCCCCGTACTTCCTCCTCCCGGAGTATCTCTTCCTCTGCCTTGCCCCACTTATGCACCGCGCCTATCCATGCCGCTTCCGGCGGTCCCGTGGGGGACCTCCAATGCATGGCTATTCCCCGTTTTGCCAGAAGGATGGCCAGTGAGAGGAAGCGATACTGTACTTTCTCGGTTTTCCGTCAACGGAAGATCCCGAGCGCGCATCCCTCCCATGTGTTCATAGTTGTGATGGCCATAACCTCTGCAAGGGTTCGATGGACCATGTCCCAGAATCCCTGGAGTGTGGGAAAATCCCAGAACATATGTCTGAAATCCACTCCTGGGGTGTGACAGCGGGGACACTCGAAGTGAGTGTCGGGGAAGAAACGCTGCAGGCGGCTCGGTGTGAGGTATGCCCTATGGAGGACGTTGAATTGTATATTACGGAATCTGGCGTTTCTGGATACTTTTTTGGGGTACTCCAGGGCCGTGCTCCATTCTTTATCGTGGACCACTCTGCCGATGTCCGTCTCCCACTTCTGATGCAACGGTTGAAGGGATGGAAGGAGTAGTGAACGTATCGCCTTATAGAGCCAGGCAACCAAGTGTCGCCCTATTCCCATGTGCAGAATCGTGTGGACCACTGGGTGGGGTGTGGGTTCCCCTAGATCTGGGTTCCAATGCCTACGACTGCTGTCTATTAGTTGCCTATGGAGTAAGAATTGCCCGAGGGGGAGATCGTATTGCTCCATCATCTGTGCAAATGTTTTCAACTGTCCGTCCTCAAATAAAGATTCTACCTCTGTGACCAACAATTCTGTCCAGACTCGAAGTGTTCCTTGAGTATAATATATGTCTCCACGTGGAAAGCCCACCAGTGGCAGCAGGGGCGAATATGGCGGTTGTGTTTTGGACATGCGGTGGATACGCATCATACAGGTGCGGGCTATGGATAGTTGTAGTGGTCGAGTTCGTATAGGCTTAGTGCCCGGCAGCAGCATTCGATGGATTGCTGATTGTGGCATTGGGCCATTGGTCGTGATGGTCTCCCCTATGTGACGCCCTGCCGTCCAGTAGGACAGCCATTGGAGTTGGGCCGCCAGAAAGTACACCTCGAAGGCTGGCGCTCCCAGTCCTCCCTCTGTGGTAGGCAGGTAAAGGGTGGACAACGCTACACGTCGCCGTCCTCCGCCCCACACCAGCTCTGTCAGTAGGCTGATCAGTTCTGTAAAGAACGATCGTGGCGGAATCACCGGGAGGTTCACGATGTGATATATTAGCCTGGGGACCATGACCATTTTTGCCAGGGCCACGCGGCCGATAGGTGCCAGCGGAAGCGTTTTCCAGAAGCTCACCGCTGACCGTAGTCCGGCTAGGGCTTTACGATGGTTTCCCTCATATATGTCCTCTGGGGTGTGGTTCAACCGCACTCCTAAGTAGCTGGGGGCCTCAGCATTCCATGCTAGCGACCGAGTGCCTATTTGGGCTTCGAAGGGGGCCATGTGGGGGCTCAGCGGGTATAGAGAGGATTTCCCCCAGTTAACCTTAAGGCCCGAGACGACCGCGAACTCCTCCAATGTCCTCCAGATGCAGGTCAGGTCGCCCGTAACGTCCCTGACATAGATTAAAAGGTCGTCGGCATATAGGGACACACAGTGCCACGTGTGAGCCAGGGGAATTCCCCAGTCCTTGCCCTCCTGTCGCAGGCATATCGCTTAGGGTTCAACCGCTAGGGCGAACAAGAGGGGTAACAGCGGGCACCCTTGCCTGGTCCCTCTCGCTACCTCGAACTCCGGTGATATGTAACTGCCCATCTGGATTTTGGACGTGAGCTGTGTATAGAGGAGCCTAGTGTATGCGGTCAGGCGTGGGCCAAAGTTGTTTTTTCTGAGGACCTCGAACAGGTACGGCCCTAGGAGAGTATCAAACGCCTTTTCGAGGTCTAATATGAGGCAGGCTGCATTAGGGAACAGTTCACGCGTCGTGTCCTGGATATGAAATAGTCTGCGGAGGTTGTGGGACGTGTTGCGGTTTGGCACAAACCCATTCTGGTCGGGGTGGACCAGCTGGGGTATGACCTGGGCATATCTTTCCGCCAGCATTTTACCCAAGATTTTGCAGTCCGTGTTGAGCAACGTGATCGGTCTATAGGATGACGGGAGCTGGGGGTCCCTGTGTGGTTTCAGAAATGAGACTATTATCGACTCCCTGAGGGATCGTGGCAGGGCCCCCGCCGTGAGCGCGTCTTCGAACATAGTAGCCAACCGTGGGGTAAGGTGGGCCGAGAATGTACTGTAGTATTCAAGGGGGAAGCCATCCATACCTGGAGCCTTACTCCTAGCTAGTGCTCCTATCGCTACTTTGATCTTGGTAGGTGTTATTTTCTGATCGAGGTCCTTCTGCATTTCCGGCGAGATTTGGGGGATTGGTAGCGTGAGAAAGAAACTTGTTATCGCGTGGGGGTCTCGCTGGCTTGGAGCTTGGTATATATGAGAATAATATGTGTAGAAGACTTGCATGATTGTGAGTTGGGAGGTTTGGAGCCGACCAAGCTGGTCCATGAGTTCCGTGATGGGTTTCAAATCGGGATCTTGCCTAGCTAACCAGGCCAGCAGTGTTCCCCCCCTATTGCCCTCCCGGTGTACCCTGGCTGCATATTTTCTGAAGTTATATTTACACAAATCCCTCAGTGTTTCAGCGTATTTTGTTTTTGCCTCAGCTACGCGCTCCTGGGCTGCCTCGCCGCGGTCGACCGCCTTTAGTAGGGTTACTAACGCGCATTCTGCATCCTGTAGCCTGCGTTCTAGGACCTTACGCACCCCCACCACCTGTTGTATGCAGTGGCCCCTCGCTGTCACTTTGTGTGCGTCCCACTCTATGAGGCTAGAGGATGCTGACCCTGCATTTAATGTGAAATGTTCCTGCAGGTGTTCCCCGTGATCGTGTGTGAATACCTGATCTGGGAGACATTCCTGAGGGAGTTTCAACATCGGCACTGGGGGGTGGGTTGGTATCCATCTAAGGGTCAGCACGTGAGCGTCATGATCTGAAAGTACTCTTCCAAGATAGTCTGTGTTGTGCTTTAGTATGCAGAACTGCCGAGCAGAGGAATCTATCCAGAGGCACTCCGAGGTCGTGCGGGATGGAATGAAATGAATACAGTTTTGTGGTGGGGTGTAATGCCCTCCATGTGTCAGTCAATGCCCAGTGTTGCACCCATGCATTGAAGAGTTCAGTTTGTTTGTAAAGCGGTGAGCGCGGGGGTGGGGGTCGGGAACAGTCGAGGGTCGTATCTAAGACACAATTATAATACCCTCCCAATATCCAGGGGGCGTGGGTGTGGTGTGCCAGCATTTTCGTAAGGCGATTCCAAAATTCGTGTTTCTCTACGTTAGGGGCGTATATGCTGCCTACTAGGGTTGGCTGCCCATCTAATTGTCCCTCTAACAGTACATACCGCCCCTCCTTATCTACCGCCCTGTTCTGCTCTCTAAAAGGTACGCCCGGTCTGACCCAAATCAATGTCCCCCTGGCGAATGCAGAGTACCCTGTGGCGTATACTATGCCCCTCCATTTTTTCTGAAGCCTTCCAACTTCCGTCGTCGTCAAGTGGGTCTCTTGCAAGAGAGCTATGTGGGCCTGCTGTCTTTTCAGATATGCGTACACCGCATAGCGCTTACTCGCCGTGTGCAGACCTCTAACATTTAATGTGATGAATGTGATGTCTGTATTAGGGATTTTTTGTCATGTGATACTGTTAGTTGTGTAGGTCGGTCTTCCCGCCACCCGCGGCCCAGAACCTGAACCACTCCCGCCTGCATATTTTCCCCACACATGTTCATTCAGAGACCATCTGTCCGCTCCCGCAAGGGTATCAGGGATAAATGGGAGAGGGGGTAGATTAAGAACAATGTCTGGGAAACAGTCCCAACTAAAGGGGCCTATTGCTTGGCACAATAAGTCCAAACCATACATCTCGTACTGTCTCTAGTTCGTTTGATGCAGGGGGGTGGGACGGCTGCGCTGTCGTGGGCCCAGGGTCTGGCTGCCCGCAGCATCGCATCTCTGTGAGTGTATTCACTTCCGCCTTTACCTTAATTGGTGATTTGGATGTCCCCCGTTGGTTAACCCTTCTGGGTATCCTGGTCTTATGCATTCTGTGTTAGCCGCCTTCAGATGAGCGTGTCCGCCGTCTGCGGAGTTACCAATGGCGGAGAGGCTGAGCCGTCCCTGGAAGTGCGGGTGTCGCTCTGATCTTCTTCGTCAGATGTGAAGATGTGGGGGCCCGATCCTCTTCCAGTCCGACTTCTGTCTGCCGGACCTCCATTGCCGCTTGTAGGGCCCTCCGTCGATCCGCTATAATCTGCTCCAGGTCTGGGGCTCTTCTGGTGGTGGGAGTCGAAGGGCGATTCATCTGTTTGAGGGTGACCTTCTTGGAGCATGGCCTACGCCTTTTGGATGAGGAGCTCGACGGCGTAGTCCCTCGCTCTGACAGATCCTGCTTGTGGTGGTCTAACCAGCGCCCTGCCTCCGCTGGATCTGTGAAGAAGTGTGTCAAGTCTTCATATATGATTTTAAGGCGGGCCGAAAAGAGGAGGGCATACTGTATCTTGTGTTGGCGCAGGGTTTGCTTCACCGCCTGGAATGTGGCACGCTGGCGTTGTACCGCTTGGGAGTAGACAGCGAACACCATCACATTCTTATCCTCCACCCTGAGTACTTTCGCTTGCCTGGCCGCCCGCAGGATCGTGTCTCTGTCTTGGTAGTGTAAAAGTTTTAGTAAGAACGGTCTGGGCGGGGAGCCAGCTGGTGGTCGTCGGGCCGGAACCCTATGCGCTCTCTCTACTGAGAAGAATGGTGTGAGGTCTTGGGTCTGGGTGAACGTTTTTATCCATGTTTTGATGTATTGAATGGGGTCTGTCCCCTCCACTCCTTCAGGCAGGTTGAGCAGGCGTATGTTACTCCGGCGGGAGCGCTCCTCGAAATCGTCCGCCTTGCGTTCCAGGAAGTTAACTTTGTCCTGCAAATCCTTGATGGCTTTCTGGTTGAATTGGACCTGTGGTTGCAGTTCTTGCAGCGTTTGTCCCTCCTGGTTCACCCTATCCGCCAGTTTCCTGTGGTCATCTCGTAGGAGGTGATGTCTGAGGTTAGTTCTCCAAATTTGGTCTCCATGGACATCCGGGAATGTTCGATGGCAGCTAACACTCTGTCGAGCTTTGTGGACATATCTGTCTCCTGTGGCGGCCCTCCGGTCTTTGGCTTGCGCAAGGGGCCCGGGGAGGGTGAGCGCCTCTGGGCCTGCGCCGGCATCGTGTTAGTGTTCTCTGAGGTCTTCCCATTGGTGTTGTGGGTGGCTTGCCGGCTCGGTGGGGCCCACCCGAGACGTTGCGACCTGTTTACTCCCGTGGGTCGCGCCCCTTATGGCGTCGTCGTCAGGGGAATCGCTCGACTCCGGTCCCGCAGCCCCTTGTAGTGATAACCTCCACATCCGATCTCCCCGTTGGGCAAACCGGACGGCGCCGATTCAGGTGAGCCGGAGCGCCCTTTGCCGCACACCCGCGTGGGCCCGTTGCAGTGGTGCGCCTGTGCTGTGGGCCGACATCGGGTCCGCACTCACCCCTCGTGTGTTGTCTGGCGTGCTCCGGGTCGTCGGGGTGGGTCGTGGGTTGGGTAGGCCCGCTGCCGTCTAATGTGTTCCCCCGGCTCTGCTGTCCTGCAGGGGGGGCGACTGCGGTGGTCCTCAGGCACTCACCGACTGCCGTTTGGGCCGCCAGAGGCCTCAGTGCTGATGGTGACGCACGGGGCCGCTCAGGTGGATCGCAGGCAAATAAGGACCGTCGGTATCGGGGGCGTGTGTGCCCCCACGTCTGTGTGTCCGGTATGACTGTGGTGCTCACAGAGGGCCTAATGACCAGGACGCCCTCGGGGAGCACTGGGATTGTTGCCTCTGGTCCGTGGGTTCACGGGGCCTCGCTGTCAGGCTCCTCTGCGAGGCAAGCTGGTTTGCGCTATTTTCGGGTGGGCTTGCGCGGCCGTTACCGCGCCACCTCTCAAGTACCCCACTATGGCTTCGCGATCTCGGGGGCTGCAGGAGTGCATTTAGGGGCGCTCTCAGGGGCCACTCTCCCAGGGATCTGCTCACCCGTCACCGCCGGTCCCGTGAGCCCTTCAGGTCTGTTGGTGTGCCCGGGCGGGTCAGGGATCGGGACGTCTCGCCACCGTCTAGAGTTGGGGCGGCAGCACTTGCAGGGCGCCCAGGGCGCCATCTGTTGCCCGACGGGGAGTACGGATCCTGTCCCCTGGAGGCAGGCTCCAGTGTCCTGGGACCGCCGGTGTCTTTAGCTGGGCGCCGCCATTTTGGGTGGGTCCCGGCGTCGGCCGTCTCGGGTCACTCTGGGGTCACCGTGGCTGCGCGGTCACCTGCAAAGGTTCCGGAGGTGTTTACGGGAGACCCTCACTGGGTCGAGGGGTGATTCCGCGGTCTTTCTGGCGGTGTACATCATTGGTGTCACGGGCAGCCGACCGGAGCACTAGAAGCAGTAGCGGTCGGCAGTAGGAGTTACTGCAGGGCGGTGATATGGGCAGGGGGAGGGGCAGGGTGGTGGGTAGTAATGTATGGATTACGGAGTTTTACAGGTAAGTAAATAAATAAAACTAATTTCGTTGCGCGCACTGCATCACATTTGGTGATGCAGTGCGCGCAACAAAATTCGTTTTATTTATTTAAGTGTTTACTTACCTGTAAAACTCCATAATACATACATTACTACCCCCCACCCTGCCCCTCCCCCTGCCCACGTCACCGCCCTGCAGTAACTCCTACTGCCGACCGCTACTGACTAGAAGAGTGCGTCCGCAATCTTGGCTGGCTCCGGGGACAATCTTGTGAGAGCAGATGATGCTGTTTAGAGGGATCATGTATGAGTTGAACAGGGACGGGCTCAGCGAAGATCCTTGCGCTACTCACAGATGAGGTTGCGGGTGTTGAGGTGTATGGTGCTAGGCTGACTGACTGGGTCCTTTCAGTCAGGAAGGAGCAGATCCATTGGGGTGTGTGTCCTTGGATTCCAGTGTCATGTAGTCGTTGGATGAGGGTTGTTGGAAAATGGCCCTCTCTGAAGGGGCACCCCACAATTTTTGCCTTTGTCCTCTTTTTCTGACCCCGTTTAAGCTGTCTTTATGACTCTGAGCACTTTGCTAAAGTGCATGTGCTGTATCCCATAAACATGTTATGATTGACTTACACTCTCTGAGCACTTTGCCACTGCTAACCAGTGCTAAAGTGCATGTGCTGTATCCCATAAACATGTTATGACTGACTTACACCTGTTAATTTACCTGGAAGTTCCTCGTAAAGTGGTATACCATATAACCAGGGCCTGTAAATTAAATTAAATGCTACTAGTTGGCCTGCAGCAGTGATTGTGCCACTCACTCAAGTAGGCTTTCAAACCTGTCTCAGGCCTGCCATGGCAGGGTCTGTTTGTGGAGTCTACTGCCACTTCGACTTGCACATTTAAAACTACTTGCCAAGCCTTAAACTTCCCTTTTATTACATATAAGTCATTACTGAGGAAGGCCCTTGGTAAAAGGTAGGACATGTACTTTTATGTTTTACATGTCCTGATAGTAACAAACAGCCTAATTAGTTTTTAGGTTTCGCCTGCACTGCGCTTACGCTTCGCTTGTGAAATTTCTTTTATTTAATATATATTAAAAGGGGGCTTTTATCAGTTCCCATCGCTGAATTACTGTGTCCAACCGCTGTTGTGTGGAACTTTTTTTTCCTTTTACTTTCCCTGGCTTCGCGCATTGAAACAGAGGTGTTACATGCTTGATCTTTTCATCGTGACGCCAGTGAGGAGTAGTCATTTGATCTCACTCTACATTCTATGTGCTGTTAAGTTCTTGAACTCCATTTTATGACTTTGTTTTGGGAAGTTATATTAGTGTGCCTGCACAAGCCGTGTGAAGATCTCACATCACTTTCTCCCTATATTGGAAGAACTGGACAACACTGCCATCTACTGGTTATTTTTTAATTGAATATAAAAATTGCTCTTGCATACATTTTCTATTCAGGTTTTAGTACTGAACCGAGTACTGGTAGTCAACTCAGATATCAAGTTGGATATCTTTGTTGTTAGGTTTTCCTGCACAAACAGCTTATTATTAATCACATAGGCAAAACCGAATGCATTTACCAATGCTTGTTTACTAGTCTGAGGCCTACTCCTCTCACAGGCTAGCACTTGGAATTCCTTAATACACTTTAAAGCTGTAATTCCTGATATGAGTGGAATGGCTTTTTCATGTTTCATATGTTTGGAATAGTCTTGATAAATCCTCTTTACTGGGCAAGTTGGATTTAACATTACTGTTTTAGATAAATATTCTCTTTTTTCTAAAGCATTGTGGAGCCATTTTGTGGTGTTTGCACTGTGTTACTGTGTGAGTTTTCACACAAATACTTTACACATTAACTTCTAAGTTAAGCATGCCTGCTCTGTGCCAGGTACCAGAGGGTGAGCACAGGTTAATTTAGGATTTTATTGTGACTTAACCCTGGATAGGATAGTGGTGCCTATTTGGATAGGGTGTATACCTCTGCCAACTATAGACCCAATTTCCAAGAAGGATGGAGTGGGAGACCATGTCAAATGCTGAGGAGAGGTCCAGGAAGATGAGGGCCACTGTGTCTCCTCCATCCAGAGTCATGCAAATCTTATTGGTGGCAGCAATTAAGGCAGCTTCCATGCTGTAATTGGGTCTAAAATCAGACTGAACGGTGTTGATGAGTTGGTGGTTATTGAGGTATTCAGTGAGGCTTCTGTTGATTATTTTCTTTAAGACCTTGGCCAGGAATGATAGCTGGGAGATTGGTCTGTAGATGGCGAGTGTTAAAGGGTCTGCAGAGGGTTTCTCCAGCAATGGGAGAACAGTTGCATGCTTCCAAGCATCTGGAACGGTCACATAAGAGATGTAGGCATCCAGAATCGGTGGCATGGCGCTAATGGGGTGCAGTCCTCTGGAGTAGGCATGGTGGGGGCAAATGTCAGATGCAACTCTTGAGAGGATGGACTTTATGATGGCTGCAGTTTTTTCTGGGGTGGTGATGGGCAATGTGGTTAGCATTGGTTCTTTGGATAAGATTTGGGGTATTTGGCGAGGCCTGTCGGGTCCTGTAACCGGTTGGAGATACTGTAAATGGCAGTGAATTGAGACAGATTGTTGCAGAGGTCCTCCTAGGGGGTGACAGAGTTGGAGGCAGCTGCTGGTGAAGTGAAATCCTTCTCAGTGATGAAGATTTCTTTGCTTAAGTTGGTGCTGGCATGGATGCGATCTTCAGGAGCAGCATGTTTGTTGGTCCAGAACATTGTCCTGGCTCATTCTCCATTTGCGCTCCAGCTGTTTGCAGTTGCTTTTCATCAGTCTGAGTTTCTCCATGTACCAACTGGCTTGGGGTATAGATCTTGTTGTTTTGCTGTGTTTGAGGGGAGCCAGAATGTTGGTGATGGAGATGATCTAATTTCTGATATTCTTGATGTCTTTGGGTAGGCTGTTACTCTGTCCGGGCAATAGGTGTTGAGAGCAGTCGTCCAGTCCTTCTCAGTGATACTGTTCCAGTTTTGTTAGTCTGGTCTGGCGGTGGTGTGTGTGTGTGCATTGTACCAGGATAGGAATGCTGAACTTGACATGGGCGTGGTCTGTCCAGAAGATGGGTGTTCATCAACAAGCCTTTTATGTGTTATCAACCTGGATTTTTCACTTTTTGCTGAACCCTATAATTTTGCTGGCTTTTAGAAGTCCTTGCACTTTACCCCTGCTAACCAGAGGGAAAGTGCTAGCGCTTCCTATTTAACCATGGCTTAATTGGGTTATTACTGCTTGGCATATTTACCTTGCCTGTAACTCCATGGTATATGGTGTAAAAAGTGCAACCAGGGCCTCAAAGTTAAATTGTACTTGTGGACTGCAGCATCTATTGTACCATCCACTACAGTGGCAATACACACATGGCTGCATGCCTACCCTGTGTAGCCTGACTATTGCAGTGTCACCATGCAGTGTGGCCTGTCAAAACAACCCTTTTTGACAGGTAAAAACCTCCCCATTAAACATTAGTAAGTCACCCCTATGTACACCTTGTATCCCACAAGGTAGGGTACATGGTATTTCTAAGTGAGAGGTGTAGAAAATTAATATTAACATGTCCCTACAATGACAAGGCCTAAAAGATATTTTCTCTGTGGCAGGCCTAGCAGTCCTATGCAGGTAGAAAACCAGAGTGTAGATTAAAATACCACTACTGTATCTGGGGAATGGGACCAGTTTGGAAAATATTTAAAATGCTATTTTTCATAGTTAATAAAAATCTAGTTCAATGATAAAGTCTGATTTTTTATAAATATTAAGGAAAAATATCTTTCAGAAAGTTACCCTTTAGTTGCCTTAATTTTCAGAGGGCCAATTAACATAAGCCTCTGGTAGCTCTTTGCCAATGATTAGCTTTGAATAGGTGTCAGTACCTCTCAGGAACAAACAATAGGCTTACCTGAATGGGCAGAGATGACTCCTCTGAGTTTAGCAGAATGTGGTGGCTGTGGGCCTCATTTTGATTACACAGTGTCAAAACCTGCTTGGTATGTCTGTTGAGCCACATGTAATACTTGAGACGCTCTTGAAAGAGAGAGCAAAAGATGGCAAGAAAATTCTTGTGAATGGCCTGTTTGGTTGCTGAAGGACCCTGCTTTTGTCTTACCTTACTTTTGTCTCTGGGTTGTTGTGAGAACAGTGTCTGCTTCAAACTAGATTTTAGTGCTAGATTTGGGAGAACACTAGGATTACCAGGGCACTCTCCACACACACAAACACCCACACACACACCGTTTCCCCCCAGCCCGCAGAGCCCAAGTTTAGTCTGGCTGAAGACTTTCACCATCTTGGATTTTTCCTGACACATTGCATTTTATGCCTCTTTGAAGTAAGGCAACAAGAACCATGGCAAAAGAATTAGGTCAGGGCTTGGGAACTTTTACCCCACTGGTTAGGGAGAGATTGGGAGTCACCACCACCCACTAGCTACTGACAGCATAAATGTCACACTCCAGGCACCTACTTCAGGACACATTCTGCACCTGCTGAAGATCAGAAGAGAGCATTGGACTTGCTGTCTGTGGCCTGAGAGGAGCCCTGACGGACTGAACTTCTTCCACCGTTGTACCCAGGACAAAGAAGTGTATTCTAAGGGTCAGTTGCCTGACCTCCTGCGTGGCAATATGGAAGAAACAAGCTGCAAGTATTTTTTTCCCGTATCTAACCAGTGGCAACAGAACCTGGACTGAACTCTGCTGTTGACCTCTGCCTGATACCTTGTGAATCTCTAAGTACCTCCCCAGAAGTCTAGCGGGCCTTAAAAGTGTTCTCCTGTGGTTGGTTGGGACTTAAAAGTCTTAGGATCTGATTTATAATTTGGTGGGCGAAGATAAGTCCATCAGAGCAACAGAGTAAAGTGCTTCATCGCCCTGATGGAGACCCCGTCCACCGAATTTAGGAATTACCTCAAAGCTGGAGCCTTAGCAGGAACCGCCATCATGGCGGATCCTTTCAATGCATTTTCAAGTTTGACTCATCGTTCCCTCAACATGACAGAGCCGTGCGTCAAACATACTTTTTTTATTTTCAGAAAACAAATCGTGAAGCAGGATTGTCTTCATGGAAAAAAAAATAAAGCGAAGAACATGGTGATCGATCAACCCCGCACAATGTAAATGTTCAGTGTTAATGTGCCTCCTTGTGCCCTTTTCTTGTGCAAAAATACTCCAAAACCACTTAGTTGGCAGTGGGGTTCGAAACAAGTAATTTGCGTTATTCTGTGGCATGTTTACAAATAATTTTGTAAAAGTACAATTAGTCAATCAGTGTTATTTATAACTTGACAGAATTTAACAGCTATTTTAGAATGGGGATTAGATGTACTCCCGTAGAGTTTTTCGGGGGAAAAGGTGACAATTGGTGTATTTTAAAGTGCACGGAACGAAAAATAGTGGCAAAAACCTGATAAGACATAAGTACTGCTGGGCAAAGGATGCTTGGGGGCTGTCCTCCATGGACATCTTACGAACTTGTTCAAGGGAGCGCATTTGTTAGCACTGTGATTCAGTCACAGCAGTCAAGACATAGGTTTTAAAAACAACTTTATAATGGCTATTTGGGCAGATGTTCTCCATTTGCTTGGTAAACTGAACATGGACAGTAACCACAAGTAAAGTAAAAGGTCATGGTTTTCCCACATACCTAGATATACGTTTTTCACTGTCGCAGTGAATTATATGCTCTATCTCTAATTTTCCCATAAATGCACTATACACATGCCAAAATATACAAATGCATTGTCATGCACATGTTGTTGCAGTGGGACGTAAACTCACTCATTCACCAACTCACACTAACATTTGTATACTACCTAACTATAGCCTGCACACACATGTTCACAATTCACGCACTAACACTGTAAAGCATAACTTTTATCTCCCACACACAAACCTTCAAAGGTTCACATACATGATGTCTCCCCACTCACCCCTCCCACACACACACGAAGAGCAAGAGGCAGAGTGAGGTAGAAGAAGAAGAAGGACGTGGCACTAATGAATGAATGAATTCTTTTTATTGTTTGGTTACTCAAAACCATTACATTAAAACAAAATACAAGGTTACAAAATAACAAAAGTTAAAACCAAAGAAGTTTATGCCACCCAAAGGGCGGGGTTGCGGTGAATGAGGATCATGTTGTGGCGTGGGTCTGCAAAGTCTCTATAAGGGGAGGCCCTCCGGGCCCATCAGCAGAGTTTGTGTCTGATAAATGAACTTTCCGAAGGAGGCCATATGCTTTACCGTTGTCAAGGTATAAAGGTAGGTGGTCGCCTCCTTTGCCGTGCGGAATCCTGATTGTCTTAGAATTGGCCTGAGATAGAGATTGCGGGCCATGCGCAGGGCCGGGCAGCAGAATAGTAGGTGGGCCAATGACTCACGTTTGTACCTGCAGAGCCTGCATTCCCGGACTCCTGAGCCGGCCGTGCTGAATGGCATATAGTTCTTTGAGAGGCAGCGGATGTAGTCTGTAGGCTAAGATCTTATGATGGGCTGCGCGACCCACGGCCTGCTTAAGGTGATGTTTAGGATTATGCAGGATATGTGGTAAGGACAAGGACACGTGTAGGTCTTTTTTTGCCAGCGACTCCAGGTCCAGTTCTCTTGACCGCGCCCGCACTTGTTTTTTGATGGAGTGTTTGATGGCAGTGTAGCTGACATGTTCGGGGTTCCAAGACTCAATGGCGAGATTGAGATGGTCCTTCGCCGCCTTGAGAGTGGCCGACCGGGGATTCCCTGGTTCTCTGAAAATGCAATTCAGCGTTGCCTTAAGTGTGTTCTCCTTGGCAGTCGTTGTTAAAAAGTAGTATTTGCTTAGGGCTGCCATCTCTTCCAGGTATTGCTGATTGATTGAGAACTCCAAGCGGATGAGAGTGTTTCTGATACACCTCGGTAGAAGGAATAATCTCTTGTAGGCTCTGCAGTGAATTTTTTCTAGTTCCTTATGCAGTTTGCCTGGAAATGCTTGGAGAGCATAGTTTAGGGCCGGCATTAACTTTGCTTTGAGTACTCGTTGGATGGCCATTGTGGACGGGCTATATAAGGAGGCGTGCAGCTTGCAAATGGCGTAAGTTATAGTTTTGCCTTTGCCTTGGATAGTCTTTAGGTGCACGCTAGAGAGCCCCGACTCCTGAAAGCAAATGCCCAAGTAAGTGTACCGCTGAGTGCTTTCCAGCAAAAGGTTACCAAGCCTCCATTTTAATGATTTTTTCTTTGGGCACTTTCCAAAGATAATGATTTTGGACTTGGATGAATTTGCTACAAGCTTATTTTTATCGTTGTAAGCGGCAAGTGCCGTCAACGCCTTTTGTAGCCCAATTCTCGTATGGTCCAAGAGCACCAGGTCGTCGGTGTATTGCATGAAATGGATTTTTGTCCCGCCGATCTTTGGGATAAGCAGTGCTGCCCCAGACAAGGCTCTCTCCATGTCAGCTGTATATAAATTAAATAGCATTGGGGCTAGCACGCACCCTTGTTTTAGACCACGGTCCGTGTTGATCTTTACGGATGCATGGTCCCTCGAGAGTTTGATTCTTACCCACGTTTTGTGATACAAGGATTGGATCGCCCTCAACAAAGCTGGATTGATGTTCCATTGGGCCAGCTTTCTCCACAGGATTGCACGATCTACCCCGTCGAACGCCGCCGAATAGTCAATAAAGCAGGCGAATAAGGGGGGGCTTTTGCGTGTCCGACCAGATAAGAGAGTGCAGTGATGTTGTCGACTGTGGCGGACCCTGGTCTAAATCCAGTTTGACAGAATGGGAGGAGACCTTCAGCATTCGTCCAGTCTGTGAGGTCCCTCAAGATCGCACTGGCATATGCTTTTCCCTCGATGTCCAGAAGGGCAATCAGGCGATAGTTTGATGGTTCAGATTTGGGGCCCTTTTTGTGAATTGGCTGTAGGTGCGAGCCTCTCCATGAATCAGGGACATCCCCCAGGAGCCAGCATTCAGTGTACAGGTGGGTCAGGGTCTTTGACCAGAAGTCGATGTTTGCCCTAAATAAGTGTCTGGGAAGGCCATTGGGCACCGGGGCACCGTTTTGTCTGATGTTTTTTAGAATTTTGGACACCGACAGTCTTCCCGGCGGGGCAGTCATCTCAGTGATTGGGTCTGAGTCGGCTCCAACGTTAATTGTTTCGTTTTGCTTGGTGACGGGACCGGTTTCAATGTAAAGGGCTTTTACATGGGCGACCCAGATTGGAGCCTCGAGGGAGTTTTCTCTGTGGTTCGTGCATCGTCCGAGGTTGCTTAGGTAGTGCCAGAACTCCTGCGATTTTCCTGGGCTCAGCAGGTCAAAGATTTTCAGCCATTGTGCTTCGCAGTGCTCTCGTTTTGCCTCCCAGACCTTCTTTGAATGACTTTTGCTGGCCTCTTGAAGTTGTTTCTTCATTGAGCTTGTGCCATGTTTGTGGAAGAGTTTATGTTTCTTGCTCAGTTGTTTAGCGCTGATTTTAAGTTCCACCTTATGTCCATATGAGGGTGGAGAGTCCCTGTTAAATGTGCTGTTTAAGGTTTCACGAAGGATCGCAGCCAGGGTCTCAGTGGTGGCATTCCAGGTGTCTATTGCGCCCTTTATCTGTTCGTTCGGTGGCCAGCCTGGCCACTGGTTTGCCCAGTTGTTAAAGGAAGTGATAGAGGTCTGTACCCATTTAATTCTTCTAGGCAGCTTTATCAAATCTTCGCCATTGGATGCTCCAATATATTCCAGTCTGTGGCGAGTGTCAGCTATAAGATTCAATGTGATGGTTAAGGCAGCGTGGTCGCTATCGTTGCGCGGGTGGACTGTAAAATTTGACATGGGAGGTTGTAGTTTTTCGCTAAGAATGATATAATCAATCGTGGTTTGGTTGTTTTATGTAGGGCCAACGAAGGACCCTGGACTGAGATTTAGGAGGACCGAGTGCGCTGTCGCCAGCTTGTAGGTTTTTAATAGGTCATTCAGAGCAATGGTGGCCCCAGGCTGAAGTCTTCGTGTGGTTGATATCCCTATATTATGGGTATTGAAGTCACCAAGAATGATGCATTCCAAGGCCGGATGTTGGAGCATTAAGGACTCAAGGAGCGTTGTCAGCGTGGCCAGATTGGATATGGGCCCATGTGAATTATAATAGAGATTAATTAATAAGAACGCAATGTGTCCATTTGTCAGGCGGCAGCCTTTCAGGATGCCTGCCTGGAGATTGTCCGGGAGATTAGGGATTACCACGAATTCCAGGTTGAGTGAGTGCTTTATGTAGACACATATCCCCCCCGACGGTCTTCCGAATATGATAAGCTTTTTTGCAGGTTTTCCATATTCTGCGTATCCTCTTAATGAAAGTGGGTGGAGCTGCCAGGATTCTTGTATGCAGATGATGTCTGCCTCTTCCGTGAATGTCACAGCATTTTTATTAAGAAGCAGCCTCCTAAGCCCTGCGATGTTCCAATCATGATTTTCAGAGAATCCAGGGGTAATCCCTGTCTGGAGGCTTTTGTTGGGCGATGGTCATATTGCAGAGAGGTGGCTCGAGGCATCGTGGCTGTGTTAGGATCTTGAGTTTAGTGCTAACGGCAGCCACGAACAATCTTTACTTGCGCGTCCCAAGGTTGCGCATATGCGTGTACCCTGGTTCGTGTTAGTTGTTATTTTAATTGGGGTGCTGATGGTTGGGCCAGTGTTTGTGGCACCTTTGGACCCCTGGAGGATGGGCACCACGTGAGGCGCGTCAATGGGGTGGGCATGCAGGCGTGAGATCCCTCCAATTCGCTGATCTATGTTTCCCATCTGGGAGTGTGTGCGGTTTGAGTTTTTAGAAGGAGTGGATATTTTTGTGTGCGCGTAGGTTTTATTATTATGCCCCAACTTTCCAATAGCTTGTGCTGGCTTTTCAGGACCTCTGCCTTGTGCGGGCTCACGAAGATTAGCTCCGTGGGTTCGTTTTTCTCCTCCGCATCTGGCGGGAGGAAAGAGATGGTATCAATATCTGTAGTATTAGTTCCCTCCAATCCTGGGATGTTTGCAAAAAGTTTTAGTAGATTGCTACGGTTGAGAATGTCCCACGTCCCCTGGGAGACGTAGTCAGGGTACAACGTTATCTTGCGATCCTGGGGGTGGCTTATTCGGCAGACTGAGTCCGCCCCGTGGCCTCCTATTTGTGGTATTTGTGCTGTGTCCAGTTGACTGTCATTTGCATGCCTGTTTAACCCCAATGGCCCCAAGTGCCGCGGATGGGCCTCCATCTGTGACAGGCTGGGGGTGCTTATGGTTAGTAGCGGCTGTTCACTTTCCCTGAGGTCTGTAACAGTCAAGGACGCTTGCGATGTGCAACCCTTTGCGGACATTGATAAAGCAGCGACCCGAGGGTCGTATCTGTTTGGGTTTGCTTGAGTTGCTTTAGCGGAGCTTTGACCATGGGGGTCCATTGCTTGTTTTAGGTGTGATGCTGTTAAAACTGGCTGGGGGGTTACAAATGAGGTTATTGCTGAGTTAGTAGGATGAGTGTCTTCTGCGATTGACTCGATTGTTTCCATTATTTTCACAGTTGCTCCCAGTTTGGTCGTTTCCTGATTCGCGATGTGGGCGGACATCTCATTCTCAGGCCGTAGCCATTCCTGGATGGTTCTGGGAGCGAGAGATTTATTTCTGTTTGCCTTGTTGAGTTTTTTTTTATTTTTTCTTATTTTTCCTAGATAAGATGTGAAAGTCTGGGCTGGTTGATGTGGTAATATGCTGGGGCTCATGATTTTGTGTTTTGGCTATAATGGCGTCTGACCTGCTCATGCTGAGCATGGGTAATGGTGCCTCCCAGGCAGTTTTATCTTCTTTATTAATCTGTGTAGAGTGGTTTGTTGGGTTTCTTAAACCTTCTGTTTTTGGAGGATACGGGGCTGATTCCTGAGAGATCGGGTCCCTGATTTTACCGACTTCATTCTTGAGGTCCTCAACTAGTGTGGTCATGATGTCCGGAAGTTTTCCTAAGTTGTTCAAGATTGGACTGCAACTACATGGCTCGGGCTTGAAGTGTGTGCTGTCCTGAGCTCTGCGAATCAGGGAGTTCAGATGGTCCAATTTACAGTCGATTCCAGATATTAAGTTTGCGACAGTTTGTAGAATATTTATCTGGGCGTCGAGCTTGTCGGCGTGCATTATTGCCGCACCTGTCATAGAGATGAGTGTCTCGTTGATCAGAGTTAGATGGTCTGTGATCACTGAGAAATTCTCCCTCCTATCTGAGCTTCTACTCATTGAAGATGGTAACAAGGTCGTTTTATCTTGATCCCGGGGGCTCTGGAGCATCAAGTTCGAAGGTGGGGAGTTCCGGGCCAATATTTCTGTGATGGCTCCTCCTTCATAGATTTCTGTGATGGCTCCTCCTTCATAGATTTCATGTGTGTGACTGGTTGCGTCAGGCATGTGCTCCCCTGTTGCTGGGAGTGCGCTACATGTGCTGATCAATATGTCAGCCGCGAGGGCTCCATTTAGGATCGAGTTCGAATTAATATCTTCCTGTAAGCGGTGTAAGGGCGTTGTTGGTCTATTTAAGTCGGGTGTGGATGCGACCCTATCCAGAGCCTCTGGCTTGGGCGGTATACCACCCTGTAGCGTAGTTATTATTGGTGATAGGGGCCTTCCTGGAGCCCGTGGGGCTGGAGGGTAGGCTGTCCTCTGTGGCTTTGTTGGGCGGAGTGCAACTTGAAGATCCAATTGGTGCAGCTGGACTTGTAGCCAGGGGGTAAAAGAAGCTTCTTCTGTCTCTGTTTCCTAAAGAGATGTTTGCCCCGGGTCTGGGAATAGAGTGAGCCGGATTGTAACGCCTCCCATCTTGCCCTACTTGCGACGATGTCAGTGCTGGGAACGCAGTTTGTAATCCTATGGAAGTCGGCGTTGCACCGGTCGCACCTGGTGTTCCCGGGGTTCCCCCCTCCGACAGCCCAGGTCCGGAGTAAAGGCCACCCGCACCTGGGGGGTAGAAAGGTTTTGCCTTCAGTCTCCTGGCTGTTCTGTGTGGTCGAGGCTTTTCCTGTGCCTGCAATAAGGACGAATTTCTAGTCCTCATTGTTTTTTCTCTGTTTTGGCTGTCGCTTTTTTCCTACAGCAAGATAGTCGCTGCGATGTTTCAATGACAATCAATCAGGCGTTTTCCCCGGCGTCTGCCCTTCTGTTGAAGACCACTGAAGATCTAGCTGGAGCGAGCGGGGCACACAGGGGGGGACCGCTGGCGAGGTCGGACCTAGTCAGACCGGCCTAGGCCACGGCCCCCGGGCTCTTACTTCGCAGCTGCCTCTAACGGCAGCCGCGCTCGCAGTCTCTCTGATCAACTGAACTTTCCAGAGTCAGTTTAATACAGTTCTACAGGGTCTTGCCTTGATTGTGGCTTGATTGTGGCTTGATTGTGGCTGGGGTGCGGGCCTCCCGATAATGTTCCAAGGGGCCCCCGTCAAGAAACCCCCGTGGCAGTTCTCAGGCTGCAGAGGGGCCACGGGTGGGGGAGATGGCTTTAATGATGCAGGTGATGCAGGTGCAGGTGCAGGGGGTGAGTTGAAGAAAGATAAAGAAAGTGGGGGAGCGGAGAGGCAGCCCCAACCTGATTCTGCTGCTCTGCTGTCCCCCCGTCACCCCCCCGTCCTGAGTGACTCCACCCCCGGCTCCGCTCGTCCACCAAACTGCCGCCTGAACATCGAACACCGAACCGCTCAGCCGCTCCGCCGCTCACCTGCCGCCTATGGAGCATGAAGCACGGCCCTGGGTAGACCGGGCTGGAGCTTCGCCGTACCCGAGCTTTTCTCCCGCGTCGTTCTCAGCGTTCTCGTCGGATTTCACGGTCTTCACGGCTTTCAACGGTCTTCGCGGCGTTTCCCCCTGTGTTTGGTGCTGCCTGCTCCTGGCCGGCTGCTTGGTGACATGACTCCTCCTTGCTCCTTGCTCATGCGCACCCGTACGAATGGACGTGGCACTATAATGTCAAAGATAAAAGCCTGGTATGTTATCAGAAGAGGTGTCGGGCAGAAATGGTGTATGTTTGCCCCATAAATGCTCTATCGGGCTATATGTGTGATAGTATTGGAAAATAATTGTTTCAAGAGACCCTACTCTACCTAAATTATACTGGAAGTCAGGAACATGTGAAGTCATACTGAGAAGTGTCAGTGCAATCATTTTTGACAGTCATGGCCAAGATGAATTTTGCTTCAATTATCACGTGATCTTTGACCCAACAGAAAGTAACACCATAAAACTGGCAACAGATTCTCTAAATAAATATAAACTCAATTCAACGCTAAATATCTCAGCCACTAATGCACTCTAGCCAGCCATTAATGTATTGTTATGGTATGTTATGTTACATTGTGTAACGTTACCTAATGTTATGTCAATTTGTATTGCACATTAACCCGCGAGGGTATCCAGGCACTTGAACACATTTGGAGGCTTGTCATCCCCATAGAGTTATTTGAAGTACCAGGCCTTCAGCTTCTTGCAGAACTCCAGAAGTGAGGAGGCGGCTCTGATGTGTAGTAAGAGGTTCTATGTTTTGATTTGATTTATAATTTATAGAGCGCAGGAATGACCCCGCGGTATCTTGGCACTAACATTTACCAATTTCCTGACCTGAAGCCATGGGGGGAAAGAAGGCTACAGAGGTAGAGAAAACTGCCAGGATTGCAGATGTTTCCGAAAGCTTATCATATTAGACTGAGGTAAGGTGCATAGGCAGTTGATTCCAAAGTTGAAAGGTGGAGTGAACAAAGCTTTTGGAACAATGAATAATTTGGAGACTGACGATCGCAACAGTCTATTAGGACAGTACAACACAAAGTGCTTTGTGCGCCAAACAGAGAGCCTTAAAGGCCACTCTTGTTTTAACCTTTTGGGTGTGATGTAGGTATGCACTGTCCCCTGCCAGAAAAAAGTGTAACATTTTTAATCATCCACGTGGCAGAAAAGAGAAACCCTGTGCTAGACTGTGAAACAGTGCCTCTTTTTTTGCGTGGTCACACCAATTTTTTATGGATTGATGCTGCTGTGTTTTTTTACTTTCTTCATAGGGACACCTCTATCTAGGGAAAAATGTGTTATGACTCGTTTCAAAAGCTTTATTCGATTATTTCAAGATCAATCATATAAGCATACAAAATATGTGCGGTTTACTTTCCTCAAAATACACTCTATGGTTAATATCACTTTAGAATACCGATACATAAAATCGTAACAGAAATGTAAACATAGTACAGCACATAAAAATACGACTTAAAAATATTAAAAAACCATACTTTTTCTGATGGCCATTGATTTTAAAATGAATACAGCGGTAAAAAAGCATGCATCAGGATCCTCTAGGGACAACAATAGGCTCATTGCTGATTTTGTCATTGTTACACCCTTTTTTTAAAATAATGGTTTCAGGTACATGATTCGAAGGTACAGGTAGAGTTCACAGATAAGTAAAAAATGTACAGTGCTTTGCTTGGTAACCTTGTCGCAGGGGCAGGGGGAGGAGGGATGATTTTTCCTACGAGGGAATGCCACCAAATGGTGGGCTATTCCTAATCGTAGTCTAGTGAGGACAAACCGATGTGACGGTCTAGTGACGGTCCTCAGATAATTTTGGAAGCCGAGTGTCACCACATTGGAGAAATATAGTTGTGACGTTGTTAATAACATATTTGTATCTCTCCGAAGGTTACTTTTCTTGCTCATATAACGACATTTTAACTCTTTCTTGGGGATATCAGACAAACAGTTGGGGTCAGCCCTGACGTCTAGATTAAATATATCTTTAGCTGTTACCACCACGTAATTGATCCATGGAATCCGTGAGCATTTGTCTAGAAGAAGGCAGTCACTAATAATACTCCTGGTAAAACCAGTTTCCTCCTTCATCCAGACTGCTCTCCAGACCATCAGGAGCTTTAGGCTAATTAGGTCGGACAAAAAATCCAAACCCAATTCCCGGTGTGAGATCTCAGTCGAAGCTGATTTTGGTAGACATAACAATCTTTTGATAAAAGCATTTTCCTCGACCTGTAGATCCATATGCCTACTGTGACCCCAAACGCCGGATCCATATAATGCGATTGAGACACATCTGCAATGATAGATGTGCAGCATATCATGGATACGACGGTCCCCAAGCTTAGTCGCAAAATTGAAAATTCCGATGGCACTTTTAGACATTTTGGCTTTCACATTAATTATCTCTTGGGACCACATGCCGTTACTACTAAATGTAATCCCCAAATAGCAGAATTTTTTTACAATTTCTATTTTTTTATCCTCTATATAAAATGATTTCAGCTTTCTCATTTTCTTCCCACACTGCATAATAAATGTTTTGGTGTTATTAATTTTTAGCTTCCTGCCCTTGATAAACCCAACAAACTTATCCATTAGCCTCTGCAAGCCACAAGGGGTTCTAGATAAAAGCACCGAATCATTGGCATAAAGCAGGACCGGGATGGGCAGGCCGTCAACTAGTGGAGCATCTGAGTTGACCTGCTTAAGTTCGATATCAATCGTGTTTATAAAGAGGGAGAAAAGAAGAGGCGCGAGGACGCACCCTTGTCGAATACCCAAATTAACATGGATGCTGTTCGTACATTCCCCCCATGACCATATCTAATGCTGGCAGATAATTTTGAGTATAATCTGGCCAAGAAGTAAAGAATCCCAGGCGGGGCACCTTGCTCTAATAGTGTCGACCATAGCAATGCATGGTCAACAAGGTTGAACGCGCTGCCAAGGTCCGCAAAGCAGAGGAACAGCGACCCCTGCTTAGCGCGTGTATACTTTCCTATTAGAAGGTCTAGGTTAATAAACTGTTCTATTGTTCCCAGACCTTTGCAGAACCCAAACTGGGACTTCGCGAGGATTCCACCGGCTTCTGCCCACTCCTCCAACCTGGCCAATAATACTCGACTCATCGTCTTAAGTGACGAGTCTAAAAGGGAGATAGGTCGGTAGGTCTTCGCATCCGACCTATCTCCCTTTTTGTATATAGGGATGATTATGGATTCACCCCAAGTATGTGGAGTGCTTTCATCAACTGCCGCATTAAATACCTTGGTCAAGATGGGACCCCATAGTTTAACATCGGCCTTATAAAGCACCCCATCCGGGCCTGGGGCTTTCCCACCCTTACTGCGTCTGATGGCAAGCTCAACCTCTGGTACTTTAATACTTAATGGGATAATGGGCCACTGATTAGTCGCCGTAATCGGTAAATTGCCCATTCCTTCCGGGTCGAGACCCAACACTCCTCACTAACTAAAGCAGTGAGGCAGGGCATATTTTCGCTCTTGAGGAAAGGGCAATTAACAGTGTCCCAGAAAAGTTTACAATCTGAAAGTTCAACGGCCCTGGTCAGCTTGTCCCACGCATCCTCCTGCAATTCATACTTCCTACGCTTTATCTGTCTCTTATAAGTAACTCACAAGTTTTTAATGTTCAGCCTATCTCTAGGCCTAACAGCTAATGCCTTCTTTAACTTTTGTAATGACTCCGAACATGCGGTGTCAAACCATCCAATCCTCTGTTTCTTATTGCTAGAATTAGTTATAGTCATAATATTGACAATTTGGACGTTAATCTGACAGAAACTTAACAAAATGGCCCTTGAATCAGTATTAGTGTCTAAGCAGCTATAGAGGTTTGGTAAACAGGCTACTACAATCTTAGTCAGAAGGTTTTCAGAATTATCTCCCCTCCATTTAATCCTGCGGCCATTAGGTCTAATAGGGACGATTTCAGTAACCACAGGTTTAACAGCCAAAGCTTTATGGCCCCAGATAGTTAGAACCATAGTGACACAATTGTGGTCACTCACCTCGAAATCCTGGACAACAAGACTATCACAAAACCCGCTAATATTGTCCGAGATCAACACATGATCTATAACTGTTGCAGTGTTCCTCCCGGTGAATGTAGGAACAATATTGCCTTCACAATCCTTCGCAGCTTGTAAAGCAATTAAATCATACTTTGCTAAGACTAAATTCAGTGAATCCCCATACGTGCTATGGACAAAATGTAAACAGCCATCACCATTCTCGTCATTAAAACCACATACCCTGTTGAAAGACAATGGACACATCTGGGCATTAAAATCCCCCCCCCAAATGAGTACAAAGTTAACATGGTTTGCTCGACAAATCTTTTCCATGGCCTTTTCCAATTCATTAACTGCATTCAGGCGTCAAGAGTCTGGCAAGTTGTTATAATAGTTGATCAGTAAAACATTACGGCCATTTTTATGACTTAACCATAATAGTTGGGAGTGCCAGCCAATCTTCTCATAGAGAATAACTTGCACAGGGAGATCAATGGACAACAGGGTCAGGAGACCACCTTTAGCTCTACCCATGGTGGAATGTTGGGCCGGTAAATTGAACAAGACAAATCCTTCATAGCTTATGTCCTTCACACTCCATGTCTCTTGGAGACATAGGATGTCAAAGCCTTCCACAATGTCTCCCCAACCCAAAAGATGTTTTTTATTATGCCAACCTGCGATATTCCAGGAAGCTAAAGTATACCCTCTCTGTCCGTTGGTCCATCCCAAATCAAGGGCTCTTATCCTTTCTCTGGTTACATCTTCTCTAGGCCCGATGTCAACAGTATTGGGGTTTGGGCTGTAATTCTCAGTCACAGGATATACCAGGCTGGAGACCAAACTATCATTTCCCAACACAGTAGGTCTAAGATAATCGCCTAGCTCGCCCATGTTCTCAACCTCCGGCATACCTGGGTCAACACTGCCTTCTTTATTGCTTAACCCCAGTGGATTTAACTCTATCTGGCTGGATGTTTCCATTTGTTCGAAAGGCGTACTTTCCACCCCTTCCTGATTACATAACAGCCCCATCTTATGGTCAGAACCCAGTCAGTCTACTGCCTCGAGACAGTTAAAGCGGTTGTCGGGTATAAACATAGGATCTTGTCTATTCTGGGGTATACGATCTGGTAGATTCCTGATTCCCCTGTAGCCACCCCTCCTCGCTATTCTTATCCAATCCATAGGATTACCTATTTCTGCATCCACCCTATATGGGGGGTAGAAGAAGCTTAGTGGTAATGTCTTAATCATACCGTCAGTTACTTGGTTTGATCATGCACATATATGAGAGACAGATCTAGGGTCTCTAAAAGTGACCACTACACAGTCACCTGCTATGCGTTTGACTGATCTACCAATCCATGTGGTCCTCCTGACCATTACAATCTCACTCATGATATGGGGAGGCAGTGGTCTATTCGTATTTAGCCAATTAACTACCTTATTTCTGAGTGCGAAAAAGTTTTCCTTCACATTTTCACCCAGGCTAGGCACTCCTGCTAAAATAACTACTAGAAGGTTGGCCCCTGGAGGCAGATCTGGTGTTAATGCCATTCCCAGCCTATTATTGGCTGCTAATCCGTAGTCGTTAGACGGGGCAGTTTGCTTTTCCAGTGATGCATGGTCATCCTCCAAAGATCTTATCTTTATACTACCGCTAGACTGGGGGGCAATATTAAGAATTGCTGCGGTGTTGCCTGCAGGTGGTTGGGCATTTAACGTTCCACCAACCTCTAATGATGGACAGGTGGACAGCTGTCTAGGTGCAACATCCTTTGTCCCGAGTTTGGAACTAGCTAGTATTTTTTTACCCACTAGGGGCCTATTTTGGCTGGTTTTGGTGGGCTGACTATTCAATTTAGTAGCCAAAGTCGGTTGGTTCCCCCTTTGACCTTTACCCGTCTCTAATCCCTCTACGTTAGTCGGGGAAGTTTTCCTATTAGTCATATCACTTTGCAGGTTATCTAATTTATATGAACTTTCTAGGACATGTTTCTCGATCTGATCTAATTTAGAGGCCATAATCCTAGTTCTCTCCAATAATGGGAGCATTAGTGATTTTACGAGTATTTCAATTTTCCTCAACAAGCCATCATCACCATCAACAATACACGAGGGGGATTCATAAATAATATCTAGTGGGGCCATATGCAGGCTAGATGGGTGAGGAACAGTTAAAAGTTTCGGAGTAATACTGTTACTTTTCTTTTGCATTTTTGCAGGCCCGCCCTTAATAGTGCCACCCTCTCTTTTCCTTTTGTTAGATATTGGAGTGGTTGGGGATTCCTGATCCTGGGCTATTTGGGATAGGGGCCTATTTTGGCTGGTTTTGGTGGGCTGACTATTCAATTTATTAGCCAAAGTCGGTTGGTTCCCCCTTTGACCTTTACCCGTCTCTAATCCCTCTACGTTAGTCGGGGACGTTTTCCTATTAGTCATATCACTTTGCAGGTTATCTAATTTATATGAACTTTCTAGGACATGTTTCTCGATCTGATCTAATTTAGAGGCCATAATCCTAGTTCTCTCCAATAATGGGAGCATTAGTGATTTTACGAGTATTTCAATTTTCCTCAACAAGCCATCATCACCATCAACAATACACAAGGGGGATTCATAAATAATATCCAGTGGGGCCATATGCAGGCTAGATGGGTGAGGAACAGTTAAAAGTTTCGGAGTAATACTGTTACTTTTCTTTTGCATTTTTGCAGGCCCGCCCTTAATAGTGCCACCCTCTCTTTTCCTTTTGTTAGATATTGGAGTGGTTGGGGATTCCTGATCCTGGGCTATTTGGGATAAACTGTGTACCTGAGCTGGATTAGATACCTCAGTGATACTGCCATTACTAGAGCCTACACTTGAAAGTGATGTATTAGCAATGGAACAACTCACGTCATTACTCTCAGCAGCGTTAATCTGCATTGTGTTAGCCCCACAACTTGGTTGTTTCGGAGGTACAGGCGTTACTACAGTCCCAATTGCACCCAACGATGAGCGTTTCCCTGTGATTAGATCCAGGGAACACCACCTCTCAGTAAGTGCAATTTCCTTTTCAAGGATAGTAGTCGCCCTTTTAAAAAACTGATCCAGCGTGCCTGTAACAACCCCATTTGAAGAGGAAAGCGTAACTTTTCTCTCTTTCCCTGAGCGAAGAGGCATGATGATTTTCCTATCAGCAAGGGTAAAGAATGATAATGGGCTACAAATACAGAGAAAAAACCCTTACCTAGATCGTTAGATACTAGTCATCACATACAACAGGTAAGAGTACAAATACAGCTAGGAATTGACCTTGAAAGAGGGCTAGCCCAGCCCGGCCTTGTTCGTCCTTGGACGGCCGTAGATGGCCCGCCCTTTGGCCGGGCTTTGCCCGGTGCTGCCCGCGCACGTCCCGCGTATCGCGGGTATAGGCCTAGTTAAATAGAGAGGGGCGGGGGCGGGAAGAGTCACCAGGTGCGGCCGATGGAGCGCCCCAGAGACTGCTGGGACTCGCAGTCCCGCTCCGTCAACCACCTCACAGCAATCAGCCCCAAAGTCAGGAACAGTTTACAGATGTCCAGGTGAGCAGGGCACAGCGGCAAGATCCCCGGGCGTGCACAGAGACCGTTCCAACCTTTGAAAACCGCGACTACGAGAGGCACATGTGTTATGACTCTTAAACCATGCTTGAATTGATTAAAACCCTAATTGCTACACTGAACTTTTCAACAAGGTCATAGTATATGATGCCCAAAGTGCACCCCTGGCATAGAACGTTAAGTCCTCTATGAACTACAATACTACGTGTGCCAAACAGACAAACATGACTCCATGACTCCATTATTACCACTGTAGCCTGGCCCCTGGAGTTTTAAAACTGCAACTTTTTGCCTTCAGACCTCCTGCTTTGCTGACTTTGTTTTTGCTCTCCTTAGGACTCTGTGTACTTTACCACTGCTAACCAGTGCTTGTGTTCTATCCTTAAAACATGGGTGAACTAGCTTATACCAAACTGGCAAATTTAATTTACCTGTAAGTTCCTAGTAAAGGGCCTGTTAATTAAATGCTACTAGTGGGCCTGCAGGACTGATTGTGCCACCCACTTGAGTAGTACTTTAAAAATGTCTCTGGCCTGCTATTGCAGCCTATGTGTGCAGTTTTAAATTGCCATTTTGACCTGGCAAAATAAACGTTTTGCGAGGCCTAAATCTTCATTTTTAATACATGTAAGTTAACCCTAGGGTAAGCCCAGAAGGCAGGGCGCAGTGTATTTGAAAAGACATAATTTTTACTTTTACATGTCTGTATAGTGAAAAACTCCTAAAGCCTTTGTCACTGTTGCAAGGCATACCTCGCTAATAGGATAACATTGGAGTTACCTTATTACATTCCATAAGCTGTAATTTCTGAATGGGGTCAGGTAACCAGTTCATAGTTGGTGTCTTTGGTATTGTAATGAAAAATTTATGGTGAAGTCAGGGTTTACATTGCAGTTTTGAAAATGCCACTTTTAGAAAATTAACATATTTGAAGCGTATATACCCCCTGCACCCTAAATAATTTTTTCTTTCTGTCTGTTGTCTAAGACCACGTTATTGATCTGTATCTGTATTAGCCAATACCGGCTTCTTATTATTTCATAAACGTTTACGCACTCCCTCTAGCACATGTATCTTTTGTTAGAATAAATGATCTATCACCATGCACAATTGAAAAAAGGCATGCCTATAAACACAAATGATCATATCTGATAATAAATTATATAACAGTAAAGACTTGTGTCACTTAGCTAGGTATCTTTACTTCAAAAGATGCCACATTTACTTCAGAAACCACCACATATGGATTATATAGTGTGGGACAAACAGACTATGCATAATGATAACAAATTTACATAAACATCACATAGAGAAAAAAAATATATTCAATGCAACATTACTTTATAATAAAACGTAATGACTTGTTATTTACATGGATGTGTCCAAAATATATATTCGCATGTTCTATTCTTTGGGGATTAGTGTCCCAAAAATAACCACCGAAGGTTAAGTATTCCAATTAACTGGAACATCTTGTAGCCTTCAGAGTTAAGGTCCTAAAAGTACTGTACAGCCCTTAATGGTCTTAGTTCATTCTTTGGTCTAGGAGGTCTCAATCCTCTCCTTGATCCTCCCGTGTTTTACTTTTCTCCTTTTCCTTGGGAATTGCTATCTCCTGATCTTGTTTTTTTAGAAATATTTGTATTTGCATTTTCCACCAATACAAAATAACTAGCATGTCACAAGTAGTCATTCTCGCGCCCGAATACCCATCACCCCCCACCCACAACCCAAAGCATCATCTCCATGCCATGCACCCACACAAAATCCGTCTCTTCCGCAGGTGACACTTTTGGTAAACTACCCCCCCCCCCCACTATAACTCCCCCAGGGTTTAAAACACATGCCCAGTAACACTCCATCTCGGCGCACATCAAAATTCAAAATGACCCATATTGTGCTAGTCAGCTCCCAAACCCCCATCCAGTCCATGATACTTTCTCCAATCCCCCATATTCTACAGAACTTCCGGGGGCATCCTCTCGCTTTGTATGTGACCCTTTCTGCCGCCATATGCATGTCCATTTCCCTCCTTCATTCTCCTGATTGAGGGGGTAGTAGTATCCCCCATGCACGTGCCACATCTCTTTTCACCGCCACTAATGCCAATAATGCAAAAATAAGTTGTGGGCGGCTCAAATCAATGTCTTTGGAAATCCCCAGCAATAAGAATTTAGTGTCTAGAGGAAGTGTGGCCTCTAGCACCCCACTCAGCTCTCCCAGTATTTGTGTCCAGTATGTGTGAATGGCGTGGCAGTCCCAGATGATATGGTAGAAGTACCCTTGCTGATGTCTACAATGCAGACAGTTTGGATCATTGGACCCGGCCCATTCAGTGGAGTCGAACGTTGTCGAAATACACCCTGTGTAGTATTTTGTATTGGATGAGTCGGAGGCGGGATTTAATCGCCACTTCCCTATGATGCATCAGGGCCACCTCCCAGTCTACTGTGTCCATCGTGCCTAGGTTCTGCTTCCGTGTTTCTCTCAGTTTCCCCAGTCTGTCTGGATTGTTATTGTTCAAGGTCCTATACGTTAGAGAGACTGTCTTGTTGGATATCTGCTCTTGCAATAGGCGACCCTCCAGCTGGGCATATTCTGGCCGGGGAGAGGAGAGCAAGCTCTCGGCCCTCCATGCATGTCTCAAATGCTCGTATTTAAAGATTTGTGTGGGGGTGCAGCCCAAATTCCAATGCCAAAGTCCTGAAGGATTTAAAGTCCCCCTTTGCCACCACATCCCGCAACGTAGAGATTCCGATGTCATTCCAGCCACCAAAGCCCTTGAGTTTGTAGAGTTCCCTCAGCCAGGTACAGTTCCATATTTTTTGTTGGTTTACGCGTCCATCCCAATATCTTAATCGCCCTATCCCAGACCTCTACGGTTGTTTGCGTGGCTGGAAGTAGGCGTCTTCTACCTGGACCCCATATAGATAAAATAGGCAAGAGCAACGTGCCATGGTGTCCCTTTCTAATCTGTAGGTGGGGTGATCAGCCAGGGCATGGAGCCATTTATTTACCGGCGCCAGATGCTCTGTCCAATAGTATGCCTCGATGTCCGGCAGGGATATCCCTCCATTATACTGGTTTCGCTGTAACATACTCAGGGCAATCCTTGGTTGCTCCCCCAACCACAGCAGGGAGCGCATTTCTGCATCTATCTGCCGAAACGTCAGTCTGGGAAGAGGGAAATATTAATTTTGGAGGACATACAAAAAGTAGGGCAATGTAATCATTTTAAACATTGCGGCTCGGCCAAGTGTCATAAGGGGGAGGGCTTTTCATCATATGGCATCCGCTGCAAAATTCGTTATGACTCGCTGAATGTTTTTTTAGTAGGAGAGATTTCTATTTGTGGTTAGGTAGATCCCCAAATACGTGAATCCCGTCTGCGTTACCCGGAGAGCCCCAGGGATAGGGGCCACGTCTCCACAGTTCGTGGGCTATATAGGGTCGATTTATGCCAGTTTGTCGCATAGCCCGAGAAGGAGCAATACCTGCCCAGGACCCTGAACAGTGTGGGGACCATGACAGCCGGTTGGGTAACATATAACAGGATGTCGTCAGCATATAGCAAAATCTTTTCTTCTTCTAAATCAGTCGGTGTAATTTGGAACCCACGTATCTCCTTTGTCTGCCAGACCTCACAGGCCACTATTTCACTGGTGAGGGCAAATAGTAGGGGTGACAGAGGGCACCCCTGTTGGGTTCCCCTTCTAATAGGGAAGTCCTTGGATAATAGCCCATTTACCTTAACCCAGGCTCTGGGGTCTGCATATAGGAGTCCCACCCAGCGTCTGAATTCGGGGCCGATGCCTAACTTGACCAAAACGGCCTCTAAAGAGGGCCAGTGGAAAGCGTTGAACGCTTTTTCCACATCCAAGGAGAGGAACATGTGTGGATCATCCTGGCCCTGTGTCGCCATAATCCAGTTGTGGGTCTGCGGTAGGTTCTGCCTGGTCACCCGGTCTGGTAAGAAGCCCGTTTGATCTCGATGCACCAGGCCCGAGATCACTTGGCGTAAACGGAGGGCCAGTATCGTCACCAGAAGCTTAACCTCTATGTTACAGAGGGAGATTGGGTGATAAGACGCACAAGCCTCCTGACCTTGTTTTTATATACGCAGATGCGTTTTGACCTTCCTGCTGGTCCTGTATACATTTTGTAAAGGGCTACTTTAGGGCAAGATCTAAACATGTGTGAGACACATTCATCGATTGGGGTGAGCTCCACCTTTAGAGATTGTTGACGGCATACTGGATGCACAGCAGTTACCTGTATGCTGGAAATTCAGTAACTTCATGTCTGGTTTGAATATCAGGTCCATATAAAGTGCAGTATGCGGCGTCCCCCGTCCTTAGTACGGGTGGTAAACCTCCTGGCAGCCGCCGTATGTAGAAGCCAGCTTGCTGCTAATCAAGGGGCTGTAACTGCTGGGAGCAATGGGCTGGAAGCGATTATAGCCCCTTGCTCAGCAGCAAGCTGGCTTCTACACACAGTAGTCAGAAAGTATGGCCTTACACCTGAGAAGTTATTTGTAGTTAGCAAGGACCCCCTGAAAACATGAATATAGTAATTCCTAGGTCAGGGATAAACAACTCATTAAATGTAACCACCTAGGCAATTCCCCCAACAATTTTTGGGTGCTCATAAGGAAGGTGACAAAGGGGAGAAAATTACTGTGAAGAATAAAAATAGTGACTTTGATTTTATTAACATAAAAGATAAAACACACTTAAAAAATTGGTTCTCAAATATAATAAATCAACTACAGAGATCAATTAATCAACATTACATAATGTCACAATACAGTTAAAAAATACAAACAAATAAAAATATTAAAGTGGCATAAAGTGTTTCTCGACGCGCGTTTCGACGACTAGCGCCTTCTTCTGGAGTAGCCACGAAATGTTGCTATAGCAGTTAATTATAGATGAAAGATGAGATTGTTGTCTGTAAAATAAAGACGATTTTTAAAATTCCAGATATACAGAATATATTTCGATTTGGAAGTGCAGTGATATAGCTTCTTATAGGCGAGGACTTTTTAATGGGAAGTACTACCTTCAAAGTCGTTTCTTCCTGTAATATAGAAGATTTGTAGCCGGTAATCACGATGTAGATTATGGCAAGATGGAAAAAACGAAACTTGCATGATCTTAGTACAAATTTAAAGTATTAAACCTCCTGGTCGCAAGGGGATGAAGAAGACAATGTTCTCTTTAAAAAAGGATTTTCTAAAAACGTTGTGATGTAGACAATCCTCTGAATATGAGGTTAGCAGTCTGCATTTACACGATTGTATGGATAAAATTCGCGCAGACCAGGAGTAGCACACGCGCCAACGTTCTCGTGGTGATGATTCTGTGTCATCACCACGAGAACGTTGGCGTGTGTGCTACTCCTGGTTTGCGCGTATTTTATCCATACAATCGTGTAAATGCAGACTGCTAACCTCATATTCAGAGGATTGCCTACATCACAACGTTTTTAGAAAATCCTTTTTTAAACAGAACATTGTCTTTTTCATCCCCTTGCGACCAGAAGGTTTAATACTTTAAATTTGTACTAAGATCCATGCAAGTTTCGTTTTTTCCATCTTGCTATAATCTACATCAAGATTACCGGCTAAAAAATCTTCTATATTACAGGAAGAAACTACTTTGAAGGTAGTACTTCCCATTAAAAAGTCCTCGCCTATAAGAAGCTATATCACTGCACTTCCAAATCGAAATATATTCTGTATATCTGGAATTTAAAAAATCCTCTTTATTTTACAGACAACAATCTCATCTTTCATCTATAATTAACTGCTATAGCAACATTTCGTGGCTACTCCAGAAGAAGGCGCTGGTCGCCGAAACGCGCGTCGAGAAACACTTTATGCCACTTTAATTTTTTTATTTGTTTGTATTTTTTAACTGTATTGTGACATTATGTAATGTTGATTAATTGATCTCTGTAGTTGATTTATTATATTTGAGAACCCATTTTTTAAGTGTGTTTTATCTTTCATGTTAATAAAATCAAAGTCACTATTTTTATGCTTCACAGTAATTTTCTACCCTTTGTCACCTTCCTTATGAGCACCCCAAATTTTTTTTTTTTAATTGCCTAGGTGGTTACATTTAATGACTTACACCTGAGAAGTACAGGAAGAAGTTTAAAGACATCCAGAAGCTGCTCCACCCATTCTGGGTGGATACTGCTGACTCCTTTTGCAAGGCACTGGATGGTTGGGTGTTGAGTAGTGACGTAGAGGATTATCAGGGTCTGTATAATTAGTTTTGCATATCTGTGCCAACATCTCATTGACAGTAAGTTCACTGACCCCAGAGAGCTCTCTAAGGAGGCTGACCGCTAACTCTGCACCAGGGTCCATAAGAAGATATCGGGAGGTGATAACCAGAAGGATGGGCAGGTTTCCCACCAGAAGGAGGGGTGAGACAAACATAAAATAAAGGAGTTTTCTAAAGGTCCCAAAACTAGCTCCAATGGTCAGGTCTCCCAATCCTCACCAGAAAAGAAGAAGTGATTCCCTGATAGTAACTCTTCAGGGAAGTGAGCCCCTAAGTGCAATGAGTGTCAAGAGGTTGGGCATTACAAGGTGGATGCGAGGTGTTCCAAACGTGCAGAGCACCCCAATAGTGGGCAGACACTGGGGTTGGTAAGTGTAGCACTTGGAGAGATGATTGCTCCAGATAGTGTGGGAGACAGCATAGATGTTACCCTAGTATCGAAGGGTGACAGAGATGGTGCAGAGAACGCACATGCCTAGTAACACCAGGAAATCCTGAAATTCGGTCACCATCAATGGGCAGAGGATGATAGCTCTGAGAGACACTGAAGCCAGCATGACAACTTTCGGAGGTCATCTGATGACCTTAGAGCAGGTAGTACCTTGTGTATTCCACTAAGTTGTTACAGCTGAAAACCATGAGTGTCACTACACAGTGGCTCTGGTTTCCTTTGAGTGGGGGTGGTCTCAGGTTCCTTGAGGGTAGCTGTGAGTCAGCTCATGCCTTTGGATTGTCTGCTTGGCAATGACCTAGAGTGCACCATCTGGAAAGAGGTGGAGCTCAGTTTGCACTTGAAGATATTTGGGTTTCCTGAGTGAGTGTGCCTGACCATACAGTCCATGCCTGCCCAATAGGGTAGTCAGGAGGCCCTGGAGTCTGGAAAAATAGCCCAGGTGGCTGCCAAAAAGAGGAAGAGCAAGGTGTGTGGGGAAACTGACCCTGAAACTCCCATGGTCCAGGAGGAGGCTGAATCTGAGGAGGACACCCCGGAGCCTACAGGGGAGGACATTGCAACCCTGGGAAGCCTACCTGAGCTGACCAACTGGCAGCAAGAATGGGTCCCTACTAGAGAGGAGTTTTGCAAGATGCAGATGGATTTCCCTATGCTTGATGGCCTACGGGGAAAGACGAGGCCCAGGCAGCGGGCGACACCTCTGGTGATCCACTGATTTACTCGGAGAATGGTCTCCTGTATAGTGAGGATCCCGAACTCCCTTGATCCTCCCACTTCAACCTCACCACAAAGAACGTCACGCATTAGTCTCGCACCTGGATTGAAAAAAGAACAAGAAGAAAAAGAGACACATTAACAGACTTGATTTTACATCGCGCTGAGCTCAGTCGCAACATCATGCTGCAAACAAAGGTAACTCACTACAGGTTCAAAAATGTTGATAAAGGAGCCTCTATAATCTAAATGAAAACAAAGCACAATACTAAAGGTTTGTTGAAATTTGAAAAGCTTTCATGAGGTGATACCTTAAGAGATAGAGTTAATAATAGAATAAAGTCTTATTATTTGTTTGTTTATAGGTACCATATCTGCTGGTACGATTCATCAGACTGGTGTGAATGCCTGCTGCAGTGTTGCTTTTGAGTAGATGAGCCACAGCATCCTTGACTCTACAAGCTCTCTCTGTCCCAACCCCCTTCTCCCTGGGATTTGCCACCAGAAAATTGTCTCCTCCTGTAAACCGAGGGCAAGTCTCCTGAGGATTTGGGAACTAGCGTTGCCGCCCCATTGGAATCATCTGGGATCTAGGTAGGTGGCTTATGTCACAGCCCTTGGCAACAGGTTCCTCCTGGTCTTGGTGGACCATGCAACCCGGTACCTGGAGGCTATACCACTGAGGACGGTGATTGTGCCTGTGGTGGGCAGGACACTGATAGGTATCTTTACCCTTGTGGTGTTCCCCAAGGATGAGGTATCTCACAGTAGTACCAACATCATGTCAGCATACATGAAGTCTACATGGAAGGAGTGTGTGGTATCCTACAAGTTCTCCACCCCTTACCACCCCCAAACCAATGAGCTTATTGGAAAATTCAGCAAGATCCTAAAATGCATGATCATGGCTCTGTCAGAGCCCTTGAGTGGAAGTGGGATGTCCTCCTGCCATGCCATTTATTTGCTTACAGGGAGGTCCCGCAGAAGGGTGTTACCTGCAGCCTATTTCAGCTTCTGCACCAGTACCCTTTTAAAGGACCTCTCAGTCTGGTGAAAGGTAGGCTGGGCATTGGACTATCCACAGAACCACTCACACATCTGCACAACCACTCATAAACCCAATCACACACCCACACGACTGCTCATACACCTACTCACTCACCCATAGAGCCAATCCCATACCCATTCACTCACCCATAGATCCACTCATACAGCCTTTCACTTACTCACACACCAACCAATTCAACCATACGGACATTCACACCCGCACTCACTCACCCATACATCCTCTCAACAAAACCACTAACCCACTCATACAACCACTCGTTCACCCACTCACACACCACACAGAACCACTCACATACCCAGACACTCACTAATAGAGGCACACACTCACCCATGCACCTACTTACACACCACCTTATCCACATATACAGCCACACACACCCACACTCATTCACCCATACAGCCTCTCAACACAGCCACTTACTCACCCATACAATCAGTCACACACTCACACAACCACTCGCATATCCATTCACACAGCCACACAGGAATTCACAGATTCACCCACTTACCCATACAGCCATTCACACATACACCCACTCTCTAATACAGCAACTCACAACCAAATATCTACTTAAACAGGCACTCACTCACCCATACAGCCACTTACACACCCAGTCACTCATTCATATAGCCACTCACACACCCAGTCACTCACCCATACAGCTACTCACACACCCACCCGCTCACACACCTATACAGGCACTCACACACCCACTCATGCACATACATGCACAGTCACCCATGACTTGGTCCACGACATCATTGATAAAATTACTGATGACATCTGAAATGACATCATTGATGACATCACCCACAGAACCACTCACACACCTACTCATACCCCATATAACCTCTCATAATCCCACTCATACACCCATCCATATACCCATTCACATACCCATTCATAGACCCATACAAGTACTTATACAACCACTCACTTATCCATAGAGCCACTCACACACTAAGGCGCTTACGCCTAGAGCCACACACTCACCCATGCACCTACTCACACACCCACTTATTCATATATACAGCCTCTCACGCCTATACTGATTCACCTGTATAGCCTCTAAACATAGCCACTCACTCACCCATACAATCACTCACACTATCACTCACATACTCACTCACACACTCACACAACCACTTATATACCCAATCGCACAGCCATATAAGATTTCACACATTCACTCACTCACCCATAGAGCCATTCACGCATACACTTACTCTCCAATACAGCAACTCACTTTACCAAGCATCCACTCATAGGCACTCACTCACCCATACAGCCACTTACACACCCAGCCACTCAGTCATACAGCCACTCACACACCCAGTCAGTCACCCATACAGCCACTCACACACCCACTCACCCACCCATACAGGCACTCTCACACACACTCATGCATGGATACACACAGTCACCCATGTCTTGGTCAGTGACATCACTGATGAAATTAGTGATGACATCGCAAATGACATCACTGAGTACATCATCTACAGAACCGCTCACACATCCACTCACATTCCCATGCAACCTCTCATAAGCCTACTCACAAACCCACACAACCACTCACATACCCATTCATAGACCCCTACAAGTACATTCACCACCAATCACTTATCCATAGAGCCACTCACACACCCACTCACTCACTCATAGGGCCTGATTGTACGACCAGTCAGTTACCCATACAGCCACTCACACAACCACACACTCGCCCAGACAGCTACTGACACACCCACTTGTTAACATATGCAGCCACTCACACACCAACTCATTTAACCAAACACTCACTTAAATGGCCACTCACTCACCCATACAGATACTCGCTCACCAAGTCACTCACTCACACAACCATTCAGACACCCAACCACTCACCCTTACAGTCACTGACATACCCACTCACCCTTACAGTCACTGACACAATCAATCACCCAACCCATACAGCCACTCACTCACCCACCCACCCATACAGCCACTGACATACCCAGTCACTCACCAATACAGCAACTAATACAGCCACTAGGTCACCCTCACAGCTACATAGACACCCCCTTATATATCCAACAGCCACTCAAACAACCCACACATACACCTGTACAGTCACTCAGACACCCACTTACACAGGGATACACACAGTCGCACAGCAACTCACATAAACTATGTTAAAAAAAGGAATCACTCATTAGCTGTACACAAAGTATACTAATGCAGCTTTTGCGGTACCTTTGTATGTACGTTTAACAAACAAACATTTTTAGAAAACACTCACAATCACTGGATGATATCTTCAGTGATGTACATATATACTGAATAAAACAAAGGTTACATGGACGTTATAGTTAGGCTCACATTTCACTCATACAAAACCTGTGAAATTCAGCAGTTATAGTAACCTGAGCTAACTATGACTTATGCCCCAGCAATGCAATGCTTATGACCTCAGATATTACATCACTCATGACATGTTCAGTGACATCACTGATGACATCACAAATGACAAACCCTCATACACCCACTCAAACACCCATACAACTGCTCACACACCCACTCACTTATCCATAGAGCCCCTAATATACTCATCCACTCACTCATAGAGCCACTCACTTATCCATACATCTATTCACACAGCCACTCACCCATACATTCACTCACATAGCCCCTCACTCACTCATACAGCTACTCACACACCCACCTATTCAACCATACAAACACTCACACCAACCACTAAATCAAACCACTAAACTACCCATGCAACCACTCATGCACCCACTCACATACCTACAGAAAAACTCACATACCCAAACACTCACTCGTAAATCCACACACTCACCATACACCGTCTCACACACCACCATATCCACATATACATCCACACACACCCACACTCATTCATCCATACAGACTCTCAACATAGCGACTTACTCACCTATACAATTAGTCACGCACTCACTCACACACCCACACAACCACACATACCCATTCATGCAGGAATACAAGAACTCACACATCCACACTCACCCGTACACCTACTCACACACCCACTCGTTCACCTACACAGACACTCACACCCACACTCATTCACCCATACAGCCTCTCAACACAGCCACTCACTCACAAATGCAATCACGCACACACTCACACAACTACTTGTATACCCTAAGAGCCACTCACACACCCAGCTGCTTACTCATAGAGCCACACCCTCACCCATACACCTACACACACACCCACGTATTCACCTATATAGCCACTCACACCCACATTCATTCACCCATACAGCCTCAGAACACAAATACTCGCTCACCCATGCAATCACACACTCACAGCCACTCACTTACCCATACACCTATTCACAGCACTCACTCATACAGTCACTCACACAGCCCCTTACTCACTCATACAGCTACTCACACACCCACCTATTCAACCATACAAATACTCACACCCCCACTACCTCACCAATACAGCCTCTCAACAAGACAACTAACTCACCCATACAACCACTCACACACCTACAGAACCACTCACATACCCAGACACTCACTCATAAAGCCACACACTCCCCATATACCTACTCACATACCACCATATATACCTATACAGCCACTCACACCCACACTTATTCACCCATACAGCCTCTCAACACAGCCACTCACTCACCCATACAATCAATCACACACTCACTCACACACCAACACAACCACGTATATACCCATTTATGAGGCCATACAAGAACTTGCACATCCACACACTCACCCATAAACCTACTCACACACCCACATATTCACCTACTCAGCCACTCATACCCACACTCACTCACCCATACAACCTCTCAACACAGCCACTCACTCACCCATGCCATCACTCACACACTCACACAACCACCCACATACCCATTCACAGACCAATACAAGTACTCACACAACCACTCACTCACCCATAGAGCCACTCACACACCCTGCCACTTACTCAGAGAGCCACACCCTCATCCATACACCTACTCACACACCCACATATTCACCTATACAGCCACTCACACCCACACTCATACATCCATACAGCCTCACAACACAACCCCTCACTCAGCCATACAATCACACACTCACACACACACTCACACAATCATTTACAAACTCATTCACACAGCCATACAATAATTCACACATTCACTCACTCACCCATACAGACATTCACACATACACCAACTCTCCAATACAGCAACGCACTTAACCAAACATCCACATAAACCGGCACTCAGTTATAAATAGTACCATTAATTAGCAGTTTACCTAGAATACTATTTTAACTTTTGTAGTAGCTTAATATATATGTCCAACAATCATAAACTCTTAGAAAACACTTACTGGATGTTGAAATCAGTGATGTCATTTGAGATGTCATCAGTGGTGTCACTAACTATGTCATGAGTGATGAAATATGTGAGGTATTAAGCAGTGCATTGCAGAGGCATACATTTTAGTTAGCTCAGGTAACTATAAATGGTGAATTTCACTGGTGTATATATATATATATATATATATATATATATATATATATATATATATATATATATATATATATATTACCTACTGGCGGTCGCCAGTAGGTATATATAGTTAGGATTTTTTCTCTATGGGTTTTTTGAAAATTCTATGTCTAATAACTTTGGCGTTTGTGGACGGAATTGGCTGAAATTTTCAGGAAAATGGCACATTTTGTTTCTGAGCAGCCCCTGAAAATTGGGGGGGGGGTTTGTCCAGGGGGGGTCGAGAAAAAAGGGGGGTCCCAAAACGTGTTTTTAACATTGAGTTTTCCATAGGGCGGTTGGCCTCACTTTTAGCCCGAACGGCTGAATGGATTTGCACGAAACTTGGCAAAATTGTAGGGACTGGTAGCCCGATGTGCCTTTTGTAGGTCTCAATATATGTGCTACAGTGGATTTTGAGAAATTAACGTTTAAAAAAAGATATATATCTGTAACAGCGGACCGGGCAGCGCTCCAGGACGCGTACTTTTCGCGCAATGGAGCTTTGTGAAGCGAAGCTGATTGGTTCTCCGGCGTCTGTCAACATTCCAAACAGTCCGTAGCGGCCGCCATCTTGTCTCTCGGTAGGATCGAGAGACAAGAGGAGGCCAAAGCGAAGGGACAAATGACCATAAGGGGGAATAGTAGATCCTCGCTGACCCCCTAGGTTTGATGTGGAGGTTTTAAAAGGGCCCCGCGGGGCAAAAAAAAAAATAATAATAATAATCGAACGGCTGAATGGATTTGCACGAAACTTGGCAAAATTGTAGGGACTGGTAGCCCGATGTGCCTTTGCTAGGTCTCAATATATGTGCTTCAGTGCATTTTGAGAAATTAACGTTCAAAACCAAGATATATATCTGTAACAGCGCACCGCTTCGCGTACTTTTCGCGTTACGGAGCTTTGCGAAGCGAAGCTGATTGGCTCTCCGGTGTCTGTAAACATTCCAAACAGTACGTAGCGGCCGCCATCTTGTCTCTCGGTAGGATCGAGAGACAAGAGGAGGCCAAAGCGAAGGGGCAAATGACCAGAAGGGGGCATAGTAGATCCTCGCTGACCCCCTAGGTTTGATGTGGAGGTTTTAAAAGGGCCCCGCGGGGCAAAAAAAAATAATAATAATAATAATCGAACGGCTGAATGGATTTGCACGAAACTTGGTAAAATATTAGGGACTGGTAGCCCGATGTGCCTTTGCTAGGTCTCAATATATGTGCTTCAGTGCATTTTGAGAAATTAACGTTCAAAAACAAGATATATATCTGTAACAGCGCTCCGCTTCGCGGAGATAAAATTATATCTGTATTACCTAGCTGTTGCTAACACCAGTTAGCGACGGCTAGTAGGAGATAGCGACCATCTTGGGCCCCACTTTGCATGTGAGTGATATTTATCACTAATGACATGCAAAGTGGGCATGCCAAGATGTTAGCGACTGGAAACAGTCGCTAACATCGCTATCTCCTATTATCAACTTTTGGAAATATTCGAGATAAGCGCGAATATCTCCAAAAAGTAACAGCTGCCCTGAGCAGTTCTTAGCCATGTTATCCAATGGGAGGTGGATAACATGGCTAAGAGCATTAGCTCGGTAATGCATGAATATCGCTGAGTTTTCAGCGATATTAATGCATTGCGGTCGTTTTTTATCGTATTTGCGATAAACCTTGATAATAGCAAGGTTTATCTGCGATAATTTCTGACGGTAAAAAAATCTTTGCAATGCATCGTTAGGGATAAATATCGCTTAACTTTGGTAATATGCCCCAACGTCTGTTAACGTTCGATTCGAAGGAAATCAGGAAGTGTTGAAAAACATTGTCTGCGCCATCTTGTCTTTTTTCAAATGCCACACTTTTGTCGTGCACGGCAGCCATTTTAGATGCCTTGACCAGACCCACTCTGTGCACGCTGTCGATCCGTAGCATGGCTCCCCACCCTCGCAAGCATCTCACCCAGGCAGTGGTCACCCCCGCTCTCTGTCTTATGCATGGGTAATAAACCTCCCCCCATCTGCGCTGCTCTTCCCTGAGAATCACACCCTGTGCCCGCCCGACACCTCCCTTTCGCCCTATTCACTACCGCACCCTCTGACACTCCTTTTCCTCTGTGTCCGATTGTCCAGGCCGGTCCTAGGCTATCAGCTAGCCCTGCAGATGTAGTTTATGGCCACAGCTGTAAAGAATCACCCCTCTTCAAAGGAGTTATAGTAGATCAAGGCCCACACTCGATGAGATCCGTCACAGCAGAAGCGTTGCTATTATCTGAAAACCATCCTGTATTGTGATTGGGGAGGGGACCGAGCGTGAAGCGGAAGATTTCAGGGATGACTCTTTGTACATCAAAGTTTTTACAATTATGTGTCACATTAAAAATATATAGCACTCCGACAAAGTAGTAAGATTATAAAACTTTAATAATTTATAAATATATACAAGAAAACAAAAATAGTAATAACATATAAACATTTTTAGGGAAAAACAACGAAGTAGCGGTCGGCTGTGCGAATAGTCCCAACGCAGCACAACGTCCAGATTTCCGGCGTGGGGCGTCGCGGGGGGTGGGTCATCAGTAGCAAACTGTTGTGCGAATAGTTCCAAGGCAGCAGAACGCGCCGAAATCTAGATGACACGAAAGTGATGTCTAGTAAGTTGCCACCCAGCAAATAACGGCGTGGGGCGTCGCGGGGGGTGGGTCATCAGTAGCAAACTGTTGTGCGAATAGTTCCAAGGCAGCAGAACGATGGCACCAAGGTGATGTCCAGTAAGTTGCCGCACTGGTTTTGGTATCCTACAATGCTGCTCCGAATAACGGCGTGGGGCGCCCCGGGGGAGGCGGCGTGAACGGGCCTCTCCAGGTGGAGTGTCATCTGTTGTAGTGGGGCGCCCCTTTACCGTTTCAGTTGCCATTCCGTCCGTTTTTGGTCCACTGTGTCAAAAGCCGCAATTCAGCTGAGTTGCGCCCACTCTTGCGGTGCAGCGATAGGCGGCTGTCACAGGACTCTCAAAATGGCGGCAGGCTCTTTCCTTTTTGGGCCTGGTCCACTGAAATGGCCCTGGGACACCTTGGAAATCGGACGCTTGTCTGCTAGGTCTTGGACCCCATTCTCGAAAGCGTCCCCTCCGCCTTGAGAATTCATCAAAAGTTTTGGGGGCCCGACTCCTGCAGGCTTCTGGTGGGGAGCGGCTGCCATGATTGCTCGCGGAATGACCACGACGGAGCTACGAGATGGTGGTGCTCTCATGCTGACGCCAGTTTAGTCTGAAACATCCAGAAACAAGGTGGGGCTTTCATCGTTTGGGAAAAAAAAAAAGTTTTCATCCAATGAAAAGTGTTGTTTTTAGGTCATATGATCAAGCCTTCCATCATTAGGAAACCAAAAGTAAAATGAACCAATGAAAAGTTTTATAAACAAGTCACATGACCTGTTATGCGGCATAGGGTATAAAATGCGGAGAAAATACGTTGGCACGTGAGGCGGCGTCAGTAGCGGACCGATGTGCGAATAGGCCGAAGGCAATACAACGCGCCAAGATCCGGATGGCACCGAGGTGGTGTCCAGCAAGTTGCAGCACTGGTGTGGCCATCCTACAATGCTGAAAGTCGGCGTGGGGCGCCCCGTTGGCCTGTGAGTTTGCGTCAGTAGCGGACCGATGTGCGAATAGGCCGAAGGCAGCACAACGCGCCAAGATCCGGATGGCACCGAGGTGGTGTCTAGTAAGTTGTCGCACTTCTGTGGCCATCCTACAATGTTGAAAGTCGGCGTGGGGCGCCCCGTTGGCCTGTGAGATGGCGTCAGTAGCGGACCGATGTGCGAATGGGGCCAAAGGCAGCGCAACAATATTTTCTGACTGACACCACAAGGCGCTGAGATGCCAAGATCCGGATGGCACCGAGGTGATGTCTAAGTTGCGGACTGATGTGCGAATGGGGCCAAAGGCAGCGTAACAATATTTTTTGTATGGAAGATACCACTAGGCGTTGAGATGCCAAGATTCGGATGGCACCGAGGTGATGTCTAGCAAGTTGCTGTACTGGTGTGGTCATCCTACAATGCTGAAACTCGGCGTGGGTCGCCCCATTAGCCTGTGAGATGGCGTCAGTAGCGGACCGATGTGCGAATAGGCCGAAGGCAGCACAACGCGCCAAGATCCGGATGTCACCGTGGTGGTTTCATAGTTGAGAGGCACTTCATCTGCAGTGGGGCGCCGAGATCCGGATGGCACCGAGGTGATGTCTAGCAAGTTGCTGTACTGGTGTGGTCATTCTACAATGCTGAAAGTCGGCGTGGGGCGCCCCATTAGCCTGTGAGATGGCGTCAGTAGCAGACTGATGTGCGAATGGGGCCAAAGGCAGCGCAACAATATTTTCTGAAGAGAAGACACCAAAAGGTGCTGACATTCCAAGATCCGGATGGCACCGAGGTGGTGTCTAGCAAGCTATGCAGTTGAGTTGTGTGCACACTTGCGGCGAATAGGTCGAAGGCAGCATAACAATGTTTTTTGAATAGAAGACACCACAAGGCGTTGAGATTCGGTTACCACCGAGGTGATGTCTAGCAAGTTGCCGCAATGGTGTGGCCATCCTACAATACTGCTCCGAATAACGGCGTGGGGTGCCCGAAGGGGGGGGGAGCCGGCGTGAATGGGCCTTCCTAGGTGGAGGCTCGTCTGCTGTAGTGGGGCGCCCCTTTACCGTTTCAGTTGCCATTCAGCTGAGTTTCGGCTGCTCTTGATGCTACAGCGACAGGCGGCTGCAAGAGGACTCTCAAAATGGCGGCCTGTTCTTTGGATTTGGGCCTGGTCCACTAAAATGGCCCTGGGACACCTTAGAACTCGGACGCTCGATTTTTTTTTCCTTTCCTGTACATGCAAAAAAAGGTAAATGCCCGGTACGTTACACGCTTCATCTGCCACGATGAACTCTCCAGAGGAACCGAAAAAAAATATAGTTGTGGTAACTATACCATGCATCGTCATATGGAGAGGTGGCACCAATTAATTATAGTGCTGCATAAAAGAGAGATTTGGAGGAGAACCCCTGACCTGCTAGTACATTCATCAAAGAAGTGGCACTGAGAGCTTCAGAGGCAAGGGAAACGGTCCCAAATATTTAGAAGAACTTTGGAAAGATTAAAATGACATGTTTAGATTGTGGCAAATTCATGTGGACAGATGAGTGTTACTCTAATAAATACAGCATATGAACATCATCATAGTCGATGGTTGGTAGAGACATTTTGACTATATCCTGGACCTGCCCGTCCTCGCCCAAAATGGCGCCGGAATAAATGGGACTCGTAACTCCTTGTTGTGTACTGGTTGCAGAACCTTGAAATCACGAGATACGTATGCAGTTTTGAAGCACATGGCGGGCGGGGACGAGAATTGATTGAATATTTTGACATCCCTATTGATATTAAGTTCTGATGTGTTATTGATTACTGTACTGTTGAAAGTTCGAATTAACGTCACCCATGGTACTTGCCCGCAAATGTATATCTAGATAATTTTATTGTAACTGGCCCTGTCGTATTTTAATTATAAAATGTACGTCCACCGATTCCGTAACTGTTAGACACCTTAGTTCTTGCAACCTAATGGCCCGCCCGTTACGTTCCTCTACAGTGTAAATGTCTATTCATCATATACGATTACAGTTTGCTCTGTGGCAGGCCCACGTGGTTAAAGGCTCGTATTTGTATAATGAAATTTTCACAATAAAGGTTTTTAAAAGAAAACATGGTAGTAGTATATACATTGGTAAAGTTTTTAATAATAGTGACTGTTTTAGAATCATTAAAAGGCAAGTGAAATAAAGCAGACCAATTACATGAAGGGTAAAAGGTATAATACGAAGGAACGCAGTAAAGATAAATGGTCAAGGGCTGTTGTGTTTTCTATTCCTGCAACATAAAGTGATCGATAAGAATCTCATATTCAGGCGTATCGGCGACTAAGACAGCAGGTCGACCCTCTTTTGCTCAACGGCTCCGTCATGGGACGAAGAAACGCTCTTTTTCCCGAAAAAAGAATATATTTTACTTGCAGGACAGTTGTAAAATTTCCGGGAAAGTACATTAGCCTGGAACATTATAACATATATTTAAGAAAAAATAATGTTCGGAAGTAATGAAAAGCGTAATTTTTAGGTCATATGACCAAGCCTTTCATCATTACAATAAGAAAAGTAAAATGAACCAATGAAAAGTTTTATTAACAAGTCACATGACTTGTTATGCTTACGTTACGCGCTGCGCGCCCCGGATGACTTCCGGATGCGCTAACGCGGCGCGTCATATGACGCATTACGCGACAACGCAGGTACAGAATATAGTCAAAATGTCTCCACCAACCAGCGGTCGGAACACAACCCCTTTCAGCAGGCTAAATAGTTCTGTTAAATGACAACAGAAGGGACAGGCAACAAGAACCATCAGTCAATGGGGAGGGCTAGTTCTTCTCTACCGGGTTACATTGGGGCGCTACCGGAACTGATCGAATTGGTAGTCTACAGTGTTTCTGGATGTTTCAGACTGAAGCTGGGGTTAGCATGAGAGCAGCACCATTTCGTAGCTCCGTCGTGGTCATTCCGCAACCAATCATGGCAGCCGTTCTTTATCGTTATTTTGGGCGGGGTGGGTGGCGGAGCCGAGCTGTTTTGCAGCCATCATTGTGTGGAGTTCAGTTCATCTCACTAGTTTTGTATTTGTCATGAGGGGTTGTTCCTAATGTTTCTATTTTAGCGAGGTCAAAAAGAGATCCCATTAGTGGCCTACTGATTTTGCTCGATTCCTTTTCTTTTTTTTTACACGATTTTTCGTTATCTGCAAAGACTAAACAGAGTATTGCGACTCTGTGTTTGTTTGTAAATAGAGAATGAACCAAAGAGAACTAATTCTAAAACAGTAAATACTTGGATAACAATCAATCAAATGGAGAGAGAAGCAGGCACGACGGATTACAACGGGGGCAAAGGCCTGCGTTAACTACCTTTCACTATCTGCAAAGAAAGAGTACTCCTAATAGAAATGAGGGGGGGGGGCACCATTCAAAGCAGATCAGTGTGCATAAACACGAAAATGTTTTCACTTACCACGTACTTGACATTCGACAGCTTATGATATTTGCTATTAAAAAAACCATTGAAATTCACTGAAAAAACCATAGGTTATAGACCATATATAGTTAGGAATTAGCATTTACAAAACCTTGAAAATTCACTGAAAAAACCATAGGTTATAGACCATATATAGTTAGGAATTAGCATTTAAAAAACCTTCTTTTACTCACACAAAACCATTGAAATTCCATATATAGTTAGTTGCACTAACTATATATCGCGCACCCGCAATCCACTGCTGATCATGTCACATATTACATCATTCATGACATGGTCAGTGACATCACTGATGACATCACTGATGACATCTCAAATGACATCACTGATGACATCACTGATGACATCTCATTTGACATCATTCTTGTGCTAATACGATAAACCTCTTCAGACTCTAATATAACCTTAGATACACTCAGTGTATACAGACACTCACACACTGCCACTCATCCATGGAGTTACTCACACACCCAGTCAGTCATGCAAAGAAACAATCTCACCTCCATTTCTTCAACTATACAGTTAAACACACCTTACTTATTGAAACATATACTAACACATATTTACTCTCTTATACAATCCCTGATACAAGTTCACAATGATCGATACAACCACTCACTCATTCAGTGGCTCTCATGCACAGTTATTTATATATGCCAACTCTCACATGTACTGTGTTTTACATATGTACTTACTATGACATGTAGCATGGAGATATCCATTCACTCATCAATACACTCATGCACACAGTCAACTACCCATGTAGCTGTTTCCACATGCACTCTTGAACTCATACACCTAGTGAATAAACTGCTCACACATCTATGCATAGAGTCACACACCTTCCAGCCACCCCCACACAAACTCAATCTCCCATAGAAATACTTGGGCAACCAATTAATAACACATATAGCCTCTCGTATAGCTAATGATCAACACATGCAGCAGTTTACAGAACAACAGACATAATGATGCACAAATTAAGACAGTTTAGTCACTAACCCATGCATTCAGTGAGACACATTTAATCACTCACTCATACAGTCAATCACGCACCTACTAAATCCTTCATCCAGACACTTATACATCCACTCATTCTTCAATATGTAAGACATATTTTAACTTTACAGAAACATACAGTCACTGGATGTTGTCATCAGTGATGTCATCAGTGATGTCATTTGAGATGTCATCAGTGATGTCATCAGTGATGTCACTGACCATGTCATGAATGATGTAATATGTGACATGATCAGCAGTGGATTGCGGGTGCGCGATATATAGTTAGTGCAACTAACTATATATGGAATTTCAATGGTTTTGTGTGAGTAAAATAAGGTTTTTTAAATGCTAATTCCTAACTATATATGGTCTATAACCTATGGTTTTTTCAGTGAATATATATATATATATATATATATATATATATATATATATATATATATATATATATATATATCCAACAGAAGTCGGCGAAGAAGCAATGATGGCCGCTAGCAGCGGCGGGCCGGGACGGGATCGCCACTCCCCTGTATTCCAACACACTCGTTCTCACCAATCCAAAGAACGATGTCCAGGCCAACAGCTAGGTTCAAACAACTGGTGTTTATTCACAGCGCACTCGACGCGTTTCGGGAACAACTTCCCTTGTTCACGAGTAAAAGTGCTTGTTTACAATCCAGTTAAATGCATGTCATGTGACCCAAGTTGTACTCAACATAAAAACAGACTACCAAAATTATGAGTCATTGGAGCTATGAGAACAGACTCACATTACTAAGTCAGCAAGCTTGGGCGTGGTTTAAATGATCGCTTTACACTGTTTCACCAACACAATTCATTTGCAAACTGTTTTGAACCATTACTGCATTGCATCAAGTAAATATACATTGAAATTACAATGAAAAAATAAATGGCAGTAAATTGTCACGGGTGTTCGAACTCATGTCTTTAGATCTAGCGCATTGTGTTCTCGATGCTTTTGCATCGTGCGCCGCCTATACCTCTTTTGAATTGGCCTCAGAGGGCTATGTGGCATTGGTCTCATAAGCTTGCAGTTCTGATAACGCCCCAGTGGGCTATTGGGTCAGACAAACTTTGGTTACACAGCCGTGGGTTTACAGTTCCTCGCCCCAGTGGGCTTTGGCCGCCTAGTCAGGTTACACCATCAATCCACATACTCCGTGTCTTTTGATTCAAACAGTTCATCTCGTATTCACATTATTCATGTCCCTTACCCCAGGCGTTGGTGAGTGATGACCCCATTCATTTCATGGACTCAAAATTAATCCAGTGCATAACTTGATTCATATCGCCCCAGCATCTCTGTCTTTCAGGTGCTGTGTCTCACATGCTCCCAAAATAGACCTACTCGGTACCTGCAGTGAAAACAAAATATAAAAGTGATTATCTCACAGACAATCGTGGTTAGTGCACATTCATACAGTTAAAATCAAAAGACAGTGAGGCAGCGTTATCTCACAGGCATTCAGTGTCGAAGTTCATTTACCCTAAATGCACTCCTAGTGCCTCATCACCGTTGTGGCCTTGTGGTTGCAAAGTGTGGTATTTAATAATGAACTTAGACTCAAGGCGTCTCAGGTCCTGTAGTCTGTTACCGCCTCTTTCTCTCACTGGGACCTGATCTAATACAACAAATGACAAGAGGCTGTTGTTGCTCTGGTGATGAGCTGCAAAGTGCCTCGCCACCGGGTATTACTTGTCCAGATTTTTTATGGCCCTCAAGTGCTGGAGAACTCTCTCTTTGGCGGGTTTGATGGTACTCCCTACATAAACCTTATTGCAGAGGCACCTAAGAGCATACACGGCGTACTCAGTGTGACATGAGACATGTTTCATTATCTTGAAAGGGTCACAGCTTTCAGACAGCTTTATCTCTTTTACGTTGTGGCTGTATTTACACGCTTTACAGCGACCACAGACATGGAATCCCTTGATTGGATTCTCTTTTCTTTTGTTGGCAATCAGTGTCTGACAGACTCCCCGAAGGGACTGCCCGAGGAAACAGAAACACGGACAAACTTCGCCCACTGCCCGAGGGGGAGACGTGCCACGCTGAACAACAAGCGAAGCCAGCACGGGATTCCTCCAAAGACCAAAGGTGAGTGGAGACGGGAGTCCCGGGGGAATTCATTATTCGGCAAAGGCAAGCGGAGGTCTGTTTGAAGTGTACAGATGACAGAGTACACGAACGGACGTTCACAACCAAGGGGCGCATAGTTGAATTTGAGCGCTCGAAATTACAGAATAATATACCAGGTTCACAGCCATGGCTTCAACCAGAAATACGAAAAGAAATGAGGCAGTGAGGCAAATGTTCGATATCCAAATGACACGGTCGAATACAGACACGGCGTCTAACATGATTAACAGTGGTGAGGCAAAGACCAAGCAGGACTACTGGACTAAATTATGGAAATTGTTGAAGCTAGAGCAAACAAAATGGTGGGAGGCAACCACCCTGGCTAAATACATTGAGGTGGGACGAATCCCGAGAGGGTTAAGGATTTACACTACACCGGCGCCTTGAGTCTAAGTTCATTATTAAATACCACACTTTGCAACCACAAGGCCACAACGGTGATGAGGCACTAGGACTGCATTTAGGGTAAATGAACTCAGACACTGAATGCCTGTGAGATAACGCTGCCTCACTGTCTTTTGATTTTACCTGTATGAATGTGCACTAACCACGGTTGTCTGTGAGATAATCACTTTTATATTTTGTTTTCACTGCAGGTACCGAGTGGGTCTATTTTGGGAGCATGTGAGACACAGCACCTGAAAGACAGAGATGCTGGGGCGATATGAATCAAGTTATGCACAGGATTAATTTTGAGTCCATGAAATGAATGGGGTCATCACTCACCAACGCCTGGGGTAAGGGACATGAATAATGTGAATACGAGATGAACTGTTTGAATCACAGAAAAGACACAGAGTATGTGGATTGATGGTGTAACCTGACTAGGCGGCCAAAGCCCACTGGGGCGAGGAACTGTAAACCCACGGCTGTGTAACCAAAGTTTGTCTGACCCAATAGCCCACTGGGGCGTTATCAGAACTGCAAGCTTATGAGACCAATGCCACATTGCCCTCTGAGGCCAATTCAAAAGAGGTATAGGCGGCGCACGATGCAAAAGCATCGAGAACACAATGCGCTAGATCTAAAGACATGAGTTCGAACACCCGTGACAATTTACTGCCATTTATTTTTTCATTGTAATTTCAATGTATATTTACTTGATGCAATGCAGTAATGGTTCAAAACAGTTTGCAAATGAATTGTGTTGGTGAAACAGTGTAAAGCGATCATTTAAACAACGCCCAAGCTTGCTGACTTAGTAATGTGAGTCTGTTCTCATAGCTCCAAGGACTCGTAATTTTGGTAGTCTGTTTTTTATGTTGAGTACAACTTGGGTCACATGACATGCACTTAACTGGATTGTAAACAAGCACTTTTACTCGTGAACAAGGGAAGTTGTTCCCGAAACGCGTCGAGTGCGCTGTGAATAAACACCAGTTGTTTGAACCTAGCTGTTGGCCTGGACTTCGTTCTTTGGATTGGTGCGAACGAGTGTGTTGGAATATATATATATCTATATATATATAGATATATATATATTACCTACTGGCGGTCGCCAGTAGGTATATATAGTTAGGATTTTTTCTCTATGGGATTTTTGAAAATTCTATGTCTAATAACTTTGGCGTTTGTGGACGGAATTGGCTGAAATTTTCAGGAAAATTGAATATTTTGTTTCTGAGCAGCCACTGAAAATTTGGGGGGGGTTCGTCAAGGGGGGCTGAGAAAAAAGGGGGGTCCCAAAACGCGTTTTTCCCATGTTAATTTCCATAGGGCGGTTGGCCTCACTTTTAGCCCGAACGGCTGAATGGATTTGCACGAAACTTGGCAAAATTGCAGGGACTGTTAGCCCGATGTGCCTTTGCTAGGTCTCAAGATATGTGCTCCAGTGGATTTTGAGAAATTAACGTTCAAAAAAATATATATATCTGTAAGCCCGCTCCGGGCAGCGCCCCGGTTCGCGTACTTGACGCGTAACGGAACTTCGCGAAGCGAAACTGATTGGCTCTCCGGTGTCTGTCAACATTCTAAACAGTCCGGAGCGGCCGCCATCTTGTCTCTCGGTAGGATCGAGAGACAAGAGGAGGCCAAAACAAAGGGGGAAATGACCATAAGGGGGCATAGTAGATCCTCCCTGACCCCCTAGGTTTGATGTGGAGGCTTTAAAAGGGCCCCGCGGGGCAAAAAATAAATAAAAAAAAATTGTTTTTTTTGCGTGGGGAGCGCCCGGTACGCGCACCGGGTAGCGGTCCGGGGAGCGTACTATAAGGAAAAAAGAATGATAGACTATGATATTTTGAAATATTGTATGTTTATTGATTCTTTTTGTTGTTTTTTTTATTTTTTTATTTAAGTAGCAGTATTAATGATTATTAAATATAAATGTATTTTTGGAATTGTGCACAGTATACTATAAGTCTGAGTTTACATTATAATCAATTTGGTACTAGTTTATGAATTACATATAAAAATAATTAAAGACTCAAACAATTTTTTAATATTAAATATAATTTTATTTTTCTGATTCTTTTTCAAAATTTAATAGAACGTCTAACATTTGACTGTCCGATATGTCCTCTTGTTGAGTGAACATAACTTCCCACATTTGACCGTCATCATAATGAAGTAAATAATCCACAGATTCTACACATTGTAGAAGTTCATGGTCTCGTGATTCATCCATGAATTCCAAGTCAATGGGTTCAATTATTTCCTCATTGTTCATGTCTAGGACAATTTCAAAGGAAACGTTCTGTTCTCCTTGCATTTTTGTGCTGAAATTTGAATAAAAAATAAATATATCAGTAGAGATAGGGCACTGTTGGGTTTAAGTTCAGACAGGTACTTTTCAGGCATGAAGTAGTACTATTAAAAAGTGCCTGTGAAAAAGCCTATGTAAATTCATAATTATACCACAGAAACCTAAATCAATCCATAATTATAATAAACAAGCCTTTCTCAATGTCTAACTCTTACAGAGGGATAGTATATAACTATCTGAAAATGTTTTCAAATTTATAAAATCATATCTTACCTTTTAAAAACAAGTTTAAGTTGTGAGTGAAAATGATCTTGCAATGTAGTTCAGGAAGTAGTAGTCAAAATGGCTGTGTTTCTCTCTCTTTTTTTATATATATTCAGGTACATAACCAATCAAATGTCAGGTAAAAAAAGTAGAAAATGAAAGTAACATTTTAATTGGTTGTCAATTCCAACACTTCAGATGTGTTTTGTGAAGTAATTTACCTCAGGGTATTTAGAGAGGTCTACAGGCTAAATGGCTAAATGGAATTCCAACCAAATTTGTGAAAATGGTAGGGATTGGTATGTAGTATGAGTTAATCTATATTTGGTGACATTGTCTCCAGGGTTTCTTCTGTAAATTACTTTCCCACCTTTTTTAATGGAGCGCTTCCCGGTGAGCGCCCCGGTACGCGAACCGGCAGCGTTACGGGAGTCCACCATTTTGTGTTTCGGTCGAATTAAGATACAAGATGGAGGGCAAATAATGTTCAGAATGGGTAGAAGGGGGCACGGTAGACGTATCTTGACCCCCTAGGTTTTCTGAGGGTGGCTGAGGAGGCCAATATGTGCGAAAAAAAACAATTTTTTTTTTACATTTCGCGCGTTTAGCGTCCGGTGCGCGTACCGGGTAGCGCTCCGGGGAGTGTACTTTGTTGAAAATTAGTGAAAAAAGTTAGAGTAAAATAATAATTGTGAGTGATCAGATGTAGGGTAGCTCTGAAAAGAGCTTTTGGGTCCTGTGGCTGATGTAGGTACCTACAAGTAGGTAGCAATGCACAGTCTTAAATTGAGGATGAAAATTCTGTTCCCCTCATCTGAGAAGTGAACTCCATCTCCTCTGTAGATATCTTGCATGTAGTAACGCAAGTTATTGTTGTACATGAAGCCCATTCCATGGTCTCTCATGTAAGCTGAAACAGACTTATTTACATGCTTCCTCGATTTCTCAATTTGTGGACAAAATTGGTTCGACCACCTCCATTTCTGTCTTTGGCATATATTTGAATATACCAAGGCAGTTTGAGGAAAAAGTGCCATCAATTGCTCAAAGGTGTCCTTTAAAAGCATTTCCAGACCTACCCCAGTCAAAGTGCCCAAGTCATTACCTCCACAGTGCACAATTAACAGGTCAGGTTTTGGCAAATGCAAAAAGGTTTTCACCAATGGTATCAATTGGTGACATTTTAATCCTCTGTGGCCAATCCACTTAATTTCCACATTTTGTAAATTGAGGTTAGGTAAATTTCTGTTATCAGCATACCTTTGAGCCCAGTGGATGTAACTATGTCCAACAATCCAGACATAAAACATGGTGAGAGGAGGTTCTGCTGCAGTCAGATGAAGTGTGGCAATGAAATGGCAGTTGAAAAAATAAGAGTTTAAAATGAAAAAAACTGTGGAGTTTCTGTGTTAATGAAGCAGTAGCAGTGATTGGTGGATTTTGATTGCTGAAAACAGAAAGTTAGGGTGCATGGATGAGTTCTTTGAAAGATGTAATTTGAATGGTCAAGAAAAAATCATTTTATGAAAGATTGCACTGGATATGCAGGTGTACTGAGAGTTCAGAGTTCAATTGAAACATTGTTGTGTGAACTTGCAAACATCAGAGGTCTTTCAGGAGGTGGTTGCTATGCAAAAAAGGCAGAAAGGGCAGAGGGGGGAAGGGTGTTGATTTGAAAAAAGTGAGGGAAGAGTTTTGATTGGGTGACATGAGAGATATGTGTGATGAATTACAGCTTTTCTGTGCTTTTTATGGCTGCAGACTCTGGAGTGCATACCTTTTGCTCTGCTAAAGACAATTTGGTGTGTTTCTGAGACTGTTTTGAAACTCATAAAGTATTTGCTAAGGTGAGAAAAGATTAATTTAATTTAGATAGAGAATAGTATGGTTTAGGGAGAAAATTATGAAGAAAGTTGTGTATTTAAAATGTTGCTTTGTGTCAAGTGTTTTACAAATAGATTTTGTTTCTTTGTGTTACATAGCCATGTTAAAAGTGACGCAAAAAAAGTGCAAGGGTCTTACAAAAATGCTTTCATGTGTCTTAGGGTATTTTAACTCACTTCCCCATGAATGTATAAATATAATTGCTTTACAAGATGTGTTTAAAAACGTTTTTTGAAATCAATTAGGTTTCTTGATATGTACTGCTAGAGTTTCATAGGTTGCTTGGGGCATATTTTCAAGGCTTTTGAGTTCCTTTGATGTAATTTTTCCCATTTTAATTTAAGACCTTTCCCCGTGGTGCAAGGTCCTTGTAAATATGCCCCCATCTGTGCTTTGGCAAATTTTGATTTTAATTCTTTGACTAACATAGCCATGTTAAAAGTGACCCAAAAATGTTGCAAGGGCCTTAAAAAAAAACGCTTTCATGTGTCTTAGGCCATTTTAAGTCATTTCCCCTTGAATGTAGGTATATAATTGATTTAGATGATGTGTTTAAAAACGATTTTTGAAAACAATTAGGTTTCTTGATATGTACTGCTAGAGCTTCATAGGTTGCTTGGGGCATATTTATAAGGCCTTTGAGTCTCTCTGATGTTATTTTTTCCATTTTAATTTAAGACCTTTCCCCGTGGTGCAAGGTCCTTGTAAATACGCCCCCATCTGTGCTTGGCAAATTTAGATCTTGATTATTTGACTTACATAGCTATGTTAAAAGTGATCCAAAAATGGAGCAAGGGTCTTACAAAAATGCTTTCATGTGTCTTAGGGTATTTTAACTCACTTCCCCATTAATGTATGAATATAATTGCTTTACAAGATGTGTTTAAAAACGTTTTTTGAAATCAATTAGGTTTCTTGATATGTACTGCTAGAGTTTCATAGGTTGCTTGGGGCATATTTTCAAGGCTTTTGAGTTCCTTTGATGTAATTTTTCCCATTTTAATTTAAGACCTTTCCCCGTGGTGCAAGGTCCTTGTAAATATGCCCCCATCGGTGCTTGGCAAATTTAGATTTTAATTCTTTGACTAACATAGGCATGTTAAAAGCGACCCAAAAATGGCGCAAGGGCCTTAAAAAAACGCTTTCATGTGTCTTAGGCCATTTTAAGTCATTTCCCCTTGAATGTAGGTATATAATTGATTTAGATGATGTGTTTAAAAACGATTTTTGAAATCAATTAGGTTTCTTGATATGTAGTGCTAGAGTTTCATAGGTTGCTTGGGGTATATTTAAAAGGCATTTGAGTCCCTTTGATGTTATTTTTCCCATTTTAATTAAAGACATTTCCCCGTGGTGGAAGGTCCTTGTAAATACACCCCCATGTGTGCTTGGCAAATTTAGATTTGGATTATTTGACTTACATAGCCATGTTCCATACAGTTCTCACCTTCTGCGTAGTCTTTGATATGCTAGACTCAATCTGCACTATGAGATACCTAAGCAAAGGAAACACAGGTGATGTGATTGTGAAATGAGGAAAAGAAACTCCACATTTTTCAATTACATCACCTGTGTTTCCTAAGTTTACGAATGACATTGTGCAGATGAGGTTTAGGCCTGTCCACGGACACAGAAGAGGTCTGGCCTTTGTTCAAGAGTGAAGTGGACATGACTTACTTCATTGGTAGGCCTTCACATGTATTATCTCCTCTGTACTCTTCAACAAGCGTAAATTTCATCTGCAACCCTGAGTAGGCCTCACCTTAAACAAACCTCTGGATAGGCCACACCGTATTGTCATCCTGAATCAATCATTTAAAATGTTAGGGACAGATTTATGATAGGTGTATGCCTCTTTTGCGTCACTGTGCGTCACTTTTGTGACGCAGCGGCGGTGCAAAAGATTTGCTATGTGGCGACATATTTACAACTTGATGCATCTAGGCAGATGTGTCATGCTGTAAAGTCCCGTGCCACATGAAACCGATGCAGCAGTGATGCAAAAGATGCACCATGTTGCAAGACAGGCCTCACTTCATCTCCAACAAGATAAGAAGCTGAATCTTCTGTAAATGTCAAAATTGTTGTATACACTGCTGAACTTCTGTGTACTCTTTGATATGCTAGACTCCATCTGCACTATGAGATACCTAAGCAAAGGAAACACAGGTGATGTGATTGTGAAGTGAGGAAAAGAAACTCCACATTTTTCAATTACATCACCTGTGTTTCCTAAGTTTACGAATTACATTGTGCAGATGAGGTTTAGGCCTGTCCACGGACACAGAAGAGGTCTGGCCTTTGTTCAAGAGTGAAGTGGACATGACTTACTTCATTGGTAGGCCTTCACATGTATTATCTCCTCTGTACTCTTCAATAAGCGTAAATTTCATCTGCAACCCTGAGTAGGCCTCACCTTAAACAAACCTCTGGATAGGCCACACCTTATCGTCATCCTGAATCAATCATTTAAAATGTTAGGGACAGATTTATGATAGGTGTGTGCCTCTTTTGCGTCACTGTGCGTCATTTTTGTGATGCAGCGGCGGTGCAAAAGATTTGCTATGTGGCGACATATTTACAACTTGATGCATCTAGGCAGATGTTTCATGCTGTAAAGTCCCGTGCCACATGAAACCGATGCAGCAGTGATGCAAAAAATGCACCATGTTGCAAGACAGGCCTCACTTCATCTCCAACAAGATAAGAAGCTGAATCTTCTGTAAATGTCAAAATTGTTGTATACACTGCTGAACTTCTGTGTACTCTTTGATATGCTAGACTCCATCTGCACTATGAGATACCTAAGCAAAGGAAACACAGGTGATGTGATTGTGAAATGAGGAAAAGAAACTCCACATTTTTCAATTACATCACCTGTGTTTCCTAAGTTTACGAATGACATTGTGCAGATGAGGTTTAGGCCTGTCCACGGACACAGAAGAGGTCTGGCCTTTGTTCAAGAGTGAAGTGGACATGACTTACTTCATTGGTAGGCCTTCACATGTATTATCTCCTCTGTACTCTTCAACAAGCGTAAATTTCATCTGCAACCCTGAGTAGGCTTCACCTTAAACAAACCTCTGGATAGGCCACACCTTATCGTCATCCTGAATCAATCATTTAAAATGTTAGGGACAGATTTATGATAGGTGTGTGCCTCTTTTGCGTCACTGTGCGTCACTTTTGTGACGCAGCGGCGGTGCAAAAGATTTGCTATGTGGCGACATATTTACAACTTGATGCATCTAGGCAGATGTGTCATGCTGTAAAGTCCCGTGCCACATGAAACCGATGCAGCAGTGATGCAAAAGATGCACCATGTTGCAAGACAGGCCTCACTTCATCTCCAACAAGATAAGAAGCTGAATCTTCTGTAAATGTCAAAATTGTTGTATACACTGCTGAACTTCTGTGTACTCTTTGATATGCTAGACTCCATCTGCACTATGAGATACCTAAGCAAAGGAAACACAGGTGATGTGATTGTGAAATGAGGAAAAGAAACTCCACATTTTTCAATTACATCACCTGTGTTTTCTAACTTTACGAATGACATTGTGCAGATGAGGTTTAGGCCTGTCCACGGACACAGAAGGGGTCTGGCCTTTGTTCAAGAGTGAAGTGGACATGACTTACTTCATTGGTAGGCCTTCACATGTATTATCTCCTCTGTACTCTTCAACAAGCGTAAATTTCATCTGCAACCCTGAGTAGGCCTCACCTCAAACAAACCTCTGGATAGGCCACACCTTATCGTCATCCTGAATCAATCATTTAAAATGTTAGGGACAGATTTATGATAGGTGTGTGCCTCTTTTGCGCCGCTGTGCGTCACTTTTGTGACGCAGCGGCGGTGCAAAAGATTTGCTATGTTGTGACATATTTACAACTTGATGCATCTAGGCAGATGTGTCATGCTGTAAAGTCCTGTGCCACATGAAACCTGCGTCAGGTTTCATATAGGTGTTTTGTTGCAGGGTGGGCATTCATTTGCATGAAAGCCCTGTAAAACTAACACAGTGAAATTTAGAAGATTTCACTGAGTCAGCTTTATAGCATTGCTGAATCAAATCCTTACGCCTGTTTGAAACAGGCATAAGGAGTGATGCACCATGCAATGTGAGGCTTCCTCCTGTGCATTGCAGTAGACATGTCGCGCTTACGAGGTGATCCCTGCAATGTGCTGCTTTTGCGGCACAGATGCGTGACGCATCTGTGCTGTTTTTGCTCAATGGTGCTCCACATTGTAAATGCGGCACATCATGGGTGGCAGAGCAGCGGTGCACGTTAACTGGTGCATCCCCGGGGATGTGCCAGTTAACATAAATCTGCCCCTTTACATGAAAGTATGAGCAGGGTAAAAAGAGTTGGTGAGGCTTATCGAAGGTTAAGAAGAGATGAGTCCTGTTCACTGAAAACTTGGACATAGGCCTCACCTCCTCAGCATCGCTGGACATGGCTAAATAATAATTGCAAAATGTTACTCTTGTTAAACAATTTTAATATTATAGTCTCTGAGATTTGTCTCTTACTCTGCAACATCTCATTGTTGTTCTCTTTCTTTAAAGATAACGACAACATCAACCATGAGTGATAATGAGCAATCCGTTGATCTCGATATTATCATTGAAATTGTGATTGAAACATCAGTGGAAGTAGATCTCTTGGATGTTTTAAATCCTGAGGATGATGAAGAACATGATGAGGATGCCGATTTGTCAGAATTGTATGACATAGGCTGGGAAGCTGACCTGCTTGAGCCTATGGAACTATAAACATTTATTTTTAAAAGTTACTGGAAATGAAAAGTAAACATGTAAACCGTTTCATTTAAAATTAAACACAACTTCAAAAACAGCTTGTGTGTAGTGTCTTTAATAAAATACTCAAATATGCTCATAAAATTAGTTCAGATTCACATATAAAACAGCACAGGTAAAATGTAGAAGCATTCCATTTCTTTGCTACTATTTGTAACTACTAAATTTGCCAATGCACTAAAAATTATTCTATGTAAAAATGAAAAGTAGTGTGTTAAATTTTTGACGACTGTTATTGATTTACTGTTTGGTAATAGTGGTTAATAACATTTTTTATTATATTTTACCACAGATTCAACTGCAGATCATTTCAAAATTAAAGAATGCCTTCGAAGGACAGAAGGCGAAAGGCTACCAAACATCAAAGACAGCAGCTTAAAAAATTATTGCAGCAGACCTCTATAATAAAAACTCGTCAAGTCACCAAGAAAGGTCCGGGTAAGATAAAGAAATCATTCATAAGAAACATTTGTAGAAAAAAAAGTAGTACTACAGAAAATGTTTTAGTCCAGAAAAAGAGAAGCAATTTAAACGGAAAGGGAAGGCCAATCAAAAATGTTACTGCTAGAGCAGGAGATAACTCTGTGCATGGTAGTAGAAGGAGAAATCAGTTTAGGGACATTCGTAGACGAATGTTCCGCAACAGGATAATTGGCAATTTGTTAAAAAATATTAAGAAAGGTCAGCAGAAAGTGGTTTTTTATAAGAGAAAAAAAAAATTGAGAAAGTTATTGATCAGGCATTTGAAATTAAGCGAAAGTTATTTATTTTGATAATCAATAGAATTAGGAAGCTAAACAAGGCAATTTATGATTTCAAAAGAAATAGTAGATGGAAGAGAACAGTTAATCGTAGTAATTTTTGTGAAGTTTTTTCAGGAGAATGGATGCATAGTTCAAGTTGTGAGGCATTTTTTAATGAGGAGAGTTATTTCCAGGATAATGATTTGGTGCATGCAGTTGACATCAGTGGTCGAGCTTATGAGGTGAAAGATGGTTGTCCAGTTGAAAAAGAAAAACTTGTGACAACAGAGGCAGAAGAGGTGTTAGGTAATGAGGTTTTAGGAAGACGTCCTAAGGGACCTGTGTACACCTGGAAGTGTAGTAGTATTTGCAGTGTGCGACAGGATTCCATCAATTTGCTTTGTGATTTTGTACGGACATTTAATAAGAAAAGTTTGAAGCAGAAAATGAAGTTGTTGCAAGAATTAGATCCTTGCAGAGTGAGAGAAGTGACAGGTTTGCATGGTAATTCACTGGCTTGTCTTTCCAGGAGAGTATGCCAGAGTGTTTTTCATCATTTCAGGATGCTAGCAGTGCATCATAATAAAGTGAGGAAATTAGTTAGAATGTTGTATTATGCTAAGAGTCCAGCAGTTATGCTTAAACAATTATGCACTGCTCTTTTGCATGGTTCTGAAATAGATGTGAAGAATATTTGTGAAGAAATTGAGTTTTGTTACTTTGGAAGTAAAGAGGAGAATGTTGAAATTGACCCAGAAGAAGAGGGTAATGTGGAAGATAGGGTACAGGTTTCCAGTACAGATAATTTTCAGAAGGAAATTGCCACGTTTCAGGTGAAATCAAGTGAGAGGCCTAATTTCACTTGTGTGTGTTGTCGACGCACTTATTATAAGAATCAGACTAAGTTAGTGGATTTATATGCAAAAAGTGAAAGGGAAAATAATAGTGAATGGAAGGATTTTGCAACATACTTGATGGTAGAAAATTGTTTTGATTTGGGATTGGATCAACGTGTGTGTACTTATTGTTGTAACAAATTAAATCAAAACCAGATTCCTGCTAGAGCGGTTCATAATAATCTGGAATTGGTTGAGATTCCTTCTGAATTGAAGGATTTACATACTTATGAATCTATTTTGATTCAAAGTATCCATCCCTTTCAGGCTATTGTAAGAATGGAGCCAAAGACAGGGAAATTGCCTCCATCAGATTTACAGAGAGGATTAAAGGGAAGAGTTGTTTATTTGCCTCTAGATTTGAAGAAAAACATTAATACAATTGGAGTAGAAAAAGTGGAAGAGGAACCTCTGGTTATCTTAGTTAATGGGGTTCCGACAAAGAGTAAGAAAATATGGCAAGATTTAGTGGATGTTAGGAAAGTCAAAAAGGCAACATTGTATTTGAAAAAAAACAATAAGTACTATAAGAATGTATATGTTGCAGAAGAGGAAGTAAGTGAAGAAGAGGATAGCGATTTGTGTGCTGGTCAAATTGAGAAAGTAGAACCCTCTAAAAGTGAAGAAATATATGAACATTATAGTGTTCATCCTTTGCATTCCAAGGAAGTCATGGGGAATGCTATTGAGTTGTTTCAAATGAAACAAGCCAAAGGGAGTCCCATTAGTGTTTGGGAGGAAAGTTTGGAAGGTCGGTGTTTCCCACAGCTATTTCCAACAGGTCAAGGAGGAAGATATGATGAGCGAACTCATCAAATTCCTGCTTCTGAATACCGGACTTTACGATTGTATGCAGAAGATCCTAGGTTTCGACAATGCATTCCCTATTTGTTTCATCTCCTGTTTGAAAGCGATCTGTCTGGACTGTCATATGCAGTGAACCACATCTTGAAAAGTGGTGTACAGCTGCAAAATATCTCGGCAAGTGACTTTATGGATAAAGTCAATGTGCAAGACAGTATTTTGGATTCTCACCTGATTAATCTCATGGCGTGTCAGCGTGGTACTAATGAGTACTGGTACCGTCGTCATGGTGATTTAAAATGTATGCTGAGGAACTTAGGAACTCCCACATGTATCCTCACTCTCAGCTGTGCCGAGTATGGCTGGGAAGACTTACTTGAATTTCTACGAGAGGCAAATGGAAACATTGAAAATATCGAATTCAAGACACCCAAGCAAGAGGTGCTCCTCATATACATATGCTGCTGTGGATCAAGGATGCACCTAAATTTAGAACAGATCCAGAAGACTTAGTGATGAGTTTCATAGAACAGTATTCTACATGTGCTGTTCCAAACGCAAAGGAGGACAAAAGCCTAAGAGAACAAGTTCTACGCTTCCAAAGCCATCGTTGCGGAAAGTACTGTCGTCGTAAATTCAGAAACAAGGACAAGTTCTACACCAAATGTCGTTTCGCCTTTCCACGACCGGTGATTTCTAAAGGAAGAGTGAACAGTTTGATGTCTTCGCTGCAACATAATGTGATGAAGAAATCACCTAAAAACACATTATAAGCGAGGGGCTGAGTGGGGGCGCGGTAGAAATAGGCAACAACCGGGTTCTGGTTACTTGGGGGTTTATTAGAGTAAATAAATGGTCGGTACAGCTCTGTCTGTTTGAGGGGGGCCTCCGGGGTGACCTGCTGCGACTCCTTCTCCGTCTCCGGACCATCTCCTTCTTCCGGTGTACTTCGGGTGTTCGTGGGGCTGGTTCTTCCTCGGAGTCCGTCGCGGCTGGCTCTTGCTTCTCCCCCGGACGGGAAATACCGTAAACAAAAGAAACAGGGACTGTGTGAGAACACTGGATACTCACTAGAATACGGGGATAGGGAGTGAGGGATTAGTCACCGGTGCTCGAACTATTTACAGTGCCATAGATGGTGGGAGGGTAGTGCACAGGAACAGGGTACCGGGACTTAGGTCTCCCGTGGCTTGGTACCTGCTGTACCTTTAATACTAGCCCAGCCCCGCAAGCGATCACGCACCTGAGTGAGCCACGCACCTCCCCTGGGTGAGTGGCTGGGCGGCTCACAGGAACGGTGGCCTCCTTGCTTTCTGCCGTCCTCAGCTGGCGCCGACTCAGCTTCCCTCTGTGTCTTCTCCTCCTCTGCTCTCCCGGCCTCTGATGGTATGTGCCGCTCTCCGCCGTCCTCCTTCTCCCTTGATGTTCCTTCCGACGTCTCTCGGTTCTCGTGTCCTCCTTCTCCAGTCTCGCTCGTCTTCTTCGCCCGCTCCTCTCTCCACGCTCTCCGCTCCTCCGTCCTCCAGGTGTACAAGCACCCCTCTCCTTCCGGGTCCCGACCTTTTGTCGGGAATGCGTAGTCCGCAGGCTCCTCCCCTTCTGTCAGTGTCCAGGAGTTAAAGGGCCACTCCGTCTCGGCAGTCTCCGACCCGCTCCAGTCCATGTCCTGGGATGAGGAGAGAGAGACAGATGGGAGGGAAGGTAACACTGGGTTAGTCCATTCACGGCCTGTCGATGCGTCCCGAGGGATTCTGGGAGTTGTAGGCGGTAAAGACGTCTCACAGGTTAGGGACCTCCTATACACCCCGTTACACACATACAATTTGAAAAGGAACGAAGAGTCCAAGTATATCAACGACTACAACCCAGTGATTTTGTCCATGTGGAATGCTAACATGGATATACAGTTCGTGGCTGATAACTGTATGGCTGTGGCTCGGTATGTGACATCTTACATCACCAAAAAAGAAAAGACAGAATTGAAGGATATGTGGGAGGACATTTACCATGAAAAGAGCCTCAGTAATAAGTTGTACAGTTTCAGTCTGAAGATGTTGTCACATCGAGAAATCGGAGCTTACGAATGTTCTGACCGGTTGTCTTCAGCAAGTCTCTATGCCAAATCCAGGAGTATCGTTTGGGCGAGTCTTGGTCTTGCTGCAACGCGTAATCGAGTTCTGAAACCTGTGCGGGAAATTGAGTATTTGGCGGAAAAGGAGCCAAACAGTACTGATATTTTGAAGACCAACATGTTGGATACATATTATCCAAATAGAAGCAGACACCTCGAGAATGTTTGTCTGTATGAGGTTCTACAAAATGACATATTCAAGAGGAACATCAAAGAAGATATTGATAAAGGAGTGTATGCTGTAATTGGAAGTGAGGGATGTCTCGTCAAGCAAAGAAAATGCCACTTGGTAAACCATCGAAAATTGAGTGGCGAATCTCCTGAAAAAAAAGAGTTTTTCTATTTAGCACTTTTGCAACTTTTCAAGCCTTGGCGTGCAGAAGAGGAACTGCTTGGAGATTTCCTCTGTTACGAAGACTCTTTCAATGCCGCCAAGGAGACCATAGAATGTCCTGTTTTTCTCAAATATCTAGAAATGTTGAATGCGGAAATCGAGCAGGAAGCAACAATTGCAGCCGAGATTGCTAGAGACAGTTCTCAGGACAGTCAGAGTTCTGTTTCATTGAGTCAGGATCCACTAGGAGGACCAGTTATCGAAAATGAAGCTGCCACTGCCATGATTGAAGTGGAAAGAGCCATGGCACATGCTCAGGAGGATGCGGTTAACTTAGAAGACTTGGAAAGACAACTCAACGTTGAGCAGAGGAAAATATATGACGAAGTTACCAACCAAATTGATCATGGATTAAGTCATGAGAAGAAGGAGTGCTCATGTACGTCGTTGAAACCTGTCCGACTGTACGTGAGTGGAGAAGCGGGAACTGGAAAAAGTTTCCTCATTAAAGCAATTTCATGTTATTTGCAGAAAAGGACTGAGTCATCGCTGTCTTGTGTTGTCACCGCTCCAACTGGACTGGCAGCTCATAACATTAAAGGTATTACTTTGCATCGTCTACTGATGCTGCCAATGGAGCATGATAACAAATTACAATACCACAAGTTATCTGGAGATGCTTGTTGTGAAGTTTCAAGAGTCTTGAAGAAAATGAAACTTCTTATCATTGACAAAGTAAGCATGGTTTCCAATGTCATGCTTGCCTTTGTGCATTTGAGAATGCAAGAAGTTCTCAAAACAGAGTATGATGTGTTATTTGGTGGCAAACACATCATTGTTTTCGGTGATCTTCTGCAGCTGCCACCAGTGAAAGGACAACCTGTGTTCAAAATGCTCACGCATGAAGATACCAGGAAGTGCCTAGGGAGCATTGGCAAGGTTAATATATGGTTAAACTTCAATTATGCTGAACTGCATGAAAATATGCGTCAGGCGAAGGATGAAGATTACAAGAATATTCTACAAGATGTTAGAATCGGAAAAGTGACCGAGCATGGGAAAGAAGCTTTACATGCACGATTACTGTCAAATTTGTATCCAGAACAAGACGTTGTGCCTGAGAATATTTTTCAGAAAATTACTGAGAAGAAATCTGGAATATGTTTGATGCCAACTCTTGCAGAATGTGCCATCTTCAACAACAAAATGTTGTATTTAGAAAACCAAGATATTGTGAAACTGGAAGCTATTGACAGAGTAGAGCATATGGGATCAACAATTATTTTGTCTGAGAATTTGAAATCAAAATTGGATTCATTAGAAAAGAGTATATCTAAAACTGCGGGTTTTGAAAAGACTCTGAATGTGTGCTTACATTGCCGTATAATTTTAAGAAGGAATTTACATGTTGAAAGAGGTCTGGTAAATGGATCAATGGGTAATGTTGTTGATTTTGTGAAATACAGAAATAGGGATGAAATTGAATTTTTAAAAATTAAATTTGATGGCATTGAGGAAGTACAGCTAATTGGTCGTTGCTCTGCTAGGTTTTTGCTTGTGAAAGACTTATATGTTCGCCGTAAGCAGTTTCCTGTTTGCTTGGCATATGCGGTGACAATCCATAAATCGCAAGGTTTAAGTGTAGACAGTGCATTGGTGAATATTGGCAGTTCTGTGTTCAAGGAGGGTATGGCATATGTGGCATTGTCACGAGTCAGAACTTTATCGGGATTGTACTTGATTGAGTGTGATGTCACAAACATTTGTGCGGATCTAGACTGTGTTAAGGAATACAATAGGTTAAGAAGAGAGTATGCGCCACATTTGCCTCAATATCCTTTGTTTGAGAAACGTGTGGTAGGCCGGAAACGAAGAAATGTGACCAATAGTAGGGAGGTTGTAGCAAAAAGACGAAAAGTCGATGAACCAGAAATTATAAGCAGAAAGGAAAAGGATTTTGTTGAAGATGTTGTTGGTTTTCAATTTGAAAACAGTTCTGGTGTCAACTGCTATGCTAATGTAGTGGTTAATGTTTTGTTTTCTCTAGAAACTTTAAAACAAGAGATTGTGGTCAATTCGGATCAGAGATTTTGCAGTTTGTTGAATTCTGTGTTAGAGAAATGTAGCACTGATAGAACAAAAATAGAAAGTGTGTCTGAAATTCGAAATCTGTTAGACAGATGTTCAGGTCAAACACAATTCTCTCAAAATATTCAGCAAGATTGTCAGGAGTTTTTAATGTATATGCTTGATGTATTGCAAGATGATGGTGGATGTATTGCAAGATGAAGGTGTAGATGTAGATCACCTGTTTGGGCTTTCTATGGCAGCATGACTGCGAGAACTGTAGGGTATCAAGTACTACTAGTGTAGACTCAGAAAATTTTATATATTTAACTTTGCCAGACAGTAAATCAGTGTCCTTTAATAAGCTAGTAAAAGCAGCTGATCACAACATGGAGTGTAGCCAATGTAAGTCTGAAATGTTGTCAACATTATTTATACGAACATATGGCCAGTATGTCATTTTAATGTTCCAACGATGTAGGCCTGATGGAACAAAATTGACAACTTTAATTAAAAATTTTGTGGCTTCACAGTTGTCAATATCAGGAAGGACTTTTGTAACTGCAGCAATTATATATCATGACGGTCCTTCAATAACATCAGGACATTACACAGCTTATTTAAAGTCTAGAAATGGCTGGTCATTCTGCAATGATTCTGTTTTAACTTTTTAAAAAAATTGCCTTTTGACCTTAAAAATTCTTACCTGGTGTTTTTAAAACCAAAATTTTAGGGAAAGAATCTCGGGATGTGCTCTGAGGAAATTCAAGAGGTTCTAATGGCTCCTACACAATTTGGCCTTGAGGATAAGTGTAGTACAGAGTCAAAAGTTATTTTTGAGTCTTAAATAGTTCCTGGAAAAAAAGAAGGTTTTCTTACAGAAAGTGGTGGGCACGGATTAGTTAAAGGACAACAGAGTATTTCCCAAAGCAAACGGTGTTCTTACCATAACACTTGACGTCATGGAAAAATAACTGCACTTTGAATGAGTTCAGAAAAACTGTTTCTTTTTATAAGCTAATTCAAGCAGCCAATAAAAACATGGAGTAGAGGTAATGTAAGTCTGCAATGCTGTCTAGATTATTTGACCAAACTTTTGGTTATAATGTCATTTTAAAATTCCAACTATATAAACCTGATGAAAGTAAGTCTTCAACTTTAATTACAAATGTTGTGGCTACATAGTCGTTTATTTTAGGAAGAACATTTTTAACTGCAGCTATTATATGACATGATGGTCCTTTGACAAGATCCGCTTATTACACAGCTTATTGAAAATGTAAAAAAAGCTGCTGTTTCGTAAATGATTCCTATTTGACTACGATACAATGTTGCCTTTTTACTTAAAAATATTCTTACTTTCTGTTTTCAGAAAAGAGAATTTGGGGTAGGTAACTGGCCTATAATGATTCTAGGGGTTGATATAATTTTATCTACTGTTTTAAATTGCTTTGTGATTAAAAGTGATGTAGAGAATTAAATAATTGTAGTAGTCATAGAGGTAGTGTAAGTCTGCTTCATAGTAAGCAGTATCAGTGTCATAGGAAATGTGGAACATGAGTGAGCAAGAAGGGTGAGATATTACTAGTACAGGATTGTGAAAGTGATCTTGAACGTTTTCTTTCTGAAAGTTGCGGAAATACAAAATGACGGGATTTGCTTAGAAGAATTCCAAGAGTTATAAATGGCTCTTACACGATTTGGCCTTGTGGAAAAGTGCGGTAGAGAGCGAGAAGTCATTTATTGTATGTAACATATTTGTCAAAACGATGGAGCTTTTCTTTCAGAAAGTGGCGGGCTGAAAATAATAGCAGCACAACAGAGTGTAAGCTGTTCATAGGATATCCTTCGACGTCATGGAAAGTAAGTTACTTTTCAGGAGTTCTGATTTCTGATTGGTTATGTTATATGGGTTTTTTAAACACAATCATTTTGATTGTGTTTTTTTTCCCCGCTGTTATATGATGAATACCTTCAAGTCACTATTTTTAGTGAAATTTGATAAATTCTGAGAACAGCAAAAATAAACCATTTAACATGTATAATTAATTCTGTACTTTTTGTATTTATGATATACATTTAGAACTGTGTAGTAGGCATGGAGAAGCTGAGGCTTCTATAAGTGTCAAAGTTGTTGCATACAGTGCTCACATTCTACGTAGTCTTTCATATGATAGACTACATCTGCACAATGAGATACCTAAGCAAAGGGAACACAGGTGATGTGATTGTGGAATGAGCAAAAAAAATTGCACGTTTTTCAATTAAATTACCTGTGTTTCCTAACATTACACATCACATTGTGTAGATGAGGTTTAGGCCTGTTCCAGGAGACAGAGGAGGTCTCACATTTGTTCAAGAGTGCAGTGGACATGACTCACTTTGTTGGTAGGCCTGCACATGTATTATCTCCTCTATACTCTTCAACAAGCCTAAATTTCATCTGCAACCCTGAGTAGGACTTACCTGAAACAAATCTCTGGATAGGCCACACCTTATCAGCATCTAGAAACAATCATTTAAAATGTTAAGTGCAGATTTATGATGGCCATACGCCTCTTTTGCGCCGCTGTTCCGTCACTTTTGTGACGCAGCAGCAGTGTAAAAGATGCACCATGTTGCAAGATAGGCCTCAGTTCATCTCCAGCAAGATACCGTCAGTTTAAAATGTATATAAGTAGGACTGTGTAGGGGGCATGCAGAAGCTGAGGCTTCAGTAAGTGTCAAAGTTGTTGCATGCAGTGCTGCACTTCTGGGTACTCTTTCATATGCTGGACTACATCTGCACAATGAGATACCTAAGCAAAGGAAACACAATTGATGTGATTGTGAAATGAGCAAAAGAAATTGCACGTTTTTCAATTACATCACCTGTGTTTCCTAACATTACACATCACATTGTGCAGATCAAGTTTAGGCCTGTCCAAGGAAACAGAGGAGGTCTGGCCTTTGTTCAAGAGTGAAGTGGACATGACTCACTTCATTGGTAGGCATGGACATGTATTATCTCCTCTGTACTCTTCAACAAGCCTAAATTTCATCTGCAACCCTGAGTAGGCCTCACCTCAAACAAACCTCTGGATAGGACACACCTTATTGGCATCCTGAAACAATCATTTAAAATGTTAGGGACAGTTTTATGATGGCTGTGCACCTCTTTTGCGCTGCCGTTGCATCACTTTTGTGAGACAGCAGCAGTGCAAAAGATGCACCATGTTGCAAGATAGGCCTCACTTCATCTGCATCAAGATACTGTTAGTTTAAAATGTATATTTTTAGGACTGTGTAGGGGCATGGAGAAGCAGAGGCTTCTGTAAGTGTCAAAGTTGTTGAAAAACTGTTTGTCCTTCAATCTTTTCCCTTGTCTTTTCTAATTTTTAAATACATGTTTTAATATTTTTCAAATGTTTGTTCTCTCTTTCACAGATTGAAAGTATAAAAATAACAAGTGACTAAGTTAACGACAATTATAAGGTAAATGTTTTGTACTCTTTTCGTTACATTTCTATCACATTTAACTTCTATTAGTTTCACTACTTCATTTCTTTAACCCTCACTTTCCTGTCTTTGCTACTTCCCTCATTCCTTTCTCTATTACTTAGTTACTCTACTCCTTCCACTATTTTTCTCAGTCCCTCTCTTCTCATACTTCCTCACTCTTGTTCACTCACTCCGTCTCTATTACTCTCACTGTCTCTGACTGATCACTCTTTCACTACTTGTTCATTATGCTTTCTCTCTGTAGTTCAAGCACACTAAGGGGCATATTATCAACACAGGCAATAAAATTATCGCTGCTTTTATCAGCAGAAAACTGCCGCAAAAGTAGCTTTAGCGGCAGTTTTCTTCCGCAAAAGCGGCTTTAGCAGCAGTTTTCTGCCGATAAAAGCAGTCATTATCGGCAGAAAACTGCAGCAAAAGCGTCTTTAGCGTCAGATTTCTGCCGATAAAAGCAGCAAAACTTTTATCGCCTATGTTGATAATATTCCCCTATGTTATTTACATTTCTTTGCTGTTTCAATCATTCCTTTTCTGTTACTTCTTCTTTTCTGCATTGTGTTTTTTCTCTCTGTTATTCCAATGTTTTAATCTTAATTTAATCATTCAGTCACATTCTCTACTCTCCTTTTTTTCTTTCACTTCCTTATCTATTTTGTTTTTCTCAATTATACCCTCTTCCATCTTTTCTTCGGTAAATAGATCTATTAAACAGTATCTTTGGTTTAGTCCCTATAGCTGTCTTTCTTTTAACATTACTCTCTGTTTCCTTCCCTTATACTTACTCTTCTTTTTTAAAAAAAAAATGTTTTTGGTTCGCTACCGGTTCGCGTACCGGCGAGCGAACCGGGAAGCGAACCAAAAGAAATAGAGGTTGGCAGAGTGCTAAATATTCTACCAATTTTTTTATAAAGGGGAGGTAGTTCTGATAAAAACTTTTTTTTAATTGTTTTTGTTGTTTTATATTTTTTTTATTATTTTTCTGAACATTTTTTTACTTTTTTTGTATTTTTTGAACGGTTTTATATTTTTTTTGTTTTTTTTTGGGGGGGGAAACGAAAACGATTCATTATAAAGGGCTCAACAGGAGCAACAAAAAAAAAAGAATTTATTCCCTGGGGCGTTTCGGACAATCATGATTGTCGATAGCTCTGTTGATCAGAGTGATGCTACTTTCTCTGTAGCAAATGAATTGGTTACAACGCACGCACACTTGTTTCACTTCCCCGAACCTCATCTGTATATTTGGGACCATCTCCCTCGCCTCTGGTCCCGTCACTTCCTGTACAACTGATCTTCTGGCCATAGAAGGGGGATTATCTTGCTGGTCACGTAACTGTGCAGCACTGTAGTTGATAGGATGCCACCTATCCATATGGCGATGCATAGTATAATTCCCGTAACTGTACTTCTTATCTGTCCCTCTGGACAAATCCTTCTTACAGATCAGGCAAGTTACGTACCGTGCATTGACTTTTTTTTGGCCCCGAGGATATTTAAAAAATTGCCAAATAAAGTTTTCTTTCAGATGAGACCTCCTGGGCTCCTCAGGCAAAAAATGCCTCTCTTCCTGCTGTTCCTCTTCTTCCTCCTCTTGCTGAATGATAACTTCAGCAGGTGGTCCTCTCTTCCTTGGAGGTGGTGGAGGTGGTGGGGGTGCACCAGCTGAAGCTACTAATGAAGCCATTGCTCAGTGATCACAAAGGGTCTTCCTCTCACAAAGATGAAAGTCAGAGTGAGGAAAGAAGGAGGGGTTTTCATCATTTGGGAAAAACAATACTTCTAAACCAATGAAAAGTGTTACTTTTAGGTCACATGACCTAGTCTTACATCATTAGGAAACCAAAAGTGAAATGAACCAATGAAAAGTGTTATTAACAAGTCACATGACCTGTTGTGTTTACGTTACGCGCTTTGCGCCGCGTCCCGGATCGCTTCCGGGAAGCTGTGCTTCGCGCCTCGCTTCGCGTACCGGTTCGCTTCCGGGTACGCTAACGCGGCGCGTCATATGACGTATCACGCGACAACGCGATACGTCACGCTGACGCGACGCGTCACGATGTTGTTTTCTAACGCGGCAGTTGCGGAAACGGAACGTTTACCGGTTCGCGGCACCAAATTAAGCTAACGGGAAGCTAACCGGTTCGCGGACCGGGAGCGAAACAAAAAAAATAATTTAAAAAAAAATACATCGTATTAAAAACATGTAAAATATATTTTTCGATTTAAAGAAGAATACATTTTAAAGGTTTTGATATTTGCTATTAAAAAACCATTGAAATTCACTGAAAAAAACATAGGTTATAGACCTTATATAGTTAGGAATTAGCATTTACAAAACCTTATTTTACTCACACAAAACCATTGAAATTCCATATATAGTTAGTTGTACTAACTATATATCGCGCACCCGCAATCCACTGCTGATCATGTCACATATTACATCATTCATGACATGGTCAGTGACATCACTGATGACATCACTAATGACATCTCAAATGACATCACTGATGACATCACTGATGACATCTCAAATGACATCACTGATGACATCACTGATGACATCTCAAATGACATCATTGATGATATCACTATTGACATCACTGATGACATCATTGATGACATCTCAAATGACATCACCGATGACATCACTGATGACATCACTGATCACATCTCAAAATACATCACTGATGAGATCACTGATGACATTATTCATGTGATAATACGATGAATCTCTTCAGACTCTAATAAAAACTGAGATACACTCAGTGTAAACAGACACTCACAGACTGTCACTCATCCATGGAGTTACTCACACACCTAGTCAGTCATGCAAAGAATCAATCACACCTCCATTTCCTCAACTATACAGTTATACACACCTTACTTATTGAAACATATACTAACACATATTTACTCTCTTACACAATCCCTGATACAAGTTCACAATGATCCATACAGCCACTCACACATTCACTGGCTCTTATGCATAGTTATTTATATATGTCAACTCTCACATGTACTGTGTTTTACATATGTACTTACTTTGACATGTAGCACTTAGATATCCATTCACTCACCAATACACTCATGCACACAGTCAACCGCCCATACAGCTGTTTCCACATGCACTTTTGAACTCATACATCTAGTGAATCAACTGCTCACACATCTATGCACAGAGTTATACACCTCCCAGCCACCCACACACACACTCAGTCTCCCATACAAATACTTAGGCAACCAATCAATAACCCATATAGTTACTCATATAGCTATTGATCAACACATGCAGCAGTTTACAGAACAACAGACATAATGATGCACAAATTAAGACAGTTTAGTCACTAACCCATGCACTCAGTGAGACACATTTAATCAGTCACTCATACAGTCAGTCATGCACCTAATAAATCCTTCATCCAGACACTTATAAATCCACTCATTCTTCAATATGTAAGACATATTTTAACTTTACAGAAACATACAGTCACTGGATGTTGTCATCAGTGATGTCATCAGTGATGTCATTTGAGATGTCATCAGTGATGTCACTGACCATGTCATGAATGATGTAATATGTGACATGATCAGCAGTGGATTGCGGGTGCGCGATATATAGTTAGTACAACCAACTATATATGGAATTTCAATGGGTTTGTGTGAGTAAAATAAGGTTTTGTAAATGCTAATTCCTAACTATATATGGTCTATAACCTATGGTTTTTTCAGTGAATATATATATATATATATATATATATATATATATATATATATATATATATATACACACACACATATATATATATATTACCTACTGGCGGTCGCCAGTAGGTAGTTATAGTTAGGACCTAGTTTCCATAGGAAATCCTCAACATTCTATTTGGATTAACTTTGGCCCTGGTGGATGAATCTTTGCGAATTTCTTAAAGAAGATGGCTCGGTCCGCTGCGCTCCTTCCCTGAAAGTTTGGGGGGGATTGGTGAAGTGGGGGCTGAGATAAAAGGGGGTCCCAAAACGTGTTTTCTCCATGTTATTTTCCATAGGACGTTTAGACACGGCTACAGGTCGAACGGCTGAATGAATTTATAAGAAATTTGGCAAAACTGTAGAGTCCGGCTCGCAGATTACGCTTTTTTTGGAATGGTGTAAATCTGTTCAGTAGTTGCTGAGAAAATTAAAGTTAAAGTCAATTATATATCTATAAGCGCGTACGGGTGCGCGCACTCAAGCGGCTGCGAGCGAGCGGATTTTTTTTTTGCTGCGTGACGTCTGTTAACGTTCGATTCGAAGGAAATCAGGAAGTGTTGACCGCCATTTTGTCACTGCGAGTAAATATATTGTCATTTCAAAGAGTTGGAACATGGAAAGGGGAGAAGGTAGAGATTGTTTTGCTGCATAGGTTCTCTCAGGGTGTGCAGTAAGGCCCTTAAACGCGAAAATATATATATATATTTTTTTTTTTTAAGTTGCGGGGTGCACGCACCCGGGCGCGCACACCTATTTACAAGAGTGTGAAAATGGAGATAAATCAGAAGTTTGAGTGCTTTGATATAAGGTGGCTCTGAAAAGAGCCCTTGTGTTAATTGAGTTTTTTTCTGCATTTATAAGTAAGTACCGATGCAGAGTCTGATGTTGCAGAGGAAGATTCTGTTTCCCTCATCCGTGAAATGAACACCATCTGTCCTATAGATGTCTTGCATGTGGTAACGCAAGTTGTTGTGGTAAATAGAACCCATGCTATAATCTCTGAGGAAAGCAGAAACAGATTTATTAACATGTCTCCTTGCTTTCTCAATTTGTGCACAATGTTGATTGGACCAATTCCATTTCTGTCTTTGGCATATATTGGAATATACCAAGGCAGTTCGAGGAAAAAGTGTCATCAATTGTCGAAAGGTGTCTTTTAGAAGCATTTCCAGACCTACCTCAGTCAATGTGCCAAGCTCGTTCCCACCACAGTGCACAATTATAAGGTCTGGTTCTGGGAGATGCATAAAAGTTTTCACCAATGGTATTAATTGGTGACATCTTAATCCTCTTTGCCCAATCCACGTTATCTGCACATTTGGTAAATCAAAGTTGGAAATTCGTCTGCTTGCTGCATATTTTCCACTCCAGTGAATATAGCTGTGTCCTAAAAGCCAAACCTTCATTTTCAAGGCAGATGCACTCGTACTCCGATGGGTTCTGGAAGTGGAATGGCAGTTAGAAGCTGAAAGTCAGGATAAAAAAATGGATGAAGCTTGGTGTGGTTGAAAAACGAAAAATGATTGGTTGATTCTAATACGTGAAGATTGAAGACTACGTTGCATGTTAATGTTATGTAAAAGAAAAAGTAGTATTGGGTGTGAAAAAAATGACATGTAACAGAGCTGTGGATAGGCAGGTGTTTCTGGAGGGAAAACAGTGTTGTTAGTTTGCTGTAGAACGTTGAGATATGAACTTTTGACCTGTGCCTTCAGCCAGGTGCAGAATGAGGTGTTACCATGGAAACAGCCAGAGATGGCAGTGGGTGATGGGTGACTTTTATGTGACATTGAGAATATTGTGAGGGACAACCAACTGAAATGTAAATTTGAATACAAAATTTTGCGGGAGGAAATATGATTGGCTGAAGAGACATATATGAGTCTGTATTGACTGTATATCTGTGCCATTGAATTTTGGTTGCAGTGATAGCAGCATAATTGAGATTCCGTCAAACGAATATCTATTTTGTGACTGTCACTGTTGTACATCGTACAAAGCATTGGTAAAGGTAAGTATGTAACTGTTTGTTTTGTCATGTACCGTAAAATATGGTTTACTCACAAACAATGATTGATTTTCCTCATAGTTTGAAATTAAACTCATTTTTGGCTGTCATAATGTGTTGTATTTCTAAAACTATTTTTAATTTAAATGTGATATATGAAGTATAAAATATGTTTATTATAAAGAGTAATTATTTGTGTGATTTTGAAGCCTTTATATATAATGAGAGAAGTTGTTTATGAAGTGAAAAAATGATATTAGCAGAGAGACAGATAATGCAGATAGAGAGAGAAATGGTATATTACATGTGATATCGTCTTCAAAAAGTGGTAATGCTTAATGAATTCTTAAACTTTCTGACAGACGACAAAATTACATTGTAGTTTGTGGCCGCGGCTTGTACTGGTGGGGTGAGAGGGGGAGGTGGTTGAGTAAAATAAAATGAAAAGTTCTGACCATGAGGTTGTACACAGATTTGTGCAGTAAATGTGTTCGTAAATTGAGGTACCAAACGGAGTATAAAAATATCTCTCTCACTCCTGCTGTTTGACTGCATCTTTATCTCTCTTCTGTTTTCCGTCTCCGTTGCCCTGTGTTATCTTGTGTGTGTGTCTGTCTGTGTCTGCCTTCAGTCCGGGCTGAGGAACTTTGCTGTGGAGGCACACACAGATAGTCGCATCAAAGTAGTTGGAACGTTTTCCAAAAACTATTTATATAATTGAAATGCTTTTTTGAAGCGCTAGTGAATGTTTTCTTTCAGAATTACCACTTGGTTGTTTCCATAGAGCAGAGGGTATGTTGTATTTCACTACTTAGTGCCTCTGCATCTGCACTCTGTTCTCTGGTGGCTGGCGGAGAAGTGTTTGTTATTGTGGAGATTAAAGCGTGATAAGGAGTGAAATACGACATAGCGTCTGGTCTGTAGAAGCGTGGGAGCAGTGATTAACACTGAGTGAAGCAGAACTGCGACGGTGCTTGAGAAGAGTAATAAATTATTTTTTTACAGAGGTACAACTGTCTGCATGGTGCGCGACCTACTAAGAAAGGGTTCACGGGCTGTTATAGGCCTGTGGGTTCTAGTATGAGTAAATCAGGTCGACAAAAGAAAATATTAAGTTAGTATAGCTGAAGTTAAGTGGAACACATGAATACTGTTTCAGTATACAATCATTTTAGTTGAGATTATGGATTAAAAGAGAGAACGTGTATATTTGAAATGTTTATTCAGAAATGCACTGTTTTCAAGGCAAGTTTCTAATCTAATACGAGTAGAGACATTGCAAAAAACAAAGTAATCGGTATAGTCAGTAGTACATAGAATACAAACGGTATAGTTGATGAAAAATTAATATGGTTTTGCAAAATTAATTATACACTCTTATGAGGAAGTATATTATATTTTAATAAATGGAAGAAGGTCTCTGGCCTTTCAGTTTAGGAACGATATATAAAAATGCTAGTGGTTAGACATTATGTCTTTATCAATCAGCTCTCTGCATGCGAAGCACTATCACGTTTCTGTTATGCTATTGTGTAAGGGAAAAAACGTGCCAAAACCGACAAAATGGCGAGAGGTGCATGTATGAAAGCCCTGTAAAACTAACACAGTGAAATTTAGAAGATTTCACTGTGTCAGCTTTATAGCATTGCTGAATCAAATCCTTACGCCTGTTTGAAACAGGCATAAGGAGTGATGCACCATGCAATGTGTGGCTTGCTCCTGTGCATTGCAGTAGACATGTTGCACTTGCGACGTGATTCCTGCAATGCGCCGCTTTTGCGGCACAGATGCGTGACGCATCTGTGCTGTTTTTACTCAATGGTGCTCCACATTGTAAATGTGGCACATCATGGGTGGCAGAGCAGTGGTGCACATTAACTGGTGCATCTCTGGGGATGCGCCAGTTAACATAAATCTGCCTCTTTACATTTAAGTATGAGCAGGGGACACAGAGTCGGTGAGGCTTATCCAAGGTTAAGAAGAGATGAGTCCTGTTCACTGAAAACTTGGACATAGGCCTCACCTCCTCAGCATCGCTGGACATGGCTAAATAATATCTACAAAATGTTACTCTTGTTAAACAATTTTACTATTATAGTCTCTGAGATTTGTCTCTTACTCTGCAACATCTCATTGTTGTTCTCTTTCTTTAAAGATAACGACAACATCAACCATGAGTGATAATGAGCAATCCGTTGATGTCGATCTTATCGTTGAACTTGTCATTGAAACGTCAGTGGAAGTAGATCCCTTAGATGATTTAAATCCTGAGGATGATGAAGAACATGATGAGGATGCCGATTTGTCAGATTTGTATGACATAGGGTGGGAAGCTGACCTGCTTGAGCCTATGGAACTATAAACATTTATTTTTTAAATTTACTGGAAATAAAAAGTAAAAATGTAAACCGTTTCATTTAAAATTTTTGACAATGATGAGAGTAAAAAAAGGTTAACCTGATGTTTTAAAGTTATTCACAGGCTTCTTTAGAGGAAGTATTCTATATGATTGTAGCGTGGGTGTTTCACTTTTTTATAGGTAATAGAATGCATTTTGTATGCTGTAGCAGGAGGAGTACTACATACTTGAATATTCTTCAGTGCTTATTTTCATTTCGTAAGTGGTATTGAGACCGACACAGAACTTCAATGGATCGGAGGGGCTGTTCCTGTGCATCTGGAGGACTGCCAAGCTGTTGCAGCAGTGGGAGTGAGGCCTCTCACAGGGGCGTAGCGCAGCTCCTTTTGATGTTCACAATTGTAGATAACAGGGTAGAGATGTCTGTGGAATTTATAGATGGTTAGTCACACTAGAGTGTGGGCGGCGCCCCTAGCACTTCATTACGGCACACAGGGGAGCCGCGTTGCACAGTTTGAGAATCAGAGACTTAGGAGATAAACCTTCATAATAGGAAGGCTTCTAAGTGATAAAAATCGCCGGTGCTCGGCGTTAAAAATATTACTGCTATCGGTGGAATTTTCCACGGTGTTAGTGCTTCTACAGCAATGGGAACACATATCTGATAGAAAATCCTGTAACAATCTCAGTATTTCACATTATCGCGTGAAAAGAAAGTCTTCCGAAAGATGTTGAACGTTGTTCTCTTTTGAGAGTATAAAAGATAGTGAGGGAAGTGGGTTGAGTCCTCCGTGTAAATTGCAGAATAGAAACTACTAAGAACCAATTGGAAGTGTTGTTTTCGAGTCACATGACTTCACATGCGCGTCTCAGGACGTGTACGCGGTGACAGTATCTGGTCACGTACGCCATTTGGAAGTAGCTGTCTAATTCAGCGAAGTTTCAAAACGTGAAAAGGAGTAAATCCAAACACATCCGGATTTAATATATCTTCTGAGCTCGATTCAAGCATACAATTGTTAAAGTATAAAACATTTTATATTTTTTTTTAAAATAGCAAGGTGTGTACATTCGGTCACGCACGAAAGTTTAAAAAGACATTCGGCTCCATTTAATGTAAATTTTCATAATACTAAAAAAGAAGCCTAGGTTTAGTGTCTTTGACGTAGTATAAGTTCTTTGATGGGTCTATGAAGAAATTTAATAAGTTGCAAAGTTTTCACGAAATATATATATGCGGGTGCGCGCACACGGTCGCGCACGAACGAAAGCCAAAAAAGCGGAGATAAACCCCCTTTATAATATGCTCCTGGAGCTCTTTTTGGTAGAATGAGTTAGTTCTGAAAAGAACTTTTTTTTTTTTTTTTTTTTTAAAACAAGTGTTATGTTGTTTTTGATTTTTTAAACTTGCAACATTTTCATGTGTGAGACAGGATCAAAATGAAATGAAGAAATTTATCTTTTCTTGGGGCATTTATGACTCTCAATTTTTAGTTTAGTAAGAATGATGCTCTGCTCTCCGTACCAAAGAATTTCTCCACATTCGTTGCATTTCATGTGCACCTTTGCAAGATATGGTCTCAAGTCCATCACAGCACTCGATGGAGATACAGGTCGTCCACCAGAAGATGTGCTGGCCACCTCTGATGGTAATAGCGTGGCCAGGGCTCTTGTCGATGCCTTTGCAAATTCCACAGGGTGCACCTGTTTGACATGCCGCACCATGGTATGTATGGAAAAGGAATATTTTTTTCTTGGATTTCCTCTTGAGAGAACCGAATTGCATATCGTGCAGGTAACTTTTGGCGCATTCTCTTTCTTTTGTTCTTCAGGATAAGTGAAAAATTGCCAAATAAAAGATTCCTTTTTTCTTTTTAAAGGTAGTCGGTCATTTCCTTCAGATTCGGATGATGAATGCGGGGCGGTAGCCATTTCAGCAAAGTCTTCCGAAAGATGTTGAACGTTGTTCTCTTTTGAGAGTACAAAAGATAGTGAGGGAAGTGGGTGGAGTCCTCCGTGTAAATTGCAGAATAGAAACTACTAAGAACCAATTGGAAGTGTTGTTTTCGAGTCACATGACTTCACATGCGCGTCTCGGGACGTGTAGGCGGTGACAGTATCTGGTCACGTACGCCATTTGGAAGTAGCGGTCTAATTCAGCTAAGTTTCAAAACGTGTAAAGGAGTAAATCCAAACACATCCGGATTTAATATATCTTCTGAGCTCGATTCAAGCATACAATTGTTAAAGTATAAAACCTTTTATATTTTTTTTAAAAATACCAAGGTGTGTACATTCGGTCACGCACGAAAGTTTAAAATGACATTCGGCTCCATTTAATGTAAATTCTCATAATAATAAAAAAGAAACCTAGGTTTAGTGTCTTTGACGTAGTATAAGTTCTTTGATGGGTCTATGAAGAAATTCAATAAGTTCAGATTGCAAAGTTTTCACGAAATATATAGGCGGGTGCGCGCAGTTGGTCGCGCACGAAAGCCTGGAAATGCGCTATCCATTTTATTGAGAACCGGGTCGTGCACGAAAGTTTAGAAAGGCAATTTTTATTTATAGGCAAATTTTAATGCGTTGAAAAAAAGGCAAGGTACAGACTTTCTAATTCTGTATCGCTTTACAAGGAGTCTCTATGCAACTTGAACAGTGAAGAAAACGGCTTGTTTCCGAAAAAAATATTGCCAGAACTTTATTGACAAAAGTATAGGTTGTATACACGAGATATTTCTGAATTAGCATTTTAAAAACCAATGAAATTCACTGAAAAAACCATAGGTTTTACACACGTTATAGTTAGGAAGTAGCATTTACAAAACCTATGAAATTCACTGAAAAAACCATAGGTTTGACACCAGTTGTAAATAGCTGGAAATTTTAGTGATATAAAACCAATGAAATTCCACGTTATAGTTAGTTGGACTCACTATAACTTGCGCGTGTAATGCACTGCTGATGACGTCACATATTACATCACTCATGACATGGTCAGTGACATCACTCATGACATCACTGATGACACCATCCAGTGAATGTGTGTCTTTCTGAAAAATAAATATTAGTGAGTAATGTTTAAATATTTAAACATATGTATTAATGTTTCACTTTGTGTATAAGTGGCTGCATGGGTTGGTGAGTAGCTACATGTGTAGGTATATGGGTTATTAGATGTTTTTTTTTAATATCAATATGAGTGTCTATATGTTTGGTGGGGGTGTTACTTAGCACATAGATACATGAATGACTGACTCTCTGTTTGTATGTGTTTTGAATACAGCATATGTGCAGGACTGTATGGGTGGATGAGTGTGTATATGTGTATGTTAGTGAGTGAACCACTGTCGCACTAGTGTCTTTATCAGTAACTACATATGTTTTATTCTAGTATATGTGAATATTGATGTATATAAGTGAGTATATGTGAGAGTGAGGGATTGCAAGAGTTCCTGTTTAAATAAGTATGTGTTTCTATAAGTGATTGTTTAAGAGAGTAAGTATGTGTAAGTTTCCTTAGAAGTAAAGTGGTAGTGTGTGTATAGCTGTATATGCAAATAAATGGATGTTGAATAGTTAATTTGCATGTGTGAGTATGTGTGTGAGTACCTTTTGGATGACTGTCGGTGTGTAACAGGATGTATAGGTGTATCACTACATATGATGAGTCAGTATATGTATGAGTGACTATATTGAACTGTTGGTGAATGAGTGCATGTGTATATAGATGGTGGAATTATTGAATTGGTTGTTGTAAGTGGTATGGCTATCTCCATTTTTTTGTAAATTTTAGTTTCTATTTTTGAATATTTGTTTCAAGGGTTACATTACAGTGAATGGAGGTCTGTCACTCTGTCACAAGGATGGTGTCATCAGTGATGTCATGAGTGATGTCACTGACCATGTCATGAGTGATGTAATATGTGACGTCATCAGCAGTGCATTACACGCGCAAGTTATAGTGAGTCCAACTAACTATAACGTGGAATTTCATTGGTTTTATATCACTAAAATTTCCAGCTAACTACAACTGATGTCAAACCTATGGTTTTTTCAGTGAATTTCATAGGTTTTGTAAATGCTACTTCCTAACTATAACATGTGTAAAACCTATGGTTTTTTCAGTGAATATATATATATATATATATATATATATATATATATGTACGCACACACACACGCCCACACACACACATTACTTACTGGCGGTCACCAGTATAGTTAGGATCTCGTGTCTATTCAAAACAGGTTTTTTCTTTTCCCAATATCTTTGGCGCCGGTTGACGAATCTTCGCAAAATTTTCAAAACTAATGGCCAGCTCAGGTCAGCTCCTATCTTGGAAGTTTCGGGATGATTCCTCAAGCGGAGGCAGAGAAAAAAGTAGGGGGCCCAAAACGTGTTTTCCCCATGTTAAAATGAAAAATATCAATATCTGAGCACTGAGGAGGACTCGCGACTCCTCCCGAGCACGAGCTGACTTATGAATGGCTGCCAACACTCCAAACTAGGAAGACTGCAAGGGTACTGTAGAACCAAGTCACGAGAAAACAGAAACATGCATTTGCAATGCAATAGGTCTCGCATTAGGAAAGTTTGAGCTATTGGTCTTGTAAATGACAATTTTTTTATTTATGTGTTGGTTTTGAAAACAGCTAAATTAATAGCTTTGTCAATTACAATGCCAATGGCAATAGTTATAACTTTCACAAATGTGACACCTATAACCTGGGGTTGTGCTGAGTGATGCTGTGGTGGTGCTGAGTGGTGCTGTGGTGGTGCTGTGGTTGTGCTGAGTGGTGCTGAGTGATGCTGTGGTGGTGCTAAGTGGTGCTGTGTTGGTGCTCAGTGGTGCTGTGGTGGTGCTGAGTGATAATGTGGTGGTGCTGAGTGATAATGTGGTGGTGCTGAGTGGTGCTGTGGTGGTTCTGAGTGGTTCTGTGGTCGTGCTGAGTGGTGCTGTTGTGGTGCTGAGTGGTGCTGTTGTGGTGCTGAGTGGTGCTGTTGTGGTGCTGAGTGGTGCTGAGTGGTAATGTGGTAGTGCTGAGTGATAATGTGGTGGTGCTGAGTGATGCTGGGGTAGCGCTGGGTGGTGCTGTGGTGGTGCCGAGTGCTGCTGGGGTGGCGCTGAGTGATGCTGTGGTGGTGCTGAGTGGTGCTGTGGTGGTGCTGAGTGGTGCTGTGGTGGTGCTGAGTGATGCTGGGGTGGTGCTGAGTGATGCTGTGGTGGTGCCGAGTGATGCTGTGGTGGTGCTGAGTGATGCTGTGGTGGTGCTGAGTGGTGCTGTGGTGGTGCTGAGTGGTGCTGTGGTGGTGCTGAGTGATAATGTGGTGGTGCTGAGTGGTGCTGTGGTGGTGCTGAGTGGTGCTGTGTTGGTGCTGAGTGGTGCTGTGGTGGTGCTGAGTGATAATGTGGTGGTGCTGAGTGATAATGTGTTGGTGCTGAGTGATAATGTGGTGGTGCTGAGTGATGCTGGGGTGGCGCTGAGTGATGCTGTGGTGGTGCTCAGTGGTGCTGTGGTGGTGCTGAGTGATGCTGTGGTGGTGCTGAGTGATGCTGAGTAGTGCTGTGGTGGTGCTGAGTGATAATGTGGTGGTGCTGAGTGATGCTGGGGTGGCGCTGAGTGATGCTGTGGTGGCGCTGAGTGATGCTGGGGTGGCGCTGGGTGGTGCTGTGGTGGTGCTGAGTGATAATGTGGTGGTGCTGAGTGATAATGTGGTGGTGCTGAGTGATAATGTGGTGGTGCTGAGTGATGCTGGGGTAGCGCTGAGTGATGATGTGGTGATGCAGGGTGCAGAAAGGCACAAAAAACGAGTCTAACAGAGGGCAGAAGGGCAGAAAAACAAGGGGAAAACGAGTCTAGCAGAATGGCACAATAAAACGAGTTTAACAGGGGTCAGAAAGGCACAAAAAACGAGTCTAACAAAGGGCAGAAAGGCACAAAAACCGAGTCTAACAGAGGGCACAAAGGCACAAAAACCGAGTCTAACAGAGTGCAGAAAGGCACAACAAGCAAGACACTTTTCTATAGCATTAGAAAGCATCTATGTAGCTTCTTAGTGGGCATGGTGTAAAACGCATGATCACATTTATTGAAACCTGACACCTTGGTTATTTCTTTTCTACCGTATTTTACCCCATGCAAGTTTAGAAGCAACTTTTGGTCAACCGGGATTCTCTCCTCATAAAACAAGTCTTGGCAATTTAAAGGAAATTTGGGATGGTAATGCGGGAAGTTCTTGATGCAGTTTAGGTTGGCTGGGGCACCATTTGTTTAGGTTGTCTGGCAGGCAGTAGCTTTCCTCCTATTGCCATCGGTGCATCCCGAGCCCCCTCCCCCACCCCAACAGACACGTGCAAATTCAGTCCTGCCACTGGTTTAAATATGTGGGATCGTGTATAAAGGAAGGAGTGGAGGAAAGAATGGCTTTGACCCCCAAGGTGCGCCTTCCACAGTTTTCCCATGGAGAGAAACATGGCCAGTTCTCTACGGTACATCGCGTTGGACCCTAAACCCACGCCTCATTACGTGCCTCAACCCATTTGCTGCAGAGCGCACACCCACAACCCTGAGGACAGGCTCAAGACGTGATAAAACTATGAAGGGCTCTCATTGTTCACCCCCCCCCAGAAGCATGTTTGCTGTACGTAATTAACGTTATTTCCTTCTACATTCAAGCAAGAAATCAGTTTACCGTGCCTCTGAAATTGCAAGCTGTATTTCTGTTCTGACAATTACGAGGAAAAAGGTGTTCCATTTTAACAGACACATTACAGTTTTGAGGCAGTAATAGAGTTCTGACCCTAGCTTCATTTGTTGGCCCTTGCCCCTCAAGTAAAAGCAGCTTGTTAACCTAATAAATCAGAAATATTTTTACAGAAATTATGTTGTTACTGACACCCAGTCAGGTAGTTTAAATATTATGTGATTATTCCGTTTGTATAAAAATAACATTACCTGTTTTTAACTGGTGCCACTCCCTGTCCATGACTGTAGCTTTTAAATCAAGCTAGTTTGCTTGAATCTGAATAAACTCTTTCATCAGTTGTCATCGTTCACCTGAAAATAAGAGGCAGCCACGGGCGGGGACGGGATGGCATGGGTAATTGACAACGGCGCCGAAATAGTTAAAATAACAGGCAGTGACCGGCGGAGCGGCTCAGGCAAATTCCTGAAAAGAAGGATTTACAGGCGTGTTTTCAAGCCGATTTGCACTCAATCAGTTATGGCTTTTATTGCAATGTGAGAGGAAACGTGAAGCACTTGTCCACATGAAGAGGGTGCTGTGCTGCTACACGGCTGGAGTCAAACAATAAAAATAAAAAAATCAGAAGAGACTTCCAATGTAGCGCCTTGATCAGAACCCAGATGCAGCACATTGTGGCTTGGATGTAGCTGACGCGTGTTTGTTGGCAGAGTGTAGCAATGGGCTCCTCTATTAAAATACCCTGCTTGTTTACCTGACCAGATGTCATGAAGGCGACTGTCGTCCAGTTCTGTTTCTTCAGTCTGCTGCACTATACGTTTAGAAATTTACCAGCCTGGACATATAATGGAGAAAAAATACAGGACCAATGAAAAAACGTGCGTATGTGCTTAAAAATGCCTGTCCAATAAAAAAGCTTTCACTTTAAAGTCAGCAGGATTGGTATTATTGTGGAAAATAAAACAAAGCTATAGATAACAAGCTCTTGGCATTGCTGTGGGGAGGGGGGGAGGAGAAATGCGAGACATGGCCTGGTGGCCGTGAGGAGTCAAACAATAAAAAATAAAACAAGTTTCCGTGAATTGAAGCGCGTGAAGTGGCTGAGGGGGGCAGAGCATTCCTTTGAAGCTGAAGCTCTCGGCATTGCTGTGGCTGGTCTGATGCGTTGATGCGACGCGGCTGGGGTGGAGGGGCGGGGAGCAAATGGCAAGCTTGTGCACGGGAACATGCACTGTGAGAAATCCCCCTGCCAAGGCCCTTGGTTTCAAGACTTTGTTTCAACTGCTATAAACTCGCCTATTAATCCCTGCGGGATATAATAGGCGAGCCCTAAAAAGAGGTTAAAAAACAATAAAAGGTGGCAGAGTAGAAACACCCTGACCCCCTAAGACTGCTCAGTCCCACCTTGTGACCTTGTGGGTCCCACAAGGTCCACCATGGCAAAAAAAGCATTTTCTTTTTATAATTTCGGCAGAAAGCGCAATGGGGTCGTGAATCCTGCCGGGAGCACAGGCAAATAATTAGTCGGGGCCTCCCGCAGTCCCGGGGACCGCCACCTCCCAGGGGCTGTGAAAAAAATGCGTGGGGGGGCAATCCCCCCCATGCTGCCCTGGGGACCACCACCACCCGGGCTCTATTTTTTAGAAACATAAGCCTGTGGGGGGCTCGAGCTCCCCCAGAGGCTCCACCTCCCCGAGGCACTAAATATGGAAATGCGGGGGTCCATTATGGACCCCTGAGCCCCGGGGACCACCACCTCCCCTGGGCTATGTTAAATGATAGGAGGGGGGCCGCACGGCCCCCCTCCTGGAGCCCATGATGCACCTGGGGAACGCCACCCCCCAGGGCCGGCTCCTGCAGGGTCCCGGTGTGCTGTTTGCTATGGCAGGGCGGGAGCCCCCTGTCATAGCAAACACTGGTTTGGATTTTGGAAGCGAGAGCAGGTTTTCCTGCTCTCGCTTCAAAATTCAAAGCAGATTGCTTTTCCACATGGGGAGCTGCATGTTAGCAGCTGCCCATGTGGAAAAGCAATCCTGGCATCCGCAGGAGGCGGGGAGCCAGCTGGGACCATGGGGGGTTTTGGGGCTCCCTCCAGGGAATGCCTTGGGGATGGGGTCCCCGAGGCAGGATTAAAGAATTTATAGTAGTGGGCATTCTTTTTTTTTTCCGCTTGCTTGGAGTCGTGACTCCATCGCATCCAGCGCGGCCCCCAGTGTAAGCTTGTTGGGTTTGCGACTCTATGGAAAATTAAAGATAAAAGAAAATGTATGTTTTAATAGGTAAGATTAACTTTTGAGGTATACGGTGGCTCTAGAAAGAGCCCTTATGTTTATTATGAGTTTCTTGTAACTACATGTAAGTGCAGATGCATAGCTATAGGTTGTTGACGAAGACTCTGTTTCCATCATCTGTAAAGTGAACTCTGTCACTCCTGTAGATGTCCTCCATATAAAAACGTAGATTGTTGTTATATATGGATCCAATTGTATGGTCTCTAAGATAAGCAGAAACAGCTTTATTGACTTTTTTCTAGCTTTCTCAATCTCTGGACAAAATTGATTTGACCTGTTCCATTTTTGTCTATGGTATATGTTAGAGTATCAATTGTGCAAAGGTATCCTTCATTAGCATTTCCAGACCTAACCCAGTCAATGTGCCTGGGTCATTGCCACCACAGTGCACAATCATGAGGTCAGGGAGATGGAGATGCAAAGAAGTTTTAATCAAAGGCATCAATTGTTGCCAATTTAATCCCCGCTGTGCAATTCATTTAATGTCCACATTTTGCAAAGCTAGGTCTTTGTCAATACCTCTGCTTTCAGCATACCTTTTGCACCAGAAAACATTGCTGTGCCCAACAATCCACACTGTAAGCATCTTGAAGTGATGTCTGGAAGTAGTGGAAAGATGTCTGTAGTTGAGGTAGTCACTTGGTAGAATGAGAGGTATCTAAAATGGTGGACAAGATGCCCTTTAAAAAAATAGAAGAGAATTGATTGGCTGTTTAAGAACATTGTATATTCAAACATAGGGTGCATTTTACTTTTTTGATAACAGCATACTTCTTATTGGTTAGTAAAAAATGTTGGGAATGTACAGTTGAAAGGATAAGCTGATAATTTGGAAATGTCAACCACACCTGCTGTTTGCATTTGCAACATTGTGTGGTATATGGAAACTGGGATCAAACCGAATGGGGGTAGAGTTAAAAGTTAATGATGGCATTAAAGTGTGATTTTGTATTTTAAATACAATTAATATGTTATTACAGTGACATTTCACAACTCAGTGCTATCTTTAAAAATAGTGTATTATTAAAAAAATAGTGGTAAATGTATGTGTGGTATATGTTTGAACTCCCGTATAGATTTGCGGTCCCATCGCTTTGCTGCACGGTGGAGTTGCGATTCCTAAAAAAATACAGAGGCAGTTTGGTTAGTTTTATAAGTCAGTTGGTAAGGGTTGGTATGTCTAACCAATAGAAATGTGTTTTAGAATTTGAAATAATCTGGGAAGCAATGTGATCGGTTACTTACATGTATTAGTGTGGAAAAAGCGAAGGAAACTTTGCCATTACTGGTTTTGCCTTGCTGAGAGAAGTGCTATACATTGATTGTGTGCATAACAAAATCCATTCTGAGTTTCTTATATTTTATATTCTACAAATCAATTTGTAAGGTAAGTTATACATTTGTAAGGTGTATTATGTGTTACCTTTATTTTTAAAGGAAAAAAAAATCATGAATTTTAATGTTTGAAACATATTATTAAATGTAGAGATGTTTCTTATAGTTTGTTCAAATGCAGTTAACTCTTGTTTGAAATACATTTTGTAAAGTATTATGTGTATATTTGAATATGGATTACTGATTATAGTAGTTTGTTTTAATGTGTGGATATGTATATTTGTACTATACCACATAATTTGAGTTGGTCCTTTACATTTGGAATTGGATTTTGATAAATATTAAGGAGTGCATGAAGTTCTGTATCATTTATATTTGTAGTTATATATGTATTTTCATATGTGTTATACATTATATGGTGCATGATGTATTAGAAAGATCTACTGTTGCTTTTTTTGTGGTAGGGTCCAGAGTGTGAGTACTAGTAGAATGGTGTAGATGCAGCACAGAACTGTGCTTTGAAGAATGTACACATATGGTATTAATAATTAGGTTCCTATTTTGTAGATTGTACAAAGGTATAGTTGAATGATGCCACATAATTTTAGATAGAATGCTGAAGATGCTGTACAAATGTGTGCTTTGAAAGATGCATATATAAGGTGTTATTAATTAGGCTTCTTTATTCTAGTCTGTAGAAAGGTATAGTTGAATGATACCGCATAATTGTAGATACATTTGTGAAGATAGAGCACAAATCTGTGCTTTGAAAGATGATTATATAAGGTGTTATTAATTAGGTTTCTTTTTTTTATTCTGTACATATGTATAGTTAAATGATGCCGCATAATTTTAGATAGAAAGGTGAAGATACAGTATAAAACTTGGTTTCATAGAAGCTCATATAAAGTGCTATTTATACAGTTATCTATGCAGTGGATGTGTATGTTTGCACTCATGACATTAGCCAGTCACTTTTCATCTTGTTCTGTACTTACCCAGTGACTTACAGTTGACCTATGTAATAGTGTGCTGTTTTGTAGCGGGCTAGGCCCACTGTCGTGCACTTATAAATACACCAAAATACTCACCATGCAGTTTTACAATGATGCAGGGGCTGCATATTCAGTGCTGTAATCACTCAGGCATTACTTCAGCACTGATGCAATCACGTAAGCACTATATGTGCAATTATGAAATCAGCCACTCACCTGCTATCTACTTCAGTAATCCCCCAGATATTACCCTTGCAGGCTAGGAATGACTCAGGGGTCCACTTGAGTAGCAATACCTATAGTTATGCAATGATGCAGGCTGTTGCTGTGTAGTCATCTCATTACCTACACACTACCCTTGCAGTCTTCAGATCACACATGCGTTTCTGCTGCATTCAGGTATTCACCTAGGCAGTACTCAATGACTGATGAATCCCTTGAACTGCTACTTATAGAGTTATCCGTGCATTGGATGTGTATGTTTGCACTCATGAAATTAGCCAGTCACTTTTCATCTTGTCCTGTACTTACCCAGTGACTTACAGTTCACTTATGTGATAGTCTGCTGCTTTGTAGTGGGCTAGGCCCACTGTCATGCACTTAAATACTCGCCAAGCAGCCTTACAATGATGCAGGCACTACATATGCAGTGCTGTAATCAGTCAGGCATTACTTCAGCACTGACGCAATCTCTTAGGCACTATCTGTGCACTTATGAAATCACCCACTCACCTGCTATCTACTTCAGAAATCTCCCAGATATTACTCTTGCAGGTTAGGAATCATTCAGAAGTCTATTTATGTTGTACCCCCTACAGTTATGGAATGATGCAGGCTCTTGCTGTGTAGTCTTCTCATTACCTACACACTACCCTTGTAATCTTCAAATCACACATGAGTTTCTGCTGCATTCAGGTATTCACCTAGGCAGTACTCAATGACTGATGAATACCTTCAACTGCTATTTATACAGTTATCCATCCACTGGATGTGTATGTTTTGTACTTATGAAATTAGCCAGTCACTTTTCCTCTTGTCCTGTAGTTACCCAGTGACTTATGTAATAGTGTGCTGCTTTTTAGTTTGCTAGGTTCGCTGGCATGCACTTATAAAAACACCCACATACTCACCATACAGTCTTACAATGATGCAGGGGCTACATATGCAGTGCTGTAATCACGCAGGCATTAGTTCAGCACTGATGCAATCAATTAGACACTATTTGTGCACTTATGAAATCACCCAGTCAAATGCTATCTAGTTCAGTAATCATCCAGATATTTACCCTTGCAGGCTAGGAATGATTATGGGGTCTATTTACGTAATACCCCCTACACTTACACAATGATGCAGGCTGGTGCTGTGTAGTCATCTCATTACCTACACACTACCCTTGCAGTATCCAAATGATACATGCCTTTCTGCTACATTCAGGTATTCACCTAGGCGGTACTCAATGACTGATGAATCCCTTCAATTGCTATTTATACAGTTATCCATGCAGTGGATGTGTATGTTTGCACCAATGAAAGTAGCCAGTCACTTTTCATCTTGTCCTGTACTTACCCAGTGACTTACAGTTGACTTTTGTAATAGTGTGCTGCTTTATAGTGGGCTAGGCCCTCTGTCATGCAATTATAAAAACACCAGAATACTCACTATGCAGTTTTACCATGATGCAGGGGCTACATATTCAGTGCTGTAATCACTCAGGCATTACTTCAGCACTGATGCAATCACTTAAGCACTGTCTGTGCACTTATAAAATCAACCACTCACCTGGTATCTACTTCAATAATCTCCCAGATATTACCCTTGCAGGCCAGGAATAACTCAGGGGTTTACTTGAGTAGTACTACCTACATTTATGAAATGATGCAGGCTGTTGCTGTGTAGTCATCTCATTAGCTACACGGTACCATTGCAGTCTTCAAATCACACATGCGTTTCTGCTGCATTCAGGTATTCACCTAGGCAGTACTCAATGACTGATGAATCCCTTCAACTGCTACTTATACAGTTATCCATGCATTGGATGTGTATGTTTGCACTTATGAAATTAGCCAAAGACTTTTCATCTAGTCCTGTACTTACCCAGTGACTTACAGGTCATTTATGTAATAGTGTGCTGCTTTCTATTGGGCTAGGCCCAACTCTTATGCACTTATAAAAACACCCTAATACTCACCATGCAGTCTTACAATGATGCAGGCTCTACATATGCAGTGCGCTAATCAGTCAGGCATTACTTCAGCACTGATGCAATCTCTTAGGCACTATTTGTACACTTATGAAATCACCCACTCACCTGCTATCTTTTACAGAAATCTCCCGGATATTACACTTGCAGGTTAGGAATCATTCACTGGTCTATTTATGTTATACCCCCTACAGTAATGCAATGATGCAGTCTCTTGCTGTGTAGTCATCTCATTACCTACACACTACCCTTGCAGTCTCCAAATCACACATGTGTTTCTGCTGCATTCAGGTATTTACCTACGCAGAACTCAATGACTGATTAATCCCTTCAACTGCTATTTATACAGTTATCCATCCACTGGATGTGTATGTTTTGCACTTATGAAATTAGCCTGTCACTTTTTCTCTTGTCCTGTATTTACCCAGTGACTTAAAGTTGACTTATGTAATAGTGTGCTGCTTTGTATTGGGATAGGCCCAACTGTCATGCACTTATGAAAACACCCAAATACTCTCCATGCAGTCTTACAATGATGCAGGCGCTACAGATGCAGTGCTGTAATCACTCAGGCATTACTTCAGCACTGATGCAATCTCTTAGGCACTATCTGTGCACTTTTCAAATCAGCCACTCACCTGCTATCTAATAATTTTCCAGATATTACCCTTGCAGGTTAGGAATCACTCAGGGTTCTGCTTACGTAGTACCTCGTACAGTTATGCAATGATGCAGGCTGTTGCTATGTAGCCATCTTGTTACCTACACACTACCCTTGCAGTTTTCAAATCACCCATGCATTTTTGCTACATTCACCTAGGCAGTGCTCAAGGACTGATGTATCACTTCAACTGCTACTTATACAGTTATCCATGCACTGGATGTGTATATTTGCACTCATGAAATTAGTTAGTCAGTTTTCAACTTGTCCTTCACTTACCCAGTGATTTACAGTTCACTTATCTTATAGTGTGCTGCTTTGTACTGGACTAGGCCCAATTGTCATGCACTTATAAAAACACCCAAATACTCACCATGCATACTTACAATTATGCAGGTGCGACATATACAGTGCTGTAATCACTCAGGCATTACTTCAGCATTAATAGAATCACTTAGGCATTCTCTGTGCACTTATGAAATCCCCCAGTCACTTGCTATCTACTTCAGTAATCCCACAGATATTACCCTTGCAGGCTAGGAATCATTCAGGGGTTTACTTACGTGGTACCTCCTACAGTTATGCAATGATTCAGGCTGTTGCTGTGTAGTCATCTCATTACCTACACACTACCCTTGCAGTGTTCAAATCATACATGCATTTCTGCTGCATTCAGGTATTCACCTAGACAGAACTCAATGACTGATGAATCCCTTCAATTGCTATTTATACAGTTATCCATGCAGTGTATGTGTATGTTTGCACTCATGAAATTAGCCAGTCACTTTTCATCTTGTGTTGTACTTATCCAGTGACTTACAGCTGACTGATGTAATAGTGTTCTGCTTTGTAGTGGGCTAGGCCCACTGTCATGCACTTATAAAAACACCCACATACCCACTATGCAGTCTTACAATGATGCATGCGCTACATATGCAGTGCTGTAATCACTTGGGCATTACTTCAGCACTGATGCAATCTCTTAGGCACTATCTGTGCACTTATGAAAACAGCCACTCACCTGCTATTTACTTCGGTAAGTCTCCAGATATTACCCTTGCAGGTTAGGAATCACTCAAGGGTCTACCTATGTAGTACCTCGTACAGTTATGCAATGATGCAGGCTGTTGCTGTGTAGCCATCTCACTACCTACACACTGCCCTTGCAGTCTTCAAATCACATTTGTGTTTCTGGTGCATTCAGGTGTTCACCTAGGCAGTACTCAATGACTGTTGAATCCGTTCAACTGCTACTTATAGAATTTTCCATGCACTGGATGTGTATGTTTGCACTCATGAAATTAGCCAGTTACTTTTCATCTTGTCCTGTACTTAGCCAGTGACTTACAGTTCACTTATGTAATAGTGTGCGGCTTTATTTTTGAGTAGGCTAGTCTGAACTGTCATGCACTTATAAAAACAGTCAAATACTCACTGTTCAGTCTTACAATGATGCAGGTGCTACATATGCAGTGATGTAATCACTCAGGAGTTACTTCAGCACTGATGCAATCATTTACACAGTATTTCTCTGCACCTCTGTTCTCTCACTGTGTCCACCTGTTCTTCCTTTCTGTATGTCATTTGCCTGCTTCTGTAAATATCATCCCTCTTTCTGCCCCTTTGTTGGTTGTTTCTGCAGCGATCTGTCTTCTTCCTAGTTCTCTATTTAAAATTTCTTTATCTCAGGCGTGGCTTGCGCGGCGCTTCAGCATGGCGGTCCGCGCTTGAGCTCCGTGGCAAGAGGTGCCCGGCCGGCTATTTCTCCGCTCCCCAGCTGCCCTTGTGAGCGGAAACGGTAGTATTCAGCAGCGGAACATGCAGGGAACGGAATGACGGGGTTTTCTTGATGTTTCTGTCACCGGCTGCATGATTTCTGTCTCAGGCTTCAGAGACGCTCATTCTCCTCACGGACGGCCGCCATTTCCAGCTCCTGACGCACTTGGCTTTTCTCCTCAGGAATGCTGTCTTGGATACTTTATTGCAGCTCGTGGGGGCTGTCCTGGAAGTTTCTGCTCTGATGCCTGCATTTGGTAAAATTTTTTCCTTTTTTATGCTCTTTTCTTGCTACTTGGCTAGCAATTCACTTGGCCTCGCGCTGTTCTCTCTCAGTGCAGTTCTATTATACTAGTGTGGATATTTTTCGCAAGAACTCTTTGCTGAGCCCTCCTGCTCTACTTGTAGTTATCTAACTCAGTAGCTACCTATCTGCCTTGCATATAAGTCCGCCGCTATTCTCTCCTTTGCGCCTATTGAGCTCAGTGTGCTATATCTATAGTTTTTGGACATCAGTCTGCGCACTTTTTTCATTCAAGTGGTTATTTATTTTTTTTCTCAGCGGCTACTCCTTCATGGCTGCCAATATGGGTCGTTCCTCGAATACCAAAGACCCTAAAGATGTTGGCACGTCGCTGAAAAGGCTTAAGTCGGTGTCTCCTACGCCTGAGTCTACTCATTCAGATACTACTTCCACGCTGGACACCATACTGGCACGCCTTAATGAAGTGCATGATATTGCACAGTCAACAAAAACTAATACAGACTTACTGCAAGTGGAGGTGTCTGCTATCAGGAATGACTTTAAAGCCCTCTCTCTTCGTGTTTCGACTGCGGAATCACGGATTAGTTCTGCGGAGGATGGTATGCACAAACACTCCAGATCCCTCAACCACTTGGAGCGCTCAATGGCGGCATTGCGCAGAGATCTTACTGAGCAGGAGGATCGTAATCGTAGATCTAATCTACGCATTTTTGGCCTGCCGGAAGATTCAGAGAAGTCATCTTCATCTATGATAGAGTTCTTATCTCATTGGATTCCAGACACCTTACAAATCTCATTTCACAGAGAGTTTGAGATAGAAAGAGCACATCGTGTTCCAACGTTTCGGTCTAAAGCGGCAACCCAGCCAAGAGCAATCATCTTTAAGCCTTTGCGACATCAGCATACTGAACAGATTCTCTCTCATATGCGCAAAGCTAAACAAGTTCTTTGGGATGGACATCGTATCTCAATTTCTCAGGACTTTGCCAGAGATACTGTCATAAAAAGAAAGGGTTTCCTCAATCTTCGTAAACGCCTCTCTGAAATGGGCATTCCTTTTTCGTTTTCTGGTCCATCGAAGTTCCGCATTACTTATAAAGGTCGTTCTAGAATTTTCGATGAACCGGCTGACTTATCTACATTCCTGGACAACCAGCTGGAGATAGAGATGGAGATTCAGAAGGCGACTTCGCAGTCTGCTGGTGCCTCGGGCACTTGATCTGTTTTCTTATTTTTTCTGGCTGTATTTTCTAGTTGATCTGGATCTCTTCTCTCTCATGTTGAGTTTATTTGTCGGTTTTAACTTCCAAGGCTGTTGATAGACTTTTTCTGACTTTTTCTGTTTTTCTGGTATCCGTAAGGGTTTTTGTTCTCTTCTTCTTATTTCTTTTCCTTTTCTCTGCTTCTATCTATTTCTCTTTTTTCTAGTTAGGTTTTCTCCCTTTCTGCCGCTCTTCTGGCCTTTACCTTCGGTCATTGTTTATCTCAAGTACTGTTGGCGCTCTCTTTTTCCTTTCTTTCCTATCTACTTCCACTTCAGATATCTATTGTTCTTATCTACAGTTAGTGTTTGTTCACGTACTGTGTCTCTATTTCTCGAATATGCATTTTGACCTTCATTAATTTTTCTACTATTCATGAGTTACCTCTTGCATTGATTGTTTTCAATCCAGTTTTTCGGATTGTATTCATTCCTATAACTGTGTATTTTGATATTAGACTGCTAACTATAAGTGTTTATGCAAGTTTTCTTAGTTAAGTTTTGCCTATTTACATTATCTAGTTGCTTTGGATTGCTACTTGTGTCAGTTCTCAATGCCTATTTTACTGTTATCTGCTTGATATGGTTTCCTTTAGGTCACTGTTATTTCGAGTCACTTTTCTCTTTTCCTGACGTTTATATCTTCATATTTACTTTGTTTCTTCTCATAAGTGTCGTTTTTCTCTATTTCTTTTATCTTTCTATTTCACTATCTTTCAAGAAATTCTGGTTTATCTATCCTTTCTTCTGAGCATGATTCTGAAGGTCGTTGGCTATTATCTAAATTGTCGGATGGTCATCATGATCTATACGTGATGAATCTCTATGCTCCCAACGTTGATGATCCGACCTTTTGGAAATCTGTTACCAAACAATTGCATGACACCCCGCACTCGGGCAATCTTATTGTAGGCGGAGATTTTAATCTACCAATGGACCCTCTTTTAGACAGGAACTCTGCATTTAAGTTTCGTCCTCCTAAATCTCACAAACACCTGCTTACTATGTGTTCCCTTACTCATCTTCAGGATGTATGGCGTCTTCATAATCCCACTGGTAGCAATTTTTCTTTCTTCTCTTCGCCTCATTCTTCCTTCTCTCGTATTGATTATCTCCTGGTTCATTCTTCTCTTGTTTCCTCTTCTTCTTCTCCGCTTATACATCCTATTTTGATTTCGGATCATGCTGCGGTCACTTTTACTTTGTCCTCCTTTGTCCCTCAAACGCGCGCTCGTTTGTGGAGAATGAATACCGAAATCTTGCAGGATGCCTCTCAGGTTGATGAGTTTTCTAACGCTATAGATACCTTTTTTAATGAAAATGAAGGTTCTGTCTCCTCCCCAATCGTTCTATGGGATTCCTTTAAATGCACTTTTCGTGGTCAAGTGATTAGATGTATGTCCAAACGGAATTCGGATATTAAACAGGAGCTTCTAGATTTATCATCTCAAATTAAAACTCTGGAAGCCACTTTTCGACAATCTAAGGATTCCTCTTGTTTACAGCTAATAAAACAGCTCAAATACAAATATAATACTATTGTTACTAAAAGAGCTCATATTGGTGTACAGGCACAAAAATCTAAGAAACTGTTGTTAAAAAATCGTGCTGGGAAGATTTTGGCTGCTACATTAAAATGTCAGGATTTCTCTTTTAAGTCCTCGCAAATCTCGTCTATCACTGATCACACGGGTTCTAAAAAGTTCCAAACAGGAGAAATACTTGAAGTTTTTCGGGATTTTTATAATAAACTGTATACTCCCTCTAATGTTTCCTCTTTTGACCAATGTCAGGCTTTTTTAAATTCGGTCCCGATTCAGTCGGTCTCTGATGATGATCGTACCTCTTTAAATAAGCCTATCTCTCCCGAAGAAATTGTTTCTGCAATCAAAGCTACTCGATCGGGTAAGGCTCCAGGCCCTGATGGTTATCCAATTTTATTTTATAAAACTTTTCTTCCTAAGATTGTTCCCAAATTACAATCCCTCTTTGATTCTTTTGTTAAGGATGGGTCTGTTTCGGGTACAGCTGCTGAAGCTACCATAGTAGTGATTCCGAAAGAAGGGAAGGATCATTCCGATCCCAAGAACTTCCGTCCTATTTCTCTCCTTAACATGGAGGCTAAGATTTTTGCAAAAATTCTGGCACAAAGATTAGAATCCTTTATCCCTCATCTTGTTCATCCTTCTCAAACTGGTTTTGTGAAAGGTCGGCTTGCGCGAGACAATGTACGCACTTTTTGTCATATTCTTGGTGCTGCCAAAAGATCTCAACTTCCTGCCGCGGCCCTAGCCCTTGATGCGGAAAAGGCCTTTGACAAGGTATCTTGGCCATTTCTTCGTGCTGTTTTATGCGCGCACAACCTTGGCGGCTCTTTTATTAATATGGTAATGTCCCTATATTCTCAACCTAAAGCTAACATTAGAGTTAATGGTGCTACGTCGTCGTTTTTTTATCTTCGTCAGGGTACTAGGCAGGGATGCCCTTTATCCCCACTTTTATTTTTATTATCTATTGATCCTCTTCTTCGATTGATTGAGTTACACCCTGATATTAAGGGTTTTTCTTTCGGACCTCACTGTATCAAAACTGCTGCATATGCAGATGATGTTCTTATTTTTTCAGACGATATTGCCTTAGCAATTCCTGCTAGTTCAAGTACCATTTCCCTTTTTCATCGGTTTCCGGTTATACCTTAAATAAGGATAAGACGGAATTGTTTCCTTTGAATGCCTATTGTTTCCCTGCTCATATTGGTTCAGCGGGCTTTAAATGGCAGTCTACACACCTGAAATACTTAGGAATTTATTTCTGTTCTACTCTTTATGCCACCACTGCCTATAATGAATCTCAGACTCTCCTGAAAGTCCGACGTCTTTTGGATACATGGTCTCCGAAGCATATTTCATGGTGGGGTCGACTCCAGACTCTTAAAATGATGATCACGCCGATTGTTAATTTTCTCTCATCTATGCTTCCGGTTAAACTATCAGACTCCTTTTTTCGTGAAATTGATGCTCTGACTTCTAAATTTCTGTGGAATGACAGACGTGCTAGAATGGCATACAAATTTTTGCGTCGTCCTTGCGACATGGGGGGTTGCAATTTTCCTGATTGGGAACAATATCAAACTGCCTTTTTGGCCTCTCAAGGTGCTTTATGGTTCTGTCCTCCGTCTCTTCATGTCCCTTCTTGGTTGCTCATAGAACAGGAACTTGCATCCCCTTTCCCTACTGCTTCTTTTTGCACGGCATCTACTTTACATATCCTGTTTTCTCGCTCTATCATTCTGGATACAATAGCAGCGGTCAGGAAATTAGACAAGAAGATGGCAATCCCTTTACATAAAACTTAGTGGTCATCTATCTGGCGGAATTCCAAAATTAAACTCACCATTACTCCTAACCTCATGTCTTATTGGGCAGGTAAAGGAATCTCTCTTGTTAAACATTTGTATGATACTTCTGATGAGCCCTTACCTTTTTCCACCTTGGCTCAACAGCATTCTTTAACAAATCTTGACTTTTATACCTTTCTTAAAATCAAAGTGGCCCTTGCCAAGGTTCGTCTTCATCCTACCTCTACTACCATTTCACTTTTTCATATTTGGATTAAATCTGGTCATGTTGCCTCCAAAATTTATAAATTTCTGTCCTCTGCTTCTCTACCTGCACAGACGGTTACCCAACAAAAATGGTTACGTCATTTTGATCCTGCCATCACGGATCATATTTCATCTGAGACTTGGCAATTAATTGGTAAATTTTCTCTTCGTAATAAAATTGCACCTTCTGTAATGCAATCTAAGTTTTTCTCTATGAATCTCCTCCATTGGACGCCTGTACGTCTTCACTCGCTAAGTCTTAAAGATGACAACCTTTGCTGGAGTTGTGGTCTGCTGCCAGGTGACTTCCATCATATGTTTTTTGGATGCTCTTTGCTTCAATCTTTTTGGAACCTAATTCATAAACATCTTTCTCTTATTTTTGCTATTGAGTTCCAACTCTCTTTTCCTTTAATTTTACTGGGCCCGCTGGCTGCCCCTACTCCTCTTCCATTAGATCCATTGGAATTACAGTTGTTGGATCTTCTTCTTTCTATTGCAGTGAAAATCATTCTTATGGAGTGGAAATCCTTCTCGCTGGTTTCCTATCATACATGGTGGGCTTGGGTTTCCTTTTTACGCAGTGCTCACACGTCGGTTGCTCGTGCTCAGATTTCTCCATCTATATCTAGTGGGGTTTGGAAAGCTTTGGATGATTATATGGAGTTGTCCTCCAAAGGGTTGGTTCCTCAGTTTCCTTTTGGTCTGTCTGTCTGAATGTTGTCTTCCAAGTTTCTGGGTTGATTAGTCCTGTGAGTATCCTTTCTCTTTTTCTTCTTCTCTCTCTCTTTCTCTTTTCTCTTTCCTGTCCCCTAACCCCTTTCAGCTTTTCTCTGCTCTTTCTCTTCTTTCCTCTCTTCTTTTATTCTCTTTCCTCCCCTGCCCCCACTTACACATTTGATAGTGATACGGTTGTTTAGTGCATTGATAGTCACTTTATTTAATCGGACTCTATGCTCTATAACAGGCTACCTTTCATTCTTTATGCATTTACTTTGTTTATTTCTCGAATTTAGCCCCTGATTGTATAGTTCTCGTCCATGAATTGTATCACTTGCATTGTATTTTGTTTCCTTCTACTCTTTATCAATACTTTCTAAATAAAATTTTCTTGAACAAAAAAAAAATATATATTTATCTCTCTTGCCTTTATTTGCACCCCTCTTCCCTCTTTCTGCACCTGTCTTGCCTTACTGTGCTCACCTGTTTACTCTTTGTGTACCTTATATGTCTCTTTTTGCACCTCTGTTGATTCTCATGCACTGTTGTTCCTTTCTATGACTTCTCTTGCAAATATGTTATCCCTGCCATGTAGTTATAAAGACACCAAAGTACTTGCCATGCAGTTTTACAATAATACATGCACTTCCTATGGAATGCTGTCATCATTTACATAATACTGTTGTACATTTTTTCAGTATTGTGCAGCTCAGGTGTAGTTGTTATCATATTCAGAAAACCATAAATGCATTTCTTTGTAGCTTTTAAACTAGAAAGTGTTTATTTAGTAATAAATAAGCATATATGTATATACTTATTTTAATAATCTTAAATATTTGTAAAATTCTTTGTTACCGATATTCTGCTGTATTATTAACAAAGAATAACCATGACAAGAAAAGCAGAAAGGAAGAAACAAACAAAGACAACAGTACTATTTAAAGGAGAAAAAAAAAAAAATTAGATGAATATCTATATGTGGCAAAAAATGAAAAAGTCTTGTGCTAAGAGAACAAAGGAATTTATTAAAAGAATTTCAAGGGAGGGAAAGGATTTTGGAAATGATGAAAATAGAAAGAATACTTGTACAATGAAAAAGAATGAAATAAAGAAAAGACAAATTAATAGAACTTCAGGAAATGAGAAAAAACAATGTTGCAAGAAGAAAGAAAGAATTTAGTGAAATTAGGAAATGCATGTATAAAAGTAGAGTTCTACAAAATTTGTTGAAATAAGGCAAGAAATATAAAAGAAGATCTGCATTTTTTTAAATAGAAAAAAATGGAAAGTATTGTTGTAAAGGCTTTTGAATTGAAAGAAAAAATTTTCATTTTAGTTTTAAAGACAATGCAAACATTAGATAAAGCAATGCATTTCATGAAGAAGAAAACTAGAAGGAAAAAGCCAATCAACAGAACTAACTTTTATAAAAAGTTTGGGCTGAATGTAAGCATAATTCTAGTTCAGAACCTTCTTTTATTGAAGAGAGCTATTTTCAAAACAATACATTAGTTCATGCAGTTGATACCAGTGGTCGTGGTTATGAAGTTAAGAACGGTTAGGCAATTGACAAAGAAAAGATGGTTCCTAAAAATGTAGAAGAAGTGATAGCTGATGAAGTTCTAGGGAGACGTACTAAAGCCCCAGTGTATACTTGAGATTGTAGTAGTATTTGCAGTATACAACAGGAGTCTATTGATATTTTGTGAAATTTCTTACCAGCGTGTAGTAAAGAAAAGATGCTGCAAGGACTAGATCCTTGCAAAGTGAGAAAAAATACTGGTTTGCAAGGTCATTCTCTAGCTTGTCTTTCTAGAAAGTGTGTAAAAGTGTTTTTCATCAGTTGAGAATGTTAGCAGTACATCAATCTCAAATGCGGAAGTTAGTAAGAGGATTGTACTATGTAAAAAGTCCGGCGATAATTTTGAGTGACTTAAACACTGCTCTTTTGCATGGGTCAGTATCAGATCTAAAAAAAGTTTATGATGAAATAGAGTTTTGTCACTTTGGTTCTGAACAGGGCTGTAGAGAAAGTAAGAGATTGATAAGTGTAGGTGTTGAAGAAGAGGTGAAAGATAATAGTACTGAGATGTTTGAAGACGAAATTACAAAGTTTATGGTAACTTGTTGTGGAAGACCAAACTATGCCTGTATTTGTTGTCGACGTACTTACTATAGAAATCAAACTAGAAATGTTGATCTGTATTTAAAAAGTGAAAAAGAAAACAACGATAAGTGGAAGGAATTTGGTGCTTATTTGTTGGTGGAAAATTGTTTTGAGTTGGGTAGTGATCAGCGTATTTGTACATATTGTTATACCAAATTAGAGGAGAACAAAATGCCAGCTAGAGCTGTACATATTAACCTAGAGTTGGTAGCTATTTCTCCAGAACTGGTAGATTTAAACACATATGAGTCCATTCTGATTCAATCTGTGCACCTGTTTCAAGCTATTGTTCTAATGGAGCCTAAAACAGGTAAGCTGCCTCATCAGTTTTACAAAGAGGCTTAAAAGGAAGAGTTGTGTATTTACCTTTAGATTTAAAAAAGAATCTTGAAACTATTGGTGTAGAGAAAAAAGAAACTGAACCAGTAGTTATTCTAGTTAATGGTGTTCCTACAAAGAGTTGGAAAATATGGCAAGAATAGTAGATGTTAGCAAAGTGCAAAAGGCTACATATTATATCTCACAAAAAATAATGATTACTACAAAAATGTGTATGTAGAAGAAGAAGAAATTGTTGTAATTGATGATAGTGAAATTTCAGGTGGCCAAATTAAAAAAGTGGATATCTCCAAAAGTGAAGACATTTACGAACGTTATAGTGTACATCCTTTATATTCAAATGAAGTTATTGGAAATACTATTGAATTATTCCAAATGAAGAAAGCGAAGGGAACTCCCATGAGTGTTTGGGAAAGAAGTTTGGTAGCTCGTTCTTGTCTACAGCTGTTCCCCACTGGAAAAGGTAGACAATATGACAAACGACCAATACAGATTTAAGCATCAAAATATCGTACAACAAGATTGTACTCGGAAGATCCAAAATTTCAACAATGTATTTCATATATATTTAATCTTTTCTTTGAAAGTGACTTGCCTGGACTTTCTTATCCAGTGAACCACATATTAAAAACAGGAGTTCATCTTTAAAAAAAAAAAAATTATTAATTAATTATCAAGATTGATACAATACAAATCAAAAAAGACGACAAAAACAGTGGTGTGTAAATCGCCAAATGTACAACCTTACACAAGACAGAACAATTTCCTTAATCAATAGTGTAGTGAACCTGGCGATGCCCTCCATATTATGCAGAGACAATATATGTTTACAAGTAAACATGCAGACGTAACAGTGCTCAATCTGACAGTAGCATACTATGCCCCCCCACAATGCTCATTGAATGCCACACACAAAAAAATAGAAAAGCAACTCCTTCATCTCCCAATTAAGTCAAACAGTTAGGTACAATAATATGTGAGTCACACAGGCCCAGCATTGACCCCAGTGTCCACCACATCATCAGGCCCATTAGATCTGTCACAAACTCAGTCAATAAACGGTTCTCATATCTCTCTGGGCCTGGAGGTAGGTGGCATTAGCTCCCAGAACGTGGCCAGCTGAGTCTGTTCATACGTGACCTCTCTTACCCGGTCCTTGGTCGTAGGTTTCCTCCTTTTCCCCTAATGCAGAGCTATCGGATGTTTGGCGAACAGCAGTAATAGCGCTTGCAGTTTGCGTTTTTTAACGTGTGTGTCTCTAACATACCCTAGCTGCCCCAATAATGGGGATAGGGACAACGTTAGACCCAGAATCTGGTTTATGGACTTAATAATTTGGAATCAATACTCAGTAATGGCCGGACATTCCCATGCCATATGAAGAAAAGAGGCAGTGGACACCCGCAACGCCAGCAACAGTCATCGTCCCCGAGTCCCATTCTATGTAAACCAATGGGCGTTCTGTAGTAGCGATGTATACATTTGAAGTGAATTAGCCAACGCTTTTAGTTAGGTGATAATTCAGTCATTTGAGCACAACAATACAACCACTGGTCATAAGTCAAAGGGGGAGATATCTCATCATTCCATTTAAGTCCAGAACTGGAGTTTGCCACAGGGGCGTCAGTCTGCATATGAGTGTATAGTCTGATGATAAGCTCGCGCAGCGATGGTGTACTCAGTAAGTTTACCAAAGCAGTCAGTGGAGTTGGCTGAGATGGGAAGTCGGTGTCTAACCCACGGCAGGCTGCTCGAATCTTGTGAATTAAAAATGCTTCACAGAAAGACACCCTCTGTCCTTCTTCCACCCTCAGAGGGTCTCTGAACACCCCCCCCCCCCCCCGGATAAAGATCAGCAAATGTATGAAGTGACATCACTCGCGCTACCTTGTTGTTTATCTCACCTCTGATTTTGGGTAGCATAGGATTCTGCGTCAGGGAGATAAAAGGAGCGTACACTATCTGAGCACCCGCTCTTCTACGGAACCCATCCCAAGCCCATCTTAGAGTTTCAGGAGTGTCTATGCAATTTGTAGGATGTTTATAGGACTAGTACACTGCCACCTGAAGAGGAACAGGCGCAACTGCATCCGTCTCCACAGCTACGTGAGGCTAAAATGGCGTCTGGTATACCCAATACTGTAAAAATTGCGCCTGTGCACAGAATGCCTACAATTTCATGTCCGGAGCACCCAGCCCACCCTGCTTGGTCGGCAAATTCAACAGTTCCCACAATACCCGGGCCTGGCCCCCGCCCATATCAAAGAGATTAATAGGGACCTCAATGTTTTGAAGAAGGATTGGGTAAGTATAATTGGTAGATTCACAAAAAGATGTAAAAATGTAGGCAGAACAATCGTCTTAGCCAATGCGATTTTACCTGCTAGTGACAGTGGGGGCTTGGCCCATAGAGCCACCTTCTCCTCCAACCAAACAATGGCTTTACCATAATTTAGGTTACATATCTCTTGTAGATCCCGACTCATCCAAATTCCCAAATATTTCACTTTATCATTTTCCTATTTTAACGGGAATTCCAAGGTTACTGCCTTAGTATTATCTGTAAGGGGAAAGATCACAGATTTAGTCCAATTTATAGTTATACCTGAAAGACCACCAAATCTGCTAAAGTCTCTCAACACTATGTCCAGATTACACTCAGGGTCCAAAAAATTCAAAGTGACATTGTCGGCATATAGCGATATCAAGAGACTTCGAGCGCTGAATCCTATACCTTTGTCCATGTGGTGTTGTATAATACGTGCAGCGAATGGCTCCATCACAGTGGCAGATAACAGGGTGGACAATGGACACCCCTGCCTCGTACCTCGCGTAATCAGGAACGGGTCAGAAACAAGATTATTCACCCGTACCCTAGCAATCGGTTTAGTGTATAACAGTTTTATCCATTTAAGAAAAAGGGGGCCAAAACCCATCCTTTCCAAAATCCTGAAGAGATAGGACCATTCAAGCGAGTCGAAGGCCTTTGTTGCATCTAGAAAAACTGCTGCTGCCTGTACATCAGGGTGTAAATAATGTAGAACTGAAAACACCATTCTAAGGTTGTGAGAGGTGGATCTCCCAGGTATAAAGCCCTACTGATCTGGCAAAGCTATCATGGGGAGCATAGGTTGCAGCCTGTTTGCAATCAACTTTGCCAGTATTTTAACGTCAATAAGTTAATAAGCGACAGTGGTCTGTATGAGTCTAGATCAGTTTCCAATTTTCCCGGCTTTAGTAAGGTTATTATGATATCTTCGCACATAGACTGTGGCAGTATACCCGTTTCGTGAGCTTCCCCATATACCGCCCAAAGTTTGGGCACCAGCTCCTTCACATAGGTTTTTATAGAAGGCGGTCGTCAGACCGTCTGACCCAGGGGCCTAATCTAAAGGCAAGCTAGTGATAACATTAGTGACGTCTTCTATTGTGAACGGTAGGTGCATATATTCCGTGCCTGTCATTGAACCATACCAGCGCCAATGAGTCTAAAAAATCCTGCGTACCTTCCGGGCATTCGGTTTGTGTGGCTGTGTATAAATGGGCGTAAAAAGATGAGGACTCATTTAAAATAGCTAAAGATCCCCTGACAGTTTGTCAATGATTTTGGGAACATAGGCCGTGGAATGCGGGGCCCGAAGCATACCTGTAAGTGTTCACCCCGCTCTGTCCCCCTCTCCATATCTCCGTGCCTCCGCGTATTTCCCCTGGAACTTCACCTCCCTTTGCGCCTCCTCCTCATATTGTAACAATTTGACCTTCAACTCAGCAGACTCGCCCCAAGCATGTATACACATCTCCAGGTCTTTGATTTGAGTCTCTATAGTACACAAGGTGGTTATAATGGCCTTAAGGACACTTGCTTGTCGAGAGATACACTGTCCCCTATTGACCACCTTGAAGGTTTCCCACAGCGCGGCCTCAGTGTCAACGGACCCCGTATTGAGTGTAAAGTAATCAGTTATATCAGTGCGTATTTTCTCCTTAAACGCCTCATCTAAGAGCGCTTGTGGGGGCAGCCTCCAGGCGAATTCCCTCCGTGTAGTGTTAGGTAGAGAGAGTGTCAACAGACATAGCGAGTGGTTTGATATAGTGCTTCACCCCTACCACCAACTGGCCATATCCCTCGTCATTAACCAATAATCTTGTCGAGACCAGGCGCGATGATGTTCAGAGAAACATGTGCCCTCCTTAGTCAGTGGGTGATGTAGTCGCCAAATGCCAACCATGTCTCCGTCATCTAAAAAGGCATTCAGTACTTTACTAGCCGTGGGGTGGTGTGTCCTCGCTGGGCCCTGTCTATCCAAGTCATCATGAAGAATGGCATTAAAGTCCCCACCCCATAGTGTTGTGGTGCAGCCAGTAGCCCTAACTTTGGCCCACACATCCTGGAAAAAACTAGGGGAGTCTCTGTTGGGTCCATACAACACTACAATTGCCAGCAAAGTGCCTCCCATGTAGCCCAGTAGAATAATGTAGCGACCATCAGGATCCGTGTAGACCTCCCTTTCCCTCCAGTCCAGGCCTCGTCTAACCAGCACTGCCACCCCCCTGGAGTAGTTTGAATACACCGATGTGTAAGTTGAACCTTAACGTCTGTGTCTGAGTTTCGCAGAGGGTTGGGAGCAGAGATGAGTCTGCTGTAACAGGCATAAATCAATACTGTGTCGGGTGAGGTATGCATGCACCAACCGGGATTTTCTACTGTCATTGAGTTCGCGTATGTTCCATGTCAAACAATTCACTCTAGTTTCATGTGTATCAGGTTTCAGGTTTCATACGTCTTTATTTCGATTTTTGCATCATAAAAGACAATTGTACAAAAAGGGATAAAAGATACATAAAACGAATTATGCCATCTAACAAGGTAACATCCTCCACAAGCCTACACCATTTGACCCTTCTTCTATCATTAGTCAGGACGGCCTCAGCCGTTATGCACGGAGCTAATAGGGGCCTAACGGGGTTGCCTGGGAGCTTCAAACTTAAAAACAACGGGTTGTGGTCACTTTCTGGGCGAACCACAACTTCCATGTCAACCAGGAGGGACCAGTATTCCATTTTAACCAGGATATAATCTATTCTACTTTTACTAACCCCATTATCAAAGGTGGGATGACCAGCCTTGTCGGAAGCCGAGCGACCGTTAGCCGCTCTCAGACCCCACTCCAAACACAGCCCTAACCAGTGAAGAGCGGCCTCGGTACCCTTCTTAATATTATTCAGGGTCAACGTCGGAATATTCCTCACTGCATCTTCCTCGGACCCCAGGTCCTCACCCTCGCTAAACAAGGGTTCGAAGGTGCAGTTTAGGTCCCCTGTTACGAGCATTAATTTGTCTCTCCCAATCAGATTGAGGTAGGAGTCCAGTTCATCTACAATAACCGGACAACGCCCACCGGGGCGGCCTCGGGCATAGATATTAATAACTACTATGTCCTGATGATTTTTCTTACGTAAGTTGATTCCCAGGAGATCCGGGTTATCCACTACAATTTCTGTTGGATTATAGCAATGGACTGCCTAACCTAGATCACTAGGCCCCCTGAAGCTCTACCTTTGGGACCCTGAATCGCTGGTTTGTAAAAATTTAAAAACCCTACCCGATATATTGAATCAGGAGCCCAACTCTCTTGGAAGATTAGGATGTCAAAGGTGTCAATAAAATCTGTCCAATCCTCTGAATCTATACGCCCCTTTAGCCCTGCAATATTCCATGAAGCCATTTTAAGCGGCACAACCTGACTGGCGGGAGCAACGCGATCCAAAACGCACTGCTCCAGGCTTAAATTCCTATCAATACTGGGTTGACAATCAGCCGGCCGTGTATCAGAAAGATCACATATGTGCCATCGTCTCTTTACTCCCTGTGGTAATCCAACAATTGCATGGCCATACACCAACAAACCAATACAAAACAAATACCGCCCTCACCCCCCCACACACATCAACCCCTAATTAGGTTGAAGAGTGTCCCCCCGATAGAAAACAAAACAGAATATTTCAGAGAAATTTCCCATGGGGACGTATGAGTACCGGCCCACTACCCTACCATAGTAGGTTGGCCACGAAACTGCAAGGGACAAAACCTGCGATGTGACATAATAAGAAAAAAAGGTGCGGTCTTTAGGCAAGAATAACTGACACCATCACACAACATGCAGTTACAATCATATACCCTCCTCCCTTAGCCGCAACGTCAAACAAATCTATGCAAATGGAAGTGCGTATGATCATGTGAGATCCAACACAAATATTATTCACTAGCTATGGTCAGCTAACATAAGTAGTGCAGTGAGATAGAATAATCAAATTTGGCATAGAACTTCAAAGACATTCTCCTTTCCCCAAACTCAAAAATCACTATGCCTGAAATTATGAGCAAATATACAAAGAGTTTGTAAACGGGGTACAATAGCGCTCAAGTCAGTCATTGTTACTTAGCTGGTGATCAGTTGCTTCGTCAGATCTAGGGCGGATCTTGTTCCGACTGCCGCCCATGTGTTTAGCAAACTTCACGGCGGATTTGGCGTCCAGGAAAACTTTAAGTTTAGCAGGATAGAGAAAGGAATATGGGATCTGCGCCTGCAGTAGGATCCGTTTAGCTGGCAGAAATTCACGCCTGGCTGCCTGCACCACTGGGGTGAAATGCGGGTAAAAGGCGACTGTTACCTTGATGCGCTGTTTTCCCTATTGCACGTGCCTGGGGCAGCACCACATCTCGGTCTTGATAGTTCAATATTCTTGCCAATATGGGCAGCGGAGGGGCTCCTATGGGTGGTCTGGGTCCTCAGGACTCGGTGGGCCCTCTCTACAGCAAAAACCGGTGAAAGGTGTGTAGCAAAATCAGCCACATATTCTTCCATCTTCGTTATCTCCGTCGTCTCCGGAACTCCCGTAATGCGTAGGTTGTTTTGACACGATCTGGCCTCCAAATCCTCATTCCTGTCCCGGATCACACTTGTGACAGTTGGTCTTTTGTTTCCACCTGGAACTCATGGAGGCCAAATTGCTTATTTTCAAATACATCCAGTCTATGTTTGTGCACTCCGAACTGGGTCTTAACTGATTCCATATGGGTCGTTAAAGTAGCTAATTTGGCGTTGATGGTGCGCAGGATGGAATGCATTTCCAACTTAAGTGTACACATATCCTCACCTTGATAACCCTGCTGCCTCTCGGCAGACCCTCCAGTGGCAGCCTCAGTGTCCGATTCCATTTGCCTAGTTGAACATCGCTGTTCAAAACTAATCTTGGGTTGTTTGGCATCCTATTTGCCCATTTTCCTGTCAGGTGAAATTCCAGCACAATGGAAAATCGTAGCGGTAAGACCCATCCAGAAGAAATCACTACCGGACCCTACGACCCTGTCCAACTTGCGCCCCATCTCTCTCCTTCCAGCTCTCTGTAAAGTAGCGGAAACATTTGTAAACAGACAGCTTACGGCATTTCTAGAAGGGAATAACATACTTCATCCCAATCAAACAGGCTTTAGAGCCCAGCATTCAACGGAGCCTGCCCTTCTGTTTACTACGGGAACCATACGAGCTGCCATTGATCAGGGCAAGAAGGCCGTCCTGATCCTTTTGGATCTATCGGCGGCGTTTGATACGGTGTCCTATGTTATTCTTTTGGACCGCCTGGCAAGTGCGGGCATAGCAGGAACCGCATTAGAGTGGTTTAAGAACTTTTTGAACGCATAGGCGTCAAGTAATTACGTTGGGGAATTTCTGCTCAGAGGAAAAGGCACTGATGACAGGGGTACCACAGGGCTCAAGTTTGAACCCTACGCTTTTCAATCTTTAAATGGTCCCCCTGATCAAGTTAATCTTTTCCTTTGACATCAGCACTATTGCTTATGCTGATGACACGCAGCTGGTCCTAAGCCTGGATAAGGACGTGACAAATGCAGAACAAAACCTTAAAAACTGTCTAGCAGCGACATTTACCTGGATGCAAAATAACCTGAAGTGCAACTCCGCTAAAACGGAAATTCTGCCGTTTGGACTTAATAACGCTTTCGCCCCTCAGAAATGGTGGCCAGAGGATGCTGAAGCATCGCCGAGCACAACCAGTGCAGCACGAAATTTAGGGATGAAATTTGATGATTCCCTATCTTTCAAACAGCAACTAGGGGCGGTAGCAGGATCCTGTTTTAATATCATAAAGGGGCTAAGGACATTTTTTGATTTGCTTCCCCTGGCAGCCAGGCGCACGGTGCAGTTGCATTAATTACATCTAGACTAGATTATTGTAATAGCCTGTATGCAGGATCAAACAAATCGGCCCTTCACAGGCTTCAGATGGTCCAGCACGCGGCCGCTCGCCTGGTACTTAGGTGGCCCAGAAAGTCTTCGGCCTCTGCTGCACTGGATGCCCTCCACTGGCTCCCTATCCATAAACGCATTTTGTTTAAGGTACTAACTATCACCTATAGGGCTTTTCACTTGCAGGGCCTGATATATCTCCACAAAAGTTTTTACGAGATATTATCCTCCCCGAAATCTTAGGTCCGCTTCAGCCAACCTGCTCATCGATCCTAAATTCAGTCTTTCGACGAAGGGAGGAAAATCCCTGGCAGTGATTGGCGCGAGGGTGTGGAATAAACTACCCGACCAGTTGTGCCAGTTTACAACTGAACAAGGTTTCAGGAAAGCCCTTAAAACCTGGATTTATAGCCTGTCGTAACCAGCATGTAAAGCACTAGTGTGAATTCTGTTTCCCTAGGTGGACAGTACAGCTGCGGATCATCAACTCAGCTGGGTGAGTCTAAGCGCCAAGATGCTCCTTTGAGTGATAGTGCGCTATATAAATGTCGCCTCACATCACATCACATGTTGAATCGGCGGACCCAGCACATCCACTGTACCTCAGGGGGCTGGCAGTCCCACTCCTGCTCCAGGTGTTGCGGTCCCCACACACAAGTCACTGCCTCTGCGTGTCCATGGGTAGCCAATATCTGATTAGCGCCCATTGAGTGTCTGTACCATCACCATCTCGCTTTCCTGGTAGGTGCAGCAGGGGCAGGCGACGTCACGCAGTCAATCACTCACTTGGGGGCCGACAACCAGTGTAGACGTGAGTCAGGACCCCCGCAAAGGCCTACACAATACGCTTCCACAGCCCACCACACTGCACCACTCCAACTGCTTATGGGTTCTGACTCTTACCGGCCAAGCGAGAGATTAATTATGCTGCACGACCATTAGCTGTAACTTGGGTCCCCTTCACCAGCCCTCTCAGTGCAGAAAAGGTCAGAGCATGGAAAATGGTGGCCGGCCAGTAATCCGATACCGATGCTGCGCAGTGCGGACAAGAGTCCCGGGCAGGTGCCTATTCCTTCGCAAGCCTTCAAAAGCAGCACAATTTGACCTCCCCACAGTCTCAGCTTTCTTGTACGGCTCGGGACAGTCTTTTAACGCCACTCCAGCAGTGCGGGTGGGCCAAACATGCACACATCCAAAAATGGCACCCTTGTGTATAGAGAGCCTCTTCCAGCACAACAGGCTTGGTGCAAAAATCCCCCTTTAGGCACTCACTTTGTTAAGGCGGTAGTATCAGATCGCACCTCGCCTCTTCCTCAAGCCACACCTCAGTGACGCCGATTCAGTCGCCAATTGCACATAGTCCCACAGTGAAGCCTCGGCCTCAGGTATTCGGGGCGGCCGCGTCGCGGCTCCACAGATAACGCCCTTCACCTCGCTCGCCGCACTTCGGGGCTCAGATCTCGATGAGCAAACTGCGTATTCGTCCGAATTCTCTCCGCTTGTTACCGCAGATGTTCGCCTCCAAAGATGCGTGAAGAGCAGAATTTCGTCCCTACGATATTATCGGATTAGTGAAGGATTATGTCTTTGCCGACGGAGCTCGCTCAAAGAGCAGCCATTCTGCAGCACGGCAAGCCACGCCGCTCTCCAGGAGTTCATCGTCAACATGTTTCTGCAAATGAATTCATGGACAAAGTAGAACAGAGAGACAATCATTTAGAATCGCAATTGATTAATTTGATGGCATGTCAACGTGATACTAATGAGTATTGATATCGTCGACATGGAGAACTTAAATGTATGTTAAGGAACTTAGGACTCTTTACATGTTTGTCACACTAATCTGTGCATGGGATGATTTACTTGAATTTCTTCGAGAAGCAAATTCAAATATTAAAAACATTGAATTCAAAGCACCTGGAGAGCTGTGTTCCTTGGATCCAGTAAATGTGTGCAGATATTGTAATCATAGGTTTCAAGTTATGATGTCTTTTATCTGCAATAAAAACAACCCACCACTTAGAGAAGTTATTGATTTCTTTTGGAGAAAGGAATACCAAGCTAGAGGTGCTCCTCATATACATATGCTTTTATGGATCAATGATGCACCTAAGTTTGGAACTTATTTGGATGTGACTGTATTATCTTTTATTGAAGACTATGTCACATGTGCTATACCAAAAACAAGAGAAGAAAATACGTTAAGACAACAAGTTTTACGGTTTCAAACTAATCGATGTGGCAAATACTGTCTACGGAAATACAAGTCAAAGGAATAGTTTTATACTAAATGTTGTTTTGGATTTCCACGTCCAGTAATATCTACAGGAAGAGTCAACAGTTTCAAGTCAGCAGTGAGGCATACTATGACTAGAAAATCTCCCAAAAATACTTTCAATTTAAAAAGAAGTGAACAATCAAAGTATATTAATGATTATAATCCAGTGATTTTGTTGATGTGGAATGCAAATATGGATATCCAAAATGTTGCGGATAATTCCATTGCTGTTGCTCGGTATGTAACATCATACATAACAAAATCTGAAAAGACAGAGTTGAAAGAATTTTGGGAAGACATTTCCCAAGAGAAGATTCTTAGGAGGAAAATGTACAGCTTTAGTTTGAGGATGCTTTACCATTGAGAGATTGGATCGTATGAATGTTCGGATCGGTTGACCTCATCTAGTTTTTATTCAAAGTCAGGAGGAATAATTTGGGTTAGTCTAGGTCTTGCTGCGACACGAAATCGAGTACCTCAATCTATAGAAGAAAACGAATATTTGGCATTAAATGAACCGGAAAGCACAGATATGGTTAAAACAAATATGTTGGATATGTATTATCCTAAAAGAAGTCCCTATCTTGAAACATATGTCTCTATGAAGTTCTGCAATACTTCAGCTTTGAAAGAAATATTAAAGAAAACATAAATGAAGAGAAATACGCAGTGATTGGTTCTGATGGATGTTTGGTGAGACATAGTAAAGGAAATCTAATTATTCACACTTCAGATAAAAGGGAATTTTACTGTTTAGCACTTCTGCAACCCTTCAAGCCTTGGCGTACTGAAATGAAATTACTTGGAGATTTTCAGTGGTATGAAGATTCTTTCACTGCATGTAAAGATAGCATTGAATGCACAGTTTTTCAAAATTATCTACAAATGTTGAATGAAGAGATTCAACAAGAAGCTACTATTGCAGCTGCGATTGAAAGAGACAGTTCTCAAGAGAGTCAAGATCCACTGGTAGAACCAATTCTTGAAAATGAAGCAGCAATTGCTATGAGTGAAGTAGAAACGGCAATGCATCAAGCTCAACAGGATATTATGGAGCAGGGAAACTTGGAAGAGCAACTAAATATTGAACAGAAAGAAATATATCAGCAAGCTACAGAAGAGATAGACCATAGTTTACTTCATGAAAATAAAAAATGCAACTGCACTTCATTTCAACCTATCCAAATGTATATCATGGGTCAAGCTGGTACAGTAAAACGTTTCTTAATTAAAGTTTTGACCAGTTATTTACAGAAAATGACTGATTCACATTTATCTTGTATTGTAACTGCTCCAACTGGGTTAGCAGCACACAACATTAAAGGGATTACATTACATTGTTTACTAATACTACCTGTTGAACATGAAAACAAGTTGGAATATCACAAGCTTTCTGGAGAAGCTTGTTTGGAAGTTTCAAGAGTACTAAAGAAAATGAAACTTCTAATAATTGATGAGGTGAGCATGGTCTCAAACTTAATGCTTGTCTTTGTACATTTACGAATGCAGCAAATTTACAAAACAGATTATGATGTGTTATTTGGAGGAAAACGTGATTGTTTTCGGCCATCTAATGCAACTTACTCCTGTAAAAGGGGAACTACTTTTTAAAACACTTCTGCATGAAGACACCAGGAAATCTTTGGGAAGTATTGGAAATGTCAACATTTGATCATATTTTGAATACAAGGAAAGTCGGCTACTTACAAACTTGTTTCCAAATGAAAATGTTGCTCCAGAAAAAATGTACAAAAAAATTGGAGAAAAGAAATCTATAATCTGCTTAATGGCAACACTGCGAGTGTGTTCTACATTCAATGAAGAACTACTGAAGCTGGAAAAACAACAAATAATAAAAATAGAAGCCATTTATAAAATAGAACACAAAGGAATTACTATTATTTGACAGAAAAATGCAAAACAAATTGGATTCTTTGGAAAAACCTATATCTAAAACTAGAAACAAATTTATATGTGTGTGAAAACTATCGGGTAATTTTACGGCGTAATTTGGACATGGAAAAAGGTTTAGTAAATGGTGCAATGGGAAAAGTTGTTGAATTTGTTAATTATCAAAATAGAGATGAATTGAATTTTTGAAGAATAAATTTGATCAGATTGAAGAAGTAAAACAGAGTGGACGTTGTGCTGTTTGTTTTTTACTTGTAAAAGACTTGTATGTTCGTAGAAAACAGTTTCCTCTTTCTTTGGCATATGCAGTGACTATTCATAAATCTAAAGGTTTAAGTGCAGACAGTGCTTTGGTAAACATTGGAAGTACTGTGTTTAAAGAGGGCATGGCATATGTTGCATTGTCCTGAGTCAGAAGTTTAGCTGGATTGTATTTCATTGAGAGAAAGATTAGTGCAGATGCAAATTGCGTAAGAGAATATAGGGGCATATTACCAAGCAATAGCGATAATTATCGCTATTGCTTGGTTAGAGACACATTTTTACCGCTGAGCTGCGGCGATTTTTACCGCAGATAAACCTTGGTATTACCAAGGTTTATCGCAAATGCGATAAAAAACGGCCGCAATGCATGAATATCGCTGAAAAGTCAGCGATATTCATGCGTTACCGAGCTAATGCTCTTAGCCATGTTATCCACCTCCCATTGGATAACATGGCTAAGAACTGCTCAGGGCAGGTGTTAGCTTTTGGAGATATTCGCGCTTAGCGCGAATATCTCCAGAAGTTGGTAATAGGAGATAGCGATGTTAGCGATTGTTTCCAGTCGCTAACATCTTGGCACGCCCACTTTGCATGTCATTAGTGATAAATATCACTGACATGCAAAGTGGGGCCCAAGATGGTCGCTATCTCCTACTAGCTGTCGCTAACTGGTGTTAGTAACAGCTAGGTAATAGGGAGATCATTTTATCTCCGCTTTCTTGGCTTTTAAAGCCAAAAAAGCGGAGATAAACCCCCTTGATAATATGCCCCATAGTTGTTTAAGAAGAGTTTATGCTCCAAACTTAGGTGAATATCCTGTATACGAAAAGCACGTGGTATGTTGAAAACGAACATATGAGACACTCTGTAGAGAGGTTGGAAATAAGAAAAAAAAACAGAATGTTGAAGTTGCAAACAAAAAGAGAAAGGACACTGTTGAAGATTTTGTAGGATATCAGTTAGAACATAGTTCAGGTATCAATTGCTATGCTAATGTAGTTGTGAACGTTATATTTTCTCTAGAAAATCTTCAACAACAAATTATGGAGAATCGAGTAGAAAGATTTTGTTCTTTATTACATTCTATATATGAAACGTAGACAACTGAGAAAACTAAAATATAAAGTGCTTCTGGCATTCGGCATCTTCTGGATATATGTTTTGGTTCTTAACAATTTACACAGAATGTGCAGCAAGATGCTCAGGAATTTCTAATGTTTATGTTTGCAGTATTGGAAGATGAAGGAATACAACTTGAAAATCTGTTTGGACTACGTTACAGATGGGACCATAAATGTGATAGCTGTTCATTTTCATCTACCACTGAAATTGACACTGAAAGATTCATATATTTGACAATACTAGATTGCAAAACAGTGTCTTTTAACGAATTAGTGAAATCAGCTAATCAAAATATGGAATGTAGTCACTGCAAATCTGAAATGTTTTCAACATTATTTATGAAAGATTTGGACAATATATCATTTTAATGATACAGTGTTGTAGAGCAGCAAATGGAAGAAAATTGGAAACGAAAATAATTTTTTTTGTAGCAAGCCATCTGTCAATATCAGGAAGAACTTTCAAAGCAGTGGCAATTATTTTCCACGATGGACCTTCTACAACATCTGGACACTATACTGTGTATTTTTTTTTTGATAACCAACTTTATTAGCTTTTGAAAAACAAGACAAACAGATAAAGAATAGTTCATTGGTCGCAGCTCAATCATTGACAGGTTAAATGAAACAGTGACATCAATGCATATAGGTGGTAACTTGGCCGCCCCACCCAACCTCGTGCCCAGCTGAATAAGGGCAAGAAAAGTGTAGGTCCTCGGGTTCATGGTGGCAGTAGGTTGAACCATTTCCCCCATATTTTAGAAAATGTCTCAGGGGCACCCTGGGATTCAAAGAGGGCCTCCTCCTGGGATCCACACCAGTCCACCCACCTCCTCCATCCCCCCCACCGCAGGGGCCGTCTCGCGGAGCCAGGCACGGGCTATATCCCGCTTGGCCACCGCCACCGCGGTGCCCAACAGTCGTTTGTCCGAGCGGCTGCCATCCAGACCTGAGAAGACTCCCAGTAAGAGCCTCCTCGGATTGTGAAGGATCTCCCACCCCAGGGCTTGTGTGAGTTCCCTCTCAACTCCCCTCCAAAATCTTGCGAGGCCCGTGCAGGTCCACACCATATGGTAGAAGTCAGCGGGACAATAACCACACCTCGGGCAGTCCAGGGCAGGGCGCAGACGAGCGCGGAACAGCCTCTCTGGGGTTAAATAGGAGGCATGTAAGTAGTATGTTTGTACCAGCCGGAGTTTGGAAGAAGTGGTATGGCCATCAGGGCGTCTCTCCAGTCCGCCTCCTCCTGAAAACATCATTTGGCCTATTGGGAAGGTGTCTACATGAATGAATGAGTTTATTTTGGAAATTTTCAATACAAACTATTTCAGAAATATAATTCCGCCTAGCAGGAAGATATTGATATGAATTAAGAAGTGTATTTTGGATATATTAAATGCAAATGATTTTGCAAACATCATTCAGCCTATAGGGAAGATGTGAAGATTTACTGTTTCAATTAACATTTTTATTCTTTGATTTTGTGTTTAGAAATTTGTTTTGGAAAAAAGCAGTTCATATATTTGTTCTTTGTAATGTTTGTAATGTAAATGAGAGAGTCTATTTTTGAAAGTGTAAACAGATTGTTGAATTTGTTGTAAATATTTTGAAGAATGACTTGTTTTTTTTTAACAATCTTATTGATTGTAATTTTTTTTTCCCGCTGTAACATTATGATCAAGATTAAAATCACTGTGTATGATGAAATTCAATAGAATCTGAAAGCAGCAAAAAAGGCAAACTGAGTATGTTATGTAATTGTAAAATTATGTTGTGTTCCTAAAAGTATAATATTATCTGTAATAACAATATTTTCTCTCATCTTTTACAGAAACTAATTCTAAAGTTTGAAAACATTTTAAATCTAAATTATAATAAAATAACTGAAAACATTTTCAATCAGTTTTATATCTACTTCAAAAAAGTTTAGATAAAGTCATGCAAGCACTACCCATGCACTGCTACAATCACCAGTGCAGTATCCATACAATCCTTTAACCGCCTAGACACTGCTCATTCACACCTTCAATTACCCAGGTAGTACCCATGCAGACCAGCAATCCCCTTGTCACTCCCCATGCACTCCTCCAATCACCCAACCAGTACTATGTAATTTTCCAATCACTCCGCCAATAACCAAGCACGTATAAATTCACCATGCACTCTCCTTGCATAACTATAATCATCCAGTCAGTACCCATGTACTCAGGCAATGAACCAGGCAGTAACCATGCACTGCTACAATCACCTGTACACTACCCATGCAGTCCTCTAATCACCTAGACAATACTCGTTCACTCCTTCAATTACCCAGGTAGTACCCATGCAGTCCAGCCATCATCCTGTCACTACCCATGCACTCCTCCAATCACCCAGATAGTACCATGTACTTTTCTAATCACTCTGCCAATACCCAAGCACTTATAAATTCACTGTGGACTCTCCTTGCATGACTATAATCATCCAGTCAGTCCCCATGTACTCATTCAATGACCCAGGCAGTAACCATGCACTGCTACAATCACCTGTAAACTACCCATGCAGTCCTCTAATCACGTGCATACTGCTCGTTCACTCCTCCAATTACCCAGGTACTACCTATGTAGACCAGCAATCTCCTTGTCAGTATCAATGCACTCCTCCAATCACCCAGTCAGTACTATGTACTTATCCAATCACTCCACCAATACCCAAGCAGTTATACATTCACCATGCAGTCTCCTTGCAGCACACTAATCATCCAGTCAGTACCCGTGTTCTCATCTAATGGCCCAGGCACTAAGCATGCACTGTTACAATCACCTGTGCACTATCCATACAGTCCTCTAATCACCTAGACACTACTCGTTCACTCTTTCAATTACCCAAATCGTACCCATGCAGTCCAGCAATCACCCTGTCTCTAACCATGCACTCATGCAATTACCCAGTCAGTAGAATGTACGTATCCAATCACTCCACCAATACCCAAGCAGTTATAAATTCACCATGCACTCTCCTTGCAGCACTCTAATCATCCAGTCACTACCCATGTACTCATGCAATGACCAAGGCACTAAGCATGCACTGGTACAATCATCTCTGTTCTACCCATGCAGTCCTCTATTCACCTAGACACTGCTCGTTCACTCCTTCAATTACCCAGGTAGTACCCATGTAGTCCAGCAATCACCCTGTCACTATCCATGCATTCCTCCAATCCCACAGCCAGTCCCATGTACTTATTCAACCACTATCTATTCACTCATGGAAGCACATATGTACTACTGATGCACTCATTCAATCATCTAAGCACTACCCATGTAGTCATGCAATCACCCAAGCAGTACCTATGCGCTCATGGAATCACCCAGGCACTATCCACGCTCTCATGCAATTGCACAAGCATTACCCATGGACTCGCCCAATCATACAAGCACTATACATACACTCATGGAAGTATGTACATACTACTGATGCATTCATGCAATGATCCAGACACTATCCATGTACTCATGCAATCACCAAAGCACTAAACATGCAGTCTTCCAATCATCCAAGCACTACCAATATACTCATGCAATTACTCCTGCATTACCTATGCACACGTACACTCACCCAGGCATTCCCCATGCACTTATGCAACAACCCACACACTACTCATGCAGTCTTTCAATCACTCAAGCTCTAGATATGTACTGATGCAATCACCCAGACATTATCATACGATTATTTCTCTTTTTTTAAACAGATAAGGTAGTTCTGAGAAGAACTCTTTTTTTCTTTTGTTGTTTTGTATTATTTTGTGTTTTTAACTCCTTTTAAATTATTTCAGTTTTTTTATCAGAAAAAAAAAACAGGAAACAGTGACACAACTAGTGTCTTAACGTTTGCAGAACAAAAACATTGTAAAACCAAAAAATTAGCGGTGATGGCTGTGAATAGCAAAAACGACACTATCCACAGACTGCTCCCCATAGCATTATGTCTTTTTGCATTTAATGCAGCTGTGCTCCACACAAGCAAATTCTGTCCTGATATCAGGTCCTCGGGAAGTAGAGCCAGCAGCAGAGGATGTAGTGGCTTGCTTATTGTCATGCAAGGCTTGCTCCTCCAATTCTCTTTTCCTTAGCTCCAGAGCCAGCGAACGAGGGTGAATGGTTTGTAAATGCTTGAGCATACTTGAAGTACCACAGGAGTACTTTTTTTTCTTATCCCCTCGATAGAATTTGCTCACAGAGTGAGCAAGTGACCTTTCTAGCATTTACTTTTTTCTCTCCAGGAGGGAAGGTGAATAAGGTCCATACTACACTTTCCTTTCTTGGAGGATGTCGATCCTGTTCTTCTTCCTCTTCTAGGTTGTCAAGAGGTGGTACAGATGTTGAAGACATTTTTAAATGATGTCTGAAAAAATCACAAAATAAAGATATGGAAGAGAAAAAAACACAGCAGGTGTTTCTCCTCCAAAGGTCTCTAAGGAATGATGAAATTGGGTAGGCTTTAAAGTCACATGGATTCGGCGGGCAGCATGCACACAGCGTGCACTCATCGCGAACTCGTAAAATATATTTAAGAATAATTTATCTTTATTATCTTTATTGTACTTTTAAATATATCATAAATAATTACATATATTAATCTCTTGCTTTAATATACAAATCAAAGTTATATATATATATATAGTTTTTAAACTTAAAATTTTATGGTCAATTCGCGAGACCGGCGCGACTTCCGCATCTACATATATAATATTACACAGAGGCATTCTTCGCACACATCCCACTTTCGAATCACGCGCGCAACTGACTTTACCAATATGGTGGCTTGAATTTGCGCACCAAAGGAGACAGGTACACGATGGGTGTGAGAATCCGTTTTTTTAATAATCTTTTTTTTACATATATTTATAAAGTATTATAAAATAAAAAATTAATTTTTATATCAATTTTAACATTATACTTACAAATGTGCTAATTAAAAACCTTAGAAATTCACTGAAAAAAACATGGGTTTCAGGTATGTTATAGTTAAAAACTAGCAGTTAAAACACCTTTGAAATTCACTGAAAAAAACATAGGTTTCGGGGATGTTATAGTTAGAAATTGTCATTTAAAAAACCTTTGAAATTCACTGAAAAAACCATAGGGTTTAAGGACGTTATAGTTAGTTGGACATTTCACTCGTACAAAACCAGAGAAATTCCGCCATTATAGCTAGTTCAGCTAACTAACTCGCACCCCCGCAATGCACTGCTGATGACGTCACATATTACATCAATCATGACATGGTCAGTGACATCACTGATGACATCTCAAATGACATCACTGATGACATCATCCAGTGAGTGTGTGTTTCTGTAAAGTTTAAATATGTTTTATATATATAAATGACAAAGTGTATTGAAGAATGAGTGGGTGTATAAGTATTAGAATGGATGATTTAGTAGGTACATGACTGACTGTATAAGTGAGTGATTAATCATGTTTAACTGAATGCATGAGTTAGTGACTAAACTGTGTGAATGTCTGTATCAGTCTGTCAGTTGGTGTGTAAGCGGCTGCATGGATTGCTGAGTAGCTACATGAGTGTCTATTTGAGTTATTAATTGGTTGTCTGAGAATCTGGATGGGTGCCTGAGTGTCTCTGTGGGTGGGTGGGGGGTGTGTGACTCTGTGCATTGATGTGTGAGTAGATGATTCACTGGGTGTATGGGTTCAAGAGTGCATCTGTGAATGGCTGTATGGGTGGGTGAGTGTGTGTATGGGTGTGTTGGTGAGTTAATGGATGTCTCAGTGGTACATGTGTCAGTAACTACATATGTGAAAGGCAGTATATGCGAGTGTTGGAGTATATAAATGACTATATGTGAGAGTGAGTGACTGTGAGAGTGGCTGTTTGGATGAGTGTGTGCTTGTGTCAGTGATTGAAAAGAGAGTAAGTATGTGTTAGTATCTGTATGAATAAGTGGTGTGGTGTGTGTATAACTGTATAGGTGAGTAAATGGAAGTGTGATTGATTCTTTGCATGACTGATTAGGTGTGAGTAACTAGATGAGTGGTGGTGCGTGAGTGTTTGTATATGTGTATGAGTTCATATGATAGTGTTGTATCGATGAGTGACTGCATATATGAGTGACTGTATGGGGGAATGAGTGGATGTGTGTGTAGACCTGAAAATCAGTGAGTGCATATGTAGTAACTGGTATTGGTGTGTCTATGGTTTCGAAAATGTTAGTCTGTATTTTAGAATGGGTGTATATTTATGTGAGATATATATATATACATAGCGTATTTTTTTCATGTAGAATTCGGAAGGTGGTTGCTTCCGAGATGAATCCACTCCCCAGAAGCTGGCTGCTGCTTTCAACAGCATCTTGACTTTTCGAAAACAAAGATTTTTGCAGCGGCCTCCGTTTGCAGCTGACCACATATCCGTGGCGAAGGGAAACGACAGCACGAGCCACATTGAGTGCGCAATGACGGAACCTGTCCCCGGTGAGTGACACAGCAATAAGCAACGGTGGGGAGGAATGTGACACACAAGCAGGAACTTTCCAACATAACTCAGGAAAGACTTCCGCAGTAACAAACATCTTACATTTTGGAGCGTGCATAACCATGTCAGCAGAGGCAGTGTGCGGCAGGGAGGCAGCCGCAGACGCTCTATTTTCAAACTTACTGAAAGTAACCGGCAAAGGGGTGTTGGTGAAGACGACGCCCGGAAATACTGAAACCTCTAATGAGAATCAAATACGCAATTTATTTAAGTGCTTAGAAAAATGTATGCGCTCAGAAGTCACCAAGTGGTGGGAGCACAAATCCTTATAAAAGTACATTGAGGAAGGGCGGGTACCCAGGGGACTAAATATTTTACTGGCATCTAGCTACGAGAGCCCGAACCCAGAAATGTTGAAAGAATGGGGACACAGCAAACTAGAAGCATCAACAAATCTAGTCAAGATTCTAGTGAAATATGCAACAATTGATAGAGAGGCATTGATGAAAGAGATTGATGAAATCAACGAACAGCTAATGAAATTTGAACCAAATGAGCTCATTAACAAAAGGTTAACTAAGCAGGAAGAAAAAATTAAGGCACGCAGAGTATATAAATTTGCTCGGGACAAGGAGGATTATGAGCAGGGGTGCATTTACACGTTTGCGCGGAAATACGAGGATTCTAAAAAATTTAAACTCAATAAGCAAACCTCATCAACTATGCAAACAGGAGCATCTGGAGATAACAATACTGAATCTGCGGCGGGCAGCAGTGACAGTGATTCTTTGATGAGTAGCATGTCATCAGATGAGAGGAGTTCCAATAAATCAACAACAGTGGATAAGTCAAGAGTATTGGATTTAGGAGAAGAGGTTGATTTTTTTGTGTACGATCGTTTGCAAACTTTGAGACCACGCAACCAAAAGAAAAAAGAACACAAAACAACAAAAGACGGAGAGAGCGCCGCAAAAAGGGGACAGTAAATGAGAACACCATAATTAACCTATCTTCATCTGTTCTTACAGAGGTAGAAAAACAGCTTCTCAGCCTGGGTTTGTCGTACTGCCCTATTTCTGATTACACACGAACACGTGTAGATGTCTTTTGTTATATTCGAAAACTGAAGTTGCGCAAGTTCTTTAGTATTAAAGAAGGTCTCAAGGAAATGGAATCTAATATAAATAATCAATCTAATCTCGAGCTAACAGCGGCCGACACAAAAATGTTCCTCACGATGCATCAGCTTGGGCGTAATAATACAGCTGCAGAAATGGAACAAACATCAACTCAACAGGAATTAGCAGATGCAGCTGTTACACAAATTGGAGCCAACACAAGCCCTTTCAAGCCTAAATCAAGTTTCATGCCTAACATGCCATGGGACACCATTGATACCTTCCACGATGTAATTGTGGAAGATTTGAAAAAATTGCACTATAAAATTAAACACAGAAGAAGATACAAAAGTGAACAGGAGAAGGAATATCAATCCCTAATCAAAAGATTAAACAATGACCACCAAATTATAGTAACAACATCAGACAAGGGGGGTAACATTGTTACTTGGACGCAAAAGGATTATGTCGCAGAAGCTCTAAAACAAGTCAGCGATTCCCTGTGTTATGCCAAATCTACTTTGAAACAATACAATATTGCCCGGGAGCAACTCCCAAAAATTATTTTCAAATGGAAAAGAGCGGGAATGATTTAAACACAAGAATTTCAATTCCTACATGTGGATAACGCTGTTCTACCAAGATTATATTTAATTCCTAAGGTGCATAAAGAGATATTCCAAGTTCCAGGGCGACCTATTATATCAGCCATACAAAGTGTTGCTGAACATATTACTGAATATATTGACTATATTTTACAGGACCTAGTACGGTGTTTGCCAACATATATTAAAGACACCGGAGATTTCCTAAGAAAGATCAGACATGTTCCTTGGACCGAAGATTTGATGTTCATTGCACTGGATATCGAAACGTTATATACAAGTGTAGAACATCATACGGGACTAAAAGCTTTGGAACACTTTTTAGGAACAAGACCAATACATTGTTATAATCATAACAAAATGATTTTGGAATTAGTAACGTTGTGTTTAAACAATAACTATTTTATGTTTGGCAACGAAATACATCTACAGAAGCAGGGTATGGCGATGGGGGCCTGTTTCTCCCCAGCTACGCGTGCTTGCACTTAGGCTGGTGGGAGGAGAAGGTCCTCATGCGCACACACAACGCAGCCTTTATTGGCCATGTTTTAAAATGGATGCGTTACATAGATGACGTTTTTGTCTTATGGAAGGGGGATGAAATCAGCGCTATGGAATTTGTTAAAGAGATTAATAATAATCAAGAAAATGTAAAATTTACATCGACCATCAGCAGACAGGAAGTTGATTTCTTATATGTATGAGTCTTTGTTCGTGAGGGACACATTGCAACAAAACTCCATAGGAAAAGCACTGCTGGTAATACCACACTACATGCCAGCAATGCTCACCCCAAACATGTCATCAATAACATTCCATATGGGGAGTTATGAAGACTTAAACGCATATGTAGCACTGGGGAAGATCTAGCCAGTTGTACCTCGCAAGCACTAGGAAGATTTAGATTAAGAGGATATATAGATGTTATTTTAAATCAAGCTGTTAAAAAAATGCAGGCTAGATCTAGGGAATCATTACTGAGGTGTGATGATATGACCAACAATGATACAGTGGTGAATGACCCAGACTCGACACCCAGGTTTATAACAACTTACAAGGGCCAGGAAAGAAAGATCAAGTCAATTGTAGCACAAGGTTGGCCCATTGTATTAACAGATGCAGTTTTAGCTCCCAGGCTTCCAAATACTCCGACAATTACATATAGGAAGGGACCTTCCATGGAAGCTCAAATTAGTAAAAGCTTTCGGGAGTTAAGTAAAAACCAGATGTGGCTGCAGTCCCGGACGGGATTTGTCAGTGTTCCAGCTGCAGGGCTTGCAGATTTGGAGCAAACACTACACAATATGCCACCCCATTTAGTCCTGAAATGGTAAATATCAAGGGGTCTTACAATTGTAAAACGGAATATGCTGTCTATGTCCTGACATGCACCTGCGGCCTAAGATATGTGGGCAGCACCAAGCTGCAGGTGCATGTCAGGATTCTCCAGCATCTCCGGGCTATCATTAACAATGACAGCGTCTACCCAGTGGCAAGACACTTCAGGTCTATGCACAACAATGACCTGCAGTGCCTTAAATACTTTTTAATAACTGCAATTCCTAAACCACGAAGGGGAGGAGACAGAGACAAAATAATCACAAACAAATCTAGAACCAGACAGCAAATTTCCAAATGGGCTAAATACCACAGAAGATTTGTATCACTTTCTAGAAGAGATAGTACCTTTAGAGCAATTATCAATAGATCGATATAAATTATGAAGAGGCAGCTTCCCTGCCGTACCGTTCATTCCTTTTTTTATTTACAATTTGAAAAAAATTCATTTCCATAAAAGTAAGTTTAATTTTGGGAATCCCTTGTTTTTTAAAATTTCAAATATCGGATGATATTGAATCAAATAGAAGAACGACTTACCTATTAGGTAAATGCAAAAGAGCAACAACTTATGCACAGTAAGTTTTCCATGTCTACTATCACGTGTGGTGTTTGTAAAGCTTATTTTAAAAAATGGCGGGCCATGAACTGACAATCTGTGAGCATGGGCAAGCACCCGATACGTCACATTTTACAGCTCCAAGAATAAATATATCTGTGCCTTAATTTGGGATTCGTGTTGTCTGTGGTTCGCTGAAAAGAAGTGCTGAGAAAGCGTATTTTCTTCAGATATATATATATATATGTATATATATAATCTCACAAGCATTCCTCCACTTATATATATATTCCGCTCCACTATAAAGTGTCTGCAATTGTTTGGCAAGTGGATTTTACGAGTTATGGCACTAATGAACCAATCTAGACTTGACATAATCCGATCTACTGATATGATTGTGAGTAGCCCAAATTAATCCCAGAAGGGAGGAGCACAATACAATATATATTAATTGATTGTATCTAAATTAAGCCTAGCTTGTAAGATACCATACTAGCATAGCCATTTACAATTGAAAACACATTTACCCTTCAAAGGTTTTCTTTTGTTTTTGCTTTTTTTGCTTATCCAAATTATTAATACCATTATTTTGCGTTTTCAAAATCAAACATTTCATTTCTACATTGCTTATAATACTTTCTTAATTGCAATGTTATGCCAACCGCCCTTTGCACAGAGCGCAAATTATGCAGAGGGTCTCTCAGTGCTAGGATGAAGGACCGATAACAACTTACAAACTATTCATTTTAAACCAAACAGCCAGGTCTTTAAAGTCTCATGGAAGACCAACAAAGTTGAAATTAGTTCTACATGAGAATGCAAAGAATAAAAGTAATACATTTCTTATCAATTTTAATAAAATAGCACTACTTGGATATTATGCTTATTGTGGATGATAAGTGTGCTACCTAACCTCAATGTTTTGTCCACACAGCTCTCCAAGAGTTACGATTAACTGTTCAAGTTTTGTACTCCCAGGAAGTCAATTCAGATAGCAGAACTGTGAGGCATTTCGGGGAGCTTGCAGTACTATTTGGAGTTTGTGTTTCCAGTAACAATAGACATTACAGGGATTGCCTAACTTGCCTTGAGTTGTACAATCTCCGAGGAACTGATATGAAATTGCTAGCAAACACTGAAGGGTCTAGCATAGATCCTAGACCTCAGAAACAACTTATACCAAGCAATAAGCTGAAATGATTTACTGTTAAATGTTTTTCATGACGGCAGAGTATTGCACTGAGTTGGAGGCCATAACAATAGAGGAGTACAGAGCAGCATTCAGTGAGGCAGGGCAAATATCCTTTGGGACAACCTGGATATCAATTAGAGGGATTACAATGTCTACCTTGTGTGTAAGGGACAGCACAACCACATCCATCTTCTCCCTCTCAGTAATCCCTGATGCTCCCATCCTAGTTGAGGAGGCGATTATTTCATAGGGAACAACGTCCTGCTGCCCTTGGTGAAACACCTGCCACCTGCCAAGAACCCTTCTCAGGGTGCTATGACAGCACTTATTGACCAGAAGTGAAGGAGGCTGTTTCACGCAGGGAGCAGGGTGTTACCGGGTATGGATGGAGGTAGTATTATGCAGCCAAGAAGAAGGGAGTGTTGGGTATATGGTCGGGTAGGACAGTAAGGTGTAGTGTGCATTGGGGCTGGAATAGGAGTAGGAAGGAGCTGCCACTGTATTGGAGTCTTAAATTGATAACAGAGAAAGAATATTATGACCTGAGAGGAAGGTGTGTTAGGATTAGGCTCGGGAGGGTTGGTGCTGTTAGTGTCATGTGTTTGCTAGAGAAATGTTTACTTTGTTAATATTATTTCTTGTAACAATCTTCTTGTACAAGTGTATTGGGTTTCACACTCATCAAGTATCTAAGTCCTATATTAGTGGAAAAACATACGGTCCTGCAGACAAGCAGTGATAGCAAGCTTCTCGGGAAAGGACGACCAGCTGAGAAGATAAAAGACAAACACCAATACACGATAACACAATGGCGTGACCTCATAAACCTAAGGACGACCTCGGGTGGACGACCCTCTCATCAAAACTGCAGCAGGTGAGCCGTCTGTGATGCTGCTACTATTGCTTTGAATTGTACAAGATGACTCTTGAAACCTCGCTATCGACACTCTTTGCACATAAAACACGCTCATCTTCGCCTCCCTAGATGGGATCTCAGAACCATAATACCCAGGGAAGCCATTCCTCAAAGAAAGACAACACCTCCTGACTGAGCATGAGGGTGCTTGTGTGCTAAGACTGTGCTTGAAGGTTAGATGGTTATAGGTAAGCACACAGGGCCTGGCTGGTGGCCATCCTGTTCGCCACTGCGAGAGGTTTAAGTCCACCAAAGTCACCGTTTGAAGAAAATATGTTGTGTTTACAGTTCGCACCGTTTTGGTGAAGGTTTCTTCATAAAAGTGGCTGTCTCTGCCATGGGAGATGCCACTATAAGGACGAAGGAAATTTCTGCTGACGTGACTGTGGAAATGCTGCTTTTGTCCAGGTCAAGCACTGGAATCTCCACCACCAAATAGGGGCACTGAATATGGGGATGCAGGGGACTTTTTCGGTGCCCATATATCTAGTCTAGCTCACACACCGGGGGTGTTTAGAAGTATGTTAAGGGAACTCTGCATGCCTTATACTAATTTGCTATGTCTGTCCTTTCCCAGTCCAGATAGAGTAACTGCTCTGACAACATTTTTGGCACAATTAATACTGACATTTTGCGGACCCAGTGATGAAGGAGTCCTCACAGGAGGGCTATCCGCCACAGAGGGGACTCTGGGTGGTCCGACCAATGGACATTCCACCTTTGTGTGGCATATTCTCCAATTTGATCCTAATCCAAGTTAGTGTTTGCTGGTTTATCCTGCCTCTGAAAGGCGCTGATGGCCTAAGGTCTTTCGCCCCAATGTCAGTTGTCTCCAGCATCGGATTGGGAAGGTGGGCAATCGGGCATTGGCCGATGGGCCTGTGCCAAAGGATCCCCTGTAGGCCGTTTTTTTGTTAGCTCTATCAACCGGCCCACAGAGCATTACTGTCTCTTCCCCGCCTGTAATAGTATGTTATAGAATGTTATTGTTGTTGATATTTTAATGAGAGGGATTTGGTACTGTCCAAGGCTATGGAGTTTGCGTCGGGGAAATGGCCGGACGTAAGGAATTTATCTGGCGATCTAAGAGTCATGGCGCAGGTGTCTGAGGAGTTGTCGGTTAAGGGCAATGTCTTATTGCGGGGGGATAAGGTAGTTCCACCTGCAGAGCTACGGAAGGAAATTATTAGGTTGGCTCATAAGGGGCACTTAGGAGTTTCAAAGACTTGCATGAGAATAAGGGCGTATTATTGGTGGCCCGGTTTGGATTCGCAGGTTAGATCGGTGGTAAATGATTGTGAGGAGTGTTTACTCTCGGATAAACACTGGAAGTTACCTGGAAGTTACCTGCTGTACCTTTGCATCCTACAGTTTTTCCTGATTCAGCTTGGGGGAAAGTAGGTTTAGATTTCTCAGGTCCTTATAATATCTTACCAGAAGGGATGAGATTTTTGATTTTGGCTGTGGACTACTTTTCAAAGTGGTTATATTATAAGTTTGTGGCTGCTTTGAATTCGGACAACACTGTAAAATTCTTATGGAAACTTTTCATGTTGGAAGGGGCACCCAAATTTTTGGTAATAGATAATGGGACGCACTTTGTCTCTGAAAAGATTTGTAAGTTCTTAAATGCTCAGGATGTGAAACATCTCAGAGTGGCGCTCAATTCGCCGGCCTCTAATGGTTTAGTGGAGCGTGGCAACAAAGTTGTGAAGGAGGGTATTCAAACGGCTATAGCCTCTGGGATGAATGTTGGTTCTTTTATTGAGGAAAAGGTTTGGAATTACAATACGTCTCCACATTGCACTATGGAGGTTACACCATTTGAGTTACTAAGGGGTAGAAAAGTGCATTCGGCTCTGTTCCCGGCTTGGTTAGGTTAAAAATGCCCAGGATCTAGTAGGGTAAATAAGGATGGAAATTTAGCTGAGGTGGTCAGAAATAAACAAGAAACTATGAAAAAGAATTTTGATGGAAAGAAATGTTGAAATTCCCAGGGTTTTGGGGTAGGAGATTGGGTGATGATTAGGAAACCTTTCAGGGTTAAAAACGGGAGTTCTGTATTTTCTAATCCTGTGCAGGTTGTTAAAGTTAGTAAAGGAGCAGTTTTCCTAGGGGAAAAAGGTTGGTGGAACATGAGGCAGTTGGTGAAGATGTCTAAGGATCAAGCTCTGGTGGTTAAAAGCAGAGGGTCCACGGATCATTGTGGGTGAGCTCATTGGTTATCGCCTGATGCGTCTGTTTCAAATCAACCTGCCAGTTCGCTGAATTTGGAAACTTCGTCTTCCTGTCAGCCTTCTTCTTCGTCTGTCATCAGGAAGGGGAGGCTGACAAAGGCTCCTGCTAGATTTGATGATTTTGTTAGGTATTAGGGGTAACATGTTCTAGAAGTTTTTGGGGTGTTTTTTTTTTTTAGTTTGTTGTTTTATTTAGATAAGGGGGAAGGTGATGTAATAGTATGTCACAGAATGTTATTGTTGTTGATATTCTAGTGATGCCTTTCTGTATCCTTTTGAATGGTTCTAGAGTTCCTGGCTCGAGATTCACTTGAGGCTCTCAGTTACTGAGTGAACTTCGAGGGACAGGACGCTTGTGTACTGTGGGTGAATTGACTTGGAATAAACTTCTTCCTATTCAAGAAATTACAGCGTTCCTGCTTATTACACCCCTTCCTGCAGCAAAGTTGCTCTGTCAGTATTCTGGCCACTGTGAACTTTAGCTATGCCCCCGTGGGGCGGGGGCAGACGCTCAGAAGGAGTGTCTCACTTTCCTGCTGATAAACTGAAGCACCTGGATGGGAACAGGTTATGCCACAGTTGGGCCATTATCACCTCAGCTCCCCTGGAGCAGCAGCAACTCTGCTCTTTACTTTACCCCTTCCCTGCCAGGCCATCGCCCTGAGGCTATACTAGGCTGTGGAGGTGGAAGAGTAAGTGAAGGGGCCCCACTTGGGGCCTTTCGGTGGCACCTCAGCACCAGAGTCTTTCAGACCTTAGTAGAGGGGGGTGTATGTTTGCATAGGCTCGCTGTGAGGCATCTTTCACAGAGACACTTTGAGAGGATGTAACGTTAGAGTCAGAGCTCCTGGATTTAGAGATAGGTTTGAGTCCCAGCCTCACCTCAACATCCTGTGATTCTGGGCAAATGACAATAGTCTTCTGTCTGCGCATGTTTTAAGAGTCTGCAAAGGCTGGAATAATAATAAAAGAGGATTCTTTCTACAATAATAAAAAATATCCTTATTACTTTTTGCCATGGATTTTCTCCCTTTGTTTAGTTTTTAACTATCTGTCATGGATCATTAAAGCTTTAGAACACATGTTAACTTCCATTCACCTTATGTTTATTGTTTAAAGTACATATTGATCAGAGGAGAAAATGCCAGCATTAGGCAATCTTCTTAATTTTCCTATGACCAGGACATAAAAAGTACACTGTTCACATCATTATGTACAATATTACTCCTATATAGGGTGCCCAAAACTAAAACAAAACCACCAATCATTCTATTCACTATCCGAAAGGATTTGTAAACATATGTCAATTGCATAGCAATCCAAACAAACAAACATTAGATCTCAGGACATCTTGACCATTAGGCCATTTCACATGATCATACCATGAACAAGTAAGGAACCACCTTACTGAGCAATAGCTACATCCCCATTTCGTATATAGTTATTTTCGGCTAGGGATAGATAGACTTGCTTCATAGCAGCTAAATTTATGTCTAGAGATAGTTATTTCTGTCTAATCTTCCAGCCTACAGTTTTAAGCAGAAAAAGTGATTACCTTTTGGTGGGTCACATCAAGACCTCACGACTTCACTTTTGTTCACGATACCATATAATGGTTATCTAAAGATTGGAGGTAAAAAGTGCATAATATTACACTTTACATCATTGGCCGGCACATTCTTTATCGAAATTAGAATATGTCTTACGACTTACACACCTATTTCTGGTTTGTGTTAATTCAAAATAGGCACAAAACGAGATGGTCAATGAGTTTGCTTCCCAGTTGCCTAAGTGAGGAATAAAGGGAATCAGTTTACTCCATGCCTTGCTGTGCAAGTGTTATAACGATAAATCAATAGCTTTTATATACAGCTTATTATCAGAAAACCGTCCAAAGCAAAATTGGTCAACGGACAGTCTTTAAGAAAAATAAGCATCTGTTCCTGTATAAGCATGATATCACTTTGCCTCTTTCCCCTTATTAATACAACAGTGGCATGATGGACGCGCGGAAAAGTAAAAGTAAGATTTAGACAGACACATTGTCTTTGTAACAATGTCACTATCACGAATAATTACTATTGTTCGTGTGTCATCCCACCACTGTAACATAACTACGGGGAAATGAACAACAGATTCGCAACACGGGGCAGTGGCATATATTTATTTCCCTTCATTATACCAACTAGTGGTAGAGAGAACATATCCCTATATACTCGCTAAACACGCATTTGTGGTTACCTGAGTGGTACTGTTGATTGCCTTTAGCGAGATCCGCTACCGATACTTAATATGCCGACATCCACAAAGTTCGTAGTTTTGGAATAAAAACCAGGTTGCCGTCCCCTAATGCCGCTAGACCGCCTGCAGTCTAAAAAAAATATCAGGAGAGGCAAAATTACTCAAATATCCTCTCTCTTAATAGTATAGTCCCACCCCGCACTGCTTTCATACCTGCTTATTATGCGTGGATCGGCACCAAACGGGTTCGAGCCTTCTCACCATCGATACTAGCTTGCCATTTTTGGCCTCCATTTTATATTCTGATTCTCGCGCTTTTTTACTGCGAGATTCTCACACCTGCTCAGCATTAATCTCACGCCGAAATAGAGATCAACAGCGGACTGCAATGTACGTAATGGTGCTGCCATTGCTCTTCTGGAAGCCAAAGCTTCTCAACCGAACGTTTCTATCATCCAAGAGACACAAAGGTATCTCTTAGTGACAGTTTAACGTGCCCGAAGCGAATTAAAACATTGCTAGGTAGATTATCACACTTAAGCCCCAAATATGTTTTTTTTTTTTCCCCAGCGAATACAAATCCTTTCGGATAGTGAATAGAATGATTGGTGGTTTTGTTTTAGTTTTGGGCACCCTATACAGGAATAATATTGTATATAATGATGTGAACAGTGTACTTTTTATTATTGTATGTATCTTATGCTCTGCATTATATTTTTTGTTTCAGATATTTTATATGAATTGTGGGAATTTAATTTTCAATCCTGAAGAAGGTGTTGGCTTTAAAAACAAAGTGCCAAACCGAAACGCGTCGATGCTCTCTGAGTTGTGACACATTTAGGGGCCGATTATGATGGCGGACGGACCTGAGTCCGTCCGCCACCATAGAGTAGGAGGGACCGTCCGCAGGGGCTGTGGCGGTCCCTCCGTGCAGATTAGGATGTGACCGCCAGGGTGGCGGTCACATCCTCAATCTTTAACATTGCGGCGGGTGCAGCTTCAAGCTGCACCCGCCGCAATGTTAAAAATGCAGGCACGGCATTTGCGTGCACAAAGCAGCAGGCACCGCGCGGTGCCTGCAGCTTTGTCCATGCAAATGCAGGGAGGTACCATAGGTACCCACCATTTGCAGCCCCCACCCCCCTTCACCAAGGGGGCCCGCAACGGGCCCCTGAAGCCAATGTCCGTATGCTTTTCCACTGCGGAAAAGCCGCCGTGGAAAAGCATATGAATTCCGCCATCCTAATATGGCTGGCGGTGTCTGATAGACACCGCCAGCCATGTTAATGCTTTTCCGCCGCGGTCGGAAGGCGACCGCGGCGGAAAAGCGGCGGACAGATTCAAAGACCCACCAGCCAACCTAATTTGGCGGTGGGTCTTTCCAGCATCCGCGGCGGTTTTCCCGCATCCCCCGGGCCGGCGGTGGCTTCCGCCGGCCCAGAGGATGCGGGAAATCCGCCTTCCTAATGACCCCCTATGTGTTTAGGAATACAACTACTCCAATTACAATATGAATACAGGATTTGGAGTTTGATCAGATTCTTTGACTAATTGTTGTCACCTCATTTTTTGATTGGAATCATTTTCCTTATTAATTTTCCCACTGTATTTGTATTATTATGTGTATTACTATATGTATTTTTATTGGTATAATGCTGTATACTATGCTTTTTTAATATATATTGAAATAAACTGTACAACTTTTAATTTACTGTTATTGTTATCAATTTGCTCCGTATTTGTTCCTCAAACTAATGGTGTGTGAAATGATGTCAGTATAAGCGTTGGCTGTTTGTGAGTTCACCCAAGGGGGAAAACTTCTTTGACAATTTGTCGTTTGGTACCCTACCCCTTTGGATATTGGGTCCCTCTCTTTTGTTAGAGATTACTGCTTCCTGTCACAATGTATTCTCACAACGTCTGTACCGCTTCTTCAACCCGGAACCAGTTCACGGGAGGCAGCTATTCTGAAGTATTTGGCCTTTCCTTCTGCTTGTCAGAACCTAAAATACTCAGAAATTGCATTTATATAGCGCTTTGCCCCTGGCGAGGCGTTGAAAGGTATGTACGTAGTACCTCAAACTATTAAAACCGAAGGCATCACTCTCGTCGGTCGATCCCATCTGACGTAGATGGCCATGTCTTGTTTGGAAAACAAGGATCACTGCCTGCCAATGTAACGCTGACTCAAATAAAGACTAGACAAGTCAGTTAGCAGTTGCACCATTCTAAAAGACCGGTGTATAGTGTACCCTCTTCGTAATTAATTTGCATTGTCAATTTTTAGGTTTATGCTGCTCCTCTATATTTATACATGTGTTGTGTTCTAGTCCAACAGCTTTGTTCTGACTTTCTCATGTAACTTGTTTTTTTGAATCTTTTTTTCCCAATGATACTTCTTGCGTACTTATTTTCTGTATTATTGTACATTGCTTTTTTCTTGTTGTCCAGTTTATTTTGTATCCTATCTCCAGTGGTTCTCTGCCTGTTCTATTTATTTGTACTTAAGTTTTTGTTTTACTTTATATTTTTTCTGCAACCAGTTTGCTGCAGTTTTCGTGTAGTGGTGCCTTAGGGGCAAAATACCAATAGAGTGGGATATGGCCCGGGTAATTTCCAGGGGCTAAGATTAATTCAAGCATTCCATCTGTTGCTCTTTTGTACACTTTATGAGGGTTCAAACCTCTGCATTGATGATATGTTCATTTATTTTTAAAAGTTGTAAGACGTGCTGCACACTATCACTGGTTTCTTGTCTACTGATTCACAAAGGGTTGCTACCTTTCCCAGAGAAAAATACTGGCCATCTGTACACGTTTTAACATTCTGCAAAGGCCCACACATGATTCTTTTGTAGAAATTTTGTCATTGTCTGCATTCATTCTTAACATTCCCTTTCTACCTTTATTTACTTTAATTACCAATAGGTTAGCTGTAGAACACATTAAAAGTGTTTTCTTCTTACATCTACTGCTTAAAGTATGTATTGATAAAGGGGAAAAATACTGGCTTAAGGTGATTTTTCAATTTTTTTTGTACAAGCAATGTACGAAGTGCTGTTATAAAACCAGCCAGGTGGCAACCATAGCTGCACATCATGTGTTTTTAGCATAGCGATACAAGCACATCACATAGATAGATTTTTATAAAACAATCATGTGCCTTATTTAATTAAGTAACTAATAACAAAATAGGGCTGGCTCTGATCAGCAAGGCTGAGCCTAATGAATGCAACAACAAAGGAGGAATGCCAGTGCTGATATATTCTTTTCCAAATATTTACTTTCACCAAAGTACAGACATCAGTTCAATACCTGGGTTTATTGCTATTTAAATAGCTATTTATTCACAATGATTTGAACATCGGACATTTTATCTATTTCAATACATCTTTACAGATTGTATTCTTCACAAACAATAACTTGGAACACAAAACAATAAAAAGAATGTAATTTCAACCATCTCCACGCTCAACAAGCATATCACATTCACACCACTCTCACTCGAACAATGGTAAAATACATAGGGTCAACCAAAATAAATTGCAAAATGGTTGTAGGGGATAATGCAAACAAAAAATACACCACTACTGATTTAGCTTTCAGTTGTCAGAAAAAAACATATCATAAACAATCAATGGGTGTATAAGCACAAAACCGGGTGACGTATAATTAAGGCACCAGGGTGGCAAAGGTTGACCCTACAAGGTCTACGCGTTTCGAATCCTCACTACTCACGGGATTCTCTTCAGGACCTTAGCACGCTCTGCAAAGGAGACACAAAGTGGAAGAGAAGACCAAATCTAAGTTTCTAATAGAGTGGTTGTAACCTCAAATCACTCCTAAGCACTACTACACTAAAAATTCAAATTCAGCTTACCCAACAGTGGAGCAGACGGAGAGTTATCTAAAAGTCAGAAAAGAAAACAAATCCACACACAAGAGAAAAGAAGAAAGAGTATATAAGATATTAGTGCCACTCCTCAAAACCTGATTTCTGTTCTAAATGCCAATATAGACTTGTAGGTTACCTTAGCGAGAATTCCAGAGTAATCTTCATTAAGGGCAGTCTTCAACGACAATGCGCGGCCAGCAGGGGTAACCCTAATGAATAGCGTGTATATAGTTTTAATATTCGCGTTCCAATAGCTGTACACCAGACGAATAAAACAATCACATAAATGCATGCGGGCACGCACAATTCGATAGTATTGATTTATGCGTGCCCGCATGCATTTATGTGATTGTTTTATTCGTCTGGTGTACAGCTATTGGAACGCGAATATTAAAACTATATACACGCTATTCATTAGGGTTACCCCTGCTGGCCGCGCATTGTCGTTGAAGACTGCCCTTAATGAAGATTACTCTGGAATTCTCGCTAAGGTAACCTACAAGTCTATATTGGCATTTAGAACAGAAATCAGGTTTTGAGGAGTGGCACTAATATCTTATCTACTCTTTCTTCTTTTCTCTTGTGTGTGGATTTGTTTTCTTTTCTGACTTTTAGATAACTCTCCGTCTGCTCCACTGTTGGGTAAGCTGAATTTGAATTTTTGGTGTAGTAGTGCTTAGGAGTGATTTGAGGTTACAACCACTCTATTAGAAACTTAGATTTGGTCTTCTCTTCCACTTTGTGTCTCCTTTGCAGAGCGTGCTAAGGTCCTGAAGAGAATCCCGTGAGTAGTGAGGATTCGAAACGCGTAGACCTTGTAGGGTCAACCTTTGCCACCCTGGTGCCTTAATTATACGTCACCCGGTTTTGTGCTTATACACCCATTGATTGTTTATGATATGTTTTTTCTGACAACTGAAAGCTAAATCAGTAGTGGTGTATTTTTTGTTTGCATTATCCCCTACAACCATTTTGCAATTTATTTTGGTTGACCCTATGTATTTTACCATTGTTCGAGTGAGAGTGGTGTGAATGTGATATGCTTGTTGAGCGTGGAGATGGTTGAAATTACATTCTTTTTATTGTTTTGTGTTCCAAGTTATTGTTTGTGAAGAATACAATCTGTAAAGATGTATTGAAATAGATAAAATGTCCGATGTTCAAATCATTGTGAATAAATAGCTATTTAAATAGCAATAAACCCAGGTATTGAACTGATGTCTGTACTTTGGTGAAAGTAAATATTTGGAAAAGAATATATCAGCACTGGCATTCCTCCTTTGTTGTTGCATTATTTAATTAAGAGCAGCTCATTCCCTGCAACAATATCTGCAACAGTTCTCCTATTTAGTCCCTTTTGAATATCACTGAAGCCAGAAATTTCATGAAGTCAACAAACGTGTGCGATTCATGCTTGCATACCTAGTGACAGCCTTCTATCTTTTGAACAGGTGCAGAACAAAGTCTGGGATTACACAGCTTCCGGTGCGTAAGCCTTCAAAATATTTTCTAAGAGGTTTACACCTACAAGCTTGTCTAAAGCATAGTTATTTGGGTTGTGGCTGGGCTGCTCATAATAACAATGGCCTACTAGATAATGACTACATTTAATTATGTGTGAAACTAAAGAATCAACACAAACTACAAATCTACATGTGAGAACAGCAGGACTAACAGCATGCTTACATGGATTATCACCTAAGTAACAAGCATTGGCATAGTCAATAGGTCGCGCCTTTGGGACCTTATAAGTGTCTAGCCATGCAACAGTTGATGTTGTTGCCCCAAGAATATTGTGCTGGATAACTTAACACTTATAAGGTCCCAAAGGCGAGACCGATTGGCTATACCAAATGCTTGTTTAAGTTGTGCCTGGCCCGAATTGTGATCCCATCCGATCCTAGTTGTCTCCATTCGCAGACTAATTGGACATGACATTTACATTTAAAGTGATTTTGGACACTTTCAAGACAGTTACTGAGCTTCAGCCATTGTGGCTCAACAATGGCTGTGATGTCACAACACGTTACATCACAAGCATTGTTGATAGTTTAACATTGAAGTAATGCTCTTCTTGCTTTATGCTGTAACTAAAAGCGCACAAAGATTCTGTATTTTTCCTCCTAAACGATGCAATGTGACGCCAGTCTTATTGTACGAGTGAGGTGCAGGCATGGGCATAGGAAGTGTGGGGGACACGGGGGACATATCCCCCCCAGATTTTGGAGTGGGGGGAACACGGGGGCCAAGAGTGGGGGGGACGAGGGTACAAAAGAATTTCCCCTCTCCCTTCTGTTATTCGCAGGGCCATTAGAACGCGAAAGCGCAACCTAATGGCCCTGCACTTGACCTGTGACCTCACCTGCCTGCAGTCAAAGAGGCCACCCTCTGCCCTTTGATATACTGTAAGAAGGCTCGGCGTCCTGGGAAGGGCAGAGAAGGAAAAAAAACTTGTCTCTTTTCCCTCATGCCCAGAGAAGGCAAGGACAGTGTCCGCTTCTCATGCTCTGCCTCTGGCATCTGCCCTCCTCCCCGTTCTCTCTCTTTATTCCTCCATCTCTTTCTGTCTCTGTCTCGCTTATCCTTAAGTGCAAAAGACAGCGGTTACATACTCTGTCTTGCCTCACCTTTTCTTTATTTTTTCCCTGGTGAAATGGATCCAAAAACAAGCAGAACACTTTGGCTGGAAATGTCCTCATTTTCTGACAGGGTTCTATTCCAAAGTACAACTTCGGGACGGAGAGAAAAAAGTATAAAAATAAGAAAAATAATTAAATAACCAAATAAAGCAATACAGAGTGGTCAGCAGACAGGCCTGATTGTTATTTACACCCATGCACCTTAGCGCTGCTTTACAGAGTTTTCCATTGAAGTGCTACTTTCTTTGTATCTCCTTTCTTTGAACAACATTATTTTCCCACAGTAGGGAAGTGCACCATTCATAAAGGGACTGCAATACCTGGTTGAGGGGTGGAGTGGAAAATGTTTAATATGAGCGATTTCAACTGTTTTAATTATTTTAGCCTATTAAATGTGTACCACAGCTCTGTGTTGAGGGATTTGGTCTTTTTTAAACCAAACTGCTTACATTTTGTAAGGATATAAGCAATGGACATTGAAACGGGTCCCTTCCTGGTCCTGTAGTCATGTCCTGAACTTTTCAGGAAAATCATTTACTGATTTCTGAATAATGAGTTTAAAACTGTTAAGGTAACCATGTTGTTCCTGCTTACGTTTCACATGCTTTGCTCATCCTTGCATTCAGTGTTTGCTTTTTACAGGGTGTTGTTACTTTTTTTCAGGCAGCATTTTACTCTTGTTCAATGCATAATTTGAATTGAGTCTCAGCACAATTGGGTTGTAGCTGAAGGCAGTCCCAGTTTTTCCCAGTGGGCAGTATGGTGTTCAGTAGGGGATAGGATGTGGCACTCTGGCCAGAGCTGCCAAATTTGGAACTGGAGCACCATTTTCAGCCTTCATGACCAGTCCACCAGACCACACTCCTGACAGAGCTCATTCTGATGCTACACCTTGGAAGGCCAGATAGACCTTAGAAGCCCTGGTGTCTTAGCACCAGCAGGTGGACCCTAACGGTGGCAAGTGTGAGTGAACCTTGAAGGGCTGTCCACCACAATCCATATAGTTCACCTACAGTCTTGCGAGCAGGCATACGAAGAAGCACACACTAGAGCGACAGTGACTCTGTCACTGAGGTCACAAGACCCTTGAGGCCAGTCCACCTCGTCCATTGGTACCTCCATTGGACTTTTTCAGCACTAGTAGTGCAACTTACCAGGGGTTGGTAATGTTGGATTTGCATGCACATTAAACTTAGAGGCTGATTATAATGGTGGTGGGACTGCCACATCACTGCGTCGTTGACAGTCCCACCGCCATTGATGACTGCATTACTGCCCTACATCATTTGGGATCCTTCACCCGAAGGAAGTGGAAACTTGTCCACTGTGGATTAGGTAGATTGTAGCCTAATCTTCTTTGAGGATACTGAAGTATGATGGAGGGAAAATGGTATCAGGGGGTAAGTGACTAGCAGTGCAAAGAAAATCAAAATATGTGTCGAGTTCAAAGGAACTATGTGAATGGTTTAATATTGGGTTGTAGGAGTGGAAAAAACTTTTAATGGGATCCTACCCACACCCAAAGGATAAAAACAGTGCAAAGTAGTATAACAAATGACTACTTAGATGTTAAGAGGTCGACATGTTTCTGCAGTGTGATAGGGTCATGTGATCCCTGTCTGCTTCTTCAGGACCTTTTTAATAAATGCTACTGCTGGTGTGCTAAACAAAAATAATTTTTAAATAAAAATTCATATCACCTGAGATCGCCCATGGAGATGATCCAGTTGGTCATGTGAGCATGTGGAACAAAGGCACACAAATAAATATATACAGTTAGTGACGCTAGCTTCGAAGGAAAATACACAAATGTGTATATGAAAAAATGTCAAATAGTATTGATCAACAGTTGCTTAAAGGTCAACTTATTTGCTACAGAGCAATATGAATATATGGCCAGGGTAACACTGTACCCACTCACCCACTGTTTGGGGAATGAACTCTCCACCTCACCCGGCTACAGCTCAGGTATTAATGGAGCACCGCTCTATTGAGAAAAACAGAGGAAATACTATAGAAAGAGGAAAAACCAAAGAGACAAATAACTAGACATGATCAGCTATGGGTATCTGATGGGAATACACTTTTTTCACCACGAATACCATGGATTCCTAGATTGTATCCCGATTACTGTACAGTTTCTTAGTTAGCTTCTATTAACCTTGACCCATTGTCTGTGCATAGTTTTTGTATTGCATGTAGGGATCGCAGCAATGCCAGGTCAATAAATATTTCCCTAATATTACCCTCATTTGTGTTTAGTGCATTACTGCCCGCCACATTACAATGGTGGGCGGTTCCCTGGCAGTCGGAGAGACCGATCGCCATGCACACTTCTCCCTTTCATAGGGAAGGGAGATGGCTGGGACCCTTGTGTCTTACAGAAAGGAGAGAAAAAGGTGTATCTGCTCTTCAGGAAGGGTATACAATGCAGAAAGGGCCAGAATAGCCACTATGGCATTTCCTTTGTGGGCTGCAAGCTAATGATGCTTAATTTAAGTTGGTGTCTGCAGGTGAAGCATAACTGTATTCTTTGTTAGAGACCGGTACATTATTTAAACCATCAGACTGTAAAACCGAACAAGACAAAGGCATCAAGAGTTGTTGGCAGAAGGAGGAAGGGAAATATGGAAAACAGAGAAAAAGGAGAAAGCAAAGATGAGAAAGAAGCTGGAAGAGTGAGATAATGTGGAGGGGGAGTATGTTGGTGGATAGAGGAGGCAGGAGATGAAATCAGATAGACAGCCTTGGTATTCAACAACCCAGCTCCGGCACGGATTCCCTCACTACCACCCTTTAACAGTGCTGCTCAAGTCTCCATAATCACTCTCTCAGATGCATTTAGTTATATAGTGCCACTCATACCAATGCAGGGTGTCAGCACTTTACATTATTCACACTACACATAGGCAGTCAATCATAGGTGTGTAAATCTGTGTATAGGAAATGTTAAATAAAACTACAGGGTGTTGGAGTCACATGTCATCCATACTTGTTGACAGTATTGTTTAAGAGTGCTTGGTCTGGATGTTGGAAAGTGGGTTAATAGTAGGGGCAAATGTATATCTGTTCCCGGCAATAAGGACACTACCTCAATATATAGCTCCGTACCGGTCTTCGAAAATTATTCTCATGCTCAACCCTTGGTAGCTTGGCTGTGAGCAAGTATGTAAAGCATTTAAAAACACCAATTCAGTAAATAATTAAGACACTACACACAATAAAAATCCAACACCAATTTATAAAAATACAAAACATTTTTCTCTTTAAAATGAAAAAAATCCAATGTAGGGAACCGGGAATATGACTTTTACATTTTTTTGCACGATATAGCACATAGAAACGTATATCCCCTTTTGGTACATCTGGTCACGCTGGACCTGCTCAAAGTCAAAGTTTCAGGCCAACCACGATGAAGCCCTGCGATGCTACTCCTTGCGGTAGGTCTCCGTCAAAGATTTTACCTTCTGACTTAGAAACTTTTCTGGAGCTTTTCTTCACGGGGTCTGTCAAAGCTCTCAGCCAGCCCTGATTTGGTGAGGGTTCGTCAGCTTGCCTTGCAATGAACTCCCGGTCAAACTTATGGAAGTCCAACCTCCTGAGCTTTCCAGCGGTATGAGCTAGGGATGCAGGCTGGCACACAGTTGATGATGGGTGGCTTGGCTCTCATGGTTGGCCCCGGTCACCTTTTCTAAGTTTGGAATTAGAAATATTTGCAGAGTTTTTTCTTGCAGGGTCCCTCAATGCTTTTCACTAGGCCAGATTCGGTGGGGGTTCACCAGCTTGGGTTTCTGCCTTTGCCCGATCAAACTCTGGAAGTTGGACCCCTGGAGCTTTTCAGCGGGAGGAACCTGGATGGCAGGCCAGCTCATGGTTGATGGTTGTTGGCTTGGCTGGCCAGAGTGAGTCGGTCCACTTATGGAGCTTTTTACCAAAGTTGCTCCAAACTTCTCCAAACCTCTGGAACTTGTTCCTGAAGTTTTCCAAAGGGTCTCAAAGTGTCCAAAACTTACTCCAAGGGTCTGGAATCTCCAAGATGGTCTTTGAAATGGACTTCAGTTACCATAATCCACTTGGACAAAACCCTTTCAAATTCACTGGTATTTCTCCAGGCTGGGGATTCTTGGTGGTCTAGGTGTGGTCTGTTAATCTTCAGCTTGCAGGAAGTCCACTCTTTAGTCCTTTTGAAGCAAGGTAGTCCATAGGACTGTAATTCTAGATTGTGCAACAGGCACAATCTTCAGTCCAGGGCCTGGTTGATTCAAATCAAACTCCTCAGCAGGGGCCCTTCTTCTCCCAAGTTTGAAGCAGCATCATCTGAGAGGCTTTGTCCCTTTCAGATACTTATTCCATGTGCTCTGGGTCAAGAAGGAGGACACTCCTGTCCAATGAGATGCAGGACAATGCTCCAGGGTATGACCACATCCTCTAAAGTGTGGCATTATTTTCCCAACGAGAGCACAATTTCTCCAAAATGCATCATGGCTGATTTTCCAGCAGAGGGAACTAAATGATGGCTTCATCTACCTAGGTCCAATCCCCTTACATCTGGGAATTCCTCCTTAATACCCCCATCCGGCTGTGGGAGAGGTGTAAATTAAAGTGATTTTTCCAGCTTGTCTCCTTCTCTTGAAGAACATTGTTTACTACCCCCTCCCCCTGGCTCTGGCATTCCTATGCCCAGCAACCTCTACTCCCAGACAGGCCTTCTAACTCCAGGGGTCATTTATCACCTCTTCAAACAGCCAGTCCAATCCACTTACCTCTGACAAATCAAGGCAGGGCACATCAGGGCTGAATTTTGGCTTGCAGACAAGAAAGACTTATAACTTCTTCTCTGTACATTTGTGAATAAATTCAACAATACCACATTGTTGCATTTATCATTAACATTCTTCTGAGTCCTTTAATCCTAGTTGTATGGCTTTCCTTTCTCCAGTTATTAATGAATAACCTCTTGCAATGTTAACCCATGGGCTGGGGATCTGCAATGGAAAAATTAACTGGCCAATTTCTCCAATACCAGGGCCTATATAAGGATCCTCCTTATACCTACAGGACCCCCCACCCCTAGAATACATAGGAAAGACTTTAGGGGTTCTGATTATATCAAAGTATTGCAGATCCTCACTTCACAGTGGTCCGAGCACAAAAGCCGATTTTGGGAAGCACTATACTACAATGTAGGCAGTGAAATGTGCAATTTCACTAAATCCAGGGCATATAACACTCATTTTATAAGGGTCCTCCTTGTAGATACCTGACCTCTAACCCCTGGGACACCTAGGGAACCCCTGGGGATACCTAATATCCCCTAACATTGTAGTTTATCAATTTGTCAGTGCCCCAAAACCAAAAGTCAAGATTGGGCACAATTTCCATTTTTAAAGCATTCCTCCAACACGGGCCTGCTTTTAAACTGACCTCAGGGTACAGCAGTGCACACATTGTATTGTATTGTAAGGGGTGCTTATAGAGCGCACTGACACCATGGGTTTCCTGGCGCTGGATGGACATAGAGGGGACAGAGGAACTAACCAGATTGAGGGAAGAGCCAGGTTTTTAAGGACTTACGAAAAAGAGTCAGAGAATTAGAGGCTTTGAGAGAAAAAGGAAAAGAGTTCCAAAGCTTGGGGGCCAGGTGTGCGAATCTCCGGCCTCCGGATCTACCGAGCTTGTAAGAGGGGACAGTCAAAAGGTGAAGATGAGAGGATCTCAGATTCCGGGACGGGCAGTAAGGTCTAATAAGAGATTTCACAAAGGCGGGACAGGGCCCGGTTAACGATTTGAAAGTAAGGCAGCCGATCTTGAAGGCCGTCCTTGCGGTGACAGGAAGCCAGAGGAGTTTGGCAAGGAGGGGCCTGGCGGATTGCCACTTCGGGATCCCTAGGGCCAATCTCGCCGCTTGATTTTGAACCACTTGCAGTCTAGCCACCGATGTTTTAGGCAGACCGTGATAGATCGCGTTAGAAAAATCTAAGCGGGAGAGGACGAGGGCCATGATGACCTGCAGGAGGGCATCAGATGTAAAGAGAAATGCCACTTTCCTGATCCTGCGCAGCTGGTAGATACAGGACGAGACCACCGTCCCCACCTGTGGCCCAAGGGATAAACCGGAGTCAATTGTGACCCCTAGACTCTTCACCGAGGCCACAGGGGTGGGAGGGGGACCAAGTTCCGCCGGCCAGAATTGTGGCCCCCAGGAGGTGGCGCTCCTACCGGGAAGGAGGAGCTCCGTCTTGCCGGGGTTCAATTTTAGCTGGTTGTGGCCCATCCACTGGAGAATGTGGGACATGACTGCCTGAAAATTGGGAATAGCAGAAGGGAAGTTAAGAGGAAAGATGAGTTGCAGGTCGTCCGCGTAATTAAACACGGTGACGTCCCACTGCCTCAAAGAAAGAAGAAGGGGGCGAAGATAAAGATTGAAAAGAAGAGGGGATAGAGAAGAACGCTGGGGGACCCCGCAGGGCGAGTGCTCCCTGGGAGCCCTGAAAGTGCCCAGGCTGAGGGTCTGAGACCTGCCGGTCAGGAAAGATTTGACCCAGGCCAGCGCCAGGCCCTGGATGCCAGCCTGCTCGACACGGTGGAAAAGGATGTTATGATCCACCGTGTCGAAGGCGGCAGACAGATCTAATAATACCAAGGCCTGGGGGGTACCCTTGTCAGCCCCGTCTCTCAAGGCATCCAGCACATGCAAGTGCAGGAAGGGCTGCTGGCCTCTAAACCACTATGCCCTTATTTATTTTAGGGACTTCAAGGTAGTTTCAATCCCAATGCCCTATCATGTACTAGGGCCGTATAGGGTATAGGAGAGGTCATGTCAATCATGGAGGTACCCTAATCCATAGTGCAACCTATTGTATGTAGGTGTTTTTACTGTATTTGTAAGTGTCTCTTTCAACATAGCACTGGTGCTGGGCCTGGTTAGTCAGAGGCCAGGGTCAGTCAGAGTGAGGTACCACCCGTACAAGTCAGTAAAAAGTTGGGGTGTGCCCAGGGCACAGATGGCTTTGCAACACTAGAGTAGCACAAACCCAGAATTTAAAACATAACACCATGGTTGGGAGTTCTCTTTAATAATCAGAATTGATTTCCATCCTAATGAACCCATTTTCCAACCTTAGGATAATGAAAGACTGGGTAAAAATTATAACGTTCTAACCTATACCTTGCAGTTTTCATGCAGCTCTTTGATGACAGTTAATAGCTCACTGTTCAATGTTAGGATTTCAACTTATAAACTGCAAATAGCAAAAGAATCTCTTAGACAAAAGCAGTAACTCACGGACCTATTTACATGATATGCATTTTGTGATCTGCCTGTTACACGTTCTTTGCAGCAGGCATATTAACACATTGTGGCTACCTTACCATGAGTCAAAACTTCCAGTAGTCAGACCTCTGATCTCTCTCAATAAAGATCATTAATCACCGACGTTATCTTCACATTTTTATTGTTGCCTGAAAATTGCTGGAGACCAGGAATGCAGCAGCAGGTACTTTTCAAACCATAATGCACTTACAAACATGACGCCCTCACCCGAAGTCAGCGACCTTTTTTGATTGGTGCATGAAGATGCAAGATTCATATACATGTTTTTTTAACATTTGATCTGATTACTATGTGAATGTAAATAACAGTAAAGCATACATGCAAACTGTGACCACATGCCCGCTTTTCTCAATATTTCACTTCAAAACTATGCAACTGTATTTGTTTAACGGGCGGTGATTTGTATAGGGTCAATGGAAAGTCCTCAAGGTTGTCCCTGTCCCCCCCAGAAATTTAGTGTCTCCTACGCCCCTGGGTGCAGGTTGAGTTGAGTAGTAATAACTTGTTCCGTTTAAAATAGTCGTGATGTAAAAAGTAGTTTCAAAAATGTTATTGGACATCCAGTGGGGGTTGTTTGTGACGGGGTGTACTTATGCTACTTCTCCAGCGCTTATCGTTTGTCTATGAGTCATAACATATGTAAGAAACATCTGCATTCAAGCTTATATCCACCAGATGTCACCATATGATCATTTTTATAATCTGTATTTTAGCTCACTGCAATGGAAAACGGCTACATTATAAAATGGTGCACAAATGCTCATTATACATTTGTCTCAGATGTACGCTAAACAACAATATCCAGAATAGTACATCGCGTTTATAAGTAAAAGTAATACCAAGGTAAGTCGTTTTTTTTACGTGGTCCAATCCACCACACGATTTATGTTCAATTATAGCAAATGGACCCTGCCGATTGTGACCCCGATGTCTAAAAAAAGCAGTGGCAATGCAATCGGACTCGCCTTTGGGTCATTACGTGAATTTACCTTTGCAGCACATTATTGTTGGTACAGCAACGTTACTATTGAAAATTCCACTTTCTCTGACGTATGGGTATACAAAGCGGCGCATCCAAATCACAGCCTTAATGCATTGAGCACATGGCAACAATGTGTAAGAAAAAACAGTGACAATAGGTCCTAATGTTTAACTCAGGTCTTGAAGTGGAATGAAAGAAGTCGGACGTCTTTAAAAAGGGCAGCGCTAAAGAAGCCCTATTAAAATGATTTCCAAGATATGTGGCTTAGGTAATTAAGACCGTGTCTTAAAACACAGAAAAAAAAATCCTGTTAGTCACACAACGTGCCACCTGAATAGTATTTAGGTGCCTCCAGACATGTCATACAATAACAAACATATGCCTAAAATCAAATCGTTATTGGTTTTGACAGTGCTTGCTAGGCAAATCAAATTAATGAATGTTTAAACTATGAGAATATAAAAATGTAGCCAAACATTACTACGGTCTGTGGAAAGGGATGGGGTACTCGCTTTCATTCAGCTTTCCTCTGGAGTCTCTCCCTGTTCGGACACTTATGCCCTTTTTCTGCCTGCCCTTTTTCTGCCCTCATACCTCAAAAATCCTCCGTCTGCATATCTCAAACGTCATCACTTTCCTCGTCAGCTAATATTTTCTCACTCTCCCTCATGATCAGTTTCATGTTCTCCACTTCACTCGCCCCTCAATAAACAAACACACGCACGCGCACGCACGCACACGCACACACCTGTCAGCGCTACGTTGTCTTTTAGAACGATTCTGTACATTCTCAGACAGCTGTCGATCTCCTCAGGCCCGGTTCATTTGGGTGGGCCACTGCGAGCATCTTCTTCACGCATTTCCCCACATTTACAATTGTCATTTATGTGATTAGCACTTTGTGCGCCCTACAGAGAGACCGAGCATTGGGTACATTTGTAGTATGTTCATCTTTATGACCCCACTGTCATGCAGTGTTGGAAACTTGTCCCTCCCTTCAGCTTAAGCTCTAGAGCTCTCAATCAGGCCACATCCCAAACACCCATCAGCAACCTGAACTCACCAGGACACCTTGTGGCTTTTTACTCTACGTACCGGCACAGTTAACCTGTTCACCAGACGCTCCAGGACCTTGAGGGAGAATTACCATACTCCTCGCCGCACCCGCTACGCGGGTGCCGCTTCGCGCAGGTGTGCGCTCTGATTCATTCACCGGGACACAGGAGCAGCAAGGCGGAGGTAAGGGGTAGAGGCTCGGCGGGGCTGCGAGCGTGCGGGGACTCCAGCATCCAGGAGTCCCTGCGAGACCACGGAGACAGCTTCCGGTCCGCTCTCCCCGCTGGCCCGCCCACCGCCCACCACGCCTCCTATATTACACAATTAGTCTCCCGCAGCGCGGGACGCAGCTCGGGGCGAAGACCGGGTTAAGAGCGGGCCGTTTGAGGCCGTTCGAGGTCTGAGAGGACTGGACTGGCCCACCCTCTTTCGCCAATTTTTTCACCAGTGACTAACTGGGTTTTTACTTGTGATCCTTTGTATTTTTAGGAGTTATACCCTGGTCTCTGTTCCTCTCTAATCATGTGTACCAGGCTAACTCGTAGCAAGGCCGTCAAGGGAGGCCCATCAATTAGTGGCCCCATGGATGATTTCATCACTCGTACTAATCTTGCGATTGACCAAGAAATTTCTAAACTTCAGACTCGTGTCTCTCTAGAATTGGCTGCCGCGAGAAGACTATCCGAGGTTATTGCTGTCTCTAAAAAATCTTCACTGGGCCACATAGCTACTGCAGTTACCCCGGAGCGACCTGCTATCTCCAATTGTCTAGTCTTGCAGGCAGAAGTCCATCAGGCTCCGATTTTACAACCTCCTTCTTCAGCCCCAGGGCCAGTTGTCGAGGCAGGTGAACTGAATTCGCCTGTGATGTCTCCCATGCAGAATGGTAGTTTTAATTTTTCCACCTTGGTAATTCCAAAGTCACATAAAGGCAAACAGGATGTCAGCTCTAACTTCCCCGCCCCAGTGATTTTTAACTCATCTAAAATCAACACTAGTAAGGGAAAATTACCCAAAAGAAAAAGGATTTCCCGGCATACTTACTACCGTAAGAAGGCAAGGGTTGCGGGGGCCCATCAATCGAAATTGCACAGTGTATTACCACCGAAGGTAACAGAAGGGACTATCCCCAGGGAACAGCCACATCGAGAGGGGGTCATCGAGGGGACAGATCCTGCTTCTACCACTAACACTGCAGAGGATGGGGGCACACATGATGAGGGTCTTGAAGGGAAGGATGGGGAATTTATAGGTATAGTTTGGGAAACACTCAAGAAACTTCTTTCTCCCCTTGCTCTTAGACTCTCATGCATCGAAAACAACTTGCTGGAGATGGAAAAAAGCATTATTGCTTTGGCCACTCTTGGCTTGAGAAGTCTTGAAAACCAGGGCTTTGGGGTAGAGGATCCAATACCACAAGCGCCACATCTCCCTCCCCCAGTACCAGCGCCTGTACGTCCGGTTCCCAAGCCGCGAACCTTGGGTGTGAATCAAGCTACTACTGTTCCTAAACCTAAGGTTCCCACTCGTCCCTCCCCCCAACCATCTACAAAGCCCATTATAGGCCCTCCCCTTAGACCTCTCCCTAGTGAAGCTCACCACCAACAGTTTCGGGGCCCTCCGGTAAAGAATAATTTTAGAGGGGGCTATATTGATCTTCCCCCAGAGGCCAACGATTATGTGGTTGTTTTGACGGGTGTCTCCCAGATCGTAAACGGTCACTACGAGAACCATTGGTCACTGAAGAATAAGACAATGCACTGGCTCAATGCGAACCGCCCAATTCCCAATGGCCGGAAGAGCAGAGTCCTGATGGTGCGTCGTGTCCCCTGGGTGGGCCCCACAAAGAAAACCACGGTTGGGGACTGCATAGTGGTGACCTTTGAGGACCCTCATATAGCACACCACATTTGCTCTTGCCCCACTGGTGAAGGTTCCCGTGTTATACCCAGGCCTTTGTCCTTTTTCTATCCGCCACCTCCCAAACACACACGGGAAGATGATTGGTCCCTGGTACAGCGTCACGCATGGAGGAGCCATCCTATTAACTACCAAGATCCTTTTGCGTGCTGGAATGGCCTTTCTACCTCGAATAGGTTTGGTGGTCTTGAGGAGGTAGACTGACTTGCAAGGCAACCTACCATTGAAGTAGTGGCAAAGGCTTCCTTACCCCAGGCCCTTGGGTCTATTGATAGTTTTCCTTCATTGACTGATCCCAGTCTTACCATCTACCCAGTTCTGGAAGGAATTCTCCACGCCTCGTCTCTAGAGGAGGGATTGTCCACTTTAACCTCCCCAGAACCCTGTGTTGCAGTACACCTGTTGGTCTCACCCCTTATGACTCCTTTGCTACCTACTCAGAATCCTCTCTTAGATGAGAACTCAACTGGTGTTATAAGGGCTTCCAAACAACAGCAGACCAAGCCTCCGCAAAGGTTAAACATAGCGGCTGCAGGACCGGTTACCCTTGCACGCATCCCTGCTGGCGTTGTTAATTCGCCAAGGCTCCCTACCCCAGGTGATCCTCTGTTAAAAATCCTAAGTTGGAATGTGGCAGGACTTGCCCGCAATTTCGACATTCCTGAGTGGAATGTTTTCTTGGACTCCTATAACATCTGCCTTTTGCAAGAAACCTGGTGCCTTGAACCCAGGCACAGAGTGGGATTTATAACCTACTTTGTCCCAGCTTCCCAACAACTTGGTTGCAAAGGTCGCCCGTCCGGCGGCCTTTTAATATGGGTTAGCATTGCACTAGGTCTAAGCGTAAGCCAAAAGTCCACTCACTCCCCAGACCTCCAGAGGATATCTATACGCTGCCAAGGGGGAAGGAAGCTAGAGGTTTTTAATCTCTATCTAAGGGGGTTAGGGGCGGGGCATCATCGCTACCTACCACAGGACTAAATGGTGAACTAAGTGCCTGTAGTATTGACTCATATGTGCTCCTTGCAGGTGATTTTAATTGTTGTTTTGAGCCACTGGCGAGGGAGGACATTCTTGACTCATGGGATGAGGATATAAGGAGAGGCATCCCTATTCTGACCCTAGATCCAATCCGAAAATGGACTCAGAGTGCAATAGACATCAACGCACTCTGTATGGAACACGATCTGAGACCAGCCAACGGTCGATCTAAATCCGACCCTATGGGTGTTCACACCTACAACAGATTGGGATACACCTCCAGAATCGACTACACCATGTTGAACTACAACCTGTGGCCATTCCTGCAAGACATGGAAGTCATAGCATCCTGTGATAGTGACCACAACCCCCTATCCCTAACCCTCATCCCGCCTTGGCATGTCAGGAAGCCACCTAAGTCTGCCCATTTGTGGAAAACATCCCACGAAGTTGTTCCCTCCAACTGTGGCAGGCGTTTGAAATGGGCTAAAGCAGCAAGGGACGAGGAAAGGATGACACAAGCAGGGTCCATAATGTCAGCGGTGGGGCTACGCCTTGATGAACCTGGGACTAACATTGCAGCTGTTTTGGCGATATTTACAGAAACTACTGCTGCATTAAGTGATCTGTTTATTATTCCCCAAACCAGTGTGAGGTTCCCAGTGAAAGGTGCTTCTAAGTCAAGAGACAAGTGGTATTCTACTGAATGTCGGGCTGCTAAGCGGGAACTCATTTCTGCAGTGAAGACCAAGGTCACAGCCAACATTAGATCTGCGAGGCAATTTTACAAAAAATCGGTGGCTAAGGCCAAGGAGGCCCACGATTATAACTTTTGGAGGGAGCTTTCGGAGGCGAGCTCTATGAAAGACTCCAAGGGGTTTTGGGATCTATTGAGAGCTAGGAACAAGCCAATTGATCTACAACTTACCTGTAACATTCCTGGTGACGTTTGGTTTGTTCATTTTTCCAAGCTTTACTCTGTCCCACTGGGTGAACCCCAACTAAGCAAGGGTCCCTTGATCATTTCCCCAGCCACTAACACAACTAATGACTGTCCCTTTAGTATTAAGGAAGTAGAAAGGGCGATTAAGTGTATTGTAACTAATAAGGCTGCAGGCCCAGATGGAATTCCGGGTGATTTGTTGAAGATAAACCCACTACTGTGGAGTAGATTAATCGCTTCACTTCTGAATGCAGCTGTCCTGGGAGCCCCTCTCCCTGACTCCTGGCGGGGCGCAGAGGTCGTCCCTATTTTTAAGAAAGGCTGTCGGGACGACCCAGCTAATTACCGCCCAATTAGCCTGCTTGATTCAACCCAAAAAGTTGCGGGCAAAGTGGTATTGGGTAGGATCCTGCAGTGGGTGGAGGAAAATCAGGTTCTGTCAGATTTCCAGGCGGGTTTTAGATCAGGGACAGGCACAATTGAGCAGACATTCCGCTTTTTAATGTTATATTGGAAAGTGGTCGTACTGGGGGGAGGCAGCTTGTATTTAGTCTTTATAGACCTGCGAACTGCTTTCGACCTGGTCCCGCGTGCCCAATTGTGGAAAGTCCTAGACGGGTTGGGTATACCCGCCTATTTATTGGCCCTGCTTATCAAGTTCCACGAAAGCAACTTTGCCCAGATCAGATGGGGTCTCCAGGGGGAAAAAACATCTCGCATCCCTGTAGATAGGGGCGTCCGCCAGGGTTGTGTGCTTGCCCCCACTCTGTTCTCTCTTTATGTGAACGGAGTGGTGGAGCATCTTCTCCAGCAACCATCTGATGCACCTTCCCTGGCTGGTAGGAAAATACCGACGCTCCTATTTGCCGATGACACCCTTCTGATCTCAAAATCTCCATCCGGCATCCAAAAGTTGCTTTCTAGATTCAAGGGCTTCTGCGACAACAGGGGCCTGTCTATAAATATAAGCAAGACCAAATTTCTTGTCATTAACCCCCCTAGGAAATCTGTCTTCCCCCCTGCTCTGGACCTTGTTCCACTCGAAAGAGTCAAAGAGTTTGATTACCTGGGTATACGACTCTGCGACACCATGAGTTGGAAGGCACACCACCAAAAGGTGTTCCTGACCCATAAGAGGGTTGCAGGGGCTCTGCTTAAAGAACAACGTGCCTCATCTCTTAAACCCATCGGGGCACTCCTGGATATCTACAGGGCAAGGGTGGTGAGTGCAGCTTTATATGGCGCGGAACTGTGGGGTGTACAGAGAGTTGACTCCTTAACATGCCTCGAAAATAACTTCCATAAAGATGTCATGAAGTTACCCCACAGTACCCCTACACTCCCCCTCTTGCTTGATGCAGGCACACACCCAATAGGTGAGCAATCTAGGCTTCGTCCCCTCTTATTGTGGGCAAGGATATGGAATGTTCCAGAATTGTGCAGCTATGCCGACGCCTTACGAGAACTTCTATCCTTATCGAGCTGGCATAAGATAACCTGGCTCAGGGAGGTTAAGCGCCTCCTCTATGAATTGGGTCTAGGCGACGCTTGGGTTAACAGAACAGCTCCTCCTAAACAATCGCTGAAGAAGGTTTATTGGTTATGGGTGGCTAATGTGAGAAGGTGCAACCCAAACCTTTGTAAATCTGCTGCTCAGTTCCTTTTAATTAAGGAGCTCCCATTTAGAGAATCTTACCTGGACTTGATTCACAACTCTGGAGACAGATCATTGTATTTCAAATTCAGGGTGGGAGTTCTCCCCGTGGGGCTGTTTACCTCCACCTGGAAACCACCATTACAAACCACACCATACTGCCCCTTCTGTGTCTTAAAGGTAGAGTCTATTGCTGTTCGAGTGTCATGCGTACGCGGCCCCCAGGTCGAGATGGCTTAAGCCACTATGTAGGAGCTTGGGTACCAGATCACACTTGGAAGCCCTACGCATTCTATGTTCCGATGCCCGACCCTTTTTTGCCTGTTGCATGGCAAAATTTTTGGGTTGGGTCTGGCGAATAAGGTCTGCAAAGAAGCTATTAATTCAGTAAAGTCCCCCTTGCCTGCATGATTCTTATGATCCGGCTAAATACCTATCCTTGTAAAGCCTATGTTGATTTGTCGGTTTTTTTATATATACTTTATGTATCGTTAAATTGATTCTGAAAGTCCTTTATCTGTTCAGTGTTAAATGCTAAAAGTCTTTTTTAAATTGTTATATTGTAATGTAATGCTTTTATGATATGTTTTTTTTATATCGAAATAAAGCAATAAACTGAAACTGAAAACTGACTCTTATTATTATTACTCCTTGAATCCAGTGCAGGAGAGCCAGAAGCTGCCAATTGCATTATTAATTAATTACATTATTTTTTTAACTACATAAACGCAACACGTGGAATAAGCTATTATTTTACGATGAAGTAAAACTTGAAATATAAATAGGGACTACGTGGCTGATATGGATAACCATATAGTGTTTACAGTCATTGGTGAGATATCGATCAGATTAGTGTTTTTGCCTGTAAATTTAAGGACGTGTTCATGGGATCAGAAGAGGACCCCTTTCAAAGTCACTTTTTAATTTCTGCCAGGTATGAGACCTGCCGTGCTCTTAGTCCATCTAAAGCCCTAGTTTGTCAACTTCCAAACTCATACCATAAAACACCATCACGGTTAATGCGGAGGGAATATTTTTTCCTTTTACGTCAGGGGTTTTTCTTTTATTGCAATACCCACGCACCGGTAGTAATTAGGACTTAAGTTATTTCGTATTTTCATACCAGAAATTAGTGAGACTTCATTTTTTTTGTAAACTGATTTTTATTACTTTTAGAAGACATAGAATGCATCCCACAGGGCTTGTTGTAATTACATGAGTTCCATCTTACATCTCTATGTAGTTAACCGTAGTTACCTCAGGATGTCCATTCGCTATCAATCGTCAGTCCCACCTATAAGCAAGCAACTGAATGTTCATTCTAGCCCTAGGACAGCCTTCAGGCCTTCATTCCGTAGTGCATCACGGTGCACTCTATTAGTCATAAATCTCCTCAGAGTTCTACTCCCCAATTAATACCCAACAAAAATCCCCCCCAACCCCTCCCAAACAACTACCCTCCCAACCCCCAGGCATGCTGCTGAATTGTCAAGACCTCTGTACATGGGTGTTGATCAATCCGACAATTCAGGCTCCTCACCCACGCACACAAGTCTCTCCACGACCTGGGCCCCAAGTACCTCAACGACCGCCTGACCTTCTACACACCCACCCGCCAGCTACGATCGACCAGCCACGTCCTTGCCGCCGTTCCACGCATCCGGAGAGCCACCGCCGGAGGAAGATCCTTCTCCTACCTGGCGGCCAAAACATGGAACTCCCTCCCCATCCACCTTCGACTGACCCAGGACCATCTCGCCTTCAGAAAACAACTCAAGACCTGGCTGTTCGAACAGTAGCGGACCCCTTCCCCCAAGCGCCTTGAGACCCTCCCGGGTGAGTAGCGCGCTATACAAGTGTTATGATTGATTGATTAATTGACCGTAGGTGCTATTCCATTGAACTCGTCTTATTGATGAGATTGTGTGGGATGCTTACCATACCGGTCAGTCCTAGTACGTGGTCAGCACTCATGGCCCTCAGATGTATAATGAGATCAGTCTCCTGCAGTAGGATCTTCCCCTTCAGGGTTGTCATCGTCGTCGTCATTCAGTTGTTTCAGTAGGTCTACTAATGCCACCCATGCCCTTGTTTTCTCCAACGTCTTTTCGTTCCCAGTCCATTGGGCCATTTGCAGTCGGAAGGTCCCTTCTCTTTCCGCCCACCTTACAAGCTCCCTCATCCATCTTGGCACGCTAGGGCCATTCTTGCCTTCCAATGGCTAGTGAGTTCCCTGTTAGCCAACCAACCAAAAGTCTATGAATTTGCTAGTGACCTTATTCCTGGCAATGAGAGGGAACTAGTGTAGTAAGCAATAACCTGGAGTCAGTGCTATTTCTCTCTCCGTCGTGGTCGTCAGTCCAGTTGTCACCCCTCTCCAGAAGTCTCCCAGATGTGGGCAATCTCAGGACATGCGTCAAAACCCTGCACCCTCCAAATTACACCTCGGGCAGGCGGTCAGGGCTCCAAAGTACTTGTTAATCTTACTCGGGGTAAGGTACGCCCTATGTAGGACATAGAAGGGATTCAACTGGAAGCGCGCATTTCTAGTGCTCTTCCAGGCCCTTTCCACAAGTTCTCCCCATGGTTTCTCATCAATGGCCTCACCTAAGTCCTCCTCCCATTTGAGACGTACGGTCCTTAGCGGTTGGCGTAACTCCTGCGTGAGGGTTCTATAGAGGCAAGTGACTGCCTTAAAAGTTCCAGCAGCTATCACTATATATTGACAAACCATGGAGGTCTGGGGTTCCATTATCCACTCTTGCCAATGCTTTCGGATAGCTGCTGTCAGGGCTGCATGCAGAAGGAAATCCCCTCTTGGAAGGTCATAACGCTCTAAAAGATCATTAAAAGGGAGCAAGATATTTTCCTCATATGAATCCCCTATAGTGGAGATCCCTGCCTCCTTCCATATCTGCAATCTATGCCACTCCCCCCATGGGGCAGTGCCTCACATATGACTAACAGGATATCTGGCGCATAGGGTGATCGTATCTGCGCCTTCCTAAATGACCGGTTCCAGCATTTGTGCTCCAAGGTGATCGTCCGATCTCTCATGGGATGATGTAATAGCACCTGGTCCAGGAGCAGCAGGCTCAGATCCGGACCTCCAAGGTCCTCTGCATTTTTGAGACGTCCTGCCATCCATTTCGTGAACCACTGTATCTTTGCTGCATGACAATAGGCCTCAAAATCTGGCACTGTAAATCCCCCCTCTGCCCTGGGTCTCATCATAGTGGTAAGTGCCACTCTCCGCCTTCCAGTGCCCCACAGGAACCCTGTAATCAGTGTATTGAATTGAGCAAATATTCTGTGAGGGATCCAGAGTGAATGTGACTCAAAGTAATATAGAAGTCTGGGCAGCGTAACCATCTTTAATAATACCACCCTGCCTGCTACAGATAACGGGAGGGTCCCCCAGAACTCTGAATTGCTTTTGGTTCTGTGTATTGCACGCCCTATGTTACCCTCCAACCGATCTACAGGGGCATGGTATATCTGAGTACCCAAATAGGGCAAACATCTGTTTTCCCAAGACACGCCCCCGTTTCTGGTGGTCCAACCCCGTCCGAGTGTGCAGGAAAAAGGCACCACTTGGCCCAATTTACCCTAAGCCCTGCAACTCTCCCTAGTACATCCAGTAGATCCTTGGCTCCTCTTTGGGCTTCTCCTGAGTTAGCCAGGAACATTAGTAGTTCATCTGCATATAGCGCTATATATTGGAGTTGTCCCATCACCTTGAACCCCTGGTAATAGCGGTCTGATCTAGCGTGCACAGCCATAGGTTCCATTGCCAGCACCATTGCTGTTCCTCTGCCCACCATGCAGGCATCTGAAATCAACCCTCCAGTCCTAACTCTGGCAGTAGAATTTTTATATAAGAGTGCCGTCTATTCCACAAAGTGTTCCACCATTCCAAACGCTCTCAGAACTCTAAAAAGATACGGCCATTCAAGGCTTATCAAAAGTTGTCTCGATGTCAACTACCAAAATGCATGCCTCCTCCTTTCGATACGTGTCCGCTTCCAAGATTGGTAGTAGCCTACGTATATTCATTGCTGTGTTCATGGTTGGGATAAATCCTGCCTGATCTATGTGTATTAGCGTAGACATGTGGACTAGCAGTCAGCTGGCCAATATACGATGTAATATTTTATAATCCAAATTAAGCATGGCGAGGGGACGATACGCAGTTCGGTCCCATGCTGGTTTGCAAGGTTTTAAAAGTGGAATGATTACCGCCTCCCACGTTGAAGCAGGTAGGCGGCTTTCTCACTTTGCCCTGTTATACAGCGCCACTAGCTGTGGAGCCAAGATGTCTATATATGTTGAGTAAAATTCTATTGGGAGCCCATCCGTCCCTGTGGTCTTATTCCTGGCCATATGCTTGATGGTGACACGTACCTCCCAAATCTCAACTTCTCTACCTAGAGCTAGCGCTGCCTCATCATCAACCTTAGGAAGTTCCACATCTGCCAAGAAACCCATCTCTTCCTCGGCTCCAGAGTCAAGCCTACTCTGGTATATAGCAGTGTAATACTCCAAAAACTGGATGTTGATGTCTTGTTGACTATAATAGACCTCGTCTTCCCGCCCCTTCAGCTCGATTATCGTCGTCCCTCTGCATGCTCGGTTGGCCAGCCAGGCCAACAGTGCCCCAGACTTATCTCACTTGGCATGGGCCCGTGCAATGTAGGCCTTATAATCGAAACAGTGCACCTTTTCTACTCATGTCACTAATACATCTCGAGCTGCGAGAAGGTTGACCTGCCTATCTACCTGCTCCGGCCTCTCTTTCTCTATCTCCTGGAGCCGGTGCTCCACGTTTTGTACGTCCCGCATAAGAACCTTCCGTACGCCTATTACTTCCCCAATACAGCGGCCCCTTATAACAGTTTTAAAGGGATTCCATTCGATGAGTGGACCTGTCGCTGTAACGGCATTATCTAAAAAGTATCCCTTAATAGCGGAACTTATTGTGGTCTGAAACACTTTATCTTCCAATGCTTCTGGTCACAGACGCCAGCTAGGTATTTTAGGTCTAATCCGTATCCTATCTAATGACACCAGCAGCATGTTATGATCTGCAATCGTTTTAGCCAAGTATTCACTTAGTTTGACCCCTCCGTGCACATCCGGGGAGCATAGAATCAAGTCTAATCGAACGTGTAACTTGTGTAATGCGGAATAATAGTAATAGTCCCTTTCCTCCGGGTGTTGGGCTCTTCAAGTATCTGTCAGCCCCTAGTGTTGTTGCCAGTCACGTCTGACCTCTGCAAGTCTATGTGTGGGAGCGTGAGAAGGGCGGGTAGGAGCGGTCCAGGTTCACATCAGAAATACAGTTAAAGTCACCCCCTAGTAGTACTGATCCTGTTAATACTGACGCTAGTGTTTGTGAAAGTTGGGCTAGAAATGCAGGTTGGTCTACGTTAGGGGCATAGAGGCTCCCTATCACTATGTCCCTTCCATCTAAGCGTCCTGAGAGCATAACACACCAGCCCTTGGATATATTATTTGTCTAAAACACTGAAAAGGGACTCCTGCTCGCACCCAGACTAGAGTTTCCCTGGCAAAAGCCGAGTATTTAGTATAAAACACCTGCCCCCTCCACCTTCGCTGTAATGCAACTCCTTCATTCTGCGATAAGTGAGTCTCCTGTAAAAGGGCGATCTGTACTCCTATCCTAACCAGGTATGCGTGTATTTATGACGACGTAGCATAGTGTGCATCCCTCTAACTTTCTAGGATATACATTTAAGACCTATGGCGGGTCCCATTGTGCTAACCATGCCATTCCTTTATTGATCCCCCTCACAGCAACATGCCTGGACCCAAACAAAATCCCCTCAACAATAAGAACCCTCCAACTTCCCTCCCCAGGACAGGTACAAACAAATAAGTTCCCATCTAAACTTGAGCGTGTGAACAACTGTTCATGGAAAGTGGCGGGGCATAGACTGACCCTGCCGGACCCAGAGCTCCCCCAGGTCACTCCCCCAACCCCGTAATTCAGGTGGTAGCCCAAATTTCTGCTTCGGTGCCAACAGGTTGCCATCACCAGATGTGAGCCACATCAGAAGTCAACTCCCAGTGTCACAAATCCCACTTTCATATGACCTGGTGTGCGAACTTCAGGCTTTGTCATCCGCTGTTTGAGGAGTAAGGTCTGGGAGTTCGGTCTCAGAATCTCCTATGGTGCTACCTGGATGAGAGCTTTCAGATCTGTCCATGCCTTGCTCGCTGGCGGTAGAGTTCGGGCTAGCGCCTCCGTGACTAATCTCTGCAACTTCCTGCAATGCTTTGTGCCTCTCCAGTTGGCACCCTTTAAGGGGGGGGAGCCCTTGGAGAGTGCGGAGGAGTGGTCGACGTGCGCTGGGTTAAGTCAGGTGAGGAAGCACATGTTTCGGTCCTCTGCCGGGTCTCGGGGCAGTAAAGAAATGTGTTGCTGATTTATCTACCAACCGGAAGCGTGCCGGAAATAACATGGTATAAGGTATTTACAATTGGCGCAGTTTCCGCTTGATGGTCAGGAAGGAAGCACGTTGGTATTGTACTTCCCTGATGAAGTCGGGAAGAATTGTACTTCCCTGGTGAGGTCCGGGAAGATCATCACTCTACTATTCCCAATCTGCAAATTCTGTTTCCCTCGGGAATGCTGCCGTATGTGGTCTTGGTTTCGATAGTGAAGAAGTCGCACCACCAGTGGTTGGGGAGGAGCGCCAGGTTTGGGTGTCTAGCTGGGACCCTGTGGGCTCATTCAAGCGCATAGAAGGGGGAGAGACCTTCCGGGGCTACCTCCGCTTTAAGCTAGTTCCCCAGAATGTGTACTGTAGTAGTAGTAGTAGTAAAAGGCTTTATTTCGATAAAAAAATATCTTTAAAAGTAAAACATAGTACATCAGCATAAAAACCACAAGCACAATATACATTCAAAACAATTATACATAAATAAAGATGTCCATATTAAATTAGATAAAAAAACTCTAAAAAAGGTCTAACTATAATGACCATAATTAAAAAATTTCATCACGCCTTTTCGATCTAATAGACCAAGCCCATCTTAAAAATTTAGACAGACCACACACAAACAAGGGCCGAGTGTCGGACATCAGAATTCGCATTGCAACATCGTAGTGTCTGGTGCCTAATTCTCTGCATATTGGTTTAAGCCAACTTTTTCTCGGTACTTTGTATGCCGGGCATTCAAATAAAAGGTGAGCAACAGACTCTACTCTAGATGTGCAAAATAATCAAAAGGGTGAGGTTTGGAAAGGGATCTTCCACCGTGCGGTCAAGTCACCAACTGGGAGGGTTCCTACTCTAAATTTGAAGTACAAGGCCCGATCAAAAGGTTTTAGGATAATGTCGAGATAAGGTTCCCGAAATGCCAAGTCTTTGATCCTAAGGAACTCAACAGTAGCTCTACTTTGTTTTGAGTCAGAACAGTATTTACTTGAAACCCATCTCCAGTAGAGATTCTTGAGTACAGCTTTGGGGGGAGCAGATCTAGAAGCCCAGGCATCCCCAAGCCCCAATTCTACAAGCAAAGATTTTACATCTTTAAGCCACTTGATTTTGGACCAACCTGGCATTGAGATTACTTCCGACAACCCATCCGCATAGTTGGCTAGTTCTGGGACTCGCCATAGACGGGCCCATAGTAATAGCGGACGGATTTGTGCCTGGTCTTTAATCGAGCGACACCCCATATCAAGTAGGACAGGTAGCGTTGGGGTACTCTGAGGAAGGGCCAGCAGATCCTTCAAAAATGTATTTTCAGACCTGGATAACTGGTCTAGATTATAAGTACCCCAGAGTTCTGCCCCATAGAGGGCAGCGCTAACTCCTCTCGCCTTGTATATATCTATAACCGGGGCAATAGGTTTAGTTGAGGAAGAGCGCTGTTCCTTTAAGAGTGCCCCCACTACCCTTTTGTGACTCAACAGCATCTTCTGGAGATGTGGGTTCCACTGCATTTTATCTGATATACGGATACCTAAATAATCAAATTCCGCCACCCTTTCCAAGGGCACAAGGTTCAAGGCCGGAGGACACCCAAGATTCGTGGGGGGATTCAGCACCAAGTATTTCGTCTTGTCAGTATTGATCATGAGCCCTCTACAGGTACAAAAAGATTGAAAACCATCCAAAAGACTCTGGAGGCCCACAGGGGTCTTAGAGATGAGGAGGGTGTCGTCAGCGAATAGGAGAGTTGGTATCCGCTTGCCCACCAGGGAAGGAGCGTCAGATGGATTTTCAACAAGTGCTCCACCACTCCGTTCACATAAAGGGAAAACAGAGTGGGGGCAAGGACGCAACCCTGGCGGACACCCCTATTCACAGGAATTGGTTTGGTCTTCTGACCCTGGGCACCCCACCTCACCTGAGCAAAATTGCCAGTATGGAACCTTATCAATAAGGACAGGATGTATGCAGGCATCCCCATTTCGGGTAATACCCCCCACAGACGGTCCCGGGGCACTAGGTCAAAGGCAGTCTTCAGGTCGATAAAGGCGAGATAAAGACTGCCTTTGCCTAGTACGACCACCTTCCAATACAAGAGCAGTAATCTAAAGGCCTGCTCTACAATTCCTGTACCGGTCCTAAAACCTGCTTGAAAATCCGAAAGGATTTTGTTATCATCCACCCACTGCAGCACTTTCCCAAGGACCAACTTTCCAGCAACCTTCTGGGTTGAATCAATTAGACTTATCGGGCGGTAATTGGCAGGGTCGTCCCGACACCCCTTTTTGAAGATCGGGACGACCTCTGCCCCCTTCCATGAGTCTGGGATTGCCGCACCGTTATTGATGGCATTAAGAAGAGTTGAAATAAGTCTCCCCTATTCAGTGAGGTTGCGACGGAGCAGGGCCCCTCGGTATCCCGTCTGGGCCTGCTGCTTTATGAGGTACTAAGGATTTTATCACATTTTCCACTTCTTTGGATGTAAAGGAGTGGGCTACGCTCTCTCCAAGGGGGGCCGTTAAAGCTGGTAAGGAGGGCCCCTGCCCAACATCCAAGTCGGTGGTATATAAAAGCGAAAAATGATCAAACCATGCTTGACCGGCAATGTTACATGTGATGAGGGTAATATCGGGCCTATTCCTAGCCCTTAATAACTTCCAGAAACCACTAGAATCCCGTCCCCCACTGGCTTTTCTTAAATCTTGCCAGTACAGGTCCTCCCAGTCTTTCCTAGCTTCACTGACCGACAACTTGTATTCTTTCCTGGCCAGCCGGATCAGCTCTGGGGACTTAAGTTTAACTGCTTTCACAAGAGCAGTTTTCATCTGCCTGCATTTCTTGGAATACCAACCCGAATTTCCTTTAGGTCTCTTGCACTCCCTTCCAAAGGGATCCTAACTATGTGTTGTGAATAGATTGCCCAAAGAATGTGTACTGCATCAGCCCCTTCCTCTTATTCTTGGACCCCCACTTTGCATAAGTTATTTCTGCGGAAGCGCCCTTCGCTGTCTTCTGCTCTCATTTCCAGCACCTTGATCCTGCTTTCTACAGTTTTCAGAGTGCGCTGAAATGTGGAAACTGCTTTTGGGACCTCCTTCAGGGTTTTCTCATTGAGTGTCACTCTTTCTTTAAGCTTGCAGTGGTTGTCTTTCAACAAGTTGAGATCTGCCCCTTTAGAATATATCTCTGTCTCCATCGCTTCTCTTGAGGAGGTGATGGCCTGCATAAAGGCCCGCAGGGCAGGTCCCTCACGCGCGCCATCTTTTCGCCTCTCTGATGCCTTGTCATCATCATCATCATCAGTGTGCTGCCCTGCTTCTTTCACGTGTAGGACAGCATACCCCTTCTTTTGGGACACTCTCCCCATTGTCAATGGCCTGCGTATGCTTGCCGGGGTGCTTCGGGCGGTGTCAGCAATGTGCACAGAGCACTGGAGACGGGTTCCGCGGCAGAGTAGAACAGGTCCTAAGGTTTGACTGCAGGGAAATTAATTTTCTGTTCTCTCGGTCCTCTACAGTATACACCGGCCACCGGGGCTCTACTTATTTATGCAGGTCGGCAAACAGTACTTAGTGATTACTTGTTTGCTATCTCCTCAGTCCCACATTCCTGCCACGCACCTCCAGGAGAGAATTCAGGGCCACGTTGTGTTCAGCATGGTTATTCCCTCTCTTCCACGCACTCCGATCTAGTCCACTGGTGTAGTGGAATGCCCCTGTTTTCCCACAGGCGCTCTTCGACAGCAACGGGGCTCAAAAGCGCAATGGTGTGTTCCCGCTAGTCCTGTGCCTTCTGTGAGCTTTCCAGCCAGCTCCTGGCATAATTCAGTGGGCTCTCACCCTCACGCTACCAGCCGCTCTCTGCCCTGCAGCGCCCCTGCTCAGTGTCCCCCATGTAGCAGCGCTGAATCAGTGCCGCTTTCCTCCCTCCTAGCGCCGCATTACAGGATGCGAGGTGTGCGCTCCAGTGCTCCTCAATCGGTCAGCATATATCGGTCCCATCAGCAGCCGGCGCTCCCTCGCCGCACCTCCATAGGCTGTCTCTCACCTCCACGATCGTCAGGGCTCAGCACCGCAGCTCACAGCCGCATTTTGTGATTGGAATGCAGCGTATCCCAGCTCAGGGGATCATGCTCATTAGCCTTCAGTTTCAGGGCCGCCGCTCTTTCTATTCTCCACCACAGACCTGTGTTCTTCTCATCCTCCGGGCTGTATGCGTAGACAGCCCAAGTTCTCCATCTCGGACCTCGGTGGAGGTCGCTGCCTCAGAACCCAGCCGCCATCCTGGGCGCTCCGCACCCGGGACACCGTCAGCAATTAATGGCGTTTTTGCCACTGCTGAGGCACCGGTGACCCCATTAGCTGTCCAGCCTGGCCACAGGTACTTCCGCCACTGGGATCATGGTAAGGGGTCACTCTATAATATCAGGATCTTTGTTGTTAGGGGGAAGCCGCAGACTGAGCTCTGGAGTCCACTTCCCATCACATCGGCGCCTAGCTACACCCCCCAATTAGTGAGACTTCATGTTGTGAAACTTTTCAGGATCGTGGCAAGAAAGGTAGACAATGTTTTCCACAGACATTCTTGCTGCAACTCCATTCATCCAGGAAACATTTTTTTAAAAATTATTTTCTCTGCGCATTAAAGTACTCTCAAATCTGTAAAGTGAATCGTACCAATAGTTAGCTCATTGATGTTTATGTCAAATCCTTGTGGAATATTCATGTGGGAATCAGAGCCGTAGCCATGAGACCTGGACAGGTTCCCTTAGCAACCACTCAATCACTGTAAAAAGAACAGTTGTAGCATTATTGTCCGCTGGAATAAAAAAAACACATTCGCTAATGAGTGGCTATATTTGGCATCTCAAGGGGTCTCTGGATGTGAACTTCCACCAGCTGGTAATAGAAACCAAGAAACATTGTCTCTTTCGGTCATTACTAGATCATTAATTATTTTACGTCAGCGCCTTACTCAACATCTGATGCCCATCGCCACTAGATGGCGATGCTTTACTACAATAGGCCAGGGGAAGAAAAATATGCCTAAGACTGCTCTGTTCAGCTCTCATATACAAAGAGCGTCTAAGAGCGCTTTTGTTTTCTATAGGAAAAATAAATAAATAAACCAGATGGGGGAAGAGCGCTTATGTTTTCTGTTGCGGACGGCAAGTATAAACATGGGAGGAAGGAGAAAAGGCCATCACAAGCTATAACAGTGTGATGGGCCATCACAATTTTCTCTTAGTGAAGTCACCAGGGAGGGAGCTAAGCAGAAAAAGGAGGGGCATTTAAACAAATGTACCTCTAACAAGCCAGCATTTCCAAATGACACACATAACAAAATCGGTGGGTGTGCCAAAGCCAATAGAAGAGATACAACAGGTCTTGCAGACAGCACAAGCACTGTCGAGGCGCAACCTAAAAACAGCTTTGAGTGATGCTTTCGTGACACAAATGGTTGCAAACCAACATGGATACTGGCAGGCAAAAGGGTTTTGGCACCAAACTTATTCCCATAGACAGCAGTAAATGGTATTACTTTGGGTAGCTAGAACCCCTTGACATTAAGGCCCAGATTTACTACTGGTTTGTAATGAATTTGTGTCCCTTTTGTGACGCAAATGTGGCACAGTGATGGGGTGGGATTTACTATCCAACGCATACCAGAATTTGCCTTTCAAAGTATTCCAAAGTAACGTAACATTACAACCACCCCAGAGTTTTGATGCACATTGTACAAACAAATAACACTTCCTCAATGCAGGTGTAACAAGGAGAAGTTTTTTCATCAAAAAGAATTGAAAAATTATTTAAAAATAGTTTTTGTACTGGAAGTGACCTCTACCAATACAACACACCAGCGCTTGGGAGAGTAACATTCACCACATCTTAATAATTCATTTTTCGTTCTCTTGCTTCGATGCAAGTCAGCATAGCAGCTTTGGCCAGCTACATAGAATGTGCCCAAATCCAGCCACCTGGACAAAAAGTCACTAGAAATAGGAATGAAATTTATCTCACAATTTCAAATATGCAGCCAGTCCGGTAACCCTGAGCACAGTTGCAACTGCCGTCTTCATGAAGCTTTTGCCTATGCATACATTTGAATGAATGTCAAAGAGTGTTGTTACTGCAATGACTTTGCTCATTTATCACAATTACATTACGATAAGGACCACCATCTTCTCTCCAAGCTGTTAAATTTAATTTAAGATGGTTGGGCTGTCACTAAAAGAAGAACCACCTGCCCTCTAGTCAGAGCTTGTCTAGAGTGAGTTAATAGGGGCTATTCTCTTGATAATGTAAGAGTGGGTTAGAAATGGGGGTACTCGATGACAAACACAATATGTGAAGTTGGAGGGATGTCTATGGATTAGGAGCCCACAACCCCTGTTGAAACACAAACATCCAGAGCAACAGCTACAGGGAAAGGGACAACCTGTCTCAAAATAGACTCTCTCATGCATCTTCCAGGGATGGGAGTGAAGTATGCTCTAACAGCCTAAGATGGACATACACTTCATGAAGTACTGTAACAAATAGCCAGCATGGGAGCATCATGGCAAAGTGGCTGCTATAGCCTTGGAGGAGAATAAATTAACATTGGAGAAAACGAAGCTGGCCTTGGATGAAAAGACAGAGAGATTGGGACTCATACAGTCCAATGAAGATGGCAGCAGCAATTGGAAGGTGCCTACAGGGGGCCACACTCATCGCTTGCCAATGGGTATAGTGCCTAGCTTTGTGGTGGGGCGATATTGACAAATGGTTTGCCTCCTATGAGACAGCATTTAAAATGCACAGGGTGGGCCCTCATCACTGGAGGGCATTCCTGTCCAAGTTACTACCAACACTGGGCAGGGATACACTCCTGACTCTAGTAGAGTTAATAGCTGACTCATGCACCCACATGAAGGTTGCCCTTATGCAGACATTTGGGCTTACATCGGAGGTGTTAAAGAAGAAGTTCCAAGACACACACAAAGAGACGCAACACACCTGGATTGACTTTGTAGATGTCACAGTAAAAGCACTGGCAGGCTGGGTGAAACGAGTTACAGTCATTAGTTATGATGGGTTATATAATCTGATCATGAAGGAGCACATCTTGAGTAATTGTCATTCAGAGTTATGCCAGTATCTGGTAGATTCCAAGATGACTGACCCCAAGCTGTTTTGGAAGGCAGCTAACGTGTGTGTGCACAAAAGTAATTAAGAAGACCCAAGTTGCAATTCCCAAAAGGGGTCTTTAAGCCCCCTGTCAGTGGAAAGAGGGAAGCAACAAGGTTAAAAAGAATTTCTCACAAGGACCCCAAAAGTCTACTGAAAAGAGAGAGTCCCATGCCTTTCCAAATCCCTTGTGTAGAAGATACCAAGAGAAGAAACCTTTTTACCCCGGTTGAGTATGTGTGGACTGTGACAGGCTAGAACACATAAGGGAAGATTAAGTGTTTTCCAAGAAGACCCCCAATGCTGGGCAGACCCAAGGGATTGCCAGTGTAGGATCAGGGGTGGATGTTTGCCAAGAGGAAAGACACCAAGGTTTGAACTGAAGCAACAATAGTATTTTTGAGTGATGCAGATGTTGCAGCTGTGGCCGCCTTACATCCCACTCAGCATGGTGAAGTGCAGACAATGGCCAATCATCAACAAGACCAAGGTAGAAGCCTCGGGGGATACAGTAGCCAGCATGACCACAGTGGTGGACAAGATGGTTTAGCCAGAGCAGATTATACCAGATGTGCTCTGTAGACAAAGCTGACAATGAGGTGAAATTTCATCCCATTCCAATCACCACATTTGAGTGGAGAGACAATATAGGCCGAAAGAAGGTGGCTATGAGCCCTGCCACATCAGTACAGAGTCTATTGAGAAAGGGCATGGAAACCTCTACTAGGGATGAGGCCATCAATCACATTATCCTGCACTATAACATCAACACTTCTGACTGATCTCCTGCTGTCCTTTCTATCCAAAGTTATTGAAAAGGCCATCAACAAGCACCTCACAACCTACCTCGAAATTCATCATCTTCTAGCGAACACTCAATCAGGATTCAGAAAGAATCACAGCACTGAAACAGCACTCATCACAGCCACTGATGACATTCGAATCATCCTGGATCAAGGAGAAAAAATTGCCCTCATACTTTTTGACTTTTCCTTCGGCCTTCAACACTGTCTCCCACAACACCCTCATCAGTAGACAATCCATGAGATTGGCATATAAAGAAGCACTCTCAATTGGATCTGTTCCTTTCTTCATGAGAAGACCCCAAGGTCAGCCTGCCACTCTTCAAATAAGAGACCAACAAATTGATATACAGAGTGCACAGGAATCGCAGTCAGCCCCACCCTTTTCAACTTATACATGATACCGGTCTTCAGGCATCATCCGATCACAAGACTTCACTGTTATCTCCTCTCGCCGATGGCAACCAGCTCATCCTCTCCATGACAGATAAGACAACCACCACCAGAATCAATTTCACCAACTGCATGACCCTGGTAGCAGTATCGGAAGCAACTGCCTAAAGCTTAACTCCGACAAGGCAGAAGTACTGGTCATCAACACTAAGACCTCCCAATGGGACTAACCTGATGGTCGGTGTAGCTAGGACCAACACCAACACCTGCAGACCACACCATAAATCTAAGGATCATCCTAAACGATAAGCTCAGCATGACGGCACCTCCTGCTTTCACATCCTATGCATGATGTGTGAGATCATCAAATGGGTGCCTCAGAACACCAGACAGACCATCACGCAAGCACTCATTGCCAGCAGGCTGGAATACAACAACACTTTCTATGCCGAACTCTCCAAACAACTCCTACACTGGCTCCAGACCATCAGGACACTGCTGCAACACTCACAATCAACCTTCCATATCACACCCCCAAGCTTCACTGGCTCCCCATTCACAAGCACAGCCAATTCAAACTTCTCACACATATACAAAGCCCTACACAACACAGGCCAAGAATACCTGAACAGTTGAATACACTTTAACCAACGCACAAGACACCTACACTCTGCCTCAGTCTCACTTACACACATTATCCGTATATACAAAAGCGAAATTGGAGGTTGCTCATTCTCCTACATCATACCCAAGACATGGAACAGCCTCCTTCAACACATCAAAGCCTCCTCCTTCTTGAGTTCCACAAGAAGCTGGAGTCCTGGCTTGGTTTAAGTAGCTCGGAGACCAACCACCTACATACCTGCCCAATAGCCTGCCTACCCTCTGGGGTGATTAGTGTGCTATACAAATCAACGTAACATATCATAACAACATACATTAACATGTTGAATGTAGACCTGGCTTTTCCAGCAGGTCTACTTACAGACTTTTTGCTTTTTGGCCTCCTGTTTTTGTTGGGTTTAGGACTCTGGGCACGTTACCACTGCCAATCAGTGCTAAAGTGCATATGCTCTCTGTCTAAATTGTTATTATGGATTGGTGTTTCCATGATTGGCTTGTTTGACTTACTACTATGTCCTTAGTACAGTGCACTGCATGTGCCCAGGGCCTGTAAGTCAAATGCTGCTAGTGTGCCTGCAGCACTGATTGTGCCACCCACACAGGCAGCCCTTCAATGGGGTTTCAGACCTGCCACAGCAGTGTCTGCTCGCAGTCTCTACTGCCATGTCGACCTGGCAAGTACACCCAGTGGCCAAGCCCTAACCTCCCTTTTATTACATGTGAATCACCCCTAAGGTAGTCCCAAGGTACCCCTGTTGATGGTGCAGTGTATGTAAAAGGTAGGACATGTACTGATGTCCTGATAGTGAAATACAGTGTATTTTGTTTTTCACTATTGAAAGGCTATTTGTCTCATAGGATAGAATGGATGTTTATTTATAACATCTTATAAGTATAACTTCCCACTGGGATAAGGTGGAAAGGAGGAGTTTAGTATGCCTGAACCCAGAATATAAAAATGCATCTTTTAGTAAAGATGATTTTTGTATTGTGTGTTTGAACATTCCACTTTTAAAAAGTGGGTATGTTCTTGCTTAGCCATACTGTGTGCCTCTGCTGGTTTGTGGATTGACTAGATTTGGAGTGATAGGGGCAGGGGATTTGCATTATCTCAGACAGCCAATGGAGGGAGGGGATTTGATGGGTGTCCTGCCTTTCCTGAATTAGTCAGGGCTGCGCTGAATAAACCTGGGCTCCATTTAGAGTAGGGGTAGGAGATTTCCTTGCACCTGAATGGGTCTGGTCTGCCTTACACAATGTTGTTTCCACCTCCTGCTGGGAAGCGGGGCCAGAGAGGACCAAACTGGTTTGGACTAAGCACAGACACTCTAGTCTGCCCTAGAGAACAAAGAGAAATGCAGTATAAATATTGGGGCCCAGACCCCAGAACAGAGCTTGCTTGGATCAATGAACCTGCCAAGAAGAAGAGCCAGAAGAACTGCCAGGAGGAGTACTGCCCCTATCCTGTGTTGTTGCTTTGCTGGGTTGGCCTGCAGTTGCTGCTTCTGCCTTGGGCAGTGAAAAGACTGGACGGAACTTTCTCCACCTGTTGCTGAGTATCTCCAAGGGCTTGAAATAGAACTTGCCTCATGTTCACAAAGTCTCAGGGACATTAAGCACTTCACTTACTTCGGGGTACCGCCTCTGGAAACGTGGGTTTCAGTTGCCACAGAGGGGGACACCGCTGCAGGCTCTGTGTCCTGAAGGCACCACAGAGGGCACCGCCGCACCTCACACCGGAACCCTGGTCTCACCGACAACTACAACCGCCGCCACCACCCAGCCGCTACTTGCACTGGGACCTGTGAGCACTGCACTATGCCCCGCCTTACTTCACTCTGCCACCCTGGCCTCACCAACGACACCACTACTCACTGACTGTGACACCCATGACCACACCGTGGTTTAGGGGCACAGCTCAATGACTTCCCCCAGTTTGCGTGCCTGCGATTTTTATACGATGGAGGCGTTATCCCGTCCGCAGACCTAGAAGTATTTATAAGGTACGTCAGGATGGCAACCCCATGTTAGTTAAAACTACTTATAGTGCTGGGATGTTGATTAGTGTATGATATCCTCTTATTGTTCCCCAGCACTCTGGCACCGTCACCAGTCTTTTTTACATGTACACATATGGAGCGGGACCATAGCCACCACAGAAACAAATGTTTAGAATCCCTTGAAATTGCAAGCCGTAAGTAAAATTTTTGTTCTTTTTGGAATTCAGACCTTGTTTGTAGTTAAGGTCATAAGCTGACTCAAATAATTTTATCTTTCTTTATCCTTGTAGAAATCGTGGCTCTATCATTTTTTTGACCATATTGATATAAAGGTGCATTTTATAGTATCATATATTGCACCGGTAGGTATTAGACACGCCATCTTTACCTTCTTTCGTAAGTTAGTTTAAGGTCACCATTCATATGTTTAAAACTCATGTATGCTTTCCTCACCTTCCCTACAGAGATGGACATTGTTCTATCTATTGTTGCTGGATGTGCGGATAGCCGGAGGACCTCCAAACTAGTAATTGACGCATGGTAAGAGCCTCTATAGTCTGGAGCTTTTGACTGCTATCTTGAGGTTGAATCCTCATGTCTGCCAAGTCGTTTAGGAAATGTAGCAGGGATTATTGCACCTAATGCCCCGCCCCTCACTGTAGCGTTTACCTCCAGTTGACATAGGCAGAGGAATTGCAGTTTTCTACGTCTGCATGTGCTTATACAGCCTCTAAAGCACACTGTTTTGTAACATTGGTCTTTCTTTTTACAGGTCCATTTACGGTGATCAATATATGTAGGCCCCTTGGCCTCAAATCCGTTATGGCTTTTAGAGACTTAAGCTCTCACTACGTTTCATCTTGCAGGTTATTGTGCTATTCAGAAGTTATTCTTTCTCCTGCACAGTCACTTGGGAATGGTGGTTGGTTTTGACCTTTTTTATATACATTCTCTCCATAAACTTTTTTTGTTCACACTTTTTGGTGTAACTATAGCGACTTTTTAAGCACTACTCTATGGGAGTATGGCCAAACCTTTATTATGGATTGTCATGTATATATTAGAATTGTGCTTATGTAAGTTTTCCATTGTTCCCACAGATTAATTGTTGAAACAAAGTTCAAATTATTGTTATATAGAGCCAGTTGGGCACTAAGTATAAGAAATCTATTGGAAATTTATGAATGACTACAAATCATCTAAGGTATAATTGACCAGCTGCGCCCTGACGAAGGAATTTGGGGCTTTGAACCCCCCTCCGAAAAGCACGTCGGTGCTTTCCTTCTTATGTTTTAACTCATGTATTTAAGCTATGCATTTTGATATGCATTGAATTGTTGAGCTATGTCTGATAGTATGATAGTGTATGCTATGATTGTAGTTGTGTGTTTGATGATGTTTGAGTGCATGTTTTGAATTCAATTGTGAACCTGCTTTCTTGCTCTTATATTTAACTAACTTACCCGTCGCGCGTTGCTGCGATCTCCAAAGAAAGGAAATTCAAGGAAACTCGCTATGATAACATTCAATTTACATTGTGTCATTTTTATTGAAACGTATTCATTTTAAAATGGAATACATTTAAAAGTGTTGTTTTAATTCTATTTATTTATTCGAGTGCTTGTGGATACACTATTTTTTGTTTTTCCGTCTGGTGCGTACATCAGTATTCGAAAGATTGTGAGGGCCCTGGGGGGGGGCCGATATTTAAAAAATGTTTATGCCAGAAACCTTCGTGGGAGTATACTCAACAACTTCCCAAAGTTTCCTGGCAATTGGATGAATGCTGTTTTAATTCTATTTATTTATTCGAGTGCTTGTGGATACACGATTTTTTGTTTTTCCGTCCGGTGCGTACATCAGTATTCGAAAGATTATGAGGGCCCTGGGGGGCTGATATTTAAAACATTTTTATGCCAGAAACCTTCGCGGGAGTGTACTCAACAACTTCCCAAAGTTTCATGGTGATCGGATGAATGGTGTAGTAATGCATAAAGGACAGACAGACAGACAGACAGACAGACATACTTTCGTTTTTATACATATTGATTAAGCAACTGTATTATGCTTGGAAAAAAGGAATATACAAAAATATTTTTGATAAATAAAAAACAAAAGAATAAAATGAACCTATGTCTTGTGGGACAATGTACTTTTGATGGTTGAGGTATCACCTGTTTAATAGTTATATGTTAAGGAGAGGTTCAATGTTGTTGTTCTATTGTACCCTGCTTTCCTCTCCTCACCCTCTTTTGTTTTGCAGTGCTGATCAAGCACTAGCCTGACCAAAAAGCAACCTTGGTGGAGTGTCAGCTAGGTCACAAAGTACGGGTTTTGGAGCCTGTGGCTTCCGGGGCCCTTCAGGACAAATGGACCGGGCCCTATATGGTACTGGAAAAGATGTGTAAGGTCACCTACCTGGTAGACCTTGTTACCCCCAGACACCCTACAGGATTATCCATGTCAACTGTCTGAAGTTTCACTTTGACCAGTCAGACATTACTATGCTGATTGTCACTGACAGAGGAGAGGAAGAAGACAGTGACCCTCTCCCAAATCTCTTGTCCCACAAAGCCAAGGTTGGTTCATTGGAGGGAGTAGTGCTCACCCCTACATTGACAGAGCAGCAGCAAAGAGGCAGTCACTAATTTGTGGGCTAGTTGGCTAGACTGTTTTCACTGCCATCTGGACTTACCCGGTGGTATGTTCATGACATTGACACTGGTGACAGCCTACCTATCAAGAACACATTATACAGGTTGTCAGACATAGTACGTGCCAGCATCCAGGAAGAAGTTTCCAAAATGTTGTCCCTGAGGATGATTAAGCCTTCCAGAAGTCTTTGGGCCAGCCCAGTGGGTCTGGGGCACAAAGCCTACTAGAAAAGGAGGATCCCAGAATCGAGGCTCTGCATGGATTACTGTGGACTTAATGTTTTACTCAAAACTAATGCCCACCCCATTCCCAAAGCTGATGATCTGATTAACCGATTAGAGGCTGCCAAGTATCTCAGCAAATTTGATCTGACTTCCAGGTACTGGCAGATTGACCTGACCAAGGTAGCTAAGGAGGGATCAGCATTCTCAACACCCGAGGGCCACTTCCAATTTAAGGGAATGCCCTTTGTATTAAACAATTACCCTGTAACTTTCCAGGGGCTGGTAAACAGTGTACTGTCTTGGCTGGAGAGCTTAAGTGCAGCAGGCTTAGAGGATATTGCTGTTGTGAGAAGTTAGCCGGATATATGATGTTCACTAATTAAAGTGGGCACCTTGCACCAGTCCAAATTACCCTGATGGTGGTTTAAGAGGTCAAAGATAACCTTAGAAAGCTATCCAAGTGGTAGGTGCGAAGAGCAGCTTTCAGGTGTAGTCTTGAAGGAATGTTAAGCAGCTTGTTTTGCCAGAATGCAACCTTATTGTATTGTTTAAATGAAAGAAGAACCACACAGTAGTTATAAAAACATGTATTTATTATTATAACACACCTTAAATACCGCACAGTATTTGCTGCACGTAAATAAACATAAAGCACACAATACAATAGCACAGAAACAAACATAAGAAGCACTAATACACAGTGGGCTCCAGGGGGAGACCAAACCATATACTAAAATAGTGGTATAAGAACCACGACTTGAGTCAAGACAGTGTCTAGAGGTTGTAGAATCGCTGGGACCCCAAGGAACCACCCAAGGTGAGAAAGGAGGGACCCCACGGAGGATGGGTGCAGTGTGAGAACACGACTAAGTGCTAAGTACAATTCTATGGGAGAGTTGACGTTGCAGTTTTAGTGTTAAAGGACCCTTCCCAGTAGATTACGAAGATAGAACATAGAAGGTTGGAGAGCCACCCCACTCGTGGATACTGAAGTACCAGAGTTACCTATCCTAGGTAAGAAGGGTGCATCGGGTCGAAGTGGCATCGGAAACCGCCGTCGTTCTCAATGGGAGCCTGCAAAGAAATGCCACTGCTGGAAAAAAGAAAAGTGTCCGGTGGAACCCACAGGTGGATTCTTGAAGGAAGGAACCTGAAAGCAGAGGGGACAGAGTCTGGGTCACTCAGGAGTGACCAGGGGCTCGGTAGATGAATGCCCACCGATGTCGAGTGCTTCAGGTGCAAAGAGGGAGACCATGACTCTGCAGCCACGGGGACCAGGAGATCCCGAGGATGACCAGATGCCAGATACGAGCTGTCCCACAAAGAATATCTAGTGCTGAGGTGTTGGTGTCCGGGGAGGCACCAACAAGCCTTGGCAGTGGCAACCCACGAAGAAGGTTGAGGAAGGTCACGGTCGGGGTCAGCAAGGTCCAGGAGACACACCACAGCAAGGGAATTAGGGCAGGCCTGGAGCAACCAGGGGAGCCCAAGAAAATCAGAGTTGTCCCTCAAATGGACCCACAGGCTGAAGGCACAGGAGTCGGGAGGGGACCTCTAGCAGTTTCACAAAACAACAGCTTGCAGGGCACAGAGTACGAGGAGGCCGAAGTTCTTTGTATGAAATGTGCGCAGAGGTTGGGGCTATCAATAGCCCAATACACTTAGTTGGTGAACGCCAACAAGCATATGCAATTGCAAAAGTACGCAGTGCACAGGCGTTCGGGTTATGCGGTCCCGCGAGGGGTAGTGGCCTCAAACTCGGTGAGAGGGCAGCTGAAGCTCAAGGGACATACAAACCCATCTCCTGTGTTGCTGAAGCATTCGAAGTCCGCTGGAGTCAAGGATCAGCAGACCGGTCAGTTGCGTTACGGTGCCTGCGAATGCAGGGAAGTGATTCCTTCACCCCAAGGGAGATACTTCAGTTGTACTTTATGCTCTACAGGTCATGCACGGAGCCTGTATGGTGCACGGGCAGAGATGATGCTTTGGACGGAGATGAAGTTGGGCCCAGTCAAAGTCCAGCAAAGTCCAGAGTGTCCAGACAGTCGCAGGTCAGTGGTTTCTTGATCAGAATCTTGTCCATGTTGACAGATTCAGGGGACCCTCCCAGGGGTGGGTAAGAACCGTGGGGAAGATACTCCCAAGTCCTTTGTCCAGTTTCACGCCAGAGAAGGAGCCAACAGCTCCCAGGACTGGTTTGAACGGAATATGCACAGGGACACCAAGTGTGCCCCAGATGCAGACTTTCAGGCATTTTGGAAGTGCACCCACCCAGCCCCAGTACACCTAATCCTGTCTGTGAGGTGGTCACACCTTCCTGCTTGTGACAGGATGCCTATTGTCCTGCCTTCTCCTGCTCGAGCTTGGCTCAGCAGCAGGAGGGCAGAAATGTGTCTCTGGTCGGCAGCAACCATTGTGTGCTACCCGGGTCGAGAAGGCTGGTACTGGGAAGTCCAGTGACCCCAAGAAGCTTGCTTCAGAAGGGTGGAATCATACATCCCACACCGGTTACCGGTGTGGGGGTATGATTCTAAGGTGGTTGATAACACTAAGGAGGTTATATACGCAATATGGTGTCCCTGCAATAGGATCTATGTAGGCCAAGGAAGCAAAAGGTTAAGCAACGCATCTTGCAGCATTGCAGCCGGATTAGATGTGGGACACAAGGGGCGCCTCTGGTGAAACACTTACATGAACAAAAACACTCAGTGGAAAGCCTAAGGTCGTGGGTCATTGAGAAAGTGACACGAGACCTGAGAGGAGGAGACATAGAGTCTAAACTCAACACCAGGGAGTGCAAGTGGAATCATGTCTTGGATTCAGTAAGTACTGGTTTAAACGAGGTTGAGGAAATGAATAGGCAAACTGGCCTTCTGACATATATCTGATACATAACTGATTTTTGCCCTTAACCTGCCATGCATGACCTATTTATACTACCCCTTGGTTATGCAACCTTTTTTGTGAACTGCCACCACCATTAAAATTATATAACTGGGTCGCGGATAATCTACTGCGCCATGGTTTTCTAAGTTCTGGTCTCAAGTTAAACGAAAGACAAACTTATGTTTTAACTGAGACAAACTCCTAACTTTACGACTAGGATTTTGTCTCAGTTAAACTTAAGTTTGTCTTAAGGTTCACTTAAGACCAAAACTTACGTTTAACTGAGACAAAACCCTAACTTTAGTACTCCTAAATGCCTTCTGTGAATAACGAAAGTCATAAAGTTAGGATTTTGTCTCAGATTACATTTGTTAATGCCCTCAGACTGTTGCTGGAATGGGGGTAGGCGGGAGCATGTAGTTTTGCACCGCCGAGTCCTTAGTTTCTTGAATTAATCTTATGTCCATGTTGCCTTCAGTATTTAAAGAGGTTTGGGATGCAAGTACTGATGGACTTTGACATCAATACATGATGATGTCTAAGGACTGAATACTTTTCAACCCAGTACCCCCTGGAGGCCAACGGGCATATCCAGAGGGGTGAGTTTCTAAAGACCGTACATTGAAGGGGCATCTTTGGGAGTCCATGTGTGGACTTGTTTTTATTAAAGGGAGAGGAGTACACTTAGTTTTTCCCTCTCATTACAGGTACACAGCTAAAGTTTGAAAAGCTGGTTGATTGGCAAGTACATGTAACAGATGCAGCAACTGCATAGGGTAGTAGCTATACACACGTAGGGATGCAGATAGTAACTGACAATCTCATCATATTGCAGAGGATCTTTGAATTAGAACTCCTGCCAGGCTCGGAGGAGTTAATAGATTTAATCTTGTGAATTCCGAACCACCAAGGCTGAGTAACCCAAGAGTATGGTGACTCACACATTGTACATTTTGTATTCCACACCATACTAATAGGAATTTCATTTTCCTTTGAATAGGCTGTCACACTTTCTTCTTTTGTCCTGAAGAAGACCTTACTTGATGTATCTACAATATATATATATATATATATATATATATATATATATATATATATATATATATATATATATATATATATATATATATATATATATATATATATTACCTACTGGCGGTCGCCAGTAGGTATATATAGTTAGGATCGATTTCCATAGTGAAATCGCAACATTCTATTTCAAATAACTTTGGCGCCGGTTGAGCAATCAGGCTGAATTTTTCAGCAACTTTGCCTCGCGGCTCTCCGCTTGTTCCCAGAAAGTTTGGGGGGGATTCGTCAAGCGGGGGCTGAGATAAAAGGGGGGTCCCAAAACGTGTTTTCCCCAATGTTAATTTCCATAGCAGGGTCTGTCGCAGATTTAGCTCGAACGGCTGAATGGATTTGCACCAAACTTGGCAAAATTGTAGGGACTGGTAGCCCGATGTGCCTTTGCTATGTCTCAAGATATGTGCTCCAGTGGATTTTGAGTAATTTAGCTTTAAAAAAATTTATATATCTGTAAGCGCGCCCCGGTACGCGTACCGGGGAGCGCTCCGGGCGCACCACGCGACTTGCGCACGGCAAGCTGATTGGTTCTCGGGTGTCTGTAAACATTCGAAACAGTCAGCAGCGGCCGCCATCTTGTGTCTCGGTAGGATTGAGATACAAGAGGTGGCAGAAATCAAAGGGGGAAATGAGCAAAAGGGGGCAGGGTACACCCCCCCTGACCCCTTAGGTTTGATGTGGGGGCCATAAAAGGGTCCCGTGGGACAACATTTTTTTTTTTTTCGATTTTCGCGGGGGGGGGAGCGCCCGGTACGCGCACCGGAGAGCGTACCAGGGAGCGTACTTAGGTGAAAAATAGTGAAAATAATAGTGTAAAATAATCATTTTGAGTGATTACAGGTAGGGTAGCTCTGAAAAGAGCTTTTGGGTTCTGTGGCTGTTTTAGGTACCCCTAAGTGTGTCCCACACACACCCACATGCACACAACCCCACACCCACACACCCACACACTCCCCACACACAATTCACACATGCACACTTCCACCCACAGTCAAACACCCCACACCCCCACATCGACACCTTACACATCCACACCCACACCCACATCCCACACACACACACTCAAACACACACCTCACCCCCCTTCCACCACACACACACACACACATGCACATACACACAAATATCTCACAGACACACCCCACACATCCCACACACACATCTCCCCCCCCACACACACACACAGAGACAACTCACAGACACATCCACACACCCCACACACTCACAACCACACACACACCTTACATACCCATATCCCCACCCACATCCATATACCCCACACACCTATACACCTCATCCCCCTAGACACACACACACACAGATACACACCTCACAGACACCCCCCACACATCCCCCACACACACCTCCCCCACGTCTACACATGGGGAAAACTAAGTGAAACACTAAAATAATAATTTAAAGTGCTTAGAGGTAGGGTATCTCTGAATAGAGTTGTTGTGTTGTTTGGGTGTTTTAAGTACCAACATGTAGGTACCAATGCTGAGTCTTAAAGTCAATGTACACCGTCTCCTCTGTAGATAATTTGCATGTTGTTACAGAAGTTATTGTGGTATATGGAATCTATACCATAGTCTGTCAGGGATGCAGAAACAACATGGAGGCAGGAGATGAAAAAGAGATGTCAAATACACATTGGAGATAATATAGTGGGAGAAAGCATGTAACTATGAGCAAAATTACTATGTAACACAAATACGTTGCACAGTATACTATAAGTCTGACTTTATATTATAATCAATTTGGTACTAGTTTATGAATTACATATAATAATGAATAATGTCTCGAACAATTTTTGATTATTAAATATAAATTTATTTTTCTGATTCTTTTTCAAAATTTAATAGAACGTCTAACATTTGACTGTCCGAAATGTTCTCTTGTTGAGTGAACATAACTTCCAACATTTGACTGTCAGAAATGTCCTCATATTGAATTAACAAATCCACAGATTCTACACATTGTAGAAGTTCATGGTCCCGTGATTCATCCATGAATTCCAAGTCAATGGGTCCAATGATTTCCTCATTGTTCATCTCTAGGACAATTTCAAAGGAAATGTTCTGTTCTCCTTCCATTTTTGTGCTGAAATTTACATTAAAAAAAATCAGTAGAAATATGGCACTGTTGGGTTTAAGTTCAGACAGGTAGTTTTGATTTTTTAATAGTGAAGTTAACTTTGGGCAATGTATGGTAACAGGCAGGAAGTAGAAATATTAAAAAGTGCCTGTGAAGAAGCGTAAGTAAATTCATAATTATAGCAGAGAAGCCTAAGTCAATTTATAAATATAACAGAGGAGTCTCTATCTATAACTATAGCAGAGGGACAGTAAATAACTATCAGAAAACGTTTTTAAAAAATAACTTAAAGTGCCCCTTACAAATTATCAACTTACTTTACAGAGAGGTTAAGAAGACAAAATGCGAAAATCCTTTCAAGATGTACCTCAGGTAGTTGTAGTCAAAATGGCCGTGTTTCCCTCTCATTTTTCATTTATATACATGTACATAACCAATCAAATGTCAGGAAAAAAAAATAGAAAATGAAAGTAACATTTTAATTGGTTGTCAATTCTAACACTTCAGATGTGTTTTTGTTATGTAATTTACCTCAGGATATTTAGACAGGACTACAGGCCAAATGGCTGAATGGAATTCCACCAAATTTGGGAAAATTGTAAGGACTGGTATGTAGTATTGCCTATTCTATATTTGGTGAACTTTTCTACAGAGGTTTTTATGTAAATGAACTTTTAAAATTTTTTGGGAGCGCTCACCGGTGCGCGCCCCGGTACGCGTACCGGTAGTGCTACGGGAGTCCTCCATTTTGTGTTTTGGTAGATTTCAGACAGAAAATGGAGGACAAACAATGTTGGGAATGGGTATAAGGGGGCATCGTAGGCACTGCTTGACCCTCTAGGTTTTCTGAGGGGGTCTTAGGAGGCCGAAATAGGCAAACAAGAAAAAAAAAGGTTTTATTTTTCGCGGGGGGAGCGCCCGGTACGCGCACTGGGAAGCGTAACGGGGAGCGTACTATAGTGAAAAATAGTGAAAAAAGTTAGAAAAAGATAATCATTTGGAGTGATCAGAGATAGGGTAGCCCTGAAAAGGGCTTTTGGGTTCTGTGGCTGATTTAGGTACCTACAAGTAGGTACCAATGCACAGTCTTAAATTCAGGAGGAATATTCTATTCCCTTCATCTGAGAAGTGCACACCATCTTCTCTGTAAATATCTTGCATGTTGTAACGCAAGTTGTTGTTGTATATTGAACCCATTCCATAGTCTCTCATGTAAGCAGAAACAGATGTATTCACATGTTTCCGTGCTTTTTCAAATTGTGGACAAAATTGGTTGGACCACTTCCATTTCTGCCTTTGGCATATATTGGAATATACCAAGGCAGTTTGTGGAAAAAGTGCCATCAATTGCTCAAAGGTGTCCTTTAAAAGCATTTCCAGACCTACCCCAGTCAAAGTGCCCAAGTCATTTCCTCCACAGTGCACAATTAACAGGTCAGGGTGTGGCAAATGCAAAAAGGTTTTCACCAATGGAATCAATTGGTGACATTTTAATCCTCTGTGGCCAATTCCATTTTATGTTCACATTTGATAAATCAAGGTTGTGTAAATTTCTGGTACTAGCATACCTTTGAGCCCAGTGGATATAGCTATGTCCAATAATCCAGACAGAATACATGGTCAGAGGAGATTCTGGGGCAGTTAGATGAAGTGTGGAAAAGAAATGGCAGTTGGAGTAATAGGAGTTTGCAAAAAAAACTGTGGAGTTTCAGTGCTCTTGAATCACAAGCAATGATTGGTAGAATGAGATAGGTGAAAACTGAAAGTTAGGGTGCATGGTTGTGTTCTGTGTAAGAAGTAATTTGAATGGTTAAAAAAAAGTTATTTAAAGAAACCTTACACCAGATAAGCTGGTGTATTTGCAGGTCAAACATCCTTGCAGAGGTGATTTGCAACATTGTAGAATAAACTTTTAACCCTGGGAGCTCAGTGAGGAGGGAGTTGCTATGGTAACAGGTAGAAAGGGCTGAGGGGGGGAAGGGTGTTGGTTTGAAAATAGAGAGGGAAGAGTTTTAATTGGTTAACAAAAAGGGATATCTGTGTAGAATTAGAGGTTTTCTGTGCCTTTATGGTTTGCAGTGCCTGGAGAACATACCTTTTGCTCTGCTAAAGAAATATTGGTGTGTGTATCTGACACTGTTGTGAATCTCCTAAAGCATTTGTAAAGGTGAGTTATGATTCATTTAATATACATAGAGACTTGTATACTCTATGGAGATGATTTGGAAGGAAATTGTGGTCTTTACATGTTGCTTTGTGTCATGCTTTTTGATAATGCTTGGTAAAAAGTTTTTACTGCATAGAGTAATTGTATTTTGTAAAATTGTGAATTTTTAGTCGTGACATGGAATGCTTCTACGTAGGACCTGTGCTGTGTTTTGTAAATGTGATGTAAAAAAGGATTTTGGGGGGAAAAATAGTTTTTACATTTTTTAAAAGGAATAAAGAATGTGTGCATGTTTAATAGAAATACATTTGACTCTTTACAATGATGTTACCTGTGTTAACTCAGTGTAGGAAACATATTGAGTTTGTTTGCATAGAGGAATTGTAATTTGTAAAATTGTGAAGCTTCATGTGAAAGCTTTTTCCTTAGTCTTATCCCTGCTGTGAGGCAGATGGTTGTACATAGGATCTGTGCTGTGTTTCCTAAATGTGATGTTAAAAACGATTTTGGGGAAATTAATGTTTTTTACATATTTGAGTATATTGTGGCACAGAGGTTTAAAAAGTGACGCATCTAATTACATGTGTCTCTTTTTAAATATGGTACAAGAAGGTACATGTTTGGGCTTTCTTGGGGAGCGTAGGTGGTGAGGCGTGTGTCTAAGAGTGCAGTGGACTAGGCTTCATGAAGCCTATCCCTGACTGCACTGTTAGACACAGGTGTGAATTTGACTCTTTACAATGATGTTACATGTGTTAACTCAGTGTAGGAAGCATATTGAGTTTGTTTGCATAGAGGAATTGTATTTTGTAAAAATGTGAAGCTTCATGTGAAAGCTTTTGCCTTAGTCCTGTCCCTGCTGTGAGGCAGATGGTTGTACATAGGATCTGTGCTGTGTTTCCTAAATGTGATTTCAAAATCGATTTTGAGGAAATGAATGTTTTTTACATATTTGAGTATATTGTGACGCAGAGGTTTAAAACGTGACGCATCTACTTACATGTGTCTCTTTTTAAATATGGTGCAAAAAAGTACATGTTTGGGCTTTCCTGGAGAGCGTAGGTGGTGAGGCTTGTGTCTAAGAGTGCAGTGGACTAGACTTCATGAAGCCTATCCCTGACTGCACTGTTAGACAAAGGTGTGAATTTGACTCTTTACAATGATGTTACATGTGTTAACTCAGTGTAGGAAGCATATTGAGTTTGTTTGCATAGAGGAATTGTAATTTGTAAAATTGTGAATCTTTGTGTGAAAGCTTTTGCCTTAGTCTTATCCCTGCTGTGAGGCAGATGGTTGTACATAGGATCTGTGCTGTGTTTCCTAAATGTGATGTCAAAAACGATTTTGGGGAAATGAATGTTTTTTACATATTTGAGTATATTGTGGCGCAGAGGTTTAAAACGTGACGCATCTAATTACATGTGCCACTTTTTAAATATGGTGCAAAAAGGTACATGTTTGGGCTTTCCTGGGGAGTGTAGGTAGTGAGGCTTGTGTCTAAAAGTGCAGTGGACTAGGCTTCATGAAGCATAAAAATAGTTTTTACATTTTTTAAAAGGAACAAAGAATGTGTCCATGTTTAATAGAAATACATTTGACTCTTTACAATGATGTTAGCTGTGTTAACTCAGTGTTGGAAGCATATTGAGTTTGTTTGCATAGAGGAATTGTATTTTGTAAAATTGTGAAGCTTCATGTGCAAGATTTTGCCTCAGTCTTATCCCTGCTGTGAGGCAGATGGTTGTAAATATGATCTGTGCTGTGTTTCCTAAATGTGATGTCAAAAACAATTTTGTGGAAAATAAATGGATTTTACATTTTTGAGTATAATGTGGCGCAAAGGTTTAAAAAATGACGCATACATGCGTCACTTTTTAAATATGGGGAAAAAAGGTACATGTTTGGGCTTTCCTGGGGAGCCTAGGTGGTGAGGATTGTATCTAAGTGTGCAGTGGACTAGGCTTCATGAAGCATATCCCTGTCTGCATTCTTAGACACAGGTGTCAATTTGACTCTTTACAATGATGTTAGCTGTGTTTTAAAACAGTGTAGGAAGCATATTGAGTTTGTTTGCATAGAGGAATTGTATTTTGTAAAATTGTGAAGCTCCATGAGAAAGCGTTTGCCTCACTCTTATTCCTGTTGTGAGGCAGGTGCAAGATTTTGCCTCAGTCTTATCCCTGCTGTGAGGCAGATGATTGTAAATAGGATCTGTGCTGTGTTTCCTAAATGTAATGTCAAAAGCGATTTTGGGGAAAATAAATGGTTTTTACATTTTTGAGTATAATGTGGCACAGAGGTTTAAAAAGTGACGCATCTACCTACATGCGTCACTTTTTAAATATGGGGCAAAAAAAGGTACTTGTTTGGGTTTTCCTGGGGAGAATAGGTGTTGAGGCTTGTGTCTAAGAGTGCAGTGGATTAGGCTTCATGAAGCCTATCTCTGCTGCATTCTTAGACACAGGTGTTTTGAGGCAAAATCTTGCACTTGTCTCACAACAGGAATAAGACTGAGGCAAACGCTTTCTCACGGAGCTTCACAATTTTACAAAATACAATTCCTCTATGTAAACAAACTCAATATGCTTCCTACACTGATTTAAAACACAGGTAACATCATTGTAAAGAGTCAAATTGACACCTGTCTTTAAGAATGCAGACAGGGATATGCTTCATGAAGCCTAGTCCACTGCGCACTTAGATACAATCCTCACCATCTAGGCTCCCCAGGAAAGCCCAAACATGTACCTTTTTTCCCCATATTTAAAAAGTGACGCATGTATGCGTCATTTTTTAAACCTTTGCGCCACATTATACTCAAAAATGTAAAATACATTTATTTTCCCCAAAATCGTTTTTGATATCAAATTTAGGAAACACAGCACAGATCATATTTACAATCATCTGCCTCACAACAGGGATAAGACTGAGGCAAAATCTTGCACCTGCCTCTCATGGAGCTTCACAATTTTACAAAATACAATTCCTCTATGGAAACAAACTCAATATGATTCCTACACTGATTTAAAACACAGCTAACATCACTGTAAAGAGTCAAATTGACACCTGCGTCTAAGAATGCAGACAGGTATATGCTTCATGAAGCCTAGTCCACTGCACTCTTAGACACAAGCTTCACCAACTACGCTCCCCAGGAAAACCCAAACAAGTACCTTTTTGCTCCATATTTAAAAATTGATGCATGTAGGTAGATGCGTCACTTTTTAAACCTCTGCGCCACATTATAATCAAAAATGTAAAAACCAATCATTTTCTCCAAAATCGTTTTGACATCATATTTAGGAAACACAGCACAGATCCTATTTACAATCATCTGCCTCAAAGCAGAGATAAGACTGAGGCAAAATCTTGCACCTGCCTCACAACAGGAATAAGACTGAGGCAAACGCTTTCTCATGGAGCTTCACAATTTTATAAAATACAATTCTATATAACTATATAACTCAATATTTTCTTGGGAAGAATAGGTGGTGAAGCCTGTGTATAAGAGTGCAGTGGAGTTAGACATAGGTCTGATCTTCTTTGTAGTTGTGGACATAGCTGTCTACCACTATATTTTTCAATATAGTCCTCACCTTTTGAGCACCACTGGAGAATCCTCACCTGATCTGAAACCCTGTATTGATCGTTTGCTTTTTGTCATTGCTTTGTTGTTTGGTCATAGTGGTCTATAATGTGCTACTGTTTTTCTTTAACACAGATTGAAATCGTTATTTGAAGAAAAAGCAAACATACCCACAAAGGAAAGGACAAAGAAACAACGTAACCGGGAAAAATCAAAAACAGCAACGGAATTACAGCATTCTTCCACAACAGATACTTCAAAAAACAGGAACAAAGCTCCTGGTAAGACAACTAAGTCTTTTTTATGCAACATATGTACATCCAGAAAAAATAATGGACACCATGTAGAAAAAGAAAATGAGAGAGTAAAATTGAAAAGGAAGGAGAGAACTTCAAAGAATCCTAAATCTGGAGCAGGAGAGAATAATATGTATAGGAATAGAAGGCAGAATCAGTTTAGAGACATTCGTAGACGAATTTAAATTTGGTAAAAAACATTAGGAAAGGTAAACAGAGAGCTGCTTTTTATAAGAAAAAGAAAAGTGTAGAGAAGATTGTTGATCAGGCTTTTGAAGTTAAGAAAAAATAATTTATTTTAATAATTAATAGAATTAGGACACTTAACAAGACAGTTGATGTTTTCAAATCAAACAGTAGATTGAAAAGAGTAATTAATCGGACTAATTTTTGTAAAAATTTTCTGGAGAATGGATGCACAGTTCAAGTTGTGAGCCATTTTTTAATGAGGAGAGTTACTTCCAGGAGAATGATTTAGTGCATGCAGTTGACACCAGTGGTCGAGCGTATGAAGTGAAAGACGGTTGTCCGATTGAAAAAGAGAAACTTGTGCCTAGAGAACCAGAAGAGGTGTTATCTGATGGAGTTTTAGGGAGACGTACTAAGGGTCCAGTGTACACTTGGAAGTGTAGTAGTATTTGTAGTGTGCGACAGGAATCAATTGATTTGTTTTGTAATTTCTTACGTACATATAGTAAGAAAAGTCTAAAGCAGAAAATGAAGTTGTTGCAAGACTTAGATCCTTGCAGAGTGAGAGGAATCACAGGTTTGCAAGGCCATTCACTGGCTTGTCTTTCTAGAAAAGTCTGTCAGGGTGTTTTTCATCATTTTAGGATGTTAGCAGTGCATCATACCAAAATGAGGAAATTAGTGAGAATGTTGTATTATGGAAAAAGTCCAGCACTTAAGCTTAAACAATTAAACAGTGCTCTTTTGCATGGAACAGAATTAGATGTGAAGAAGATTTGTGAAGAAATTGAGGTTTGTTATTTTCGTGAGCAAGAGGACAGTGTAGAAATTGAGACAGCAATTCAAGGTAATGTGGAAGACAATGTACAGATTTTAAATACAGAAAAGTTTGAGAAGGAAATTACCAGGTTTAAGGTGAAATCAAGTGAAAGGCCGAATTTTACCTGTGTGTGTTGTCGACGGACTCATTATAAGATTCAGACTAGGTTAGTTGATTTATATGCAAAAAGTGAAAAGATGGATAATTATGAGTGGAAAGATTTAGCAACTTATTTGTGGGTGGAGAATTCTTTTGATTTGAGTTCTGATCAGCGTATTTGTAAATATTGTTATGACAAATTAAATCAAAACAGAATGCCTGCTAGAGCTGTTCATAATAATCTGGAGTTGATAGACATTCCCCGTGAATTGATGGATTTAAATACATATGAGTCTATTTTGATTCAATGTGTCCATCCTTTTCAGGCAATTGTTCGCATGGAGCCTAAGATAGGGAAATTGCCTCCTACAGATTTGCAGAGAGGATTAAAGGGAAGAGTTGTTTATTTGCCCCTAGATTTGAAAAAAAATATTGATACAATTGGTATAGAAAAAGTAGAGGAGGAACCTTTAGTTATTCTAGTTAATGGGGTTCCAACAAAGAGTAAAAAAATCTGGCAATATTTAGTGGATGTTAGGAAAGTCAAAAAGGCAACGTTGTATTTAGTCAAAAACAATGAGTACTACAAAGATGTATGTGTTGCAGCAGAGGAAACAGCTACAGATGAAGACAGTGATTGTTCAGGCGGCCAAATTGAAAAAGTTGATGTGTCTAGAAGTGAAGAAATATATGAACATTATACTGTTCATCCTTTGCATTCCAAAGAAGTAATGGGGAATGCAATTGAATTGTTTCAAATGAAAACAGCAAAAGGAAGTCCCATTAGTGTATGGGAAGAAAGTTTGGAAGCTCGTTGTTTTCCACAGCTATTTCCAACAGGTCGAGGTGGACGATATGACGAAACACCACTTCAAATTCCTGCATCTGAATATCGAACTGTAAGATTATATACTGAAGATGCAAGGTTTCGTCAATGCATTCCCTATTTGTTTCATCTACTGTATGAAAGTGACTTGTCTGGGCTTTCTTATGCAGTAAACCATATTCTGAAAAGTGGAGCACATCTACAAAATGTTTCGGCGAGGGACTTTATGGAGAAAGTGAATCTGCAAGATAATATTTTAGAATCTCATCTAATCAATCTCATGGCATGTCAGCGTGGTACAAATGAGTATTGGTACCGTCGCCATGGGGAATTGAAATGTATGCTAAGAAACTTAGGAACTCCTACATGGTTCCTCACTCTTAGCTGTGCCGAGTATGCATGGGAGGACTTACTTCAATTTCTACGAGAGGCCAATGCTAATATACAAAATATAGAATTCAAAACACCTGGAGAACTGTGTTCTTTGGATCCAGTGAATGTATGCAGATATTTTAATCATAGATTTGAAGCTATGATGTCTTTTATTACCAACCAAAAAAATCCTCCCCTTGGAGAGGTTTTGGATTTCTTTTGGAGAAAGGAGTATCAAGCGAGAGGTGCTCCTCACATACATATGTTGTTGTGGATTAAAGATGCACCCAAATTTGGAACAGATTCGGATGAGACAGTGATGAGTTTCATTGAAGAGTATTCAACATGTGCTGTTCCGAACACTACGGAAGAAAACAGTTTAAGGCAACAAGTTTTACGCTTTCAATCCCATCGTTGTGGAAAGTACTGTCGTCGAAAATTCAGAAACAAGGACAAGTTCTACACAAAATGTCGTTTCAGCTTTCCATGACCAGTGATTTCTAAAGGAAGAGTAAATAATTTGATGTCTTCTCTGCGACATACTGTGACGAGGAAATCACCAAAAAATACATACAATTTAAAAAGAGACGAAGAGTCCAAGTACATCAACGACTACAACCCAGTGATTTTGTCCATGTGGAATGCTAACATGGATATTCAATTCGTTGCTGACAACTCTATTGCTGTGGCTCGATATGTGACGTCTTACATCACAAAAAAAGAAAAGACAGAACTAAAGGAAATGTGGGAGGACATTTCACATGAAAAGAGTCTAAGCAAGAAATTATACAGTTACAGTCTGAAGATGTTGTCGCATCGAGAAATTGGAGCGTATGAATGTTCTGATCGATTGTCGTCAGCAAGTCTCTATGCCAAATCTAGAACCATCATTTGGGTGAGTCTAGGTCTTGCTGCAACACGAAATCGAGTTTTGAAATCTGTACAAGAGATAGAGTATTTGGCGGAGTAAGAACCAGAAAGTACAGATGTTTTGAAGACAAACATGTTGGATACATACTATCCAAATAGAAGTCATCACCTTGAGAACGCTTGTCTCTATGAAGTTCTGCAGAGATATATTTATAAGAGGAAAATAAGAGAAGATATCAATAATGGAATATATGGAGTCATTGGATGTGAAGGATGTCTAGTGAAACAGAAAAAAGGTCATTTGATTAATCATCGCAAATTGAGTTGTGATAATCCAGATAAAGGAGAATTTTATTATTTGGCTCTTTTGCAACTGTTTAAACCATGGCGTGAAGAAGAGGAACTTCTTGGAGATTTTCTCTGTTATGAAGACTCCTTTATTGCAACGAACGATACCATAGAATGTCCTGTTTTTCCAAATTATCTGCAAATGTTGAATGAAGAAATAGGGCAAGAAGCCACAATTGCTGCAGAGATTGCGAGAGACAGTTCTCAAGGCAGTCAGAGTTCTGCTTCATTGAGTCAGGATCCACTAGGAGGACCAATTATCCAAAATGAAGCTGCTACTGCCATGGATGAGGTGGAAAGAGCTATGGAACAAGGTCAAGATGATGAAGTTAACTTAGAAGATTTGGTGAAACAACTAAACCTTGAGCAGAAACAGATATATGACGAAGTCACAGAACAGATTGAACATGGATTCAGTCATGAGAAAAAAGAGTGCTCATGTACATCATTTAAGCCTGTCCAACTGTACGTGAGTGGAGAAGCGGGAACTGGAAAAAGTTTTCTGATTAAAGCCATTGCAACTTATCTGCAGAAAAGGACTGAATCAACGCTGTCTTGTGTTGTTACTGCTCCAACTGGGTTGGCAGCACATAACATTAAAGGGATTACTTTACATCGTTTACTGATGCTGCCAGTGGAGCATGATAACAAATTGGAGTATCACAAGCTATCAGGAGATGCGTGTTCTGAAGTTTCGAGAGTCCTGAAGAAAATGAAACTTCTTATCATTGATGAAGTAAGCATGGTGTCAAATATCATGCTTGCTTTTGTGCATTTGAGGATGCAAGAAATTCTTAGAACAGACTATGATGTCTTATTTGGAGGAAAACATATTATTGTTTTTGGAGATCTTCTGCAGTTGACTCCAGTAAAAGGACAACCTGTGTTCAAAATACTCACTCATGAAGATACCAGGAAGTGCTTAGGGAGCATCGGAAACGTTAATATATGGTTAAACTTTAAATATGCAGAACTGCTTCAAAATATGCGGCAGGCAAAGGATGAAGATTATAAAAATATTCTACAAGATGTAAGGATCGGAAAAGTAAGTCAGCAAGGGAAAGAAGCTTTACATGCACGATTAATTTCAAATTTGTACCCAAATGAAAACATTCTTCCAGAGAACATATTTAAGAAAATTAACGAGAAGAAATCTGGCATATGTTTGTTGCCAACTCTCAAAGAATGTTCCATGTTCAACAACAAAATGTTACAGTTAGAAAATGAAGAGATAGTGAAACTGGAAGCTATTGATAAAATAGAGCATATGGGAGCAACAATTATTTTGTCTGAAAATTTTAAATCAAAATTGGATTCATTAGAGAAGACTATATCTAAAACTGCTGGTTTTGAAAAGACTCTGAATGTGTGTTTGAATTGTCGTGTCATTTTAAGAAGGAATTTAAATGTTGAAAGAGGTCTGGTAAATGGAGCAATGGGTTATGTTGTTGGTTTTGTGAATTACAAAAATAGAGATGGAATTGAAATTTTAAAAATTAAATTTGATGACATTGATGAAATAGAACACATTTGTCGTTGTTCAGCTAGATTTTTGCTCGTGAAAGACTTATATGTTCGCCGAAAACAGTTTCCTATTTGTTTGGCATATGCGGTGACAATTCATAAGTCTCAAGGTTTAAGTGTAGATAGCGCTTTGGTGAACATTGGAAGTTCTGTGTTTAAAGAGGGTATGGCATATGTGGCATTATCACGAGTCAGAACTTTATCAGGATTGTACTTGATTGAGTGTGATGAAACAAAGATTTGTGCAGATTTAGATTGTGTAAAAGAATACAATAGGTTAAGAAGAGAGTATGCTCCACATTTGCCTCAATATCCTCTGATTGAAAAACGTGTGGTAGGCCGAAAAAGAAGAAATGAGAGTAATTGCAGTGAGGTATCAGCAAAAAGGCATAAAGTAGATAAAAGTATAATTGTAAAGAGAAACAAAAAGGATTCTGTTGAAGATGTTGTTGGATTTCAGTTTGAAAACAGTTCTGGTGTCAACTGCTATGCTAATGTAGTAGTTAATGTTGTTTTTTTTCTTCAAAATTTACAAAGACAGATTGTTGAAAATCGGGAACAAACATTGTGCTGTTTATTGAATTCTGTGTTAGACAAATGTAGTAGTGATAGAGCTAAAATAGAAAGTGTTTCAGAAATTAGAAATCTTCTAGATATATGTTCAGGTCAAAATCAATTTTCACAGAATATTCAGCAGGATTGTCAGGAATTTTTAATGTATATGTTTGATGTATTACAAGATGAAGGAGTAGATATAAAAAATCTATTTGGCCTTTCTTATCAATGGCAACATGACTGTAATAACTGTGCTTCATCAAGTACTACTAGAATAGACTCTGAAAGATTTATATATTTAACTTTACCAGACTGCAAATCAGTGTCTTTCAATAATCTAGTTAAAGCAGCGGATCACAATATGATGTGTACCCAATGTAAGTCTGCAATGCTGTCCACATTATTTCTACAAAATTATGGTCACTATGTTATTTTAATGTTCCAACGATGTAGACCTGATGGAACTAAATTGACAACTTCTATTAAAAAGTTTGTGGCTTCTCAGTTATCGATATCAGGAAGAACCTTTGCAACTGTAGCTATTATTTTTCATGACGGTCCTTCTACAACATCAGGGCATTACACATGCTATTTAAAAACTTCTAAAGGTTGGACCCAATGTAACGACAATCATTTGACTTTCAAACAACGTTTGCCTTTTGGCTTTATAAATTCATATCTAGTGTTTTTACAGCCAAAATTTAGGTAAAGGTAATTGGCCTATGAAGACGGGAGGACTACTCATATATACTCATACATCTGACACTATTTGGCCAAATGGAAAGGTGCAACAATGAGTAAAGAGTCGTGACTAAAAAAAAGGAGTATATTAAAATTTTGAAAATATTTCAGATGTTCTTGGAGCTTTTCTTGTAGAAAGTCGATGAAATGGATTTCTAAGTGATCAGCAAAATACTATGTAACGAGAAAATGACCTCCATGATATACTATTTGGCCTCAAGGAAAAGTAAGTCAATCAAAGATTAGCGTACATTTGTGATTTGTCAGTATGTAAGTTTTTTTTTAAAACACAATCTTTTAGATTGTGTTTTTTTTCCCCGCTGTCATATGATGAGTAATTTGAACTCACTGCTTTAATTGAAATTCAATATATTCTGAGAACAGCAAAAATAAACTATGTAACATGTTGTAGAAATTATTCTATACTTTGGATTGTGTAAATTAAATTGTATTCCCATTCTCTGACACTTACTTTTCTTTTTTCATCTTCTTTCAGCTCTTTTTACTCACTTATAATGTCTTTCTCTCACTCTCTGTAACCCCCGTTCCCTTACTCCACTTCTTTGACAACCCCTCATTTTCATTTCAACTGTGTGTATCCCGTCTCTCCCTTGCATAACTTTTCAGCTTTCAGTCTTTCTGCTTTTCTTCTCTTTTCCGTATTTTCCTCCTTTGCTCTTTTAGTAATTCCTGTTTACTCACTCAGCAGTATTATTGCACTCTATCACTATAAATCACCCACTCTCCTTAGCTTATCTTTGTTTGCTCTTTACTTTTGACCTCTTCTCTCTGTTTTTCGTTCACTACTTCTATGTCCTCAGTGCCTCACTCTACTTGGGTTATTTTCACTTGTGTTTATCTACCTTCTATCACTTCTTTTACAACAACTTCACTGCTCCTCTCTCATCGTTCTTCATCCCATTTCTTTTACTCTGGTTCCGTTACTATCCATCATTTCCTTTCTTTCAATGTCCTTCTCTTTACTTTCATCACCAAATTATTTTCTCTCAGTACCACTGTTTTAGTCGTCTTTTCCTCTCTTTCCTTTTTTTTGCAGACTTACTTTTTTTCTTTTCTCACTCATTGTACTCCACCTCACTCAGTTTTTCTCTTAGTGTGTCTACGTTATAACTTCCTCAGTCCATTTCCTTCAATTGTTGTATATTATTCTGTCTCCCTTCATCCTTTCACTGTATGAGTGTTCTTCTCTTACTCTCAGTTATCTTCTATTCCTCATTCTTCTAAATGCATCCTTAATTAGACTGTTTTCTGTCTCAGTCATTATCTTTTTACTTACTTCTGTTTCCTGATTTAGTTTTGCTAACTCACATTGTTTTAGCATCTTTCTTACCTTCAGTTCATTTCTCTGTACTTCTCTCTCTTTTTCTTAGTGAATCTATATGCCTTACTCTTTGTAATTTGTTCTCCTTCTATTTCTTTTCCCCTCTTTTTGTACTTCTACCTTAGTTTATTTCCCTTTCTGTGTTCTTCACTCTAACTTTATTTCTAAATAGAGTGTTATGATGTTTTTAGCTCTTCATTTGTATCTTTTAATTGAAAATACATATTTTACTAATTATAACGTATTTTTTTTCTCTCTTTCACAGATACCAACTGTAGTAAAAAAAATATAGTTACATTTATTATATGGTAAGTATGACTAAAAAAATGTAGTTTGTTATCACCCTTTGCTTTAAGGTCACTAACATTTTCTCAATCTATCTCACTCCTGTGTTTTTACTCTGCTTCTCTCACTTATTCTTATTCTCCATGTTTACTCCCCTTTCATTATTTACCCTCTCATAGTCAACTTCTTTTGATCCCTATTCTTTACTTCACTTACCCTCTGTTCCCTTCCTTTGCTTCTTTACTCATTCTCTTTTTCTTAATTATTTACCTTACTCCTACACATATACCTCATCCCCCTCCCAACACATACACACACCTGTAACATACACCCCACACACACACTACACCTACACCTCATACACACAAAAAAAACTCCCACACACACTCCTCAAAAACACACACACATTCCATACACACACATACATCGAACACATATACACCCCACACTCATACACTTCTCACACATATTTCACACACCCTCATCTCTACCCACACCAAAACACTCCACACAACCACACCCACAGACACACCTTACACACCCACACTCTGACCTACACCCACTAACTCCCTGTAAGTCACACACACTGCATTACTTATCTTTTTTTGCTGTTGTACTCAAGCCCATTCAGGTACTGTTTCCTTTACTCTCTTTGTCCTCTCTCTTTGTCACTCACCATATGTTATCCTAATTCAATATTTCTCCCTCTATCACCCCTCTTTACTTTTACTATGGGTAGCGCACCGGGGAGCGTAACAAGGGGAAAACAAAGAGAAACAGTAAAATAATATTTTAGAGTGCTTTGAGGTAGGGTAGCTGTTGTGTTGTGTGGGTGATTTACTTACTGCACTCCTTCCACTCCTTTTCTCAGTGCCTCTGTTCTCACAGTTCTTCATTCCCGTTCACTCAGTCTGTCTATCTTACTGTAATTGTCTCTGTCTCTTCACTCTTTCACTACTTGTTCATTATGCTTTCTCCCTGAAGTTCAAGCACACTACGTTATTTACATTTCTTTGCTGCTTCAATTATTCCCTTTCTGTTACTTCTTCTTTTCTTCTTTTATTTTTTTCTCTCTGTCAATCCACATGTTTTAACTTTATTCGATGTTATCCATCTTATTTCATCCCTCTTTAGTTATGCACACTACTTTTTTCTCTCTCTCCCTTAACAGTGTTATTTAAATCTGGTTCCGTTATTACCTTTTATTTGTACATCATGTTTTCTCTTTCCTTTTACTCTTTACAGCCACTCACATTCTTCATGTGCCTCTGCTTTAGTATTCTTCTTCTCTCTTTCTTTGTTTCACAGCCTTATATTTTTTTCATTTTCTCTCTTACACTTTGTTATATCTTTTACACTTTTTTACTATGTATTACACAGTACATCTGTGTTGCTCTCTCTTGCTGTCTGTCTCTTAACATTACTCTCTCTTTCTCTTTCTCTTATGCTCTCCTTCTCTTGTATTTTTTTCTTTTTTTGTGTTGCACTAACGGGGCGCTCACCGGTGCGCATACCGGGAAGCGCACCCATTAGAAAAATGAAGTCAAGAGTGGTAAAAATTTTAGTAATTTTTTTAAAATGGGAGGTAGTTCTGAAAAGAACTTTTTTTTAAATGTTTTTGTTGTTTTATATTTTTTTTATTTTTCTGAACATTTTTTTTTTTTTCAACAATTTTATGTTTTTTTTGGGGGGATTTTTTTTGGGGGGAACAACGAAAAACAGGCATTAGAAAGGGCTCAACAGGAGCAAAAAAAAAATTATTTCTTGGGGCGTTTTGAGCACTTGTGGTTCTCAAATGCTCTATTAATCAAATTGATGCTCATATTCGCACATGAAAGTAGGTCACCACAATAAAGGCACACTATCTTCATGTGCTAAAAATTCTGTTGGATATTTGGGACCGTCTCCCTCGCCTCTGGTCCCGATAGATTTACCTGTGCCGATGTACTGGCCACAGGAGTTGGTGGGTTATCTTGGAGGGGACGCATCTCTGCAACGCTGTAATTGAGTGGATGCCACCTCTGCATATGACGGTGCATAGTATAGTTACCATAACTATACTTTTTGTCTGTACCTCTAGACAAAACATCTTTACAAATGAGGCATGTCACATGTCGGGCATTGACCTTTTTTTGGCCTTGAGGGTATGAATAAAATTGCCAAATAAAACTGTCTTTGTGGTGGGATTTCCGGGGCTGTTCACGTAAGAACTGCCTCGGCTGTACGTCTTCTTCCTCTTCTTCTTCCTCTTCCTCTGGGTTGGGAAGGAACTGTGGAGGTGGTCCTTCCTTCCTAGGTGGTTGTGGTGGTGGTGGGGGTCCACCAGCTGCAGCTACTACAGATGCCATAACTAAGGTCTTCCTCTCACAAAGATGAAAGTCAGAGTGAGGAAAGAAGGAGGGGTTTTCATCATTTTGGAAAAAAAAGTTCTAAACCAATGAAAAGTGTTATTTACAGGTCACATGACCTGTTACGCTTACGTTACGCGTCCCGCTCCGCGCCCGGAGCGCTTTCGGTGTGCTGCGCTTCGCGCCTCGTTCGCGCACCGGAGCACTTCCGAGTGCGCGAACGTGGCGCGTCATAAGACACATTATGCGGCAACGCGATACGTCGCGCTTACGCGACGCGTCACGATGTTGTTCTCGAACGCGGCAGTTGTGCAAACGGTACGTTTCCCGGTACGCGGACCGGGTCGCGGCATAAAAATTAGCTAACGGGAAGCTACCCGGTGCGCGGACCGGTAGCGAAACTAAAAAAAAAAAATATATATATATACATACAAAAATTATATTAAATACATATAAAATATATTTTTCCTTTAAAAGAAGAATACATTTAACAGCTTTTAATATTTGCTATTAAAAAACCATTGAAATTCACTGAAAAAACCATAGGTTATAGACCATATATAGTTAGGAATTAGCATTTATAAAACCTTATTTTACTCACACAAAACCATTGAAATTCGCATATATAGTTAGTTGCACTAACTATATATTTCGCGCACCCGCAATCCACTGCTGATGGCGACACATATTACATCATTCATGACATGGTCAGTGACATCACTGATGACATCACTGATGACATCTCAAATGACATCACTGATGACATCACTGATGACATCTCAAATGACATCACTGATCACATCACTGATGACATAATTCATGTGATAATACGATGAACTTCTTCAGACTCTAATATAACCTTATATACACTCACAGACTGTCACTCATCCATGGAGTTACTCACACACCTAGTTAGTCATGCAAAGAATCAATCACACCTCCATTTCCTCAACTATACAGTTATACACACCTTACTTATTCAAACAGATACTAACACATATTTACTCTCTTATACAATCCCTGATACAATTTCATAATGATCCATACAGCCACTCACACATTCACTGGCTCTTATGCACAGTTATTTATATATGTCAACTCTCACATATACTGTGTTTTACATATGTCTTTACTTTGACATGTAGCACTGAGATATCCATTCACTCACCAATACACTCATGCACACAGTCAACCACCCATACAGCTGTTTCCACATGCACTTTTGAACCCATACATCTAGTGAATCAACTGCTCACACATCTATGCACAGAGTCATACACCTCTCAGCCACCAACACACACACTCAGTCTCCCATACAAATACTTGGGCAACCACTCAATAACCCATATAGTTACTCATATAGCTACTGATCAACACATGCAGCAGTTTACAGAACAACAGACATAATGATGCACAAATTAAGACAGTTTAGTCACTAACCCATGCACTCAGTGAGACATATTTAATCACTCACTCATACAGTCAGTCATGTACCTACTAAATCCTTCATCCAGACACTTCTACATCCACTCATTCTTCAATATGTAAGACATATTTAAACTTTACAGAAACATAAAATCACTGGATGTTGTTTTCAGCGATGTCATCAGTGATGTCATTTGAGATGTCATCAGTGATGTCATCAGTGATGTCATTTGAGATGTCATCAGTGATGTCATCAGTGATGTCACTGACCATGTCATGAATGATGTAATATGTGACGTCATCAGCAGTGGATTGCGGGTGCGCGAAATATATAGTTAGTGCAACTAACTATATATGCGAATTTCAATGGTTTTGTGTGAGTAAAATAAGGTTTTATAAATGCTAATTCCTAACTATATAAGGTCTATAACCTATGGTTTTTTCAGTGAAAATATATATATATATATATATATATATATATATATAAATGCTCCAAGTTTGTCCCATTGTTGTAATTGAATAAATATGGTGTGGCAAGAAACGCTGTGAACTGTGGTTACCAGCCTGTGAAAAAGGAATTTTCTCCGAAACGCGTCGGCTACATCCCGCTGTGTGTGGAGGTCTGAGGGGATTTGCTGCAGTCTGCGTGCGTTCTCATTTGGGACAAACTTGGAGCATTTATATTTACACGGTCGTCCGGCCGTGGAGAACGCACCACCGCACCTAAGAGCAGCGGGCCATCGAGCTTGACATCCTGTCGGGCTCTTCACATGGGGAAGCAGTACCGAGCATTTAGACCCTGCTCACTCCGGGGCCCATCAGTGGGTTTGATTGGGGACCCACAGAATACCGCACCCATCTGGGTATAATCACCGCACTACATGTCCCATAAGACTCTGGACTACGCTCATTGGAGCAGCTTACTGGCCTATCAGGAGGCTTGTAATTGAATAAATATGGTGTGGCAAGAAACGCTGTGAACTGTGGTTACCAGCCTGTGAAAAAGGAATTTTCTCCGAAACGCGTCGGCTACATCCCGCTGTGTGTGGAGGTCTGAGGGGATTTGCTGCAGTCTGCGTGCGTTCTCGTTTGGGACAAACTTGGAGCATTTATATTTACACGGTCGTCCGGCCGTGGAGAACGCACCACCGCACCTAAGAGCAGCGGGCCATCAAGCTTGACATCCTGTCGGGCTCTTCACATGGGGAAGCAGTACCGAGCATTTAGACCCTGCTCACTCCGGGGCCCATCAGTGGGTTTGATTGGGGGCCCACAGAACACCGCACCCATCTGGGTATAATCACCGCACTACATGTCCCATAAGACTCTGGACTACGCTCATTGGAGCAGCTTACCGGCCTATCAGGAGGCTTGTAATTGAATAAATATGGTGTGGCAAGAAACGCTGTGAACTGTGGTTACCAGCCTGTGAAAAAGGAATTTTCTCCGAAACGCGTTGGCTACATCCCGCTGTGTGTGGAGGTCTGAGGGGATTTGCTGCAGTCTGCGTGCGTTCTCGTTTGGGACAAACTTGGAGCATTTATATATATATATATATATATATATATATATATATATATATATATATTCCCCAAAAAGTTGCTCGCAACATTGGAGACACCCGCACAGCGTATATTTTCACCTTCTTTATTCTGGCATGCAGCAACAACCAAAGTACAGCTCGCACAGCGATGTATTCTGCCAATCTGCCATATGTGTTTCGGGGAACCATCCCCTTGATCACTGGCCTGGCTTGGGGAAGGGAACAGCTTGGGATAATGCACAGGTGTTTTAAAGTTCTCTCTAGACCGCCCACATGGGCGTGTCAGCCTCTTGGCATTATGGTTATTGTAGTCCGTTTAAAGCCGTAGTAGAACGCTGTGCCTTTTCCTCCTCATATCAATTCCGTCAGGATGCTGTGAAACCCTGGACCAGCATGTTGCTCTTCTTGCGCTTGCCAAAACAGGTACGTTGTTTCGCTGTGTGTCTCGAAAGTATGAGACACACGGACCCGCATCACAAGCAGGGGGGTGTCAACTGTGGCCTGAGCGGGCCACCATATAATCCAAAAAAAGTTGCTCGCAACGTTGGAGACACCCACACAATTATTTTCACCTTCTTTATTTTGGCCTGCAGCAACAACCAAAGTACAGCTCGCACAGCGATGTATTCTGCCAATCTGCCATACGCGTTTCGGGGAACCATCCCCTTGATCACTGACCTGGCTTGGGGAAGGGAACAGCTTGGGATAATGCGCAGGTGTTTTAAAGTTCTCTCTAGACCGCCCACATGGGCATGTCAGCCTCTTGGCATTATGGTTATTGTAGTCCGTTTCAAGCCGTAGTGGAACGCTGTGCCTTTTCCTCCTCATATCAATTCCGTCGGGCCGCTGTGAAATATATATACACATACAGGGTCAAAGCATTGCCATACAACCATCTCATGTCCTGGCTCACTATATCAATATTTTTAAAAAATAGGACTAGCTCAAGTGAAAGACCAGAAAAGGACTGAGACTGTATTCTTGTTTATTGTTTGAATTTGAAAAGTCTCCCATTTGCATTATATGTCACCACACTCACCCATTCAATTATCTGTGTAATTGTTATTGTGTTTTCTTTGTCAGACAGCCCCCAGTTGTATTATCTGTTTGTATAAAATTGTTTACACAATTGGCGAGAAAAATTGAGAAACAAAACAAATAATTTAATAAATATTTATATTTCTGATAAAAACTTATTGAGGCATGGTACATTTATAAAAGACTAGTACAAAATCACTATTGATTGTGAAAAAAATAATCAGGTTCTGAACAAGTACCCGTGGTACCTACCCAACGGAATCACTTGTAGCTTTATAACTATTAATCGAAGTTCCGAGGGATACAGCACCACACAACTTTGTCTCTATTTTCTACCTCCTCCCAGTTCCCCCACCCCCCCTCCCCGAACCTCCCCTCCCTGTAAATTGTTCCGCTCGAGACAGGGTGCAAGGCTCCCAGGACTGCCTTGCCTCATTTGGCGCACCACACGCCGGGACTTTATGAACCAATATGTATACTTATGCCTCATTTTGTGACTCCTGCATTATAATCTGTTGTAAAGCGCTCCGATACCCTCGGGTCTGGCCAGCACTATATAAAACACCTTAAAAAATAAAATAAAAAAATAAATACAGGGTGACCCCATTGATCTTAATGGCAAGCCGACTAGCAGCATTTGGTTTACAGGCCCTGGGCACACACAGTGCATTGTACTAGGGACTTAACAGTAAATCAAATAGACCAATCATGGAAACACCAATCCATAAGAACAATTTACAAAGGGAGCACTTGCACTTTGGCACTAAACAGCAGTGGCAAAGTGCCCAAAGCATCTAGACCAGCAAAACAAAGTCCTACACACAGCACAATAACAAAAGGCAAAACAATAAAAGGGAAACCCACCCCAATGATGCCAGGTCTAACACGCGCTCTAAGTGCTTAGCCCTTAATGAGGTGATAAAAAGTGCTCTCATAGCGGGAACAAATGCTTGTATGTGGGGAGGTGTTTCTGTTTCTCTGGCTGGATGATCATTTGGACAGTGCCCAGGAACTAGATAAACTTCAAATAGGCCTCCTCTTTCACTGACAAATGTTATCTGATACATCGACAGTCCCTTTCTTTGTTCCCTCAGTCAGGCAGGATCCACTCACAGTGGGGAGGGAGCAGCCCACGGAGCTAGATTGAAGTGAACACAAATGAGGGATTGCTCAGTTTCTGTACACACCTCATGGGTGGCCACACAGGCTCTGCACAAAGGGAGAAGGGTTTCACCATCTTGGATTTAGGCAAAGAGAGGCATTGCAGGATTGTTTGCAGTAGGGCACACAGGAACTTCTGCAAAAGTGGATAAGGTAGCCCCTTGGAATGTTTTCCCTAATGGTTAGGGAAGGGCAGAAGTCACCCCCACCTACAGGATTGTGCCAGGAGTAAATCTCGTACCCGAGCACCTTCTCCAGAACATTTGGGCTTGTGGAAAACAGAAAAAGAACTAAACCTGGTGTTCAAGCCTTGTGAAGAGACCTAAAGTGCTGGACGTTCTTCTACTTTACAGAGGACAAAGACATAGACTTGAAGGGTCAGTTGACTGACCCCCTGTTAAGCTTCAGGTACACAACAAGCTGCAAGAAGTCCTTTTCCTGAAGAGACCAGCTTACCAGTTTCAACTGGACGTACCCTAGACCCTGCTGGTAGTTTCTGCTGGAGGGAGTCTTGACCAAAAAAGTGCTGCTCTGAGGTCCTAGGACCCTTGGCTGTATCAAAGAGTACTCCTTGAACATCATGAAAATCCTGAGTCTTAGAAATGTTTTGGCTCCAAAGACCTGCAGAGGACATGGACAAACCTTCCAAGGTGATTTGCCTCTGGGCTGAAGAGTCAGGTTTTCTTCCGCTTGGAGCTTCATTACCTAAAGCTTCTATCCTTGCTCCAGTAGAAGAATCAAAGCTCCAGAAAAGTGACTAAGTCCCAATGTAGAAAACGTTACCAGACAAAGGCACATAGAATATCAGGCCAAAAAAAGGACTTCAGTGGGATCGAATTTTGAATTTTACCCCTCAGAGCTTTATACACCTATACCAATGGCTTCAATGGAACCCGGTCCAATGCCTATCTGATGCCATGGGGCCATTCTTGTATACAGCTACCACCTTGCCTCGCTGAAGAACTGTGACTTTCCCATTCGAGACTTAGGGCATGATTTAGAGTCAGCAGGTGGATTACTATGTCACAAACATGACGGATATCCTGTCCACCATATCTCAAGTGCATTATATATTCAATGCCACCTGTAATTTAGTGGACGGAATATCTTTCAAGATTGTGATGGAGTAAACCATCCGCTGAATTACAGCCCTAAGTCAGACGGTAAATCCTCTGACTGGGATGAACCTCAATGGTGTATTCGACCCATCCTTCATTACGACTGGCACTACATGCCTTTGGTGCTATTTTGATTTAAAACTTAAAAAATTCATATCATCAGCTTATTTGATTTTTGTTTTGGTGTTATTTTCTATTTATATAAATTGGTGTAGGATTTGTATTGTCTTTCTAACTTTGAACTTGTTGAGCTCAGTTTTAAATTACAGAACTCACCACAAGATAGGGACATTAATACTTGTGCTGGACTCCAATCAACCCAAACTAATAGGCCACTTTCAAACAGGTATAGTTTTATTCACTGGTAGCCAGTGAAGTTGCTTAAAATAAGGAAAGATGAACTGCCATCTGTGCTGATTAAGAATCAATCTTGGGGCTGTGTTCTGGACCAATTGAAGCTTGTTAATGAGGTCAGCCAGGACTCCTAGACAGAGAGTGTTTGCATATTATAATCTAGAGGTCACCAAAGCATGAACAATTGTTTTATGAGTGTGGACTGGCAAAAATGTTAATGCATTTTTTAATCATTTTAGAAGGGCAAAACAGGAGGCCATGATGGCTCGGATTTGGGATTCAAACTATAACTCTTGATCAAGTTTTATCCACAGGGCACACACCACTGGGGAAGGGGATGGGGGTTCCCCTACGTCTTTCGGTCAACAACTTTGTAGCTGTAGCAGAAATCAGTTACTGAAGAAAAGTATCTCTGACTTGTCTGGGATAAGTTTGAGACAGCTCCCCATCCAACTTACCACAGCATTTAGACAACCTTGGAATCTCCCTATAACCATCTCATGTACCACGTGGAAAGAGAGCATCAATTAAGTGTCATTGGCATATGACACAACATTGAAGCCCAGGAATTCTACCACTTTATCTAAAGAAGCCGGGCATATTGAACAGAGTTGGACTGAGTGCCGATCCCTGAGGGACACTGTTCTCAACTCCTTGTAGCTAGAGGAGTAAGTGGGAGGCGAACAACTTGCTATCTGTCAGACACGAAAGATTTTAGCATTGCCTGCTAAGAAGATCCAGCAAAATTGAATGAGACTCGATGTCAAAGGCTGCAGACAGGTTTAAAAGGATCACCACTGCCCAATGCCCCTAGCTTGGGTTTGCTTTTATAAATTCGGGCGTATATGTATGAGATTTTAGTGCAGCGCAGCAAGTCACTTTGCTGCGCTGCCCTGTGTCAAAGTGAAAGGGCAGTAATGCACCGTATCTATGGCATACAGCATATTCCTGTTCTCTCTCCCTGTGATTGCGCTGCTTTGGCAGCTCAGGGCCAACGCAGGCACCCTTGCACCATACTACAAGGAAGTCTGCGTTGCATGCAGGATTGTTTTGTGCAGGAAGGTGCACCTTCTGGCACAAAAACTATCCTGGGAGGCTTTTTCCTATTTCTATGCTTGCTGCAGAATGCACCACATAGAAAGAGGAAATACTGATGAGAAATAGTGGTATTTCTCCTCAGTGTGCCTCCCGTAGGAGGCATAAGAATTTGCTGCATCCCCAGGTTTGCAAGGTCTTGTAAATCTAATGATGCTTCAAAATCCATAGGTGTTGTGTGGGAACACCCACAGCAACGCCCAGGGCACACCTACCTGCGCAGAGTATTGCAATGCAGCGATTTGTGCTGCCTTGCCCTACTCTATATTTTTGGGGCCATTCAAAACCACACAAAGTGGGTTTGCGTGGCTTCATAACTATGTTTTAGTGGTTTGCTCTACCGCTGAGTGACAAAAAATGATATAACAGCAGTGCAAGGGCCTCGTAAATATGGCAAAAGAAGACCTCCATTAAGTCAACCGGAGAGTGAAAGAATGGGTGGATAAGTGAAAGGAAGAGTGGATGGATGAATGGATGAAAGAGTAGATGGATAGATGAGTGAAAGAATGGATGAATGAGTGGAATTTTGGATGGAAGGGTGAATGGATGGATGAGTGAAAGAATGGATGATGAGAGATGGAGGATAAGTAGAAGAATGGATAGATGAGTCAAAGGGTAGGTGGATGGATGGATAAAAGGGCGGATGGATGAGCAAACTCACAATGAGTGAGAAGGAGGGTGGATGGATGGATGAGTAAAAGAATAGATGGATGAGTGAAAGGTTGGATGGATGAATGAAAGAGTGGATGGATTGATGAGTGAAAGGGTGGATGATGAGAGAAAGGATGGATGGATGAGTGAAAGGATGGATGGTTGATAAGTGAAAGGTAAGGTGGATGGATGGACGGAGTGAAAGGGTGGATGGATGGAGTGAAATGGTGGATGGATGGATGAGCAAAAGGATGGTTGGATGAATGACTGAAAGGATGGATGGATGAGTGAAAGGGTGGATGGAGCGGTAGATGAGTGAAGGGATGGATGGATTTGTTGGATGGATTTGACGGATAGGTTTGGAGATAGATGGATGGATTGGCCGACAGATGAAATGGTGAAAGACTGAATGATGGATGAAAGAATGAATGGATGACAGAATGTACAGATGAAATGATGGATATCAGCAGTTGGGTGGAAGGATGAATGGATAGACACTTGGATGGAAGAGACACGAGAGCTGTTCTGGGGAGGGTCGTTATAACTTGCTTCATTTGCTTGGTGCCACAGAGCTTTGAATTGGGGGGGTATTTTAATTTTCTGGCTTCTCCTTTGTGTAGAAAGCTTTTATCTCTGTGCGCCATTACAATGGTCCTTCTAAGCTTTTCCCTTCCATAGTGAATTAATGTAATTGCATTTCTTCAGTCCAGCTGACCTGGATTAAGTGTACCCAACCTCATGAACAAAGAGCATCCAGTGGCAGATGTTCTGCCACAGGGGACAGGAAATGTTGATGTAGGAACATCAAGGTACCCTTACCTGAAGGTGAGGGATCTGAGGGGTGAAGAGAGAAGATGATACCCAATGGCTTCACAAAGTACACACAGGGACTCAGGAGGTTTTTTGTTTCAGTGAATGCAGAGATAGAGTGCAGGCCTCCCTTTTGAAGCCTGCCTCTTCCCAGTCAGTCTGGCTAATCTCTCCCAGGAAGATGGCAGGGGAACATGACCATTACGAGTAGTTCTTCACTGGTGGAAGAGTGGAGGTGCCCTATTTTATAGGCAAGTTCATGTGCAGGCTGGTAATGATCCAGCAACTGAAACAACCTTATGTTGGAACACACCTGCAGTAGCACTTTCTGTAATAGGTTTAGCTGTAAGTTAGAAGATGCACTTAAAAGTTGAGATGGGCCATTGTGGGACTAGGTGTAAGGCCTTCCATTGAACAGATCTAGAGTTCCTACTAAATCTACAGAACCCTGCCACCTGAAATTCAGAATGTTAATGGACATCTTATCCAAAACTAGGACTGTGGCATGTGGTGATCCAATGAGTACCCTACACATTTTTGGAAATCAAGTTGCAGGCGGTGTTGGGAAGATTTGGAGCCCCAATGAATTGACGAAGTCTTATCATTGACACCAAGGGTGGCGAAAGGTGGAAAAGTGTTCCCAGCATCGAAAATACTTTAGTGAATACTGTCTTCAAGTTTTACTCACTCAGATAATTGGTGTCAAAACTCAAGGTTTTATCTGAAAACCAAAATCAACCTATCTGATGCTGAGTGGCCTTCAACAGAAACAGAATTCCTTGCCGCTCCCTGCTGAAGGATTTCTAGCACAATAAAAAAATGAGCACACAAACTATTAAAAGGAATCATCATGTTGGAACTTAGGAGATTGTGACAACAACTGCCATATTATTCACTTTAACAAATACCAGGCCCCCAGCTATGACCAAACATTAAAGCTGTTCTTTTTAGGTGCTTTCTTTCCCAAATGCTGGTTGCCCTACTAAAGGCCAAACCCCAGAAGATCTGGATACAAGAACATCAAGGACAGAATATTTAAATGTAAGTGTCTATAGAGAAATATACATTTACTACTTCTAACTCCATATCTACATACCTTGAAGGTATATATATTTCGTAGGTACATATCTGTGGAGAAATGCATAGAAAGGCTATACTTACTTACCTGTCAATATTTTGGATTCGATATTCTGTCTTTGATATTGTTGAATATAATTGATATTATGTGCCATGTATATTCTGGTTTCAATATTAAGGTGCACACTGTGTGAGTCTATGTGAAGGCATGTGTGGATTTTCTAAGGTACTTATTAAATCACACTCAATCAACTTTTCAAACTCCAACTTTAAATAATATCAATTCAATGAGATTTAAAGTAGAAGGATGTTGTTTTAAAGTAGGCTGAGACACAACTGTGTGATTTTCTAAGCTTTGCATGCTTTGTGCAGTACAAAAGCTTATCAAGATCTTTTTTTGTTCTTTTTTGTATAAAAATAAGCTGGCCTCAGATCAGATCCCTCCCCCCACAACTCTTACCTCAAGTGGTGAATATCCAACCTCCACACTCAAAATTATTTTGAAGAAGCATGTCATACCTGGGACATTCTGTATAAGGAAATCATCACACCTGGAAGGTCCAAAAGGGTAAACCTTTCATCACATAAATGAAGGAAACTTCATCTGCTTCATAAAGCATAGAGTTTCTAATTCAAAACTAATTTGTAAGTACTCGTCACTAATTTAAAATATCCTTACAGAGAACTGAGAACTTTGTGGCAAACAGTATGTTTTAAACATTTTAGGGATGCAACAAGAGTGAAAAAGAGATGGAATTTAAATGCCATTTTCCAGGAGAAGTTGGGATGGTTCAACAATGAATTTCACTGTAAGGCTGATACAAAAGATGGATAGTTTAATTACATTTCATCAAAAGCACCAATCAAAGCTACATGAACTTGAAGCAGGCTCTCACATTGGCATACACCCATCATATTTACAGGCAGTTTGTGTGAAAAGATTTGCACAAAAGGAGACCTTTGTTAGAAGTTGATCAGCAAGACAGGTGAGCATGGCAAAGTATTGATGATTGTGTAAGCCTGGGATGGGTCCATTTAAGGTCTGTGGCCTGACTAAGGAAACTAGCAACATCACTGCCTCTAATGCTCTGAGTGGTGGTTTCACAGTTTGCAACTAGGATCCTACTCTGTCACAATATCTCTGTTTGATGCAGCTTGCATGGTATCTCCCATTTGGATGGTGCAGAATCCTTCACGCCTGGAATTATGAGCATTTTCTACTCTTTCACATGCAGCAGACGTCTTGCATAGAATACACAATGTGGCACTCTCTATATGGCTGACATTGCTAGGACGAGCATAGGCATTTTTAAGTGGTGAATGTAGAAAGCATTTAAACCTGCCATGTGTACTAGAAATTGAAAATATGTTCTTGCAGAGGGATTGTTTGGCGTTACTATAGGTGCACATAAAAGTCAAGCTTCATGTTATGAAGCAGCCAAGAGACTGTCAATTAAATATACATTAGAAACTCAGATCACTTCCTTAATAGAATTTTGACTTCTCAGCAAGTAGGCTAATGTAGGCATGGCTGGTATGCATTAAAGAGAAAGCATCAGCGCTTCTCATCAAGAGCATATAGTAACAAATAACAAGCGGGCTCCATTGTTAAGCAATTTGTCAAAAGCAATGTGTATCAAGTAACAATGGTTAGACCATATAAGGATTTTACCACTATGCAAGGTGGTTTTTGGATGTTACACTAAGATCCCTTTTAGAAATAAAGTGCACAATTGTGCTTCGATATTACATTGGGCCACTTTCATTGGCCAAAACATGATAAGTTATAAATTCCACTGAAAATCTCCACTCTCCATTACCCTGCATGTACCTAGTTCTAATTTTGTTTTGGGCACGGGGTCTCCCGGCCTCATCGCAAGAGGCCCAGCCTATGTCCTGAGGCGACATCAACTGATGGACCGCACAAAGCAGTGCATCAACCGATCTCATCTCCTGGAATCCTATCGAAACGTTTGCAATCCTGAGTGGCTGGGGAAGGGCTGAGTAGAATAATAATGAATAATTATGAAGATGTTAATGCCACCTACTTCAGTTTCGTGACTCAGCCTGACAGTTGATGTTGAGAAGTGGCATTCTTTGTCAGGCGCACAAAGAGGTGTATATCAATAAATTGGACAGCTGCTCACATCGTACGAAGCAATGCTAAGATAACTTCTATGCTTATATTCAAGTAACCGCTAGAGGGAGCAAAAAGACAAAATATGTTATGTTTCCTTTGCTAAGAAACTCCAATCAATTAACAACTGGACAACGGTGGTGGCAAAAACATCTATTTATTTACTTATTGGTTGATTTATTTATTTGTTTTCTCTGGCGCTGCTTCTGCACATGAAAAAAATCAGTGTCCTTTATGCAGAACAGCTGCTCAGAGCCATGTAAGCCCTTCATTTATAAAGGCAATCCTGAAGGGCTGACAGTCGACCCGTGAGTGGCGCAGTACAATTTCCACGGGTGGCCTTGGAATTAATGGAACTATCGATCTCTAACTATCCCTGGCCCAGAGTTTGTATGACATCGCAACGGAAGAGGAAGCCTATTGTGCCCTGTCCCTAATCAATACACTAAGCTGAAAAGCCTAGGGTTGGAGCTGTCGGAGTACAGAGAGAACTTATGCTCGCGAGGAACCGGGGGCATCAAGGTTTACAGAGAAGACCGCCCTGGGGCAGTAATGAAAACACCCTGGCACACTAATACCCAGATGAGGGTTGCCTAGGTCTGACTTATAGTTTTTTAAAGAAATATCATCCTGTTTTTTTAATTTCCCATGCTGTCCATCTGCTCAGTTGTTGGGCATTAATTCATAAAAGACAGCACTAGGAGTTACTTAAAAGAAGCACATTTTCTGTATTTATCCACTTTTAAAAATAAATGCAGACAGAAAACACATTGGTTTCTGTCTGTATTTATCTGTAAAAATCCGTAAAAACGGTAAAGCAGGGAGTCTAACTCACACTGCATCTGTACACGTCATGTCCCCGGGCCTGCACTGAGTGAAGCCTTCGGCACATTGGCATCATGTGAGAAGACGCAAAACACCGCCTCTTTCATTCCACAATTGCTAGAACAGAAGCCAGGAGTAGTAACAAACTACCAAACCCGAGGGCCAGAAAGAGAGCAGACCACTCTATTTTACAACCTCTTGCACGACAGCCATGCCTCAGGAGCCAAGAATATCCAACAACTGAGCTAGTGAGTACAAAATGGAACCATTCACACCCACAGGGATCAACCGTGTGGTGTTTAGCTGATCCCCCGAAGGAGTGAGAGTTCATGATCTGAGTGCAATCTGTTAATTTTATGGCAAGACCGGAGGCTCCTATTATGCATTCTAATCTTGCATTTATTATAACAGCAGCCAAATACGTGAAAAACCACAGTTCCCAGAGGTCCAGGCGACAACTGGGCCATGGGAACGAGAAAAAACGATAGTACAGTAGCCAATCACAACCATGAATACAGATAAGAGACCACACTGACTGCGCAGCTTCCTCTTTTCTTGCTGCTTGCAGTCAGATAAGTGTTCTCTTATCTTTGCTCTCAGTATTGTACTATTGTGGTTGAATATATATTTATTTATTGCTTGTATTTTATCTCGTATTTCCAGAGTTTCTTATCTGTATCGTGCTGAGGCGCGCCTGGCTGGTTCGCGATTCACGCGCTGTCTGCTTTCTCGCATTTGGCCGTGCTCGGCCTTCCAGCTGGTTTCCCCCCTCCCCCTCCTCCTACTGTCCGGTGGTATCTCCCGGCGCTGCTCTCTTGCGCGTATTCGCGCCTCTACCTGCCTTCTCTCACGTTCCTTCCCGCTGCTTTCACGGAGCTCCAGTCTGCCTGGCTTGTGCTCCGGTGCTGCCGGCCTGCGTTTGTACCTCACGTCAGCTTTCCCTCAGTTTGGCCCGCCCCGCACACGCCCCCAGTGCTCTCCCTGCTTTCGTTAACCCCTGCCTACCACCATTTGTGTTGTTTTCTTTGTTATTATGGAACGTGATAGTTCCTCCGAGGAAGTCCCTTCAAAAGAGGACAGTGGTTCTTTCAAACAAGATTTGAGCAAATTTATTAATAATTCTGTCGAACATGCTGTAGAACTATCAATGAAACGCATGTCAAAAACAATGGAAAATTCTATGCTCAGCTTGATGCCCAATCTGCGGGGGATAGCAGAAAGCGTAAGGTGGACCACTCTGCTTCTGTGCATGTACCTAAAAAAGCGTCACTTTTGGTTGGCGAGTCCTTCTCGCATATGACTGAGGACTTGGTGCCTCCCAGGCCTCCTAATAAGGAGGGGCTTGTCGGTTCCGAGGGCAAGAAAAAGAAAAAGACAAAGCACGCAGAGTCTCCAATTAATAAATTGGTTATCTCTCCGTCTTGGACACAGACGATGATATGGCTGACGCTGATGATTTATTTGATATTTTTGATGTTATTGACCCCCCTTCCCCTCCTTCCAAACTTCCTAAGTCTGATTCCTTTGCGTTTGAGCCAGTTTATGATTCTGAGGGTCTCCCCATGTTCGACCGTTCCTCCATTCGTCACCCCAATTCCACCGAATGGCTCCCCTCTCATCATGTGGGCGAATATATTTCGGCCCGTTTGCGCCTTCCACTGGAGACCGCGGTGCGGTCTAGATTGAAATCTGAATGCCCTAAACCCTCCTTGCCTGACAAAATCACCCAAGTCCCTTCCATTGATCAGCCCCTCCTCACTTTCTTCTCCAAGTTTGGCAAGGACCCCCGTAGAGGGGTAGACAAGGCATGGTCCACTTGTCAGGACAAGGTGTTGGATATTGTGGGTCCGCTGGCCCGTATTTTTGACATGGCGGAATCCGCCCGCCTGGAAGGTTCCGAACTCTCTGCGGAATACATTTCTATGTGGGCCCAACTGGCTTTCTGTCTTTTAGGCAACGCCAACTCGGCCATTACCCATGAAAGACGTAAGGGCCTTTTGATCAAGCTGGATCCTAAACTCGCCAATCTCGCTCCCATGGATCCAAGCTCTAAAGCTAATGGTCTCCTCTTTGGAGATAACCTGGTCCGGGACCTCAGCAGGTTCGTTTCTACCTTTGCCTCTCTGGACAAGGCACAACAGTCCATCAAGAAAGTCTTTGCCCCTCGTGTTTTTGGACGGGCCGGACGAGGCAGGGGTCGCTCTTCCGGCCGTCCCTATAACCAAGGCTCCAGAGGCTCCTACTCCAACACACAGGACTACAAGCCCCAGTTTTACCCGCAACGAGGCCTTGGCTTTCGAGGTAGAGGACAAAAGTCCTACCGTAATTCCAACCAGCAAGGTAAGCCCTTCTTCTTCCCCTCCTGTAGGGGGTCGTCTAAAATTGTTTCTGTCAAAATGGCGCACCATAAGTTCAGACCCCTGGGTTCTAAACTCTGTTCAGGGCTATCTCATAGAACTCTCCTCTCCGCCTCTCCAAACCTCTTTCCCTCCTCCTCTATCCTTCTCCTCCCATATGGCCGCTCTAATCTCAAACGAGATCCATACGTTACTTCAAAAACAGGCCATTCAGATTTTTCCCTTCGACTCCTCCGGCTTTCTAAGCTCCATTTTTCTGGTCCAAAAGAAAAACAAGAAACTGCGTCCTGTTATCAATCTAAAGTGGTTCAACCAATTTGTGGTATACCGTCACTTCAAAATGGAGACGATTCTCCATTTACGGGACACTCTTCGCCCAAAAGATTGGATGGTTCGTTTGGACCTTCAGGACGCCTACCTCATGGTGCCTATTCACCAGTCCCATTGGAAGTTCCTTCAATTTCAGTGGTCAGGAGTGACCTACTGTTTCACCTCTCTTCCCTTTGGTCTCTCTTCCGCACCACGGTGCTTCACAAAACTCTTGAAGCCAGTGGTTGCTTTTCTTCGCTCTCTCGGAATCAGACTTATCATCTACTTGGACGATATTCTGATCTTGAATTCCGACAGACTTTCTCTACTGGCAGATCTTCAGACGACTCAGTCTCTTCTCCTGGAACTGGGTTTTCTCGTCAATGTAGAGAAGTCGTCTTTGACTCCGTCTCAGAACATGGAGTTTCTGGGTTTCCTTGTGGATTCAGTGGCCGCATCTCTCCGCCTGCCCCTCTCCAAAGTTTCCAGAATCAAAGTGGAGATTGCTTCAGTCCTCCAATTGTCTCTTCTGTCCCTCAGGTCTCTGGCCAGGATCGTCGGCCTTCTTTCCTCTTCCATCCAGGCCATATTTCCAGGCCCTCTCCACTACCGCGCTCTTCAACGTCTAAAAATCAGGCATCTTCGCCAGGGCCTTGCCTACGCAGATCTCGTCGCCCTAGACCCCGAGTCCCGCACCGAGCTTCAATGGTGGATAGACCATTTAGATGAATGGAACGGGCGCACTATCTTCGCCACAGCCCCAGATCTTGTATTAGAATCCGATGCCAGCCTGTCGGGTTGGGGCGCCCGCTGTGGTCCAATCTTGACTGGAGGTACATGGTCGTCAGAGGAGTCCAAATTGCACATCAACTGTTTAGAGATGCTTGCAGGTTCCTTTGCGATCCAAAGCCTTTCCAAATACAGAATCCGTTGTTCCATCCTTCTTCGCATGGACAATGTTTCTGCTGTTCGCTATATCAACCATCTTGGCGGGACCAAGTCCAAGCCTCTGGCGGATTTAGCGAAAAGCCTGTGGGAATTCTGCCTAGCACATCAGTTCTCCTTAACAGCGGAATACCTTCCAGGGGATCTCAACTCAGTAGCGGATTGGCACTCAAGGTTCCTCCACGACTCCAGTGATTGGAAGCTTTGTCCCTCCGTTTTCCTTTCTCTTTCTCACAAGTAGGGTCCCTTCTCTATCGATCTCTTTGCTTCCCGCCTCAACTGTCAATTGCCCAGTTCTTCAGTTGGCGGCCGGACCCTCTGGCCCTAGCTACAGATGCTTTCCTTCAGGATTGGTCTCGGCACCTCAATTATGCTTTTCCTCCTTTCCTCATGATCAGCAGGGTTCTATCTCAAGTTCGCCGACAGTCCACTTCTCTGGTACTAATTGCTCCCTTTTGGCAAGCTCAAATTTGGTTCCCCTCCTTGTTGGAGATGGCGATAGATTTTCCAGTTCTCCTGCCATCTTTCGACGATCTTCTCCTCAATCCCCAAGGTGTTCGCCACAGTCTCATCCTAGACAACTCTTTGACTCTGTCGGCCTGGAAAGTTTCCGGCCTTCCCCTTCTAACGTCCTCCTTTCGCAAGAGGCTGCTCTCTTTATCAGCCAGGCCTGGGCCCCTGGAACTTCCAAAGCATACAAATCCACCTGGTCTCTTTGGGCAAGCTGGTGTTTGGAAAGGAATATCAATCCCCTTTCAGCCCCTCTAAATTTTATAGTCAATTTTCTGGCTTCCGAGGCCAGTGCTGGTAAGGCCTATCGTACCATTAACCTTTATCGCTCTGCCATTTCCCTCAACCATGCTCAGAGAGATGGCAAACCAGTTGGCGCCCATCCTCTGATCTGTCGCCTCCTCAGGGGTGTTCGATGTTCTAAACCACCGTTGGATAAGTATACCTCTTTATGGGACGTTTCTGTAGTTCTTAAACTGTTTATGGATTGGCCAGTTAACTCTGCCTTATCTCTCAAAATGTTATCTGCCAAGCTCACAATGTTACTTTGTTTAACTTCCATTAAAAGAGTCTCGGATGTTAGAGCTTTAGATGTTTCTTCACGGCAATTTTCTCCTAAAGGTGTTTTGTTACAGATTCGCAGGAGAACCAAGACAAACTTAGATTCTGTGTTTTATCCTTATTTTCCTGACCAACCCCAACTGTGTGTGGGACAGTGCTTGAAAGTGTATGAACAAAAGACCTCTGATCTCAGAGCATCCTCTTGTTCCCAACTGCTTATCTCCTTCCGAAAACCCCACCTTCCTGTCTCTTCCTCTACCCTCGCCAGGTGGGTTCGTTGGGTTAAGTCCCTTGCCGGTATTGACGTCTCCGTTTTCGGAGCTCATTCGGCCAGGGGAGCCATGGCCTCTTATGCCTTTTGGTCTGGCTCCCGCTTAGAGGACATCCTGAGATCAGCCAATTGGTCCAATGACAGTGTTTTCCGCATGTTCTATTGTAAGCCTATTCATACTGTTGCTTCTGATGTTATTGATATGCTTTGAACAAGCATAATAGGAGCCTCCGGTCTTGCCATAAAATGTAGATTTTCCTAGTTATTATGACGGAAAGTCTTAATTTTATTAAAGACACGGAGGCGAGTATTATCCCACCTCTACACTTCTAACATGTGTTCTCCCTCCCTGCAGCGAATCCGGCCTTGCCACCTGCTTCATCATAGGAGGTCATCTCTCCATCGACTACGTGCTTCACCCTCATGGACTTCTTCTTCGGCTCTCCCGGCACCCTCTCCAGATGCTCACGTTGGACTTTGGCCTTGGCTCCCTGTGCTCCAAGATATCTGCTCCTGGACTTTGGCTTTTTCTTTAGTTATGGCCATTTTTCCTTTGTTTTCTAATGTTATCTGACCAGCTCGTCAGCGAAAAGAGGAAGCTGCGCAGTCAGTGTGGTCTCTTATCTGTATTCATGGTTGTGATTGGCTACTGTACTATCGTTTTTTCTCGTTCCCATGGCCCAGTTGTCGTCTGGCCCTCTGGGAACTGTGGTTTTTCACTTATTTGGCTGCTGTTATAATAAATGCAAGATTAGAATGCATAATACTCGCCTCTGTGTCTTCAATAAAATTAAGACTTTCCGTCATAATTACTAGCAAAATCTACATTTCACTACTCCAGAGTCCTGACAACCATTTTTGACATTTGCCCTATGGGTCATAATATACAGACTACTTGGGCTCCCTGCCACCTGTGCCCGCAGCTAGTCCGTCTCCTCTGAAAAACCTAGCGGCATCAGCAGCAGTTGCTACCTGAGGGGAAGCTTTGGAATAGAGCGCTTGTAGCCGGATACAGCCAGTCTCTCATTCAAAAACGTGCATACCTCCCCATAGGAGCACAGAGACTCCCTGCTCCTAGGCAACCGCTCCTTCCCAGAGGGCCCAAGGGATTGCCGGTATTGACGATAAACCCTGTTATCCTGGTGTACCACTGTTCTGCCCTTTCTGGCAAGGTTGAACACCGCCACAGAGACCTGCACTAAATCAACATCCCCTGACGTCCCCCAACGTGGAGGTGGAGATACAGACCGTCCACACCTGATATTGTCTGTTGCCAAGGGTCACCTGCATGCCGGCCCAAGATGGTGTCCGAGAAACAGACGAGGCAGCTGCTCATCACAGAGGTGCTCTCCCAAACTAAACATTCATCCCCTCCGCAAGGACCTTTGACGACCACACTAGACCTGCTCCTCAAATAGGTTACTTCAGTGGGTCATAGGCTGGAGGCAATGGGCACGAAAATTACAAACCTCACCACCGAAACCAAGTTGATATGTGCTGAGATCTCTGATTTCCATGACAAGGTGGAAACGCTGGACCACCGCTTGTCCTCTCTTGAATCCCGGGTTGAGCTCCTGACAGGAACCTTGAACTTCACGCTCTGCGCAACAACATTGTGGGCCTTTAGGACCAAAGCCACAGGGATAATGTAGGCTTTTTTGGGATCCTTGAGAAAACATAAGACACAGACATCAGAGGTATTCTTCACGACTTCTCGCCAACACTCCTTGGGATTGCCTTTTCACCTCCACTTGAGGTGGAAATGAGTGCATGGAATAAGGCCACGGCGGACCTTGGCCTCATCTGGTTTGAGACTTATTATCACCTATTTCCTCCGGCATCAGCAGGTACGCCAGAACCTGACAGCGCAAGGGCTCTCCGCTCACCCTCCACAATTGGGACATCAAATTTGGCCTGTTTGAGCCGATAGGCATGTGGATTACCATGGTTGCAAATCCTAGAACCTTTTTGATCCAGGGGAATTGCAGGCTTTTTTGGAGGGACTACATGAAGGGGCCATGGACACATCCCAGCATCCTCCTGATCTCCCAGCAATGGAGGGGAATCCTCTTGTCCTGAGGAGCTCTGAAACACATCCATGGGGGCACGGTACCAGGAATTGCAAGCAACGTGACAAGGAGAAGATATTAAAAGTGGTGGCAGAATACACACAGAACAGAGGGCACAATAAATCTCACTCACCACTTAAGCTTGTAGTCTGATGGTTGATGTATTGGATGCAAATATTTTTTTGAAAAAAATCTTTATTTAGGGTTTTTTGCAGTGTTTCATGAACAATACTGTAAACATTGCATTAAGGGGCTAAACGTGCACCTAACAATAAATACTGAAACAAGGTAGGAGGCATGCACGCACACTCACACCCACCCATTCAAGGACAAAGTGAAACTGCATGACATTTCCATATACAGAAGAAATCACAATAAAGATCACAATACCACCCCCATGTATGACACCACAATATGATTATGTCAAGGAAGTCCCAGCTCCCGAAAGAAGTATCTTTGTATCTCAACTACCCTCACCACACCTTCTGAAATTTGTCCATGCACCGCCTGCTTTTGTATGTGCTCAGCAGCCATATAGAGCACAATCACTCTCTTCTATTAAACAATGTTGGGGCTTCAGGCTCCCCCCAATATTGGGCCACATCTCGCTGAGCCAATACCAATTCTAAATTGCAAAAAAGGAGTTGTGACCTAGGAATATCAACATCACCCACTGCTCCCAACAGGATATACTTTGGGTCAAGAGGAATGGTCTCACCCACCACCCAATACGTTTCTCACACCACCCATGACCAATATGTGGGTAAAACGGACAGGGTTTTCGTGGACAGGAAGTGATGGCGCTCTGCAAGAATTAAGGTAAAGTGTGAAGTTAGAAACAATATGGTATGGTGCTAACCAGGAAGGGGAGACCCTACAACCCCTCAATCTGTGAAGGAAAATCCAAGCACAATCAAATATAGCAACAGTCCCGTGCACTCATACAGTCTAGTAGTACATCGGGTTGACGTAATGTAGAAGCAAATGGACCCAATCCAACGTTGAAGTTCTTGAATTGTTCATGAAACAGAAAGACATGCAGCCAGCCAACACATGTTTCGTCAGAGAAACAGTGTTCTCCGACTCTTCAGGGCTGGGAATGATACAAAGGATAACCTGAGAACAAAGTATAGAATCAAAATGTTTTGCAAACTGCAACTTCCCGCATTTGTGGAGAGTAAAGCATCACCCAACACGCGTGGAAACTAATTAATAACAAAATAACACAGCCCACAACAAGCAGTGAAGTGAACTACCCAATGCTATCTCTAACACTCGAATTGAGTATCACACATGAAAAGTTGATGTGAAATATCTCACACTCTTCCATGAAGATATTATTGTTAACCTTAAAGTATGCAGCTATATCAAGTGGAAAGGCCCTGCATGATGACACAAAAAATAGGGTGAAAGAAGGTGAGTTCATGCATGTGTCCACTATATATAGTAAATTGAAAAGTTATTTCCTGTACTATATCTCAAAGAGAGTACCAGACAAGTCCAACAAAAAAAGAACGGTAAGTTTGTGGCTGAATTCAAAAGTCCGTGATATCTAAGATAAAAGAAAGAGATAGACAGGAAAAAGGGGTTTAGAAAGAAACGAAAAGGGATTGAGTATCCTAATGTCCAACCAGGTGGGTAGGAGGAGAAATGTAATAACCCAAAGTATATTCTTACCCCAAAGACGGTGATAATTCCAACCCGGTAGGGTATGATCAGTCTTGATGGGGCAGTTGCCTAACAAGAATAAAACTACGAACTGTAGGGGATTAAGAGAAGGAGGAAGGATGTGTTAAGGCGATTTCAAGTAAACACGGACACATGCTCTCTGTGGAGCGGTATGAAGCTACCTGCCCGCAAGACGCCTCAGATGGCGTGTACTGTTTACAAGGAAGGGGGTGGTGCGGTGAAGGTCAAATGTTCATTCAGAGGAGGAGCCACAAAGCATAATTACTGCTAACATCCAACAAAAAGAAATACCTCTGTAGCCCCAATGATGAACGAGTTAGCCCTCCAACAGTTTCTTATCACACAAAATAGCGTTGTGTTAGAACCAAGGCCAATTACATTTTAGCGTTTGCTATCTTAATTTTAAAGAACTATTATCCCATCAACACAGCACCCCACAGGCATTCTCTAAGTCTGGAATGAAGGTACATCGTGTGAATACAGGTGCCTCATCTAATCCAAATATATTTTAGGTCTAGACGCCAGTACGGGTGCTCAACTAATACCTAAGCATCAAAGTATAAACACAAAAGGGAGCATTCTTATAAATGACGTAGTGCAATAAAACCCATGTGACTAAAAATTATGCGCATTACGGCACCAAAAACTCACAATGAAGGATAATGATTCCGGATCAGTCCCGGTGAAGCACGTGTGTGTGCCGTCTGGAATTCTGTAAGATAAAAGCAATTGAAGGCGTGTAAGCACCGAGAAGCCAATATGCACAGCGCCAACATTTTAGGACACAGGACATAGGTCCTTGGTGGAAACGTTTAAACTTACAATAGTCTGTTTGTGTTCTGGCGTCCTGGCGTCTGCAATACAATCCCGGGGTAACGCTGGCATAAACCGGAAGTTGTTATATTCACGAGTGTCATTGCAAATGCTAGACAGTGAATCTCAGATAGAATATGGACGTAAGGTCTGGAGTGAGGAAACCAAGGTCAGTGCGAACTTGTCAGAAAAACGTCATCACGGTAGTCTGCGCAGCTAGCTCGCTTGGAGTAGCTTTTGATGATAAGTCAAAATAATAAGGACTCCTGTGGTGGCGTGAATAGCGTATAGCATTTAATGATAAGTCTTCTGAAATAATAAAGACTCCTACTGTGGGGTGAATAGGCAGAGTACTAGCACGTGATGCGCCGAAAACAAAACACAGCATAACAATATAGTTAACTGAGACACAAAATTCTCAAAGGTGTAAGGCTACGAGGCAAAGGTGAACACTTTAAATACAAAACGTATGTACGTAGTAGAAGGCTATAAGTCAGATTGGGACAGTGTCCCAATAACGTCAGGGTCCTCAGAGTGTGGGTCCTTCTGCCAAACCTAATGATCGTGCTTATGAATGGAGAAGACCGATATGACGGACCTGTCAGCCGAAATCAATAACTTGCGCGCACTCTCAAAAACATCACATAAGATGCAGACGGCGGAGGCGGAAAGGCTGATACAAATGGAAAAACGTGTGTGTGGGCCCATTAGATAAGAACAAATATGGCCCGAAAGAAGTGCCATACGAAAACTTAGATAAATACCTAGTACAAGACTCCCCGTGTTACTGCTGGGGTGCCAATATTAAGTGCAAGTTTATAAAGCATTTCGTGGTGCAGAGTATACCCCTTTAATTTATGCAAGGGTGCCACTCTCCCATGCACGTTGGTGGACAATTTATCATGCTGCCTGACTGTGTTATTGCTCATTTAAAATTACTTGTCTTTGTCCTGTCACAAAACCATCATTAAAAATCGTGTAAGAGCTTACAACATATGCTCTACACCATAGTGGTAAAAGACCAAGCATTATTCCACATTTAATTGTGAGATATTAATAGGAATGAATCCACATGAGCAGTCTGACCGCAAGACCAAATTGTTTGTTACTGGGATCATCAATGTAATACGGAAGGATCCAACAGTCTCATACTCATTAGTGTCAAATCATCATAAGACATTACTGTATCATTGCTAAAGACATGTTACTGTGAAGCCATCCATTCAAAATTTGTGTAAGAGTTTACAGCATATACTCTCCACTAAAAGGCCCATAAGCAAGTCCTGTCCAAAAAATGTTACTGAATGTTCAGCCATATTTTTAGGCAAAACATATTGTTCCATGACAGTGACAGATATGATACGTATGTGTTTATAATTTGGGGTAACTAGTCCCAAAAATATTGCATCTCTGAATCAATGTTCAGGCCATGTTCAACAGTATGTAAGAGCATAATCCACTTTGCTTCAGTTTTCCTAAGGTGCAATTCCCTATTGCCACCCCTCAGACTCTGTCGTATATGCACAATTCCATAGAAACTGAACTCTTTTCTTTGGCCTTGTGCGGCACATGCAGCCGCATGGGTAGCTACTGGATACCTCACGTCTTGCTGGTGTAAGGCCCTAATATGCTCGCCAATTCTCTCTTTTAAAGGCCTGATGGTGCTACCCACATATTGTTTGCCACATTTGCATTCAATAACATAGACTACAAACCTCGTAGTGCAATTAATGTTGGATTTGATCTCATAGTTCCTATTGTTACAACCATTGAGTGTTCTAACTTTGGGGCTCATTAGGATGGCGGACGGACTTGCGTCCGTCCGCCACCCTAGAGGAAGAGGGACCGTCCGCAGGGGCAGCGGCGGTCCCTCCGTGTTAATTAGGATGTGACCGCCACCCTGGCGGTCACATCCTGTATTTTTATCATTGCGACGGGTGCTGCTTGAAGCAGCACCCGCCGCAATGTTAAAAAAGTAAGTTGTGCATTTGCATGCACAAACCGCAGGCACCTCGCGGTGCCTGCCGCTTTGTGCAGGCAAATGCAGGGGGGGTACCATAGGTACCCCCCATGTGCACCCCCCATCCCCCTTCGCCCCTGGGGGCCCGCAACGGGCCCCCAAACACAAATCCGTATGCCTTTACACGGCGGAAATGCCGCCGTGTAAAGGCATCTTTCCGCTGTCATCCTAATATGGCTGGCGGTGTCTGATAGACACCGCCAGCCATGTTAATGCTTTTCCGCCGCGGGCGCAATCCGCCAGCGGCGGAAAGGTGGCGGACAGATAGGAAGACCCACCAGCCATCCTAATATGGCGGTGGGTCTTGCAGGGCTCCCCGGCGGATTTCCCGCATCCTCCGGGCCGGCGGTGGCTTCCGCCGGCCCGGTGGATGCGGGAAATCCGCCATCATAATCGGCCCCTTAGTGTTTAGCCCACCTGCATTCACCACAGAAACCGCATTTGTGGAAACCAGTGGAGTGGGGGGTAAGCCAAGTATCCATGTTGCCAGACTTGGGTATATTAAGGCTGAGTCTGTTGCATAGAGTTCTACCCCGTCTGAACGTGATCTGTGGGTGCCTGGAATTGCAATTAGCCAGGGAGTTGACTGCCAGAAGTATGCCCCAGCGTTTCTTTAGACTTTTACGTAGGGTATGGCTCAGTTCATCGAAATCAGTGACCATGCGTATCATCTGGTTGTTCGTACTCTGTCTGTCCCTAGCTTGTAGGGTGTCCTCTCTCCTCACTTTGGAGATTCTGTTCTTTGCTTTGTTGAGATGGGCTGACTAGTACCCCCTCCTCTGAAATCGTTGTTTCATGTCCTTAATGCACTTCTGAAATTCAGTCTCATCGCTACAGTTGCGTTTTGCTCTGGTATACTCACCAAAAGGGATGGAACTTCTTTGGTGTATGGGATGATAACTCTCAGCATGTAAGATGCATGAGGTGTTTTTCCGATATAGACGACTGTTGAGTTGGTCCTCTTTAATATACATTTTGATATCTAGAAAGTTAATGTTCGTATTACTGTACTCCATAGTGAATTGCATGCCATAGTCGTTGGTGTTAAGATAGTTACTGAACTGTTCCAATTCAGATTGGGTGCCTGACCATACCAATAGGCAGTCGTCAATGTACCTGCCCCAAAATATGATGTTTTCAATCCATGGTGCTCTCTTGTTGCCCCAGATCCAGCCATAAAAAGACAGGCAAAGGAGGGCGAGTATTTAGACCCCATCGCTACACCCTTGATCTGTCTCTATCACTTGTTATTGAACAAATAGAAGTTGTTATGCAAAATAAGATGCATCATATTGATTAGCATTTCATTGCGTAACCACTGGGCCTTTTGTTGAGCATACGTGTGAAAACTTGTAAACCCAATGCCGGTTGGATGTTGGTATAGAGTAATACCAAGTCGAGTGGTGCCAGAAACATTCCCGGCTGTTGTTCTAAGTCTGTAAGTAGACTCAATATAGGCTTAGAGTCTTGTATGTAACTAGCCAAATTGTGCACCAATGGGCCCTAGTAAAGGTCAACATATTCAGACAACTTTTCAGTACGTCCACTGATGCCCGACACTATCGGTCTGCCTGGAGGAAAGTCCTGGTGTTTGTGAACCTTGGGTAAAGTATAAAGGCATGGGTAAGTGGGTCTGAAACCTTTAGGTAGGCATGTTCGTCATCGTCAAGAAGGCCCTTGGTGTGCCAGTCTGCCAGGTGTTTGTTAATCAGAGTACCCAAAGGACCCATGGGATTGTGGTTAATCATTTCATAGCAAGTATTGTCATTTAGTTGGGACATGACCTCTTTGTTATAGTCTGCCTTGTTCATGACAACAACATTCCCTCCTTTGTCTGCCTCTCTTATTAGTATATCTTTGTCATTGCTCAAAGTACTTAGTGCCTTTCGTTCACCTGCTTTGAGGTTGTCCTTAAAAAATCTTTTATTCCTCTGGGAATTATTGAAATCCCTATCATTTAAGTCTTGGAGAACTCTTTTATAAAAAATGTCTATGGCATTCCCCCCTGGGAAGACGGGGGTCCATCTTGATTTATTTCTGAGACCACTAGATATAGAGTAATCCATGTCAATGTCAAGTTCGCCCAAAAGTTGAGTCGTAGTGTATGGGGAATCTTCCACCTCCGTAATAGAAAGTAAAAGTTTTGTCACCTCAATGTCCTGTATACATGTCCTGTTAACATGGGCTTCTATGGGAATTAACAAGGGCATATTATCAAGCCCATTATCGCCATTTTATCGGCAGTTGCCTGCCGATAAAACTGCGATAATTTTAACACCGGTCCTTGATAATATGCCCCGGAGTATCTATGGAATTGAGCATATACGACAGAGTCTGAGGGTTGGCAATAGGGAATTGCACCTTAGGAGAACTGAAGCAATGTGGATTATGCGCTTACATACTGTTGAACATGGCCTGAACATTGATTCAGAGATGCAATATTTTTTTGGGGACTAGTTACCCCAAATTATGAACACATACGTATCGTATCTGTCAATGTCATGGAACAATATGTTTTGCCTAAACATATGTCTGAACATTCAGTAAAATTTTTTGGACAGGGCTTGCCTATGGGCCCATTTAGTGGAGAGTATATGCTGTAAACTCTTACACAAATTCTGAATGTATGGTTTCACAGTAACATGTCTTTAGCAATGATACAGTTATGTCTTAAGATGATTTGACACTAATGAGTATGAGACTGTTGGATCCTTCCGTATTACATTGATGATCCCAGTAACAAACAATTTGGTCTTGCGGTCAGACTGCTCACGTGGATTCATTCCTATTAATGTCTCACAAATAAATGTGGAATAATGCTTAGTCTTTTACCACTATGGTGTAGCACATATTTGTAAGCTCTTATTTATTTATTTATTTTGCGGTTTTTGTAGAGCGCAACACTCATCCCAGGGGATAACATAGCGCTTATACCAAGCAGAAACTACTGATGACTGATACTGAAGGAAGTTTAGAAATTGGGGAAGAGGTGGGGTTTCAGCTTTTTTCGGAACAGGAGATAATTTGTGGTATGTCTTAAGTCGACGGGAAGCTCATTCCACCTCTTTACTGCCAAGTAAGAAAAGGAACGGCCACCTGTTCTAACTTTATAAATACGTTTACTCCTAACCAATGCCGATTGAAGTGATCGTAGGTTCCTAGTGGGGACATAAAATTCAATCTTCCCTTGAAGAATAGTGAGACCAGTCTTATGCAGAGCCCTATGGGCATGGCTGAGCAATTTAAAGGCAGCCCTCTGGTGCATCGGAAGCCAATGAAGTTTCTTCAAACATTCCGATGCCGAGTCTAGCTTGCCTTTGCTGCAAATAAGTTTGGCCGCCGAATTCTGCAGTACCTGTAGGCGAGAGAACAGATGTTCATTCATCCCTACAAACAGCGCATTGCCATAGTCTAAACGACTAACCAATAGGGCCTGTGTGACCGAACGTCTGCAGTCCAGAGGTATCCAGGGAAACAACCTAGCGAGAAGTTTTAGGATGGCGAAACCCTTGCCACAGAGGGATCGCACATGATCCTTCATGGACAAGGCGTCATCCATGATGATCCCCAGGTTCCTGGCATGTTGTTTTGGAGTGGGGGCCAAACCCAATGAGGGTGGCCACCACGAGGCATCCCACACACGTTTGGCGCCACCAAACAGAAGAATCTCAGATTTTCCTGCATTCAACTTTAGGCAGTATGAATGCATCCACTGGGCCATTTCTGAGAGGCAGTCGTGTAATTTGGTTTTAGGGATATCAGGCTTCTCATCCAAGGCCACCATCAGCTGCGTGTCATCCGCCTAAGAGCAGATGCCAATGCCCCACTTCCTTCCAATGTCGGCGAGAGATGACATATAGACATTGAAAAGGGTGGGGCTCAGCGACGCTCCCTGGGGGACCCCGCCGCCGATGGAATTGGGCCTGGAATGGAACTGACCCATATGTACTGCCTGAGTGCGGTTGCTCAAAAAAGAGTGCAGTCAGCTCAATGCAGTGGATTGAACTCATTTGCTCCGAAGTATGTTCAACAGGCAATTGTGGGATACCGTGTCAAACGCCGCTGACAGGTCAAACAGTATCAGTGCCACTGCCCCACCTTGATCGGTGGAGGATCTGATACTGTCTGACACTGCCAGCAACGTTGCCTCGGTGCTGTTGTTAGCTCTGAAGCCCGTCTGGGAGGGATCCAGGAGGAGGTTGGTTTCCAGGTACCTTGTCAGTTGTACATTGTACATTGACCAGTTTCTCCAAAACTTTGGAAAGATTGGGAAGCTGGGAGATGGGTCTATAGTTCTCTGGGTTGAGAATGTCAGATCCAGCTTTCTTCAAGAGGGGGATCACCGAAGCATGCTTCCAAGCATCAGGGAAAATGGCAGTTCTTAGTGATTTATTAAGTAGTTGTTTGATCAAGGGACAGAGCGTGGACGCAATCTTTGAGAACATAAAATGGGGGCAGGGGTCCGAGGGGGAACCGGATTTGACTGTGTTCATGGCTGCTAGGACCTCGTCCACTGAGAGTGGTTCAAAGCCAGCTTAAAGGGGTGTAGTTCCCGAGTCTGGCGGGACTGTTGATGCTTCTGTTATGATCACAGTATTGGGGGGTTTATCTGTGTTGCTGTGAGCATGTTGGGGGGTGAAGGTAGAGTAGATTTTCTAAATTTTCTCAGCAAAGAAGGTGCTAATACGGTCACAGGCCTCAACCGAGGGGGTGAGTGTTTGAGAGATGCTAGATGGTTTGCTAAGCTCCTTCACTATTTTGAACAGTTCCTTAGCTGAGTTACTGTTTTCTTGGATGCGCTGGGTAAAATAATCTTTCTTTGCATTTTTTATGGCAAGGGTATACAGTTTCCGATTAAGGACATAATTTAGTCTGGCTACACTGTCCTTGGGCTGTCTCCAAAGATGTTCAAGTTTTTGACATTCCCTTTTGAGACTTTTTAAATGGGGGGGGGTGTACCATTTCTCCGTTATAGCTTTTTTCCTAGATTCCCGCATCGGGGCTAGTTTGTTTAATATTTGCAGTATTCCAGCGTCTAGTAGGTGACATCTGTACAGACAGAGGAATCATCCGGGAATTTTAAATTGGCCTCTTACACAATATTTAATGATGGTTTTGTGACAGGACTATGGCAAGTAATTTTAAACGAGCAAGCAGCATGATAAATTGTCCACCAACGTGCATGGGAGAGTGGCACCCTTGCATAACTAATAGGGTTATACTCTGCACCACGAAATTCTTTATAAACTTGCACTTAATATTGGCACCCCAGCAGAAACACGTGGACTCTTGTTCCAGGTATTTATCTAAGTTCTCGTATGGCACTTCTTTCGGGCCATATTTGTTCTTATCTAAAGGGTCCTCACACAAGTTTTTCCATTTGTATCAACCTTTCCGCCTCCGCCATCTGCATCTTACGTGATCTTTTTGAGAGTGCGCGCAAGTTATGGATTTCGGCTGTCAGGTCCTTCATATCGAGCTTCCCCATTCATAAGCACGATCATTATGTTTAGCTGACGGACCCACCCTCTGAGGACCGTGATGTTGATTGGGACACTGTCCCAATTTGACTTATAGCCTCCTACTACGTACGTACGTTTTGTATTTAAAGTGTTCACCTTTGCCTCGTAGCCTTGCACCTTTCAGAATTTTGTGTCTCAGGTAACTATATTGTTATGCTCTGTTTTGTTTTCGGCTCATCACTTGCTAGTACTCTGCCTATTCACGCCACAGAAGGAGTCTTTATTATTTCAGAAGACTTATCATTAAATGCTATACGCTATTCATGCCACCGCAGGAGTCCTTATTATTTTGACTTATCATCAAACGCTACTGCAAGCGAGCTAGCTGCGCAGACCACCGTGATGACTTTTTTCTGACAAGTTCGCACTGACGTCGGTTTCCTCACTCCAGACCTTCCGATTAAGGACATAATTTAGTCTGGCTACACTGTCCTTGGACTGTCTCCAAAGATGTTCAAGTTTTTGACATTCCCTTTTGAGACTTTTTAAATGGGGGGGGTGTACCATTTCTCCGTTATAGCTTTTTTCCTAGATTCCCGCATCGGGGCTAGTTTGTTTAATATTTGCAGTATTCCAGCGTCTAGTAAGGTGACATCTGTACAGACAGAGGAATCATCCGGGAATTTAAAATTGGCCTCTTACACAATATTTAATGATGGTTTTGTGACAGGACAATGGCAAGTAATTTTAAATGAGCAAGCAGCATGATCAATTGTCCACCAACGTGCATGGGAGAGTGGCACCCTTGCATAACTAATAGGGTTATACTCTGCACCACGAAATTCTTTATAAACTTGCACTTAATATTGGCACCCCAGCAGAAACACGTGGACTCTTGTTCCAGGTATTTATCTAAGTTCTCGTATGGCACTTCTTTCAGGCCATATTTGTTCTTATCTAATGGGTCCTCACACAAGTTTTTCCATTTGTATCAACCTTTCCGCCTCCGCCATCTGCATCTTACGTGATGTTTTTGAGAGTGCGCGCAAGTTATGGATTTCGGCTGTCAGGTCCTTCATATCGAGCTTCCCCATTCATAAGCACGATCATTATGTTTAGCTGACGGACCCACCCTCTGAGGACCGTGATGTTGATTGGGACACTGTCCCAATTTCACTTATAGCCTCCTACTACGTACGTATGTTTTGTATTTAAAGTGTTCCCCTTTGCCTCGTAGCCTTGCACCTTTCAGAATTTTGTGTCTCAGGTAACTATATTGTTATGCTCTGTTTTGTTTTCGGCTCATCACTTGCTAGTACTCTGCCTATTCACGCCACAGAAGGAGTCTTTATTATTTCAGAAGACTTATCATTAAATGCTATACCCTATTCATGCCACCGCAGGAGTCCTTATTATTTTGACTTATCATCAAACGCTACTGCAAGCGAGCTACCGTGATGACTTTTTTCTGACAAGTTCGCACTCACGTCGGTTTCCTCACTCCAGACCTTACGTCCATATTCTATCTGAGATTCACAGTCTAGCGCTTGCAATGACACTCGTGAATATATAACAACTTCCGGTTTATGCCAGCGTTACCCTGGGATTGTATTGCAGACGCCAGGACGCAAGAACACAAACAGACTATTGTAAGTTTAAACTTTTCCACCAAGGACCTATGTCCTGTGTCCTAGAATGTTGCCGCCGTGCATATTGGCTTCTCGGTGCTTACACGCCTTCAATTGCTTTTATCCTACAGAATTCCGGACGGCACACACACATGCTTCACCGGGAGTGATCCGGGTCATTATCCTTCATTGTGAGTTTTTGGTGCTGTAATGCGAATCATTTTTAGTTACACAGGTTTTATTGCACTACGTTATTAACAAGAATTCTCCCTTTTGTGTGTATACTTTGATGCTTAGGTATTAGTTGCTGTGGGAACTCTCACTCAAGTACTCGTACTGGCGTCTAGACCTACAATATATTTGGATTAGGTGAGGTACCTGTATTCATACAATGTACCTTCATTCCAGACTTAGAGAATGCCTGTGGGGTGCTGTTTTGATGGGATAATAGTTCTTTAAAATTAAGATAGCAAACGCTAAAATGTAATTGGCCTTGGTTCTTACACAACACTATTTTGTGTGATGAGAAACTGTTGGAGGGCTAACTCGCTCGTCATTGGGGCTATAGAGGTATTGCTTTTTGTTGAATGTTAGTAGGAGTTATCCTTCGTGGCTCCTCCTCTGAATTAACATTTGACCTTCACCGCACCACCCCCCTTACCTGTAAACACTACACGCCATCTGAGGGGTCTTACGGACAGGTAGCTTCATACCGCCCCACAGAGTGCATGTGTCCGTGTTTACTTGTAATCGCCTTGACAAATCTTTCCTCATTCTTTTAATCCCCTACAGTTCGTACTTTTATTCTTGTTAGGCAACTGCCCCATCAAGAGTGATCATACCCTACTGGGTTTGAATTATCACCGGCTTTGGGGTAAGGATATACTTTGGGTTATTACATTTCTCCTCCTACCCACCTAGTTTGACATTAGGATACTCAATCTCTTTTTGTTTCTTTCTACCCCTCCTTTTTCCTGTCTATCTATTTCTTTTATCTTAGATATCACAGACTTTTGAATTCAGCCACAAAGGTACCGCCCTTTTTTTGTTAGACTTGTCTGGTACTCTCTATGAGATATAGTACAGGAATTAACTTTTCAATTTAATATATATAGTGGACACATGCATGAACTCGCCTTCTTTCACCCTATTTTTTGTGTCATTATCATGCGGGGCCTTTCCACTTGATATACCTGCATACTTTAAGGTTAACAATAATATCTTCATGGAAGAGTGTGAGATATTTCACATCAACTATTCATGTGTGATACTGAATTTGAGTGTTAGAGATAGCATTGGGTAGTTCACTTCACTACTTGTTGTGGGCTGTATTAATTGTTTTCCACGCGTGTTGGGTGATGTTTTACTCTCCACAAACGCGGGAAGTTACAGTTTGCAAAACATTTTGATTCTATACCTTGTTCTCAGGTTATCCTTTGTATCATTCCCAGCCCTTAGTCGGAGAACACTGTTTCTCTGATGAAACACGTGTCGGCTGGCTGTGTGTCTTTCTGTTTCACGGACAATTAAAGAATTTAAGTACTTCAACGTTGGATTAGGTCCATTTGCTTCTACATTACATCAACCCAATGTACCACTAGACTGTATGAGTGCACGGTACTGTTGCTATACCCATGACCAATATGTCTGTATAGCTGGGCAGCTCCGGAGCATATGGATGTAGGAGCCCCTTGCATCTCCACATCAGAGATAGTCCAGAGATGGCGTCCTTCCCATACGATGTAGCCAGTCTCTGTCGTAATACATCTCATGTAGAATTTTAAATTGTATCAGAAGCAGGCAAGATTTTATCGGGACCTCCCTCGGGTGAATCAGGGCCGCCTCCCAATCCACATCCTCCATATATCCCCCACCTCTAGACACCACCAATCCCTCAGTTTGGTCAATATTGGATGCACATATTGATTCCTCAGAATTCCCCTGGCCTGTACTGTATATAGTAGACCACATGTTTGTTACTGATAGGGTCATCTTTCTACATGGCTGTCTTTGACTCATATGTTCATTGTAGTTCATTATTAAATGTTTGATATTCGTGCCCTCCTGTTGGTGGTTCAGCAAAAACAAACTGTGTTATGTTTTAGTCCAAAACACACAACGCGGTTCAGCACTCAATTTCACAATTAGATAGTCAAGTAGCATGGGTTATAGTCCATAGTCTGCAAATAGAGAGAACAAAGTGACAGTCTTCTTAGTAAAACATTGTGTGAGGCGTTCTTCCATGGATAATAGATTCTTTACTCTTTATTCAAAACTTGTCCATTAAAAACAGAGCATGCGACTGATAGTCGATGCATTTCAGTCCGCTGGGACTTCTTCAAGGCTATGAAATCAATACAAAACATAGACTAATATCACAACATATACACATGTTAAAAACAACACATATTTATACTATACAAAGAACCAGACAGTAAATAATATTGACATTACACAGAGATCCAGACTATTCACATTCTAACAATTTCATATCCAAAAGGACTGTATGCACATGTAAAAAAAAAGAGAGGAAGGCATTCGCAGAAATATTGTACCTATACACTGTATTTAAACATCCTGATCCTAAACAGTTGGTGCACTGATTCACAACCAAGTAATATTGCAGTATCCTTAAATGATGGTTTTGTATAAGAAATGGAATGAGAGACAATACACAGGACTGACACTGCACATAGAGTCAGACAATTCACAATGTAACACATACGGACCCAGATGGATTGTATGCACATGTATAAACAAAAAAGAAGATAAAAACAGAGATATTATATTTACACATTATTTTTTGTCTTCAAGTTGGGTTTCCTTGTTTTGATACAATGTTGTATTCAGTTCATTCTGTAAACATATTATAACTGAGGCTCACCATACTAGAGTTTATAAATTGCACAAGCTGAATGCAAAACTACGAGTATCTATAGATTAAACTAGTTGAATCCAAATTAGGAAACACAACTTGAAGACCATGCGGAAAACATCATCCGCATGCTAAGTTATGGAAGAATTTTAGGATCAGGATGTTTAAACACAGTGTATAGATACAATATTTCTGCGATTGTCGCCCTCTCTGTTTATACATGTGCATACAGTCCTTTTGGATCTGTGATTGTTACATTGTGAATTGTCTGGATCTCTGTGTAATGTAAATATGATGTACTGTCTGGTTCCTCGTATAGCGTAAATATGTGTGGTTTTTAAGGTGTATATGTTGTAATATTAGTCTATGTTTTGTATATATTTTATAGCTGTGAATTCGTCCCAGGGGGACGAAACGCGTCGGCTATCAGTTGCATGTTGTGTTTTAATGGACACGTTTTGAATAAAGATGAACGACTCACACAATGTTTTACTAAGAAGACTGTCACTTTGTTCTCTATTTGCAGACTATGGACTATAACCCATGCTACTTGCCTATCTAATTGTGAAATTGAGTGCTGAACCACGTTGTGTGTTTTGGTTTGGGGTGTTTCTCTTCCCGATGTAGAGACGTAGTTGGGCCACGTCTCCGGTTCTTTGCACCATGTTTTAGATAATAATTCTCAAACTATAATCCCTTAGTATTGACAAATGCAGGGCTTGTGTGCCTTGACCCTTCCTTGCTTTGTTGTCTATGTTATACTCCACTTGGTTTTACTTTTCACAATTAATGCATAAAACACCCTTCAAACACTCCGCCCCTTCACCCCCAAAAAGTACACCTTATGGGTTCTGAATGACATGGCTGCATCCCGTCCCCCGTGCTCCGTCTCACCTAGTGCTGAGACAGTGTGTCCTGTCTTCTCATCAATTGCCCTCCCACTCAGCTCGTGGGCATTGGAGCAGGCCTTTCTCTTTCCTTTTAATGTCATTGCTCACCCACCCTCTGATCTTTGCCATTGCCAATGTCCTGAATTTTCTTTTGTGCCTGCACCCCCCCCCCACCCATATTTCCTCTTAACCATTGAGCCCCTTATGGAGCAAAAGCTATTGGACTTTGCGAAATGGTCTCACATGAATCTCTTGTTCTGAGGACGGGCTCAAGTGGTGAAAATGGTTACTCTTCCCTTATTCACGTAGGTGTTTGGTTGGCTTTCCCAATTAATACCCCTCTCGACCATTTGTCAGATAGATAAGAATATTAAGGCCTGCATCTAGGGTTCAGCAAGACCTCGCCTGGCAATTTGGAAGCTTATCACTCATAGGTCTGCAGGGGGACTGGGCTTGCCTTTTATGGAGCATTACTGTATAGCCCTACATTTGGCACAAATGAGGTACATGCACCCCCAGATCCAAGACACCCCGTTATGGGTCGTAATCAAACGTATACTCCAGGAGGCCTCGTTGGGACTACATGCCCCCTATCTTGCTTGCCCCGCTGCCACTGAGTCCTCCAATCCCATGCTGAAAATAATGTATGCCACCTGGATGCGAGCTCTCAAGCTCTTTTCAGGAGACGCGCATCTCCATGACAAAGCTCAGCTCTGGAACAATACTGGTATCGGCATGGGGGGCATGCTTCATTGAGGCCCCTGGTGCTGAGCTGGGATCCTGACTCATACACACATGATTTCCAACAGTGAACTCAAATCCTTTGAGATGCTACAAGACAGATTTGGCCTTTTGCATACTCAACAGTGGTGCTATACACAACCATGTCTTTGCCTGCTGAGCAAACTGAGTCCCCAACCCTGGATCATCCCTTGCTCTCTGGTGCTCTCTTACCTTAATACTTGGGGCTAGTTTAAAGGTGTGATTCTATAATCTCCTGATTCAACACCACTAAACCCAGTCACAATTGGCTAGCCTCAGGACGACCTGGCAGGCCCACCTGTTGGTGGAATATGATGAGGAGGATTGGGCAGAATTTTTGGAAGCCCTAAAAGGGGAGTCTGGGAGGCACGGATGATGCTCAGTCTTTTTAAGATCCTTCAGGACCGGCACTGGGTTGGCACTGGACACCGGCATGGCTTCAGATTGCAGGTTTGCTCCCTCACTCTGCCTGCTGGCGATACGATCATGCGTCCTGTGATATGATTCATATCTTACTGAACTGTTCCGCCATTTGTCCTATTTGGACAGCAGGGAGGTCTATGCTCCGGGCATCTATGGATTTGCCCTCAACACCTCCGGACCCCTAATTCTCATCCAGGACTTATCAAATCTTTCTGAGCTGACCCGCCATGCACGTTCTTTGCTTGTCACTGCCCTGACAGCTGCCAAGATCTGTATTCTGGGACACTTATGTTTTCCACAATTGCCGTCGCATGGGGAATGGCTCAAGCAGATGTACAAAACTGTATCCTACGAAAAGGTAGTTTACAATTTAATGGACAAGGCAGATATTTTTCTTCTCACATGTTCTCCATTTCTGCAGGGTGCCCTCCTTTTTTGCATCTTCCTCATCACTATCATTACACCCCATTCCCCCTCCCTTTTTATTCACGCATTACTATCAATCAATCAATAAATTTGTAAAGCGTGCTTCTCACCCGTAAGGGTTTCAAGGCGCTGAGGGGGGGGGGAGTCGCTACTGCTCGAACAGCCAGGTCTTGAGTTGTTTCCTGAAGGAGAGATGGTCCAGGGTCAGCCGTAGGTGGGTGGGGAGGGAGTTCCATGTCTTGGCCGCCAGGTAGGAGAAAGATCTTCCTCCGGCGGTGGATCTGCAGATTCGTGGGACGGAAGCGAGGGCGAGGCTAGCGGAGCGGAGCTGGCGGGTGGGGGTGTAGAATGTGAGGAGGCTGTTGAGGTATTTCGGGCCCCTGTCGTGGAAAGCCTTGTGTGCGGGGGTGAGGAGTCTGAACGTGATCCTCTTGCTGACGGGGAGCCAGTGCAGGTCTTTCAGATGGGCGGAGATGTGGCTGTGGCGCGGGATGTCCAGGATGAGTCGTGCAGAAGCGTTCTGTATGCGCTGGAGTCTTTTCTGCAGTTTGGCAGTGGTGCCAGCGTAGAGGGTGTTCCCGTAGTCCAGGCGGCTGGTGACGAGGGCCTGGGTGACCGTCTTCCTGGTTTTGGTGGGGATCCATCGGAAGATCTTTCGGAGCATGCGCAGGGTGTTGAAGCAGGAGGACGAGACGGCGTTGACTTGCTTGGTCATCGTGAGGGAGGAGTCCAGGATGAAGCCCAGGTTGCGTGCATGGTACGTTGGCTTGGGTGCGGTGCCCAGGGCAGGGGGCCACCAGGAGTCATCCCATTCCCAGGCAGAAGGGGATGGTCCCAGGATGAGGACTTCCGTCTTGTCTGAGTTCAGTTTCAGACGGCTGAGCTTCATCCATTCCGCGACGTCTTTCATTCCTTCCTGGAGGCTGGCTCTGGCGGTGGCGGGGTTGTTGGTGAGGGAGAGGATCAGCTAGGTGTCGTCGGCATAGGAGATGATGTTGAGGTTGTGTTGGCGTGCGATGGCTGCGAGAGGGCTCATGTAGACGTTGAAGAGGGTGGGGCTGAGTGAGGATCCTTGCGGTACGCCGCAGATGACTTCGGTGGCCGCGGATCGGAACGGGGTGAGGCGGACTCTCTGGGTTCTTCCGGCGAGGAACGAGATGATCCACTCCAGTGCCGCTCCTTGGATTCCGGTGTTGCTGAGGCGTTGTATCAGGGTGCGGTGGCAGACGGTGTCGAAGGCTGCTGAGAGGTCTAGGAGGATGAGGGCAGCCGTTTCCTCGTTGTCGAGCAGGGACCTGATGTCGTCGGTGGCTGCGATGAGGGCGATCTCGGTGCTGTGGTTTGCTCGGAAGCCAGACTGTGAGGGGTCGAGGGATCGGTTGGTCTCGAGGAAGGCGGAGAGTTGTCTGTTGACGGTCTTCTCGATGAATTTGGCAGGAAAAGGAAGGAGCGAGATGGGGTGGAATTTCTTGAGGTCCGTGGGGTCCGCGGTGGGTTTCTTCAGGAGGGCGCTCAGCTCGGATGTTTCCAGATCTCCGGGAAGGTGGCGGATGCGAAGGAGCTGTTGATGATGTCCCGGAGTTGGGGTGTGATGATGGAGTTGGCTTTGTTGAAGATGTGGTGTGAGCAGGGATCGGTAAGGGAGCCGGAGTGGATGGTGTTCATCAGGCAGGTGGTGTCTTCGGTGCTGACAGGGGTCCAGGTCCGGAGGGTGGTGGTGGGGGGCGCTGGTTCGGTGGTAGGGTGCGTGGTCTGTGCGCCGAAGCTGTTGTGTATGTCGGCGATCTTGCGGTGAAAGAACGAGGTGAGTGAGTCGCAGAGATCTTGCGAGGGTGTGATGTCGTTGTTGCAGGCACTGGGGTTGGAGAGCTCTTTAACGATGCTGAAGAGTTGCTTGCTGTTGTGGGTGTTGTTGTCCAGTCGTTCTTTGAATTTTGTCCTCTTGGTGGTGCGGATCATCTGGTGGTGTTTGCGGGTGGCGTTCTTGAGGGCTGTCATGTTTTCTGCTGTCTGGTCGTGGTGCCAGGCTTTCTCGAGGGTGCGGCAGGTTTTCTTGCAGTTTTTGAGGTCGTTGGTGAACCACAAGGCTTTCCTGCTGCCGGGTCTGCTGGGAGGATTCTTCAGTGGTGCGAGGTCGTCGGCGCAGTTGGTGAGCCACTGTGTGAGGTTGCGGGCTGCTTCGTTGGGGTCAGTTGTGTTGGTGGGTGGGTTCTGGCTGAGGGCGGTGGTGAGCTGGTCGGCGGTGATCTTGCTCCATCTTCTACGGGGAACCTGTTGCGGGTGGTGGTGGGTCGTGGTTCTCCTGAAGTTGAAGTGGACGCAGCTGTGATCTGTCCAGTGTAGTCCGGTGGAGTGGCTGAAGGAGATGTGCTTGCTGGAGGAGAAGACGGGGTCAAGCGTGTGGCCGGCGTAGTGGGTGGGGGTGTTTACCAGTTGCTTGAGTCCGAGGTTGGCGAGGTTGTCCAGCAGGGCGACGGTGTTGCAGTCCTTGTTGTTCTCCAGGTGGAAGTTGAGGTCCCCTAGGAGGATGTAGTCTGAGGAGGTGAAGGGCGTGTGGACTGACGAAGTCTGCGATGGCTTCACTGAATTGCGTGCGTGGTCCCGGGGGTCTGTAGATGAGGGTGCCTCTGAGGGTGGTTTTGGGATCGGTGTGTATCTGGAAGTGAAGGTGCTCGGCGGCGGTGAGGGTGTTGTCGGAGTTGGTCGTGACGCGGATGGTGTTTCTGTGGACGATGGCGATGCCTCCTCCGGTTTGGTTGACGCGGTTGACGCGGTATACTTAGGCTTCACCTGACAGTCCTTTTTGTTCATTCTTTGTAGTTTCGTCTTCCCTCTCTTTTTTTCTGCCCTCTTTCCCTTCTTGTAACTTTCCTCTTTCTCTAGTTTATTTTTTTACCACTCTCTTTCTTTTTTTAATTTTTTTTATTTGTCCAGATTGTTTGCTATCGGGGCATGTATCACAATCAACATTTGTATCTCACTATGGGGAAATGGTGAACTTGCATATCACTATATTAGCTGTTATTTTTCAGAACTTAATTTATGCCTTTAAAAATAACTGCTACAACACAAAAAAAACAGCAGGACATACTAGTGATTCTCACAGTACTGTGACAAAAGCTGGGTTCCCAGGCTGTGTCATAGGAGACAAAAGTATATCTGGAAGTGTGGCGTTGACTACCCTGCAGAGGCATCAATACGACGGGGGTATCTCGCTGCCTAACATAGAGGCGTATTACTGGGCTGAACACCTGACACCCATAAATGAGTGGATACATGACCCGGCACTACATACCACATACGCTCTAGAAAGATATAAGATGGACAAACATACTTGCATACACTTCCTCTAAGGAGGTAAGGGGAGGGATAGGTTGCTCCCGGCCACGAGAGTTACTTTGGGGGTCTGGACTAGGGTGACAAAGGCTATAGGATGGGAAGGCAAGCCAACGCGACAAACCCCACTGTGGAACTGTGCCTGGTTGAAGGAGTTGAATAAGCTGAAGGGATTCCGGGCATGGGATGCCATAGGTATCTCGACGCTGGGAGACATGATGAAGAGGGGGGAGCTGCAGTCGTTCGCTGCCCTACAGAAGGAGTATGGACTTAGCCACACAAAGTCTTTTCGCTACACGCAGCTGCGACACGCTTGGAGGGCAGAGAGGGCACTGGCGGAGACACTCCCGGAATATGCACCACTGGAGGGCCGCCTGCTGCAAGAGCAGATTGCACATAGGGGAGTATCCCTCACCTATAAGACCCTGATGAATAACATGCCTAATGGGTTGGGGAAGCTAAGGGAAGTATGGGAGCGAGACGTTGGGGCAGTGGATGAGGTAGACTGGGGGACAGTCTTGATGCACCCGAGAGAAGTGGTAATTAAGTCTCGCCTTAGGCTTATACAATACAAAGTGTTGCATAGAACATACTTTGATAGAGCAAGATTGCACAGAATAGGGAGGGCGTCGGACCCCTTCTGTTTACGGTGTGGTTCCGAGAGAGGAGATTTCTTTCACACTATTTGGTCCTGCCCAAACATACAGGTCTTCTGGGGTGAGGTGCTTGGGGAACTGGGAGAGGTGCTGGAGATAACTCTCCAGTCCGAACCTACATTGGTCCTCCTGAGCATGACATATGAGGTAGATGTGAATCGCCCACAATTGATCTTTCTAGTACTGGCCTTGGTGGTGGCTAAGAGAGACATGGTTAGGAAGTGGGGAGCCCCAGAGTGCCCGCAGATGGAGGAGTGGCGTAGGGGCATGGACCTGTATATGGCCGCTGAGAGAGTTACATATCAAGCAAGAGGGTCCCCCAAAAAGTTCGGAAGAGTCTGGGGGAAATGGCGCCGATACCATGGGTTGGATGGAGGTCTTTAAAATGCTTGAGGTGACTGAGGCCCGGAGGGTGGGATGGGCTTGGGTCGATGGCTATTGCCCTATCCTCCTAGGTTACGGAAGGGATACATTGCTTGTTTTGACAGTGTCGGATATCTGGGTTCGGGATTTTAGGATGCTGGGGGGAGGTGGGGGGGGATTCCGGGATGGGATGTGCTGAGTAATGCTGACATGCTTGTTCTTTTGTTATGCACTGAAAAATCTAATAAAAATATTTTTTTTAAAAGTATATCTGGAAGGGTTTCCAAATGTTGACGTACTACACTGGGCAACCACAATCATCGTAGCCAAATATTTCCTCATATACTTATCCATTCCCCTATGCAATTTACTCAGTTCAGATGAATCCCCCTTTTTTAGGTATATCCATTCATTAGTCTTAAGGATGCAATTTCAATTTGTGATTAGATACATCTGAGTCTCTTCAGATATCAAGTATTGCCATAGACAGCACATCGACAAAAACAAAAATGTGTGTGGAGGGTCAAGGGGCATATTTACCGACCTGTCTGCTACCACCCCTGTTCAGAATATGAAACATACAACAAAACAGATCAGGTCTGACAATGGTGTGTAACTGTACCAGTGACTGAGAAACAGATAGAATGCATGTGTGCATCACTGTCGTGGGTAGTTATTGGCAACATATAGCTAGAAAGAATCCCATCAGACCACCCTTATTGGTGGAGTTTACGTCACGTGGGAGTCATTGATCATACCATCCCACAAATGGCCATATAGTGCCGTAGTGGGAATGGATGTCAGTAATCTAGCCATCGAGTTTGCCATTAAGTGGACAAAATAAAGTGCAGTGCTCAAGTGATATAGTGAAATAAAATTGACTACTTCAGTTCTGACAAAGTGTGCATACAGAAACTTCGGTGCCAAAAATTAAAAACGCCTGGTGAAAAGTCTACCCTTTGGCGCTATGCAGGACGGTCGACATGTTTCAGCCTGTGGGACGTTATCCCGGCTTTCTTCAGGACCATAGATATAAAAAAGCTACTGCAATTACAACCACAAGTAATGTGTTGGGTAAAAAACTGATACATATCTACCAGAAATTCAAACGTTTTAGGCGTCCACCGGTGGGAGAAGATTGTCTTCTTCCTGTCAATAAACAAAAGATGATTGTACACAGACATAGAATTACACCTACACAACCACCTGGATACAGAGACACCGTATACAGGAACACACCTGCATGAATACATTGTATCCCGCATATAAGAGAAAAAGCTTAATAGCTACATTACCTAGAGGCATTTCCTCTAAGTAATACTCACCCAGCCTTGTGTGGGTGAAGACCTCACCTCACCCGGCAAACGCTCGGGAGTAGGAGGCCCCGCTCTATGGTGTAGAAAAAGAAAGCACAGTAAGTGAAACTTTACGGTGCCTAAGCCAATCGCTCTACACCCTAAACCTAACTCACATGTGGTGTATACCCCTCTACCAAACCAAAGTCCCCACAGCCCATCTCTAGTGACATGCTAAAAACCGCATTTGTTGCGAAATGTCTCATATTGCGAAACTTCGTGCAGACCCTGGGGAGTGTCTATGAGCAATTCTTTTTATACAGGTATATGAACATATAACTACTATATCTCCCACAAATGTTAATGATAGGAGAGATTTCCAAGTAGTCCAGTGGTAATTAAGTGGGCTACCTAGAAGCACTGGCTTCTAAAATGTGGTGGTGGGATGTGGGACATATGAGTCCCCTCAAACCGCCCAACCATGCACAAAGCTGGGACCAACTACACTCCATTGAGGCTAAAATTTTTTGAGGCTAAAATTTTTTAGGAGCAGCTGTGTGGTCTAAAGTCACCAGAGAGACACAGCATTCAGACACTCACCTGTCCGTCGGTGCCCCGGTGTGTGAGCCAAGCGGAAGGGGACCGAGGAAAACCGCGACAGGAGGCACTGCTCCCTCACACATGCGCAGCCGGTAGTGGGCGCCGCGATAAATACTCGTTTATATCCCCATTTCATTGCGCACTAGAAATAATAAAAAAAGTGGCAGCCCTCCTTTGGAGATATACGCTGCACACATCGACTCTGGGAGGAGTGCTTACAGGCCGTCGGGCGCATGCTCCAGAGAACAGTGTCTCTCGCGCTGGTCATGCTCCTGGGCGTACTGAGTTATATTGTACAACAGTGCACAACTACGTAGGGCAGCCCTCTCTTAGGGGGTTTACTGTTGCATCTTCTTTGGTTCCCAAGGCGTACTTTTTTTATTATTTCTAGTGCGCAATGAAATGGGGATATAAACGAGTATTTATCGCGGCGCCCACTACCGGCTGCGCATGCGCGAGGGAGCAGTGCCTCCTGTCGCGGTTTTCCTCGGTACACGTTATCGCTTGGGAGCTTATTTAAATGCTCGTGGCCTCCATATCGACACCTCCCCTTCCGCTTGGCTCACACACCGGGGCACCGACGGACAGGTGAGTGTCTGAATGCTGTGTCTCTCTGGTGACTTTAGACCACACAGCTGCTCCTAAAAAATTTTAGCCTCAAAAATTTTTTGCCTCAATGGAGTGTAGTTGGTCCCAGCTTTGTGCATGGTTGGGCGGTTTGAGGGGACTCATATGTCCCACATCCCACCACCACATTTTAGAAGCCAGTGCTTCTAGGTAGCCCACTTAATTACCACTGGACTACTTGGAAATCTCTCCTATCATTAACATTTGTGGGAGATATAGTAGTTATATGTTCATATACCTGTATAAAAAGAATTGCTCATAGACACTCCCCAGGGTCTGCACGAAGTTTCGCAATATGAGACATTTCGCAACAAATGCGGTTTTTAGCATGTCACTAGAGATGGGCTGTGGGGACTTTGGTTTGGTAGAGGGGTATACACCACATGTGAGTTAGGTTTAGGGTGTAGAGCGATTGGCTTAGGCACCGTAAAGTTTCACTTACTGTGCTTTCTTTTAATACACCATAGAGCGGGGCCTCCTACTCCCGAGCGTTTGCCGGGTGAGGTGAGGTCTTCACCCACACAAGGCTGGGTGAGTATTACTTAGAGGAAATGCCTCTAGGTAATGTAGCTATTAAGCTTTTTCTCTTATATGCGGGATACAATGTATTCATGCAGGTGTGTTCCTGTATACGGTGTCTCTGTATCCAGGTGGTTGTGTAGGTGTAATTCTATGTCTGTGTACAATCATCTTTTGTTTATTGACAGGAAGAAGACAATCTTCTCCCACCGGTGGACGCCTAAAACGTTTGAATTTCTGGTAGATATGTATCAGTTTTTTACCCAACACATTACTTGTGGTTGTAATTGCAGTAGCTTTTTTATATCTATGGTCCTGAAGAAAGCCGGGATAACGTCCCACAGGCTGAAACATGTCGACCGTCCTGCATAGCGCCAAAGGGTAGACTTTTCACCAGGCGTTTTTAATTTTTGGCACCGAAGTTTCTGTATGCACACTTTGTCAGAACTGAAGTAGTCAATTTTATTTCACTATATCACTTGAGCACTGCACTTTATTTTGTCCACTTAATGGCAAACTCGATGGCTAGATTACTGACATCCATTCCCACTACGGCACTATATGGCCATTTGTGGGATGGTATGATCAATGACTCCCACGTGACGTAAACTCCACCAATAAGGGTGGTCTGATGGGATTCTTTCTAGCTATATGTTGCCAATAACTACCCACGACAGTGATGCACACATGCATTCTATCTGTTTCTCAGTCACTGGTACAGTTACACACCATTGTCAGACCTGATCTGTTTTGTTGTATGTTTCATAGACAGCACATCAACAACTCATTCCCGGGAAATGCCAACAGATCTGAATCAATTTTTATCCAAAAGACTGGATCCTATTGAATTAACACCTTATGTGGAAAAAGCATGCTCTACTTTTCTGCACCTGAGAGAGGTATTGTGCCTGCGATCAGCCCCAGAGTTCATAGCCTGGCTTAGTTATAGTGATTGCTGTGCAGTAATTAAAAGCAAAGAAGTCAAAAACTTGATGGAATGGCTGTCTCATGGAGATTTAAAATGACTTCCTCCTAATTCAAACTGAATCTTGAGTAGACTTGTGGATGCTTATATTTCTTTGAACCTTAAAGTTTGGACTCACAGCTCTCTCTCGCCTACAAGAGTGTCTTTTTTGTTTGTTTATTACTCCAACTCCAATATTTGTGGCTGTGTTCCAAGTGCTGATCATGAAGACAGTGGCATTCAATGGAATTTCTCTCTGTTTAGCCCCATACAGGCAGTCTACATAGTTTTAGTTCTCATTGAGATCTGATCACTTGTGATCTATGGGGTCTCAAGTGGAGCACCATCTAATTAGGTCCCAGTGCAAATTTGGAGGTCCCTTAGTAATACATGATATGTGGAAGTAAGATTCCTCCCTCATCAAATTACTTACATAAAGTAGGTAGAAAGATCAGTGGTGTGTAGTCATCACACAGCAGTGACCAGAGCATCGCGTCAACTTTCTGAAAGTAGTGTTTGCAAGCCCTGAAGGATGTTTTAAAGAACATAACACCCTTTGGTAACAAGATCATCTTGAATAAGACCATCCTGCCCAACAGTGCTAAGGAGAGTCACATGCAACGTTGAACAGCCTTTTGAGCTTGTCAAGAAACGTCAACAAACTGTGTACTTAATCTTCTTCTTTTCTCTAGCATCTTCAATAGCCAAACATCTGACCCTTTCTACATTTAACCTAAGCAAATATCTCACAAGGAATCCAACTGCTCAATTCTGATCAAGGCACAAAGTGAATGTATCTCAATTTATCTTTATCTCAGAGTGCACCCATATTCATAGAATATGTTATCATATCGTGGTGCCAGCAGCAGTAAGAGAGGTCAGTCTGTAGATGTCATTATACGATGTATCTTTTGACGAATGTGTGACTACAAAGCATATCGTTCTCCCCCTTTGACCACGAAGCTGGTATCCCCTAAAATCTAGGGCTAAATTGACCTTTCTTCCATCTCAGGTAGGACTCACCTGAGTGTATTAGAATTTTTATTTCCTTTTTTCTTGTTTCACTTCTTAATACTGAGGCATAGTGGCTGTTAGGAGACAGTTAGGGATCCTTGGTCCCGAGGAATGCCCTAGACCCGTTAGGGCAGTTTAATGATAGTTAAACAAAGGTAAACTCCATTTAAAGCTATTTAATGAGTATGTAGCCTAACGGTTAAACCTGTCGACCTTGAAGCTGGGGAACTAGGTTCTAGTCTCAGCAAGGACACTCAACATCCTGTGTTTCTGGGCAAATCACTTAATCTCCCCGTGCCTAACAAAAAAGGAATGTGTCCATCTGTAACGCAACTGGTGTTCATGTAAAGTGCTATGATACCTTCGGGTCTAGTTTGTGCTATATAAAACAAAAAAATTAGGGTAGAAACATGTTGGCCTAGCTTTTGAGATGGTGTGAGTCATTGCTCCTCAGTTACCATTATTATTATTATTATTATTATTATTATTATTATTATTAATTGTGTTTTGTTAAGCGCAAACAACCCGGAGGCCTCGTAGCGCTAAGTATTGTCAAACTAGAATAAACTGGACGACCGAGATTAGATGAAGAGAAGAGTTTTCAGTTCCTTCCGGAATTTCAGAAGGTTAGGTTCGCTGCGAAGGGTAGTGGGCAGGGAATTCCAAGCCTTGGCGGCATTCCAGGAAAAAGAGCGTCCGCCCCATCTGTTTCGTTTAATTTTATTCATGGTGGCCAGAAAAGCAGTGCTAGATCGCAATGTTCTATGGGGGAGGTAAGGGGTCGCTAAAGAGCAGATCATTGCTGGTGCGGTCTTCCACATGGCCTTGTGCATAATGCACATAGATTTGAACAATACTCTGGCCTTAATAGGGAGCCAGTGAAGTTTTTTGAGAGCCGCTGTACCTGATTCTCGCCGATTAAGGCCCAGCAAAAGGCGGGCTGCCGCATTTTGAGTAACCTGGAGCTTCCTTGTTGTAGATGCAGGGACCCCAAGGTATAAGGAATTCCCGTAGTCCAGGCGGGACAAGATAATGGCTTGCACCATTATTCTACGGGCTTGGGAGGGAAGGAGTGGCAACACTTTCCTAAGCATGCGCATAAGACCAAAGTAAGTGGCGGACAGAATAGTTGCTTGTTGTGTGAAGTTTAGATTTGCGTCCAGCCAAATGCCCAAGCTCTTTATTTGGGTTTTAGATTGGGGCGGGGTGCCCATGCATGGGGGCCAATCCGTCAGAGGGCTAGAGATAGTTGAATTGCCCAGAATCATTAGCTCCGTTTTCTCGCCGTTGAGCTTCAGATGCGAGGTGGTCATCCACTGGGTAACAGCTACCAAGCAATTACTGAGGTTGTGAGGGGAAGTATTGTGCTGGTTCATAGATACAACCAGTTGCGTATCGTCGGCATAAGTCACTATGTCTAGACCGAACGAATGCACTATGTCAGCAAGAGGTTGCATATAAATATTAAAAAGGGTAGGGCTCAAGGCAGAGCCCTGGGGCACACCTTGGTCAAGAGGCCACATTTTTGAGTGGGTGGTGCCCTCTACTACCTCAAAAGAACGGTTCTCCAGAAAGGACTGAAGCCAGTGTATGGCCTTCCCTGAAATTCCTATTTGACGTAGGCGGTGAAGAAGGATGCTGGTGTTAACAGTGTCAAAGGCGGCACTGAGATCAAGCAACATAATTGCTGTGGTGCCGCCTTTGTCCATCTGTTTCCTAGCCAATTCAGTCACCGTCAAAAGGGCGGCCTCAGTTCCTAACTTAGGACGAAAGCCTGCCTGGGAGTCGTGAAGCAAATGATTATTTTCCAAAAATTGTGTAATGGAGGCATTAAAATGTTTTTCTAATAGTTTGCTAACCCAGGGGAGTAATGAGATAGGTCGATAGTTGGCCATATTTTCAGGATCCAAGGTGGGTTTCTTCAACAGTGCTCTGACTTGGGCACATTTCCACGCAGAAGGGACTAGGCCTGTGGTAATGGAGGTGTTTAATTTATTGAGGATAACAGGTCTAATAGTATCTATGATCTTTACTAGGTGGCACGGGGGAACAGGATCAGTGGGGGACCCAAATTTAACTTTCCGCACGAGGGTGTCAAGAGAATCCTCTTTGAACAGAGGGAACACCTCCAGTTTGTGGGGCCTAGTGTGCGGTGAGATCGTTCCTTCATCATAGGCCAGATTGGGTAGGTCAAATGTAGAGGAGATATTCTGTATTTTCTTATAAAAATATTCAGCCTATTTATCACAACGCATCTGAGCTTTGCTGGGGTCGAGGGGAATAGGAGGAGTGTCAATAAGGAATTTGGCAATTTTAAAAATTTCTCTCGGAGAGTTGGAAGCGGTAGTGATTTTTTCTTCAAAGTAAGAGGCTTTAGTGCATCTGATCTCAGCTTTATATTTTTTAATTGCTTCGTGATGGTTAATTTTATCTAAATTGCTGCGGGATTCCCTCCACGTTCTTTCAAGTTTCCTACAAACTCTTTTCAATTCCTTGAGTTGGGAGGTGTACCAGGGAGAGTCCCTTGATTTGGTCTTCTCTTTAAGGGCTTTCTGGGGTACGATAGAATCCAATGCCGTACGCATCCAGTTGGTATAGTTGTCGTAAAGAGATGTAGGATCAGCCTCAACTTGGGAAGGGGCAGGGGACGGAGACTTGATCCACCGGTCAGTGGACAGTTTTGTCCATTCTCTCCCTTGTAGAATAATACGAGGGAGTACCAGGGCCGAGGTGACTGGCAGCCACTGTATGGGAATCAGATAGTGATCTGTCCATGTAAGAGGTAGAGGAGTCCCTACCTCGAGTCTTTGGTCGTTACTGAATACCCCGTCTAGGAGGTGGCCTTTTTCGTGAGTAGGTTCAAAGCCCTTCTGTGTGATTTGGAGGGCCGCCAGATTGTCCAGCAGAGATTTGGTCACTGGGTTATTTGTGTCATCCAGATGGATGTTAATGTCTCCTAATAGGGAGAAATGCGGTCTGATGACCACTGACTTTGCAACTTTGGATTGAAGCGAATCGAGAAATTCTCCCATTTGATTAGGGGGACGATAAATGAGGATACCAGAAAAGGTGGCGGTGGGTGCAAAGTCCAGAGCAAAATGCATGCTCTCACAATTAGATATTGTGGGCGAGCTAGTCCTACAGTGATGATGATTTTTAAAAAGGATGCCTAGGCCACCTCCCCTGCCCTCCGGTCTATCCACCCTCTGAAGTCTGTATCCCAATTGCATAAGGGATGTGATGTCCGGGTCAGATGTATCTTTAAGCCAGGTCTCTGTCAAAAATATGGCATCAGGGCTGGATTCTTCTAAGAGGAGTGACATTTGGACAGCGTGTTTTGTAAGGGAACGACAGTTTAAAAGAAACATTTTATAACGTTTAGCAGTGTATGAATTGCTCCTATGACTGGAAAGTAGGAACTTACAGTGAGAGCAAGTGCCGGTGGTTGTGCTAGGATGAACAGACTGCCGACAGAGATCTTTCGTGGGCGGCATTAGGTTTTTTAGGGTAAGGGGATCATAACGTATCGGTATAGCGCCATCTGCTCTGTGTTGGGCAGGGGGGGTGGCCATCTGTTAGACCCGGGATCCCTGGTTGGCTGAGGTAGGTACCTTAGGCCAAATAGGGACCTGCGGTTCTAAGTCTGGGTAAAGAAGGTCACCTTCTGAGATAGCCCCCGCTCACCTCCTCGGTATCTTGGCACGAGCATACAGGCTTATCTTCAAGGCAAATGTGTAAAGTATTTGCAACCACGCTCCTAACAACCTAATGATGACACAACAAATAGACTCCATACAAATTTTATAAAAAGGAGTATACATTTTATATAAAAAGATATACAATAAGACCACACAATATAAATCCAACATATGAATATGTGTACTATCTCTCCTGCCCGGTTGTTAGGCCAGCCAGCACTTGTAAGTTATAGCGATATTAATGAGCACTTATAAACATCCTACTGTTTTATTTATTTTGAGAGTTTTATATAGCGCGAACAAGAACCTTGTGGATATCAAAGCGCTTTACAAGCAAGATGTCACGAGCAGATAAAAATATAGTAGAAAATATAGAAAAACATATACAATACAAGGTTATATACAAACCTTTTAGAAACATAGTATCCCTGAGAATATAGTTCAAATCTTTTTGCGAGAGATCCAATACAAAGTAGTCACGAAAAATCAGGATATAAAATATTTCACATAAACTTAGACATAACAATCGATTTCCCTTCTTTTTTGAAAAAGGCAGTAGAGGGGTTCTGTCTCGTTTCTGGGGGTAGGGCATTCCCGATCCTAGGGGCCATTCCTAAGCAGGATCGGTTATATGTTTTTTTTCAGTGTTATACAGTTCGTAATGCTAGAATCAGTCACTTATGCAAGATATAAATAATGAAATGCGTAACACAATAATCAGGCACTTTGCAATGTGAAAATAAAGCAATGCGTAACACAACAATCCAGCACTTTGCAATGTAAGAATAATGCAATGCGTAATACAACCACCAGGTACATTGTTATGCAGAAATAAGGCAATGCGTAATACACTAATCAGGTAGTTCGTTATGCAGGAATAATGCAATGCGTAATAAGCTAATCAGGTAGTTTGTTATGCAGAAATAATGCAATGCGTCATATGACAATAAGGTAGTTTGTTATGCAGAAAGAATGCCTTGTGTCATACACTAATCAGGTAGTTCGTTATGCAGAAATAATGCAATGCATCATACACTAATCAGGTACTCCGTTATGCAGAAATGATGCAACGTGTAACACGATAATCATGTACTCCGGTATGCAGAAATCAGATAATGCTGAATAAATTCCGGTACCAAACGCGGTGCCTTTCACGGCCTCTCCGCCACTTCTCCTACTCCCAGTCAGCCTCTGTCAACAGTCCGCCCCAACACGGGTATGGTGTAACAAGAACTGCAGCTCCACACTCCTTTGGCAAAATAGTGGCCACGATACGAGCCGAATCTGGAGCTCGCGCTGCCAGAACGAGAGAGAGACCGAGAGCGTGTCCCTTTCAGCATGCACGCCGCCCCAGGAGTCGACACACGTTTCCTGGGGAGAGCGAACTCACTCTCCTCTCCTTGACCAGCAGTTTGGGCCTTCAATGCAATCTTGATGAATGAGCAACGGCGTGCTCGGGCCGGTGGCTCAGCTCCTCTGGGGCTCCTGGTCTGGGCCGCTACTGCTACATAGATCTCAGGCTACCACGAGGCACACGCACACAGTGCTGCTGAGGCTTCCTTAAGCTTCAGGGTGCACGATCACCAGGCACTCTACACGAAGGTCTCAGGCTGCACGAAGAACAAGCGCACAGCTCTGCTGAGACTCACTTTAACTCCGGGTGCACGTTAACAAGGCAATCCTCACGAAGGTCTCATGCTGCACAAAGCACACGCACAGAGCATCGATGAGTCTCACTTGGACTCCGGGTGCATGATAACAAGGCAAACCTCACGAAAGTCTCACGCTGCACAAAGCACACGCACACAGCGTCGATGAGACTCACTTGGATTCCGGGTGTGCACGATAACAAGGCAATCCTCACGAAGGTCTCACACTGCACAAAGCACACGCAGACAGTGTCAATGAGACTCACTTGGATTCCGGTGCAAACGATAACTGGACAATCCTCACAAAAAGGTTCAGGCTGCAAAAAGCACAAGCACACAGCGGCACTGATCCTTGCTTAGACTCCAGGTGCCATGATCACAGGGCACAACTTATGAGGGTCTCAGGCTGCAACAAGCACACGCACAAATCGCTGCTGAGACTCTCCTGGAAACTTTTATGTTCCTGTGTTTCCACAACAGGGAGCCAGCTCATCTCGGGCCCTTGAGGATAAGTTACTTCAGGACACAACAAAGTCCTTTCAAGAAAGGGGACACAGCACACAGCAAAGTCCCTTTAGCCTTTCCTTGGTTAAAACAGCAAACTGCAGGCCAGCCCCAGAACACACAGCAATGGTCAGTCTTTTCTCCTTCAGTCTCTTCAGTTGTTTCTTCCATGGCACAAGTTGCTCTTGAACAATTAGTGCGGTTGGTGCACAGCCTTTGGTTTATGTAACTTTGAAAAACAGTTTACTTGTGGTTCTATGTGGTTGGGTGCTCTCAAGGTGGTGTGTCCGTCCTAAACACGTCAAAATCAATATAGCTAGTTTGTGTTTCCAAGCATTGGAAGCATCCCTTGTTTAGGCATACTGCCCGAAATGCTTTGGAGCAGATATGAAAAGAGTCATATATGTACTGACCATACAAAACTTTGAAACGTAATGGAATATAATTCTGATTAAGAAGCTTTTTGAATGAAATAAATATTTGAAATCCACTTGAAATAAATTGAGGAGTCTTTATTCGAACAAGTTGCTCTTGACCACGAAGTAGCTCCAGTCTTGTTCAATCTTGATCAAGCCATTCTCCAAAGTTCAGGGGCTTCACCTCTCATAGTTATACCCCTCAATGGCTTTGGAGTCTTTGTATTTTAGGGGGCACTGACCCCTGTTCAAACCAGTTCAGGGTGCCTCCCTGCCAGTAACACATTATTCCTTTGATTAGTGGGGGTCTGGATTCTCAATCACTCACAAGGAGATGGGACAATTGTTTTACAGCAGCAACACAGGCCTCTTCACCTCTATGTGCTACTCCTCCCCCTACACTCCAGATACAGGTCAGCCTGTTGCTGTCTCACTTCCTCCCCTGGGTTGGTCAAGACCTTCCACAGATCCTTGCGCTTTCAAATACAGACAGTCAATCCACAACTGGGCAGAGACACACAGAAATGTTTAGAGCACACAAACCCAGCCACTTCTAAAAGAGTGGCTTGTCAACACACAATGCAAAAACCACCTTTATAGAAACATGTGTTATTACATTGTGAGTTCTGACATACTAAACTTCACCTCTCCATCTTAAGCCTTTGGGAAGATAGGCTGGAAAACATATTACATAGCCTTCCCATTCGATCCTATGGGCAATATGGCCTTTCAACAGTGAAAAACAAAATAGAGATTATTTCAATGTCTGGACATAGTACACACCTTAGTACATGTCCTACCTTTCACATGCACTACACCTTGCCCAGGGACCTGCCCCTGGACCTACCTCAGGGGTGTCGGATGTGCATAGCAAGGGAATGGTAAGGTCTGGCAAGTGGGTGCACTTGTCAGAACAACATGGCAGTTTAACAAACTGCACACAGGCCCTGCAATTGCAGGCCTGTGTTCCCTTTTGTTTCTAACAACACATTTTGTTTGGTTATTCATTTGAAAGTTGAGCAACAGCCCTACAATGACCTGTAGGAGAAAAAAGATTGACATCGCTGAAGTTCTGACATTTTGATCATTTTCCAACACCTGCCAAACATGCAGGTGGTACAACTTAAACAAACTGCAGACAGTACTAGATCTCAAGACATGAGTATATGATGTATTAACATAGTGATCCATTATCATACAGTGCAGGATAGTCCGGTCAATGAGCATTGGGAATATAGGGTCACGTATAAGGGGTCTGTGGGCGGCAGGGGGGAAGCTCTATTCCTCGATATGTAATTGTAATTGTAATTTAGATTTATAGAGCTCATTATCACCCAGAGGTCTCTAAGCACTGTTTAGAGGCAGCACCTGAAACTGATGGAAATGGACAGGCGGCTTGCTTAAATATTGCCCCAAGCCTCTAAGAAGAGCACTGTCTTCAGCTTCTTCCTAAAAAGTAGGAGGTTAGCTTCCTTGCGCAGGTTTTCCGGGAGGCTGTTCCACACCTGAGGGATTGATGTTGAGAAAGCTCTCTAGGACAGGTCGAAACGGGGGCAAACCAGTCGTGGGCCTCAGCTGACCGAAGCGCCCTACTGGGGACGTAAGTGGCTAAGCGGTCCTTGATGTATCTTGGGGCTTGGCCATACATGGTTTTATGAGTAATGCAGAGACCATTGAACTTGATACTCTGACTGACCGGGAGCCAATGTAGGTCGCGTAGTAGAGGCGTGGCGTGTGCCCGTCTCGGCTTTTTAAAAATTATTCTGATTAACTGTTGTTGTGGGATGCCAGAGTACAAAGAGTTGCCATAATCTAGACGCGACAGTATCATAGCTGAGACCGCCCGTCTGAGTGTGGCGAAGGTGAGGAGTGGGGACAGTTTTTGCAGCTGTCTCAGCAGACCAACACAAGTTCCTACAACTGCCGACACCTGTTGTGTCATGAATAACTTAGCATCAATTTTGATGCCGAGGCTTTTCACGGCCACGGCTGGTTCTGGAAATGGCCCAAGTTCTTTTGGCCAAAAGAGGTCGTTTCAAGGGTTGGAAGCTGTGGTTACCGCCAATACCTCTGTTTTGTCAGGGTTTATCTTTAGATAGTTAGCCGCCATCCAGTTGATAGTAAATTTTAAAATGTTTTGCATCCTTTGATGAGCTGTTGATGAATTGTCGATCTGGATAATGATTTGGGTGTCATTGGCGTAATTATAAATCCGACACTCCATCTGATTCAGCGCGGAGATCATGGGCTGTAAATAAGCATTAAAAAGGAGGGGTGATAATGCTGAGCCCTGGGGTACTCCGCAAGGAAGAGTGGCTGGGTCGGACATCAGGTCAGCTAACTGGACTCTCTGGGAACTGTCTTTGAGAAAGGAGGTGAGCCAGGCCAGGGCCATGCCTCGAATTCCCAGATCCGCAATCCGTGACAGTAGACGGTCATGATTGACCGTGTCAAAGGCCGCGGATAGGTCCAACAGCACCAGGGCACACAGCATTTTTTTATTGGCCCTGAGTCTCAGATCATCCAGCACAGAAAGCATGACCAATTCCGTGCTGTGGTGGGCCCTGAATCCAACCTGGTTGGATTCTAAGAGGTGATTGTCATCAAGATGGCAGGAGAGAGATTGTAGAACATGCTGTTCAAGTATTTTGGCCAGAAAATGCAGTTGTTAGATTGGCCTACAATTTCTTTAATTCCTGGGGTCAGAGACCAGCTTTTTTAAAAGCGGGATAACACGGGCCTCCTTGAAACTAACAGGGACAAGCCCTGCTTCCAGGGAATGATTAAGGAGAGAGAGCACCTCGTCATCAATTCCCGGAAAGGCCATTTTAAAAATCTTAGGTGGGCAGCGGTCAGCTGGTGAGCCTGATTTCACCCGCCCGGATAGGATGGTCAGAGACTCCTTGGTGAGTGGTGGCAGGGTGGTTAGGGGAATAGTGAACATGGAGGGGAAGGACAGTAGGGCCTGTAGCACAGGGGAGAGCCGGAGTGCAATGAATTTCAGTCAAAAGGTCTTTATATCCCCAGAGAAAAAGGACTGGAATTTCTGGCAGTCTTCCTGGCTATATGAGGGTTTTTGCCCCTTGTCCTTTCTTAATTCATTCAAGACCGTGCAGGTCTCTTTCTGGGGGTTGGCGGCCGCAGCAATCTTAGTTTCCTAAAATACAGCCTTTCGTGATACGATAGCCTTTTTGTAGGAGGCGAACATTGATACATAGGCTGCCCGGGTGCTGGGGTCGAATGCTTTGTGCCAGATTCTCTCGCACTGGCGAAGTAATTGTTTCATTTTCCTAAGTCCATCGTTAAACCAGGGTGCCGCTATTCCCTTGTCCAGGATTCTAACCCTACGAGCTGGTGCCACAACGTCAATGGCATTCTTGAGTCTTGATGATAGGGTGGCACTGTCAGCCTCTAAGTTTCCCTTTAATGTCCGAGATGGATCCGGGTGAAGTAGGGTAGTTACCAAGTCGTCTACATTAATCTTGTTCCAACTAAGCAGTACTTTCCACTCCAGCGGAGCGTTTACCGTTCCTTTCAGAAGGGAGAGTCGGCCCTGGATTAAATGGTGGTTCGACCAGGAGCAAGGGGAGACGACAATAGGGCAGGGCAGCGGGTGAGACGACCAAACCAAATCCAGTGTGTGGCCCTTCTCATGCGCAGACCCAACCACCATTTGGCAAAGTTCTAGCGAGGTCAGGACCTCTTCCAGTTGTTTTGCCTGGCTGTCTTTTGGGGTATTCTCCCAGTGGAAATTAAAGTCCCCCATCACCACCACTCCTTGATAGCGGGAGCGGAGATCATGGACTAATTCCAGGAAGGGTTCCATGATCCTGGGTGGCGTGCGCGGTGGGCAGTAGACTAATAGTATTACAAAACTGTTAGTTGGAGAACAGAACGTAACCCCAGCACGTCAGCACCCTCTATGCTTTCAGCGCAGAGGGTTTCTGTCTTGAATGCACAGTTATAGAGGATGGCAACCCCCCCCTTTCGTGCTACTAAGTCTGTTGTGATAGATAGCTGCAAAATTTGGTGGAAGCGAAGCTACCAAGTCCGGGGTAGAGGACTCTTCCAGTCAAGTTTCCGTGATACCTAGAATGTCCAGGTTATCCTCTTGGAGGAGTGTAAAGACCTTGAGGCAGTGCTTCTGTAATGAGCGGGTATTGAGCAGGGCAAAGCTACATCCTTGCGGGCTCGCCGGCCTAGCCGACCTTGGGGGTGGTGTGGTGCAATTTGAACTCCTAGAGCTTCCCTGAGACTTCAGCAGCCCTTCCCTCCTGAGCTTAGCTGTTAGTGTGTTATGCAGCGGTTACTCGCCTAGGTTTAAGGACAGGAGTTCCTGCATAGCATACATGTGGCGGGGACCAGGGGTTCTGGCCCCTGGACCCGGCCGGGCATGGACGGGTGCAGACAGGCTTGCCTTAAGCGCGCCTGCAGCGCACTTGCTCCGGCATTGATTTTGTAGCCCGTGACTCCTCCCACCCACCACTCAGCCCTGCTGTGCAGCGGCTGCCTATTCCGAGCACTAGATTGTGACACTGCCAGGAAGTGCAGAAAGCAGAAGTGAGGGGGCGCTGGGAGCGAGATGCAGGGAATTCAAGTGTAAATTAAAAAAACACAGATTTACACAGCTGACAATTTAAAAAAATGTAACTTTAAGAACGTCAGCGTTTAAAAATTAGCAGCGTTTTCTAGAATCAGAGCTAAGTGGTGTTTCAAGCAGCCCACCGTGGGTCAAGGTAAGGCCCTCTAATCCAGCACGCTTGCTCCGGCAGAGATTTTGTAGCCCGTGACTCCTCCCACCCACCACTCAGCCCTGCAGTACAGTGGCTGCCTATTCCGAGCAATAGACCGTGACACTGCCAGGAAGTGCAGAAAGCGGAAGTGAGGGGGCGCTGGGAGCGAGATACGGGGAATTCAAGTGTAAATTAAAAACCACAGATTTACACAGGTGACAATTTTTTAAAATTAAACTTTAAAAAGGACAGCGTTTAAAAATTAGCAGCATTTTCTAGTATCAGAGCTAAGCCGTATTTCAAGCAGCCCACCGTGGGTCAAGGTAAGGCCCTCTAATTCAGCGCGCTTGCTCCGGCAGAGATTTTGTTATCTGTGACTCCTCCCACCCACCACTCAGCCCTGCTGAGCAGCAGCTGCCTATTCCGAGCACCAGACCGTTCCACTGCCAGGAAGTGCAGTAAGCGGAAGTGAGGGGGCGCTGGGAGCGAGATGCGGGGAATTCAAGGTAAATTAAAATATGCCGCCCATCAGATCCAAATTTTCCTATGTTTAATGGGGCTGCCACGAGCTAGAAATACTGCTATTTCCGCCCCCATACATCTATCCAGTTCAGTCTTCCATTTGCCTAGTGTCGGCGGAGATGTCCCTTTCCACAGTTGTGGAATATCTCGCTTGGCAATAATGAGAGCTAAAAACAGTAAATGTTGCTTATAGTTATTTCCCCCAATGTCATCTGTGCTGTGTAAAAGGAAGAGTCGTGGGTCAAGCGAGAGTTCCCATGAAAGTACCTCATTTAGGCAGGACCTAATTCTACGCCAAAAGGGTCTGTGTTCCCTTTTTAAAGTTACTTGTGTGGGTGGCACAATTAGTGCAGCAGGCCCACTAGTAGCATTTGCATTACCAACCCCGGCACACATAGTGCACTTTACTAGGGATTTTACTAGTAAGGCAAACATACCAATCATGGACAACCAATTACCATTATACTTTACACAGGGAGCACTTACACTTTGACACTGTTTAGCAGTGGCAAAGTGTCCAAAGCATCTAAGTTGGCAACACCAAGTCTGAAAAAAGGTCTAATGGGGAGCAAATAGCTTATGGACTTTAGACAAAAAGGGCCAAGTCCTACACAACCCCCTCCCAGCCAAAATCCAGGGTACACCAATCAAATACCTTGATGGATTTCCCTGCTTAGGGCGATAGAACGAGGATGTAGGCCCTCTACCGGTTCCATGCCTTCCTGTCCCTAGGGGATTCTCTTGGTCACTACTCCCTGGGCCAACTATGCCACTCCATGGGTACTTCCAGACAGTTGGGCCCTCTCCATGGGTGCTGGACCCTTACCAACCCCCACCTAGAGCGGTATCCCTGGAAGACCCATCAGTCAGGACACTGTTCCCAGTTATCCTGTCCTCCAGGTTAGATGTGGGTGTACACTGGTCACTCCTAGGGAAATGCCCTACCGGAAGGACACAGTCCCACAGGTTTTCCCACGGTGGTCACCTTTCTCCCTTAACCTTCCATTTACATTTCTGTGCCTGCCATTTAGGAATGGCACCCATAAACTTCAGGACCGCAGGAGCTCTGGTGAAAGACACCCCTCACCCTCCTGATGCTAGGTGTTCTTCCTTGCACAGCTGGCAAGTAGGTGCTAGGCCTCCCACCTGGTGCTCCTGTAAGGAACCCTCCAGTCTCTGGGGTGGGGTGGTGAACCCCTGGGGATGCTGCTCACACTCCCTCCGTCTCCTTTGAGACAGAGCGCTAGCCCGCATGCCCCACCCACTACTCTGGGACCTAACAGTTCTACATCACCTCTCTTCCCTCTCTAGGGCCTTTTCGGGCCCTTGTACCCATGACCAGGGTTCCGACTCTTGTGCCAGTTCCCGGGACTCAAAGAGCTTGCACCCTAACACGGCTTGGCGCAATCCTGGAAAACAATTATTGAGCCTAGGCTCCCTAGGGGTAAGGTTGAGAAACCCCTTCAAATCATTCGCCATGCTCACCAACACCCAGTCATCCAGTGCACCCTTGTACTCATCAACACTTGGCACTGGCTGTACGCTGCCACCATTCAAACTGGACTCTGCCTTCTTAACCTTAATGTCCAGTTCCCTCATGCTTAACCCATGAGCTAAGAGAATCTTTTTCTCTTCCAGGGCGAGAGCGTTCCTGCTCTCCTCTGCTCGCTTTTCACTTTCAATGAGCAGCTTCTTCTCTTCTGCTTGAGCTTTAAGTTTTAAAACCTTCAACTCATGCTCTCTGACCCATTGGTTTTCCTCCAGCTCCTCTGGTGAAAAACTCCTCCCTGAATGACTACTACCAGCCCCGGAAGCTGTTCCCTCCACTGGCAAATCCTGTGGACCAAATCCATTCCCTGGGTCATCCTCATCCACCTCTACATCACCCGCCTCCTGAGCCCCTTTGGCTTCCCACCAGTCCCTCAAGGCAATTTGCAGCTCCTCCTTATTGGCGCTACTTTTCACGGGACATCCCAAAGCTCAGCAGAATTGACTCAACTGATCAACTTTGTGGGTAAGCTATGCCTCAATGTCGAACTCTAATTCTGCAGCCTCACTGGCTCCTTGACTCCTCTGAGGCATGAGGTGTGGCTTAACCCCTTCGATGCTTATGACGAGCTCAGCTCGTCATGAGGCACAGTGGGGCTGTGCTCATGATGAGCTGAGCTCGTCAAAACTCCCACGCGTGGCCAATTCCCCACCTGTGCAGGGGTTCTATTGCAGTGGGCGGAGTCATGACTAGTTCAGCTCGCCATGAGCACAGCTCCACTGTGCAGCTTGATGAGCTGGACTCGTCATGACTACTCTGGCATTGTGGCCCCCCACCCCTCCCCCCGCGCAGCGGAGGAATTAGCCCCGCGTGGAAGGGATTAAAGGTTGTTCAAAAATAAAACCAACAAATGAAGAACACAATATGTGGTTGTGTCGTGGTCTGTGCTAAACTTTTGATGTACACCAATCACTGTGAGTGAATTTGCAAATACAGACTCAAATCCCACACCCCTGACTACCAAATGTTAGACCCGGGATCCCTGGTTGGCTGGGGTAGGTGCCTTAGGCCAAATGGAGACCCGCGGTTCTACATCAGGGTAAGGAAAGTCACTTTCTGAGATGGCCCCTGCTCGGTAGCTTGGCACGAGCAGCCAGGCTTATCTTCAGGGCAAATGTGTAAAGTATTTGCAACCACGCTCACAGCAACCCAATGATGACACCACAAATAGACTCCACACAAGTTTTATAAAAACGAGTATACATTTTATATAAAAAGATATACGATAAGACCACACGATATAAATCCAACATATGAACATGTGCACTATCTCTCCTGGTCAGTTGTTAAGCCAGCCAACCCTTGTAAGTTCTGGCGATATTAATAAGCACTACTAAACATCATACTGTAATCCTAATACAATGTTATGCTGTTCGTAATGCTAGAATCAGTCACTTTTGCAAGGTAAAAATAATGCAATGCATAACACAATAATCAGGCACTTTGCAATGTAAAAATAATGCAATGCCTAACGCAACAATCCGGCACTTTGCAATGTAAGAATAATGCAAGGTGTAATACAACCACCAGGTACGTTCTTATACAGAAATAAGACAATGCATTATCCACTAATCAGGTAGTTTGTTATGCAGGAATAATGCAATGTGTAATACGCTAATCAGGTAGTTTGTTATGCAGAAACAATGCAATGCGTCATACTACAATCAGGTAGTTTGTTATGCAGAAATAATGCCCAGCGTCATACACTAATCAGGTAGTTTGTTATGCAGGAATAATGCAATGCGTCATACACTAATCAGGTACTCCATTATGCAGAAATGATGCAATGTGTAATACGATAATCATGTCGTCCGGTATGCAGAAATCAGATAATGCTGAATACACTCCGGCACTGATCACGGTGCCTTCGGCAGCCTCTCCTCCACTTATCCTACTCGCAGTCAGCCTCTGTCAACATTTGCCCCCAACACGGGTATGGTGTAACAAGAACTGCAGCTCCGCACTCCGGCCCCGGTACTGCCACGCCTTTGGCAATACGGGCTACGATACGAGCCAAAGCTGAGGCTCGTACTGCCAGACAAGAGAGAGGCCAAGAGCGTGTCCCTCAGAGCCCGCACCCCACCCCAGGAGATGACACACGTTACCTGGGGGGCATGAACTCACTCTCCTTTCCTTGACCAGCGGTTTGGGCCTCCGATGCAATCTTGGTGAATGGGCAACAGTGGGCTCGGGCCGGCGGCACAGTTCCTCCGGGGCTGCTGGTCCGGGCCGCTACCGCCACGAAGATCTCAGGCTGCCGCAAGGTATACGCACACAGCATCGCTGAGACTTCCATAAGCTTCAGGGTGCACGATCACCATGCACTGCACATGAAGGTCTCAGGCTGCATGAAGAACACATGCACAGCTCCGCTGAGACGCACTTTAACTCCAGGTGCACATTAACAAGGCACTCCTCACGAAGGTCTCACGCTGCACAAAGCACACGCACACAGCGTCGATGAGACTCAATTGGACTCCGGATGCATAATTACAAGGCAATCCTCATGAAGGTCTCATGCTGCACAAAGCACATGCACACAGGGTCAATAAGACTCACTTGGATTCTGGGTGTGCAAAATAACAAGGCAATCCGCACAAAGGTCTCACGCTGCACAAAGCACACGCACACAGCGTCGATGAGACTTACTTGGATTCCGGTACACTTGATAACTGGACGATCTTCACAAAAGGTTCAGGCTGCAAAAAGCACACACACACATCATCGCTGATACATGCTTAGACTCCAGGTACCAAGATCACAGGACACAACTTACGAGGGTCTCAGGCTGCAACAAGCAACCACACACAGCGCCGCTGAGACTCTCATGGAAAGTTTTGTGTTCCTGCGTTTCTGCAACAGGGAACCAGCTCACCTCTCGACCTTGGGGATAAGTTACTTCAGGACACAGCACAGCAAAGTCCTTTCAAGCAGGGGGACACAGCACACAGTAAGGTCCCTTTAGCCTTTTCTTTGTTAAAACAGCAAACTGCAGGCCAGCCCCAAAACACACAGCAAGGGTCAGTCCTTTCCTTCCGTCTCTTCAGTTGTTTCTTCCTTGGCAAAGGTTCCTCTTGACCATGATGTAGCTTCAGTCTTGTTCAATCTTGACCAAGCCATTCGTTCAGGGGCTTCAGCAGTCATTGTTATACCCCTCAATGGCTTTGAAGTCTTTGTGTTTCATGGGGCACTGACCCCTGTTCAAACCAGTTCTGGGTGCCTCCCTGCCAGTGATACCTTCTTCCTTTGATTAGTGGGGGTCTGGATTCTCAATCACTCAGCAGGAGATGGGACAATTGTTTCATAGCAGCAACCCAGGCCTCTTCACCTCTAGGGGCTACTCCTCCCCCACACTCCAGATACATGTCAGCCTGTTGCTGTCTCACCTCCTCCCCTGGGTCAAGACATTCCCAAGATCCTATCGCTTTCAAATCCAGACAGTCAATTCACAACCGGGCAGAGACACACATAAATGTTTAGAGCACAAAAACACAGCACACAAGCAAAAACCACCTTCATAGAAAGATATTTTATTACATTGTGAGTTCAGGCATACTAAACGTCACCTCTCCAACTTAAGCCTTTGGGAAGATAGGCTGGAAAACATATTACACAGCCTTCCCATTCTATCCTATTGGCAAGATGGCCTTTCAACAGTGTAAAACTAAATAAATTGAGATTATTTCACTGTCAGGACATAGTACATGCCTTAGTACATGTCCTACGTTTCACATGCACTTCACCCTGCCCAGGGGGTACCCTGGACCTACCATAAGGGGGGCTGGCTGTGCATAGAAAGAGAAGGGTAAGGTCTGGCAAGTGGGTGCACTTATCAGAACAACATGGTAGTTTAACAAACTGTGTGCAGGCCCTGCAATGGCAGGCCTGCGTTCCCTTTTAAAGGCTACTTGGGTGGGTGGCACAATTAGTGCTGCAGGCCCACTAGTAGCATTTGCATTACCAGCCCTGGCACACATAGTGCACTTTACTAGGGATTTTACTAGAAAGGCAAACACACCAATCATGGACAACCAATTACCATTATACTTTACACAGGGAGCACTTGCACTTTGACACAGTTTAGCAGTGGCAAAGTGCCGAAAGCATCTAAGTTGGCAACACCATGTCAGAAAAAGATCTAGGAGGAAGCAAAATGTTTAGGGGCTTTAGCCAAAAAGGGCCAAGTCCTACACCATCCCACTTGTTTTTTAACCTTACCTGTGGTCTCCATTTATTAAAGTTGAAGGACCTGTAAGAGCCACAATCTGATTGGATGATTGAGTGAACGCTGCTTTTGGATTAGTTGACGAAAATTTGTATGCTTGATTCCCATTTGCCTTTTTGTGGGAGTTGCCCTGACAGAAAAGCTTGAGGATTTGCAGATTATTGTTTCATGTATTGAGTGTCTAGTATGTGTGGAGAAAAGAGGAAAATGTAATTTATAAAGAAAATTAAGAATTTGTTAATGAAAGATAAGCCTGTATTGACTAGAGAGGGAATTCCTATTCCGCCACCTAAAACGCCTGCTTCTTTTATGATGATTGAGAGTGGATATCATACATGTGTATGCATGGAGAATTGGATGGAATATACGAGAGATGATGGTGTTTTAGCCTTTCCTGAGCACGGTACCTTTAATGGGAGAATTTTGCAGAATTTGAGGATGCGGATGAATGATTTAGTTCCGAGACCTAGGTTAATGCAGTATGAGGCATTAGAAGAATGGGAGACTGAGTCATATGAGCGAGACAAATATCGGAGTGGAAGATATATGGGTCATTTTCCTAGGTACTTGCGGGAGACACGTGAAGGTCAGATGAAGCAATGGAGAAAAGCAATGGAGAAAAGCAATGGTATAAGAAGGTTTATGCCCAGTATTAGTGGCTGAGGAACAGTCAGTGAGTAAGTGTAAAGAAAAATTGAAACACATTAACACAACAGGATATGGTGACTCAGAAGACGAATTGCTTGAGGACATTTGAACTAAAAACCCTCCACCGTACCTAGAAGGACCAAGTAGAATCACACCAAGTGCACCAGTACTAGGAACACCCTTGATTCCACAAATATTACATGATCCAACAGTTAATAGGTTACTTCAAGATAGGGAAAAAGAAGTGTTAAATACAAATAGAGAGGAATTAATATAGTAGAAGGTCAATTGAATTTGAACCCTGAAGCATTGACAATACCAGTAACTATAGGTCCTGTTGTTCCATTGTATGGAGACAAAGCAAATTGCCCTAAACAACCAGCTGTAACAACTCCCTTAAGTAACCCCAGAAAAGAAATTGTGGTAATGGATGATCAAGCCAGTGAGTGTGATTCAGTAATTTCAGTAATGGATCTACAGATAAGATACTCAGTGAGTGAAACCCAAAAAGAGTTACACCCAGTAGTTCAAAAGAAGGAAGATCAGTGGTATCCTCTGGAGCCAGAAGTGCAACAGCAGTAACTCCAGAAGATTTGGAGAGCTGGGCACAGGGAATAGAAAAACAGAGTACACCCCCTAAGATATTAGATATTTACAAACTGAAAGGAGAATTGGAAGAGATGATAGCTGGAAATATGGGAATAGAAAGATTAAACACTTACAATGAGGAAGAGTTGTTGTTCATTTGTAGGAGTATAACCAGGTATGTTAGATTGTTTCATGAGAAATTGACAGAACTCACCTCTGAGATGGGAATTGAGATACGGAGGTCAAAAGAGTTACAGAAACCATATCAAGTAGAGTTTACTGACAAAGATTTAGAAAATATGAATGTGTCTGGAAAGAAGTTACAGGTAAAGGAGTTTTTGAATATTTTGCAAAAGTGGGGAGACATTGACAGGTGGGGAACGAGGTGGACAAGGAAAAAGGAGGAAGCACAGGCGAAAGAAGCGTCTACTGCAATCTGTCAAAAGAGACAGTAAAAGTAGAAAGATTTTGCCCTATGAGAGAGGTACCTGGTGGTGGATATGTTCATGTTCCATGGAGTCGACAAGATATTTTGTCATTTACAAACGATTTCCCTAAATTGAGAGAGAAACCAGTTGAATGGTACAAACAGGTTGAGAGGTTTGTGAAGGTTTCAAAGGTTTTGTTGAAAGACGTGGATGATCTGTTTGAAATAGTGGCATCTGCTGATTTATGGACAGAATGTAAGATCACAGTTGATTGGCCAAGTGAAGAGTATCCAAGAGATGTGAAAACAGGAGCCCTCTCAGATGATGTAATGAAGAAATATCACCAAGTAATTACTTTCCTGAAAGGTAAAATTCCTCCTAAAGAAACTTATTGGGTAACGACAGATAGAACCACCCAAGAGCCAAAAAAATCTGTTCATGCGTATTATGAACGACTGCTGCAAGTGTTCAAACAGTATAGTGGTTTTGAGAACTTTGGAGATAAGGATATGGGTCATTTTGTGTATCGTTTGTGTACGATTTAAAGCCAGAAATTAGTCAGATGATTCAACAGCACATGTTGTGTTGGCAGGCAAAACCCATTGAAGACATTCCAAAATACGTGAAACATTGTAGGGACAATATTGAGGCAAGGCATAAGAAGTTAAAAGAGAAAATGATGTGGGCACAAGTGAATTTGGCAGAACAACAGGAGATTCAATTAAATAGTCAGGCAGGTGGGCAGATAAATGAACAGAGTCAGAGTGATCATATGGTGAATGGTGGTAAAACAAGAGGACAAATGAATAGAGAGGATGCAAAGAAGATGTTTCCGTGTCATGGGTGCAGAAAGCTTGGACATTGGAAAAACAAGTGTAAGAATATTCAGAATAATAATGGGCCAACCCAAAATTTAAATCCACAGACGCAGAATGAGGTGCTTATGAATCAGCCACAGCAGGTAGTTAACCAGCAGTGTCAGATGCCACCTGCCCCTATGCCAAATTTTGTGAATCAGCCAAAGTACAGTGCGGACACCGATTTCAAGGAGGAAGTAGTAAGAACAATTTAATGATTTCACAATACCTTTTACTGAATAACCATGAAAGTAAAGACGAGCAATGACAGTGCATGTGGGGGGGAGGAAGAGGAGTGCGTACTTGGACAATCCTTACCGGTAGATCAGTCAGGTCCAATTTATTGATGGGAAAGTGGAAATTTACTGTTGGATACTGGTGCTACCTGTTCTACTGTGAGAACAGCAGACATCCCAAACCTACCCCTCTCGGGAGAAGCAATCAAAGTATTCGTAGATTGGAATCAACAGATTAGAACCCCAATTACAGAACCTATGGAGGTGCATATTGGAAATTTTAATCCCTCCCATGCAGATGACGAGCTCAGCTCGTCATCAGCCACGGTGCTCCCGTGCTGATGACGAGCTCGTCATGGCCGTTAGAACGCTCGCATGCTGCGATAATTCCCCTGCTGTGCTGAGCGTTCTGAGAAAACGGGTGTGGCCATGACGAGCTCAGGAGCGCTGTAGCTCATGAAGAGCTGAGCTCATCATGAGCACCGGGGCGCTGTGCGTGCCCCCCGCCCCTGAGCACAGCAGGAAAATTACCCCAGCAGCCAAGGGTTAAAGACATGCATAGATTCGTGGTCTGCAATTCTAGTCCAGTGAATTTATTGGGAAGAGATTTACTGTGCAAAATGAATTGCACAATTTATTGTACATCGGATGGTGTTGCTCTTCAAACCCCTGATGAAGATATGGTATACAAGATAATGTTAGCTGAACAAGGCACAGAAATAGATGAGATGTATTCTTTGATGACTAAAGGTGACTTACCAGAAGAACTGAAAACAACTGTGAATCCAGAAGTATGGGATTTCACTGGAAAAGAAATAGGATAATGGCAAACGTAGCCCCAGTGAAAGTGACAGTGAAAGAAGATGCAGTTTACCCCAACACCAGATAATACAAAATGAGTCCAGAAGTGAAAGCAGGAGTGGCTTCAGAAATTGACCGTATGATTAAACAGGGCATTTTAAACGAAATAATAAGTAGTCCTTGTAATTCGCCAATAATAGGACAAAAAAAACCTAGTGGAAAGTACAGAATAGTCCAGGATTTTAGAAAAATGTATAAAATGGTAGTTCCTTGTTGTCCTGTGGTGCCAAATCCAGCAGTAATTCTTTATCAGATCCCTTGAAACGCAGGCTGGTTTACCGTAATTGATTTGTGCCAAGCCTTTTTCTCAATTTCCTTACATCCAGACAACCAGTATCTTTTGTCATTTAAAATTGTAGGTCGTATCTTGGCATGGAACCGAGTTCCTCAAGGGTATACAGAAAATTCCTGAATTTTTAATCAAATACTGAAAAAGTGTTTAGAGAAGTTAGGTATGCCCAGAGATTCAGTTTAAGTGGAATATATCAGTGATTTACTTGTGGCATCGAAATCCAGAGAAGACTGTGTTACTGATTCCATTGCATTACTAAATTATTTGGCTGAGGGAGGACACATAGTGTCCCCAGAAAAATTACAATTTTGCCAAACAGGAGTCAAATACTTGGGTCACCAAATAGAAAGGGGAGTGAGGAAAGTGACGACTGAGAGAATTAAAATAATCAAGCTAATGCAGTTACCACAGACACAAAGAGAAATCAGAATGTTTCTTGGAGTGGTGGGGTATTGTCGATAATGGATTGTGGGTTTTTCATTATTAGCAAAACCATTGATTCAGATGACACAGAAAAGAGTGAAGGATCCAATAGTTTGAGATAATGAAAGTGTGGAAGCATTTGTAAAATTGCGAAATTGTCTATGTGAGGCTCCTGCATTAGGTACGCCTGATTATTCGAAAGAATTTGCACTGTTCTGTTGTGAAAGAGAAGGTTGTGCATTTTCAGTCCTAACCCAAAGACATGGATTAAGCTGACGCCCAGTTGCATATTTTTCTGCTACTTTGGATCCTGTGGCTTCAACATTACCTTGCTGCTTAAAAGCAGTAGTTGCTACTTGAATGAGCCTAGAACAAAGTGAGTCGATTGTGATGGGACATCCAGTGAAAGTTTATGTTCCACATTCAGTCGTGATTCTGTTAACAAGAACTCGAACACAGCATCTTACTCCTAGTCGGTCGACTAAGTATGAAAGAATAATTTTGTGAGCAGAAAATGTAATAGTGATCAGGTGTACTATAGTGAACCCTGCTACTCTTTTACCAGACTCACGTTGTGAGGAAGGGAAAGATGAAGTAGAACATGATTGCTTAGATGTAACTGAAATGTGTACTAAGCCCCGCCCTGACATACAGGACGAGCCTCTGAAAGAGCCAGACCATGAACTATTTGTTGATGGTTGTTGCTTAAGGCTCGCAAGTGGAGTACTAAGTGCAGCTAATACTGTTTGCAAAATATCTGGGATCATTGAAGCATCCTATTTACTGGGCGTCAAGTCTGCACGAGTAGCTGAAATGATAGCTTTAATAAAAGCATGCAAAATTGGGAAAAATTGGAAAGTGACCATATTTACTGATAGTCAATATGGTTACGGGGTTGTGCATGATTTTGGCCAGCTTTGGATGCAGAGGGCATTTCTGACTTCTTCAGGGTCTCCCATAAGGAATGGGAAATTTGTGAAAGAACTGTTGGAAGCAATACGGAAACAGCAGTGGTTAAGTGTGCTGCTCACCAGTCAGGAAATGAGCAGGTGATAATTGATACGGTGACCAGGTTGCTCAATACTGTGCAAGAAATAATATATAATTAAATGAGAAAATTAAAATAAGTGGAATAAGCTGCCACTTTATGCTATTCTCATCTTTCGAAACATGGGATGAGGTGAGACATTTGCAGGATGAGGTAGAAGTGAGTGAAACGAAAATTGGATAAAATCAGGTGAAAGAAGGGCAGAAGATGATGTGTGGGTGTACCCTGATGGAAGACCCGTCATGCCAGACTGTTTGCTCTCTCAATTTGCAAGAATGTATCATGGAGACACTCCTGTAGGCAGGGACACTATGATCAGATTATTTAGACAAGATTGGTATAACCCAAGGTTTAGGGTAGTTGCAGAGAGTCTTTGCCAGAGATGTTTAGTATGCCAACAAATAAACCCAGGCAAGAAGTCAGTGGTCAGTTGGGGGAAAATTGGCAAGGCAGAAGAACCATTCATAAGATTACAGCTTGACTTTATAGAGTTACCACCATGTAGGGTAATGAAGTACGTCCTTGTCATAGTGTGTTTGTTTTCACGATCAGTGGAGGCTAAGCGAAATGACAGTATAGCAGTTGCCAAATTGTTGTTGAGGGAGTTAATTCCACGTTTTGGTTTTCCAGTAACTTTGGAATCAGATAGAGGACCTCATTTTAATAATCAAATAATTTGATTAATCTGTGAATCATTCAAAATTGAACAGAAACTGCACTGTGCATAACGCCAAGAGGCTTCTGGTGCGGTAGAACAGTTGAATGAGACAATCAAGTCAAGACTGGCAAAAGTGTGTGCATCCACATCACTGAGTTGGCCAGATGCATTGCCTTTTGTCTTGATGGGACTTAGAAGTATTCCTGACAGAAACACAGAACTGAGTCCCCATGAGATTCTCATGGGAAGGGCAATGAGACAAGCATTTATACAAGGACATAAATTACTGAATATAACTGATGATCTCTTATTGGATTATTGGAAAGGATTGGCTGACCTACTGCGATCTGTATCTCACCAGGTTGGAGAAGGCGCAGTTGCCAGGCAGCCGGCTCAGGCTCATGATTTGAGTGCTGGAGAGTGGGTGGTAGTGAAGAAGCACACCAGAAAATCCTGCCTAGCACCTAGGTGGGATGATCCACGGCAAGTCATACTGTTACTACTACAGCAGTGAAGTATGCAGGCTTGCCCAATTTGATGCATGCCAGCCACAAGAAAAGGGTTCCAGCCCCTGCTGAAAAGAGACCACAACTGACTAGAACAGTTGAAGAATCTAGAGGAACAGATTCTGAAGGGACTGACAAAGAACAACCGAGCACAAATCATGAGGACTGGATACCAGTGGTCGACATACCTGATGTGGTTATTAAAACAAGAAGTAGAACAAGATTAGAAAGACAAGAAACTAGTGAGGATCAGATAGGTGTAGAAGAACGCATTCAGGAGCAAGAGAACAAAGCAATTGGAGACCCTGAGAAGGACCATACAGGGACAAAAGAACATACTCAGGTAAACAAATCAGCCGAAAACCCTGGGCAGGGACAGACAGGTAAAGAAGAACACATTCAGGCAGCGGAAGGACCGATTGTAGTAAGACCTGAACAGGACCAGTTAGGAGAAGAACAAGTTCCGGTTGAAGAAGGAAAGTCTGAAAGGATACCCGAACATGAACAGTTAGAGGAAGAAGAACAAGTTCAGGCAGAAGAAGCCACAATAACAAGACCTGAACAAAGACAGATAGAGAGCGATACTGAGACAAGGAAAAATCAGATTGTGGCACAACATTACGAGAATAAAAGAGCTCTTGAGAAAGACAAAGAAGGTGAAAGGGCAGTGCAAGTTAAAAGGGTCAGAAAATGTGATAATTGGCCGGGTGGAGTCCAAAGGTCAAAATATCATTTGAGAAAAGTAAATGAAAATCCAGAACAAGTGAATGAGGTTACCAGTCTAACTCAGTTTTAACTGTCATTTGCTAAAAACATTCAGAGAAGTCCAAGACTGAAAGTCTTGAACAGTAAGTTCAAGGGTCCTGAATGGACCTATGTGATACTAGAAGAATTTGAGAATCTAGATTTAAATGAAGAGATAGATAAAGACCGCTCAGCCCTCCACAGGGCTTGGTCGCCCCACTCACTGCTGCCGCTCCTGCCTGCCTTTGCCGCCTCCTGCCTGCAGATTCCTTCGCTCGCTGCCCGCTGCTCCTGGGAATTTCCCGCTGCTCCTGGGAATTTCCCGCTGCTCCTGGGAATTTCCTGCTGCCCGCTGCTTCTTGGAATTTCCCGCCGCTGCCTCCCTGCGGCCCCGCCCCCCCTGTGATTCCATTCGCCGCCCCGCTCCCGTCACCCAGCTGCTCCTCCCTCCCGGCTCCTTACTTAAGGGGACTGTAGAGGACCACAGAGTGTGACCGCTCAGCCCTCCACAGGGCTTGGTCGCCCCACTCACTGCTGCCGCTCCTGCCTTTGCCGCCTCCTGCCTGCAGATTCCTTCGCTCGCTGCCCGCTGCTCCTGGGAATTTCCCGCTGCTCCTGGGAATTTCCCGCTGCCTGCTGCTTCTTGGAATTTCCCGCCGCTGCCTCCCTGCGGCCCCACCCCCCTGTGATTCCATTCGCCACCCCGCTCCTGCCACCCAGCTGCTCCTCCCTCCCGGCTCCTTACTTAAGGGGACCACAGAGTGTGACCGCTCAGCCCTCCACAGGGCTTGGTCGCCCCACTCACTGCTGCCGCTCCTGCCTTTGCCGCCTTCTGCCTGCAGATTCCTTCGCTCGCTGCCCGCTGCTCCTGGGAATTTCCCGCTGCTCCTGGGAATTTCCCGCTGCTCCTGGGAATTTCCCGCTGCCCGCTGCTTCTTGGAATTTCCCGCCGCTGCCTCCCTGCGGCCCCGCCCCCCTGTGATTCCATTCGCCGCCCCGCTCCCGCCACCCAGCTGCTCCTCCCTCCCGGCTCCTTACTTATGACGCCCCCAGAGCGACCGCGCAGCGGACGCACGCAGCGGGAGCACCGATTGAGCGCCGAAGGTGCGCCAAAGGTAAGCCCGTCTGCGCCCGTCCGCGCCTGGCCCGTGCCCAGCGCCAGGACCCCTGGCCCTCCCCGCCGAGGCAAGACGACCCGACTGACCTACGACGCTGCCACTCTCAACGCACTCAATGCCGGCCGTACCCACGCCTGCTGCCGAACCACCCCGAGACGCACCCACGGACCCTTCACCTGCTGCACCTTCAAGTTCACCTGCCTCCGAACCTGCCCCGCACCCGCCAAGACAAACACCAGCAGCAACCACCTCAAGTGCATCCTGATCAACACCCGCTCCGTCCACAGACACGCCGTGGAACTCTGGAACCTCCTCGACGCTACATCACCGGACGTCGCCTTCCTCACGGAAACCTGGATGATCGCCTCCTCTGCACCCGCCATCGCCATCGCCATCCCGGACGGGTACAAGATCATCAGGAGGGACCGCATCAACCAGACCGGAGGTGGCATCGCCATCGTCCACAGGAACACCATCCGCATCACGACCGACGCCAACGACTCCTTCGCCGCAGCCGAACATCTCCACTTCCAGATTTACACCGACCCTAAGACGACCCTCAGAGGCACCCTCGTCTACAGACCCCCGGGACCACGCACACAATTCAGCGAAGACATCACAGACTTCATCAGCCCGCATGCCCTCCCCTCCACCGACTACATCCTCCTCGGGGACCTCAACTTCCACCTGGAGAACAACAAGGACCGCAACACCACCGCCCTGCTGGAAAACCTCGCCAACCTCGGACTCAAGCAACTGGTCAACACCCCCACCCACTACGCCGGCCACACGCTTGATCCCGTCTTCTCTTCCAGCAAGTACATCACCTTCAGCCACGCCACCGGACTCCACTGGACCGACCACAGCTGCGTCCACTTCAGCTTCAAAAGATCCACGACCCACCACCCGCAACAGGTACCTCACAGGAATTGGAGCAAGATCACCGCAGACCAGCTCACCACCTCCCTCAGCCAGAGCCCACCCGCCAACACAACGGACCCCAACGAAGCAGCCCGCGACTTCACACTGTGGCTTACCGCCTGCGCCGACGACCTCGCGCCACTAAAGAACCCTCCCAGAAGACCCAGAAGCAAGAAGGCATCCTGGTTCACCGACGACCTCAAGGACTCCAAGAAGACCTGCCGCACCCTCGAGAAAGCCTGGCTCCTCGACCGGACCACCAACAACATGACCGCCCTCAAACACGCTACCCGCAAGCACCACCAGCTCATCCGCACCACCAAGAAGAAATCCCTGAAGGAACGACTGGACAACAACGCCCACGACAGCAAAGAGCTCTTCACTATCATCAAGGAGTTCTCCAACCCCAGCACCGGCACAAACGACATCACTCCGTCACAAGACCTCTGCGACTCCCTCGCCTCGTTCTTCCACCGCAAGATCGCCGACATCCACAACAGCTTCAGCGCCCCACCCACGCACCCAACCATCGAACCAACGCCCCCCACCGCCACCCTTCGCACCTGGACCACGGTGACCACCGAAGACACAGCCCGCACGATGAACACCATCCACTCCGGATCACCGACCGACCCCTGCCAACACCACGTCTTCAACAAGGCCGACTCCACCATCGCACCCCAACTCCGGAACATCATCAACGCCTCCTTCAACACCGCCACCTTCCTGGAGAGCTGGAAGCATGCCGAGATCAGCGCCCTCCTGAAGAAACCTACAGCGGACCCCACCGATCTCAAAAACTTCCGCCCCATCTCGCTCCTCCCTTTTCCTGCTAAAGTCATCGAGAAGATCGTCAACAGACAGCTGACCGCCTTCCTCGAGACGAACGGATCCCTCGACCCCTCGCAGTCCGGCTTCAGAGCCAACCACAGCACCGAGACCGCCCTCATCGCAGCCACCGACAACATCCGGACCCTGCTCGACAAGGGGGAAACAGTGGCCCTCATCCTCCTGGACCTCTCCGCTGCGTTCAACACGGTCTGCCACCGCACCCTAGTCCAGCGCCTCAGCAACATCGGTATCCAAGAGAAGGCACTGGAGTGGATCATCTTGTTCCTCGCCGGAAGAACACAAAGAGTCCGCCTCCCCCCGTTTCGCTCCGAGGCCACCGAAGTCATCTGTGGCGTCCCGCAAGGATCTTCACTCATCCCCACCCTCTTCAACATCTACATGAAACCTCTCGCAGCCATCGCACGCCAGCACAACCTCAACATCATCTCTTACGCCGATGACACCCAGCTGATCCTCTCCCTCACCAGAGACCCCGACACCGCCAGAACCTGCCTACACGAAGGGATGAAAGACGTCGCCTCCGCCCGACTCATCCTGGATGTCCCCCGACGCAGCCACACCTCCAGCCACCTGAGGAACCTGCACTGGCTCCCCGTCAACAAGAGGATCACGTTCCGGCTCCTCACCCACGCACACAAGTCTCTCCACGACCTGGGCCCCAAGTACCTCAACGACCGCCTGACCTTCTACACGCCCACCCGCCAGCTAAGGTCCACCAGCCTCCCCATCGCAGCTGTACCACGCATCCGAAGAGCCACCGCCGGAGGAAGATCCTTCTCTTACCTGGCTGCCAAGACTTGGAACTCCCTCCCCATCCGCCTTCGGCTGACCCAGGACCATCTCGCCTTCAGGAAACAACTCAAGACCTGGCTGTTCGAGCAGTAGCATACCCCTCCCCCCAAGTGCCTTGAGACCCTCCCGGGTGAGTAGTGCGCTATACAAATGGCATGATTGATTGATTGATAGAAGTAATTGCAGAACAGATTGACAAAGGGGAAGCGAGGTATCCTTGAAGTACTAAAGATTCTGATTCATAACAAAAGAAAAGAAGAGGAATCTTCTTAAGTCAAAATGGCTAAAGAAAGAGCTGCTGAAAGACCAAAACTAAGCTGTATAAAGAAATGCTGTAGGGCTTGCATTTGTAGTATTTTATTAGTGATGTTAGTATTTCTAACAATAGCAGTACCTTATCTTATGATAACAGACAAGAAGAATGACACAGACACTAATGAAAAGACAGCTACTATGAGAGGAGATAGAATTGAATTAGAAGCAACAGATGAGGTAGACTTACATCACACAGTAACAGATAATGACACATCTTTAACTATATTTACAAAATTATTGTTTCAGTACATAGACACAATGGAGATTAGTGATTGTTATGTTTGTATGAAATTGCCAGCTTCAGTATCAGAAGGAGTCACATACCATCATTTGCCTTTAACCGCATGCGTGCGGCATGATTCCCCCCCGTACGCTGACAATTTGTAAATCCCTTTATTCATGACGAGCTGGGCTCGTCATGAGCGTGCGAGGAGGCTACCTCATGACGAGCCCAGCTCGTCATGAGCGTCGAAGGGGTTAACATATGGTATTTCATGTAGCATATTGTCAAGTTGATTTTATAAAACAGTAAAACTAAAATATTATTGTTAGACTTGGCATCTTTTGGCCTGTTTCCTGAGTTTTTGCTTTCTGACCTCCCGGTTTTGATGCTGTTTTTGCTGGTGGAATGATTCTGCGCACTTTCCTCACTGCTGATCAGTGGTAACATGCAAGTGCTCCTGTTGTAAAAATGTGTTATAGATTGGTATTTCCATGATTGGCTTATTTGATTTATATGTCAGTCCCTAGTAAAGTGCACTGCGAGTGCTAGGGCCTATAAATCAAATGCTGTTGGTGGGCTGCAGCACTGGATTGTGCCACCCACGAAAACAGCCCGTCAAGTGTAACTCTGGCCTGCCATTGCAGAACCTGTAAGCACCCTGGGGGTGCCATGTCGACTTGGCAAGTGCACACACTTGCAAGTCTCTAAACCTTCCCTTTTCTACATGTGAGTCGCCCCTAAGGTAGGTCCAAGGTACCCTCATAGGCAGGGTGCATTTTATGTGAAAGGTAGGACATGCCCTGGTGTGTGTGGCATGTCCTGATAGTGAATTACAGCCTACTTCGTTTTTCACTATTGCAAGGTTAACTGTTCTCCATAGGCCAGAGTGGGCAGTTTGATTATAACATCCTATAATCCTAACCGACCCAGGGAACTTGGTAGAAATTTGAGTTTAGTATACCTAAACTCAAAATGATAAAGAGATGTTGGTTTTAACATTCTGCGTTTGAAAATACTACTTTTAGAAAGTGGGTATTTTCTGACCTAACCACCTGCTAGCTTGTGTATTGTCTGTCTGGTTTGTGAGTGACAGGGGCTGGAGGAGACTCCAGGAGACAGGGTGAGTCAGCACAGGGCTGAATAGACCTATCTGCACATAGATGGGTGGGAGGAGTAGCACCTAGACCTGAATAGGAGTGTGCCTGCCTTCCACAATGCTGGCTCCACCTCCTGTGGTGCGTCTGAGGACCCTGGCCCACACTGAAAAAAGAAGAAGGTGCCCACTGGCAGGATGTACCTAAAACAGGTTTGAACTAGGTCCAGGCCCCTCTGCATGCAGAGGACAAAGGAATTGCTGGTATAAATATTGGGGCCCAGACCCCAAGAGTTTAGAACTCTTTTGGGACCAAGAAGACTGCCAAGAAGAAAAGCTGGAGAAGCTGTGAGGAGGAACTACAACTTTTCTGTGTGCTTTGCTGTGTTGGCCTGTAGTAGCCGCTTCTGTCTTGGGCAGTGAATGGAGTGGACTGAATTTTCTGCAACCTACTTTTGTGAGTTTCTCCATGGGCTTGAGGTAGAGCCCCTGTCCAGGAAGTCTCAGGAACAGCAAAGACTTCAAGCTCTTCTGCCCACAGCAATGTCCCACGGCGTGCCTGGTCTCACCGATGACGCCTGCTGACGTGGCCACCGAGTCGCTGCTCGCACTGCGACCTGTGGGCACTGCACTCCACACCGCCTCACTTCAGGACGACACCGTGGTATCTCCGACAACGCTGCTCCATGCCGCAATCGACGCCGCTGCTTGCACTATGGGTTAGGGGCACCGCTCGTTAAGTTACACAACGCAACGCCCTCATCCTGTACCGCAGCCTTGGCCTACTGATGCCCGTGCCATTGACTCCAGTTCGTCAGCTGACAACAGCGCTTCAGCAACGACGGCGCTGCTGCTTGTACCATGACCTGCCAGCCCCGTGACGAGCATCACCTTCATCTCACACCGCGACCCTGGTCTCACCGACGACGCCATCTGACGCCGCCATAGAGCCGCTGCTCGCACTGTGACCTGAGGGCACCGCAGCACCCGACACCTGCAGATGCCAGTGCTCCTGACTTCACCAGAGAGGAGATCGATCTGCAACACATGTGACTTCGAGGGCCCCAACGACTCCTGCACCGACCTCCAGAACCGACGCCTGCGGACACCGTGTGTTCGGAAGCTCACCATGAGGTCATCGACGCCCTGCATTTCTGAAAGGTACTGTTTGCGGGTCTTCACGACTACGTAGCTGGCCCGTGACGCCGCGGTCAGCCAGAACTGTTTGGATTTGTTTGGTCATGGATAGCCCTGGACGGAGCTATTGACATCAAGGAACTGTGTTTCAATGTTCTTTTGACAACTGAAGATATTTAAGTACCGTATAGTGGATTTGTATGGTTTTTGTCTTGTTTTAAGTATATAAAAATATTGGATATTTTTCTAAACTGGTGTTGTGTCCCTTTGTAGTGCTTTCACTGTATTACTGTTGGTTATGTGCAAATGCTTTTCACACTGCCGCTAATATAAGCCTGACTGCTTGTGCCAAGCTACCAAGGGGGTGAGCAGGGGTTATTTTAGGAGTGTAACTCCCTTATCCTGACAATGAAGAAGGGTCTCTACTGGGACAAAGGTGCAAGCCCTTGCCAACTAGAAACCCATTTCTAACAATGGAGCATCTCAGCCCCAACAATCATCACCTGCCTACAAACCGGGTGCAGCAATCCCGCAGCGCGGGTTTCACGCACCAGGGCATCTAAGCCCCAACAATCATCACCCTGCCCAGGAAGCCCAACCAGAGGAACTTTACGTCCACACTCGGGCCGGAGCTTCTGGCCCGGAGGCGGAGCTTCCGGCTTGGAGGTGGTGATTCCGGCTTGGAGGCGGAGCTTCCGGCTTGGAGGCTGAGCTTCCAGCCCGGAGGTGGAGATTTCGGTCATGGCTAAATCTCCACCACCGGCCAGAATCCCCACCTCTGGGACGGAAGCTCCACCTCCAAGCCGGAAGCTCCGCCTCCGGGCCAGAAGCTCCGGCCCGAGTGCGGACGTAAAGTTAGTAGTGGTAAATTCATTCTGTGAATACCAAAAGTAGTAAGTGCATTTTGTGAATACCAAAAGTAGTAAGTGCATTCTGTGAATACCAAAAGTAGTACGTTTAGGATTTTGTCTTAAGTTAATTTGGTGAATCGGGCCCTTTGTCTACCATTAACACGTTTATTGCGGCCGCGATTTTGCGGAAGTGCGGCCCTTCCGCAAAATGGACGGAGCCACGTCGGCCATTGGCCGACGGCAGCACTGGGGAGGTAGTGCTGCCGTCGGCCAATAGCCGACGGCAGCATGGAAGGGGTTAATATAACTAAGAGAAACCCTACCATTCCACCAGTGCCCAACATTAGATGAGTTTACTGACCACAGAAGTCCATTGTCCTGAGGATGACCCTTAAAACAACTTTGGGTTGAAACGACGTTGACGCCTCTAACATGGCCTAAATTCAAGAGGACATTCTTGTTTGATTGTGTACTGTGTCAATTGTTGTATGTATATTTACATGTGCCACTGTTTTTTGATTTTCCACATGTCAAATCTTTTTTAGTGTATAGTATGAGTGTAATTGTTTGAGCGTCCTTTATCTTTCATTAAATGTATTTATATAATCACTTATGTACATGGGTATTTGTGATATTATGTTTATATCAAGTTTTTTCCCCCTTCACTTTATTTTTTTATTTAATTCAATGTTTATTTAGTTGTGTAGTGTGTGAACATAGCTCAAGAGCCATTGTTTGGAAAACAACATTAGATCAGGGCAAGAAATAAGACCTCGGGGGTGGGGGAGGAGGTCCTAGCAAAAGCCCAGAAAAGAACCCACCGTTGCCATGCATTAATTTACCACCTGCCTCAACACCCTATGTCATTGTCCTCTCTGGAGTCAAGGAGTTGGGGAGGGGGTGCTCTGAATCACACCAGGAACTAAAAAACAAATGTATGTATTGGCTAAATAGTCAGAAGCAATTCCCATACGAAGAAGCAGGAGAGATCTTAACGAATCGAAGAGTTAACTGGCTGGGCAGGAGAGCTAAGGATATACAGGGGGACTGTATTGTTATACATTTTAGAAACCCTCAGGTAGCAAGATCCATTTTAAACAGAAACAACTGGAGACAGGAGGGGCCTATAGTGGCCTTACAATTAGGCTACTTCTATCCAATAGGGGGATCTTGTCAAACAAGAAGGTTAAACGGATGGGAGGAGGACAAACCTTGTCAGCCCAACGAGCCAATTAACCCAGTTCATGACTGGTTTAGGCACCAACACTACAACATCCACACAACCAATAGGTTCAGCGAGCTAGAGGGTGTAGATGGACTTGAATATGCAGGTCATAGGCTGATAGAATTTTATCATAAGGGCAAGTCACCGGCGGAAAATACTCAAACAAGGGTGGTTCAATATTGGAGTGCGTGCCCTGAAGGGGATGAAACAAGTAGCCGAAAGAATACAGCTAGGATGGCAGCAACTGGTAGGGGACTAGGGACTTTAACACTAGCCACCTAGGTGACACAGCAATAGAAATCCCACAGTTAACCATTAAGGCTAATAGTGTGACTAAAAGAACCACCTCGAAGAGGATTATTGTATGTCTAGAAATGTAAGGCATACACAATGTTTGCTAAAATACCCCTCACACACCAAAAGGGCCCTTGGTGTCATGCTTCATTATCGAGGTCTTCCCGCCCCGCTGCGGGATGGGGCGTGCTGCGACTGGCGACTACGCTGGAGCACTAATATTTGTAAGTGCTATGTGAGGTGTATTTGATGTGACTGAAAAAAGGTCAGGGGTGGATGAGAAGGTGATGCTAAAAAATACCTGGCCTTATGGGTTCAAAAAAACTTTATCTGGTCATAGGCTGGTATTGTTAAAAAATGTGTGGTCGGAGAGGTCACGTTAGTAATGTGCGTATTCTCCTTTAGGTGTCAACATGTTTCGAAGCTTGGGAAGCCTCTTCGTCAGGACAGAGTAAGATCCCTCAGTCACTCACTATGTTGCTATCAATACGTGAATAAATTATATACAAGTGATGTTAAAAATACAATACCCAATTGGTATGACTTTTCTAAAGCTTTATCAGTATTTCTGAGTATAAGCTAGAAGCCTAAGGAGTCAGTGCTCCATGAACTTCTGGGTCGAGAGGTGGAATGAAAGTCTCATATACTGTCGTGCAGTCACTGCTTGCTCTCTCGCCAACCCGAAGTTCCCTGGTGTGACACCATGGAACTTCGGGTTGGCGAGAAAGCAAGCTTATACTCAGAAATACTGGAGACAAAGCAAATTGCCCTAAACCACCAGCTGTAACAGCTCCCTTAAGTAACCCCAGAAAAGAAATTGTGGTAATGGATGATCAAGCCAGTGAGTGTGATTCAGTAATTTCAGTAATGGATCTACAGATAAGATACTCGGTGAGTGAAACCCAAAAAGAGTTACACCCAGTAGTTCAAAAGAAGGAAGATCAGTGGTATCCTCTGGAGCCAGAAGTGCAACAGCAGTAACTCCAGAAGATTTGGAGAGCTGGGCACAGGGAATAGAAAAACAGAGTACACCCCCTAAGATATTAGATATTTACAAACTGAAAGGAGAATTGGAAGAGATGATAGCTGGAAATATGGGAATAGAAAGATTAAACACTTACAATGAGGAAGAGTTGTTGTTCATTTGTAGGAGTATAACCAGGTATGTTAGATTATTTCATGAGAAATTGACAGAACTCACCTCTGAGATGGGAATTGAGATACGGAGGTCAAAAGAGTTACAGAAACCATATCAAGTAGAGTTTACTGACAAAGATTTAGAAAATATGAATGTGTCTGGAAAGAAGTTACAGGTAAAGGAGTTTTTGAATATTTTGCAAAAGTGGGGAGACATTGACAGGTGGGGAACGAGGTGGACAAGGAAAAAGGAGGAAGCACAGGCGAAAGAAGCTTCTACTGCAATCTGTCAAAAGAGACAGTAAAAGTAGAAAGATTTTGCCCTATGAGAGAGGTACCTGGTGGTGGATATGTTCATGTTCCATGGAGTCGACAAGATATTTTGTCATTTACAAACGATTTCCCTAAATTGAGAGAGAAACCAGTTGAATGGTACAAACAGGTTGAGAGGTTTGTGAAGGTTTCAAAGGTTTTGTTGAAAGACGTGGATGATCTGTTTGAAATAGTGGCATCTGCTGATTTATGGACAGAATGTAAGATCACAGTTGATTGGCCAAGTGAAGAGTATCCAAGAGATGTGAAAACAGGAGCCCTCTCAGATGATGTAATGAAGAAATATCACCAAGTAATTACTTTCCTGAAAGGTAAAATTCCTCCTAAAGAAACTTATTGGGTAACGACAGATAGAACCACCCAAGAGCCAAAAAAATCTGTTCATGCGTATTATGAACGACTGCTGCAAGTGTTCAAACAGTATAGTGGTTTTGAGAACTTTGGAGATAAGGATATGGGTCATTTTGTGTATCGTTTGTGTACGATTTAAAGCCAGAAATTAGTCAGATGATTCAACAGCACATGTTGTGTTGGCAGGCAAAACCCATTGAAGACATTCCAAAATACGTGAAACATTGTAGGGACAATATTGAGGCAAGGCATAAGAAGTTAAAAGAGAAAATGATGTGGGCACAAGTGAATTTGGCAGAACAACAGGAGATTCAATTAAATAGTCAGGCAGGTGGGCAGATAAATGAACAGAGTCAGAGTGATCATATGGTGAATGGTGGTAAAACAAGAGGACAAATGAATAGAGAGGATGCAAAGAAGATGTTTCCGTGTCATGGGTGCAGAAAGCTTGGACATTGGAAAAACGAGTGTAAGAATATTCAGAATAATAATGGGCCAACCCAAAATTTAAATCCACAGACGCAGAATGAGGTGCTTATGAATCAGCCACAGCAGGTAGTTAACCAGCAGTGTCAGATGCCACCTGCCCCTATGCCAAATTTTGTGAATCAGCCAAAGTACAGTGCGGACACCGATTTCAAGGAGGAAGTAGTAAGAACAATTTAATGATTTCACAATACCTTTTACTGAATAACCATGAAAGTAAAGACGAGCAATGACAGTGCATGTGGGGGGGAGGAAGAGGAGTGCGTACTTGGACAATCCTTACCGGTAGATCAGTCAGGTCCAATTTATTGATGGGAAAGTGGAAATTTACTGTTGGATACTGGTGCTACCTGTTCTACTGTGAGAACAGCAGACATCCCAAACCTACCCCTCTCGGGAGAAGCAATCAAAGTATTCGTAGATTGGAATCAACAGATTAGAACCCCAATTACAGAACCTATGGAGGTGCATATTGGAAATTTTAATCCCTCCCATGCAGATGACGAGCTCAGCTCGTCATCAGCCACGGTGCTCCCGTGCTGATGACGAGCTCGTCATGGTCGTTAGAACGCTCGCATGCTGCGATAATTCCCCTGCTGTGCTGAGCGTTCTGAGAAAACGGGTGTGGCCATGACGAGCTCAGGAGCGCTGTAGCTCATGAAGAGCTGAGCTCATCATGAGCACCGGGGCGCTGTGCGTGCCCCCCCGCCCCTGAGCACAGCAGGAAAATTACCCCAGCAGCCAAGGGGTTAAAGACATGCATAGATTCGTGGTCTGCAATTCTAGTCCAGTGAATTTATTGGGAAGAGATTTACTGTGCAAAATGAATTGCACAATTTATTGTACATCGGATGGTGTTGCTCTTCAAACCCCTGATGAAGATATGGTATACAAGATAATGTTAGCTGAACAAGGCACAGAAATAGATGAGATGTATTCTTTGATGACTAAAGGTGACTTACCAGAAGAACTGAAAACAACTGTGAATCCAGAAGTATGGGATTTCACTGGAAAAGAAATAGGATAATGGCAAACGTAGCCCCAGTGAAAGTGACAGTGAAAGAAGATGCAGTTTACCCCAACACCAGACAATATAAAATGAGTCCAGAAGTGAAAGCAGGAGTGGCTTCAGAAATTGACCGTATGATTAAACAGGGCATTTTAAACGAAATAATAAGTAGTCCTTGTAATTCGCCAATAATAGGACTCAAAAAACCTAGTGGAAAGTACAGAATAGTCCAGGATTTTAGAAAAATGTATAAAATGGTAGTTCCTTGTTGTCCTGTGGTGCCAAATCCAGCAGTAATTCTTTATCAGATCCCTTGAAACGCAGGCTGGTTTACCGTAATTGATTTGTGCCAAGCCTTTTTCTCAATTTCCTTACATCCAGACAACCAGTATCTTTTGTCATTTAAATTTGAAGATCGTATCTTGGCATGGAACCGAGTTCCTCAAGGGTATACAGAAAATTCCTGAATTTTTAATCAAATACTGAAAAAGTGTTTAGAGAAGTTAGGTATGCCCAGAGATTCAGTTTAAGTGGAATATATCAGTGATTTACTTGTGGCATCGAAATCCAGAGAAGACTGTGTTACTGATTCCATTGCATTACTAAATTATTTGGCTGAGGGAGGACACATAGTGTCCCCAGAAAAATTACAATTTTGCCAAACAGGAGTCAAATACTTGGGTCACCAAATAGAAAGGGGAGTGAGGAAAGTGACGACTGAGAGAATTAAAATAATCAAGCTAATGCAGTTACCACAGACACAAAGAGAAATCAGAATGTTTCTTGGAGTGGTGGGGTATTGTCGATAATGGATTGTGGGTTTTTCATTATTAGCAAAACCATTGATTCAGATGACACAGAAAAGAGTGAAGGATCCAATAGTTTGAGATAATGAAAGTGTGGAAGCATTTGTAAAATTGCGAAATTGTCTATGTGAGGCTCCTGCATTAGCTATGCCTGATTATTCGAAAGAATTTGCACTGTTCTGTTGTGAAAGAGAAGGTTGTGCATTTTCAGTCCTAACCCAAAGACATGGATTAAGCTGACGCCCAGTTGCATATTTTTCTGCTACTTTGGATCCTGTGGCTTCAACATTACCTTGCTGCTTAAAAGCAGTAGTTGCTACTTGAATGAGCCTAGAACAAAGTGAGTCAATTGTGATGGGACATCCAGTGAAAGTTTATGTTCCACATTCAGTCGTGATTCTGTTAACAAGAACTCGAACACAGCATCTTACTCCTAGTCGGTCGACTAAGTATGAAAGAATAATTTTGTGAGCAGAAAATGTAACAGTGATCAGGTGTACTATAGTGAACCCTGCTACTCTTTTACCAGACTCACGTTGTGAGGAAGGGAAAGATGAAGTAGAACATGATTGCTTAGATGTAACTGAAATGTGTACTAAGCCCCGCCCTGACATACAGGACGAGCCTCTGAAAGAGCCAGACCATGAACTATTTGTTGATGGTTGTTGCTTAAAGCTCGCAAGTGGAGTACTAAGGGCAGCTAATACTGTTTGCAAAATATCTGGGATCATTGAAGCATCCTATTTACTGGGCGTCAAGTCTGCACGAGTAGCTGAAATGATAGCTTTAATAAAAGCATGCAAAATTGGGAAAAATTGGAAAGTGACCATATTTACTGATAGTCAATATGGTTACGGGGTTGTGCATGATTTTGGCCAGCTTTGGATGCAGAGGGGATTTCTGACTTCTTCAGGGTCTCCCATAAGGAATGGGAAATTTGTGAAAGAACTGTTGGAAGCAATACGGAAACAGCAGTGGTTAAGTGTGCTGCTCACCAGTCAGGAAATGAGCAGGTGATAATTGATACGGTGACCAGGTTGCTCAATACTGTGCAAGAAATAATATATAATTAAATGAGAAAATTGAAATAAGCGGCCACCTTATGCTATTCTCATCTTTCGAAACATGGGATGAGGTGAGACATTTGCAGGATGAGGTAGAAGTGAGTGAAACGAAAATTGGATAAAATCAGGTGAAAGAAGGGCAGAAGATGATGTGTGGGTGTACCCTGATAGAAGACCCGTCATGCCAGACTGTTTGCTCTCTCAATTTGCAAGAATGTATCATGGAGACACTCATGTAGGCAGGGACACTATGATCAGATTATTTAGACAAGATTGGTATAACCCAAGGTTTAGGGTAGTTGCAGAGAGTCTTTGCCAGAGATGTTTAGTATGCCAACAAATAAACCCAGGCAAGAAGTCAGTGGTCAGTTGGGGAAAAATTGGCAAGGCAGAAGAACCATTCATAAGATTACAGCTTGATTTTATAGAGTTACCACCATGTAGGGTAATGAAGTACGTCCTTGTCATAGTGTGTTTGTTTTCACGATCAGTGGAGGCTAAGCGAAATGACAGTATAGCAGTTGCCAAATTGTTGTTGAGGGAGTTAATTCCACGTTTTGGTTTTCCAGTAACTTTGGAATCAGATAGAGGACCTCATTTTAATAATCAAATAATTTGATTAATCTGTGAATCATTCAAAATTGAACAGAAACTGCACTGTGCATAACGCCAAGAGGCTTCTGGTGCGGTAGAACAGTTGAATGAGACAATCAAGTCAAGACTGGCAAAAGTGTGTGCATCCACATCACTGAGTTGGCCAGATGCATTGCCTCTTGTCTTGATGGGACTCAGAAGTATTCCTGACAGAAACACAGAACTGAGTCCCCATGAGATTCTCATGGGAAGGGCAATGAGACAAGCATTTATACCAGGACATAAATTACTGAATATAATTGATGATCTCTTATTGGATTATTGGAAAGGATTGGCTGACCTACTGCGTTCTGTCTCTCACCAGTTTGGAGAAGGCGCAGTTGCCAGGCAGCCGGCTCAGGCTCATGATTTGAGTGCTGGAGAGTGGGTGGTAGTGAAGAAGCACACCAGAAAATCCTGCCTAGCACCTAGGTGGGATGATCCACGGCAAGTCATACTGTTACTACTACAGCAGTGAAGTATGCAGGCTTGCCCAATTTGATGCATGCCAGCCACAAGAAAAGGGTTCCAGCCCCTGCTGAAAAGAGACCACAACTGACTAGAACAGTTGAAGTATCTAGAGGAACAGATTCTGAAGGGACTGACAAAGAACAACCGAGCACAAATCATGAGGACTGGATACCAGTGGTCGACATACCTGATGTGGTTATTAAAACAAGAAGTAGAACAAGATTAGAAAGACAAGAAACTAGTGAGGATCAGATAGGTGTAGAAGAACGCATTCAGGAGCAAGAGAACAAAGCAATTGGAGACCCTGAGAAGGACCATACAGGGACAAAAGAACATACTCAGGTAAACAAATCAGCCGAAAACCCTGGGCTGGGACAGACAGGTAAAGAAGAACACATTCAGGCAGCGGAAGGACCGATTGTAGTAAGACCTGAACAGGACCAGTTAGGAGAAGAACAAGTTCCGGTTGAAGAAGGAAAGTCTGAAAGGATACCCGAACATGAACAGTTAGAGGAAGAAGAACAAGTTCAGGCAGAAGAAGCCACAATAACAAGACCTGAACAAAGACAGATAGAGAGCGATACTGAGACAAGGAAAAATCAGATTGTGCCACAACATAACGAGAATAAAAGAGCTCTTGAGAAAGACAAAGAAGGTGAAAGGGCAGTGCAAGTTAAAAGGGTCAGAAAATGTGATAATTGGCCAGGTGGAGTCCAAAGGTTAAAATATCAATTGAGAAAAGTAAATGAAAATCCAGAACAAGTGAATGAGGTTACCAGTCTAACTCAGTTTTAACTGTCATTTGCTAAAAACATTCAGAGAAGTCCAAGACTGAAAGTCTTGAACAGTAAGTTCAAGGGTCCTGAATGGACCTATGTGATACTAGAAGAATTTGAGAATCTAGATTTAAATGAAGAGATAGATAAAGAGCGCTCAGCCCTCCACAGGGCTTGGTCGCCCCACTCACTGCTGCCGCTCCTGCCTGCCTTTGCCGCCTCCTGCCTGCAGATTCCTTCGCTCGCTGCCCGCTGCTCCTGGGAATTTCCCGCTGCTCCTGGGAATTTCCCGCTGCTCCTGGGAATTTCCTGCTGCCCGCTGCTTCTTGGAATTTCCCGCCGCTGCCTCCCTGCGTCCCCGCCCCCCCTGTGATTCCATTCGCCGCCCCGCTCCCGCCACCCAGCTGCTCCTCCCTCCCGGCTTCTTACTTAAGGGGACCGTAGAGGAACACAGAGTGTGACCGCTCAGCCCTCCACAGGGCTTGGTTGCCCCACTCACTGCTGCCGCTCCTGCCTTTGCCGCCTCCTGCCTGCAGATTCCTTCGCTCGCTGCCCGCTGCTCCTGGGAATTTCCCGCTGCTCCTGGGAATTTCCCGCTGCCCGCTGCTTCTTGGAATTTCCCGCCGCTGCCTCCCTGCGGCCCCGCCCCCCTGTGATTCCATTCGCCGCCCCGCTCCCGCCACCCAGCTGCTCCTCCCTCCCGGCTCCTTACTTATGACGCCCCCAGAGCGACCGCGCAGCGGACGCACGCAGCGGGAGCACCGATTGAGCGCCGAAGGTGCACCAAAGGTAAGCCCGTCTGCGCCCGTCCGCGCCTGGCCCGTGCCCAGCGCCAGGACCCCTGGCCCTCCCCGCCGAGGCAAGACGACCCGACTGACCTACGACGCCGCCACTCTCAACGCACTCAATGCCGGCCGTACCCACGCCTGCTGCTGAGCCACCCCGAGACGCACCCACGGACCCTTCACCTGCTGCACCTTCAAGTTCACCTGCCTCCGAACCTGCCCCGCACCCGCCAAGACAAACACCAGCAGCAACCACCTCAAGTGCATCCTGATCAACACCCGCTCCGTCCACAGACACGCCGTGGAACTCTGGAACCTCCTCGACGCTACATCACCAGACGTCGCCTTCCTCACGGAAACCTGGATGAACGCCTCCTCTGCACCCGACATCGCCATCGCCATCCCGGACGGGTACAAGATCATCAGGAGGGACCGCATCAACCAGACCGGAGGTGGCATCGCCATCGTCCACAGGAACACCATCCGCATCACGACCGACGCCAACGACTCCTTCGCCGCAGCCGAACATCTCCACTTCCAGATTTACACCGACCCTCAGAGGCACCCTCGTCTACAGACCCCCGGGACCACGCACACAATTCAGCGAAGACATCACAGACTTCATCAGCCCGCACGCCCTCCCCTCCACCGACTACATCCTCCTCGGGGACCTCAACTTCCACCTGGAGAACAACAAGGACTGCAACACCACCGCCCTGCTGGAAAACCTCGGCAACCTCGGACTCAAGCAACTGGTCAACACCCCCACCCACTACGCCGGCCACACGCTTGATCCCGTCTTCTCTTCCAGCAAGTACATCACCTTCAGCCACGCCACCGGACTCTACTGGACCGACCACAGCTGCGTCCACTTCAGCTTCAAAAGATCCACGACCCACCACCACCCGCAACAGGTACCTCACAGGAATTGGAGCAAGATCACCGCAGACCAGCTCACCACCTCCCTCAGCCAGAGCCCACCCGCCAACACAACGGACCCCAACGAAGCAGCCCGCGACTTCACACTGTGGCTGACCGCCTGCGCCGACGACCTCGCGCCACTAAAGAACCCTCCCAGCAGACCCAGAAGCAAGAAGGCATCCTGGTTCACCGACGACCTCAAGGACTCCAAGAAGACCTGCCGCACCCTCGAGAAAGCCTGGCTCCTCGACCGGACCACCGACAACATGACCGCCCTCAAACACGCTACCCGCAAGCACCACCAGCTCATCCGCACCACCAAGAAGAAATCCCTGAAGGAACGACTGGACAACAACGCCCACGACAGCAAAGAGCTCTTCACTATCATCAAGGAGTTCTCCAACCCCAGCACCGGCACAAACGACATCACTCCGTCACAAGACCTCTGCGACACCCTCGCCTCGTTCTTCCACCGCAAGATCGCCGACATCCACAACAGCTTCGGCGCCCCACCCACGCACCCAACCGTCGAACCAACGCCCCCCACCGCCACCCTTCGCACCTGGACCACGGTGACCACCGAAGACACAGCCCGCACGATGAACACCATCCACTCCGGATCACCGACCGACCCCTGCCCACACCACGTCTTCAACAAGGCCGACTCCACCATCGCACCCCAACTCCGGAACATCATCAACGCCTCCTTCAACACCGCCACCTTCCCGGAGAGCTGGAAGCACGCCGAGATCAGCGCCCTCCTGAAGAAACCTACAGCGGACCCCACCGATCTCAAAAACTTCCGCCCCATCTCGCTCCTCCCTTTTCCTGCTAAAGTCATCGAGAAGATCGTCAACAGACAGCTGACCGCCTTCCTCGAGACGAACGGATCCCTCGACCCCTCGCAGTCCGGCTTCAGAGCCAACCACAGCACCGAGACCACCCTCATCGCAGCCACCGACAACATCCGGACCCTGCTCGACAAGGGGGAAACAGTGGCCCTCATCCTCCTGGACCTCTCCGCTGCGTTCGACACGGTCTGCCACCGCACCCTAGTCCAGCGCCTCAGCAACATCGGTATCCAAGAGAAGGCACTGGAGTGGATCATCTCGTTCCTCGCCGGAAGAACACAAAGAGTCCGCCTCCCCCCGTTTCGCTCCGAGGCCACCGAAGTCATCTGTGGCGTCCCGCAAGGATCTTCACTCATCCCCACCCTCTTCAACATCTACATGAAACCTCTCGCAGCCATCGCACGCCAGCACAACCTCAACATCATCTCTTACGCCGATGACACCCAGCTGATCCTCTCCCTCACCAGAGACCCCGACACCGCCAGAACCTGCCTACACGAAGGGATGAAAGACGTAACCTCCGCCCGACTCATCCTGGATGTCCCCCAACGCAGCCACATCTCCAGCCACCTGAGGAACCTGCACTGGCTCCCCGTCGACAAGAGGATCACGTTCCGGCTCCTCACCCACGCACACAAGTCTCTCCACGACCTGGGCCCCAAGTACCTCAACGACCGCCTGACCTTCTACACGCCCACCCGCCAGCTACGGTCCACCAGCCTCCCCATCGCAGCTGTACCACGCATCCGAAGAGCCACCGCCGGAGGAAGATCCTTCTCTTACCTGGCTGCCAAGACTTGGAACTCCCTCCCCATCCACCTTCGGCTGACCCAGGACCATCTCGCCTTTAGGAAACAACTCAAGACCTGGCTGTTCGAGCAGTAGCATACCCCTCCCCCCAAGCGCCTTGAGACCCTCCTGGGTGAGTAGTGCGCTATACAAATGGCATGATTGATTGATTGATAGAAGTAATTGCAGAACAGATTGACAAAGGGGAAGCGAGGTATCCTTGAAGTACTAAAGATTCTGATTCATAACAAAAGAAAAGAAGAAGTTCGGGGAAGAATCTCGAGGAGGAAGAGAGTCAGAGAGGGGTGCTACGCAAGCGTTGGTGATCGAGAGGTCATCTATCCTGTCGTGATTCCTGTTCTGAAGCCTTTGTCGCCTGATCTTTCCCGGGGGAATCTTTCCCAGCTCCTTGGCCAGGGAGTTGGTTTTCAAACCATCCTAGGTAACTATATTTCTGTGTAAATGCCAATGCTCTTTTCTCTCTATCCTCTCCTTTCTGAGCATAAGTCATTGCAAGGTATAAAGTATGTGTCTGATGATTGATTGATTGAATCTTCTTTCTTATGAGTGACAGAGACTGTACTGTACTTTGTAAGTGGTTCACATGAAATTGATTAGATAAACATTTAAAATATTTCCAGAGTCTGTGGTCATTTATAAATGTAAGAAGATTATTTTATGTAATTTCACCATCAACTAGTTCAACTAATGGTCCATTGACCAAAAGAAAGAACTTTTTGATCAGTGAAAGATTAGTTGAGAATAAGAAGTGACTAATCTCAAAATAATAGAAAATCATAAACTTTGACTCCAGCAAGTATTGCCAGGCTCTGTGTGTGTGTGTGTGTGTGTAGGTGTGTTTATGGGCCCAGGTGAGTATATGGTATTAGAGTACCTGTTGCTGGGGAGCTGCTGGATTTGTTTTCTGGTAGCAGAGCTATGGTTATTATTGACTAGTTTGGTGATAAATATTGATTTTTGATTATTGATTTATGGTAAAATATTTCCAGAGTCTTTGGTCATTTATAAATGTAAGAAGATCATTTTATGTCAAGGTGAAGGACGAATGAATGGTGTGATAAACCTGTAATTGAACTAGTATCCTCTATGGGTGTTTATCATCTGCTGTCATTGTAACGAAGAAATAAGGAGATTTCGGCTCCACATTGACCTACACCATAATAATCTCAACGTGGCTGTAAATAACTAATTCTTACGAATCATCCAGAAACTCATCATGACTATAGGTAAAGGTATGTTTTCACTATAATGAACTTCATGCTGTCACTTCACAAGATCAAGTTGCACTAAGATTTCAAGCACCTCACTGCCTTCGTGAAACGTAAGAAAAAATGCAATCATGCCCTTCGGATTGAGCTCTTCATCTGCTTATTTCAGCATGTGTTCAACTATTTGTTTGAAGGTTTGAAAGGTTTGAAGGTTTGAAAGACGTTTGTGCCTTCTAGGATGATGCATTGAATTTTGCATCCACAGTTCAAAAACACAATGCAATTTTGCGTTGAGTCTTCGAAAAGACTATAGAGAGTAGTTTACCGCTCAAAGAAAATACAGGGAAATTCATGCAACCTCGAGCTAATTATTTGTGGCATGTTTGTGGGTCTGAAGGTTTGTCCAAAACCTTCACTTGTTCACTGGTTTTCCTGTTTGATTCACCTCCAAACACTAATAGTCATGTTGTTCCTCAGCATGTACAAAAGGGGTGGTGGTGATGGACGGAGCATCTGAACCAAATAAACACTCACACCCACTCAAAAGATCTGGGTTTGATCCATCACCGTTCTTTAGCCCACTCTGCCACCCCAGTTCAGACATGGCTATATGCAAATCAGTCTGACCCTGTGCCTCATGGGAACAGCCCAGCCCGAACTGCCAAGCCATGCCTTTCCTGGACCAGAAACAAGCTTCCGAGGACCGGTTTCTGGCATTACAGCCGTCTTCAGTCTGGATTGCTTGAATCTAGTGGCAAAGTGAGCAAGGGACTCACGTCTGAGCATACCCTGCCACACTTATGGTGGCCAAAGCGGTACAAAAGGGGGTGGTGATGGACGGAGCATCTGAACCAATCAAACACTCATACCCAGCATGAGCATGTTTTATGACAAATTCATCAAATAGTAACAAAAATCTCTCATATGTACCTTGAATTCAGAATATCTATTCCTTTTGTTTTGCCAAACTCCAATCTTTAAAAAGAATGCCTCATCTAATCCCAGAATATACTTGGAAGACCATGGTTCATTCTGTAGTAAAATCCAGCTTGGACTATGCCAACATCTTGAACTTGTGCCTGCCGGCTTCTGAGAAATGTAGTTGTTGGTTGAATAGGGAGCGGCCCCTGTTTAAGCAACAACCACAATCCCCATCGGACTGAACAACAAAAGTCACTAAATTAATCTGTGCTTAACCCTCTGGTAGCTTGGCACAAAAGCAGTCAGACTTAATTTAGAGGCAATGTAGAAAGTATTTATGAAGCACACAAACAGTAATAAAGTGAAAACACAACACAAGAAGAATCCCAATATTAGAACCAGAGTTAGGAATTTTTAAAGTTTAAAGTAAAAACTATTGCCTAAAAGATCAAAGCTCCAACCATGGACATGTAGTTGTACAAGACCGGGTCAAAGTCGAAAACTATGGCCAACTGCGATGTAGCGTGAGTCATATACAAAAAGTGGATTGGGTCCAGTCAGTGCTTACCTTTGGAATTAGAAGAAATCTTGAGAAAATTTTTCTTAGAAAAAGTTCCGCTGGGCAATGATGCAGGCGGAGTCCAAGGAGGACGTTTTGTCGTTAGGGATCTGCTGGATTAAGTTGTAGTAAAGATTTCTATTTTTGGACATAATCATTTTTTGGAAGTCGAAAATCTCCAGCAAGACGAAACTGGAGTCTTTAGCCGACAAGGCTGAATGCCCCTTTTCCGAAGGACCCTTGAACAGGATTTGCTTCTGCTGGGAAGAACGTAGCAGGAAATGCCACAAAGTAATTCCGGTAATTTGGTCCCGGTCTTCTCCTGGTTCTCAGAGCAGTTTTTAGCCAAAATGTTTCCAAGTTCCAAGTTTTGGATTTTGGCTACCTGTGCACCGTTAGCACCACCACTAAGGGTCCAGGACTAGAGGGGTGGGGGATTAGGACTCACTCTGGCTGGGTCCAGGTGCAAATTCAAGATGGCTGGGACCTTTAATGTCCCTAAGACTCTGATCAGTATTCCAGCCAACTAGCCCTTGGTGTCACCCTGGCAGTCCTGGGTTATACAGTAGAATAGAACTCAAGCAGCAAAGCAGAACTTTTAGGTGCAGAAAGGCAGTCTTCTGAAGTACACAGCAGGGCGCATCGGCAGGCAGTCCTCTGAGAGTCCTCCTGCAGGTCCAGAAAGTGAACTGAAGAGTGGGTCGGAGGGTCCTATTTTTATACCCGGTGACTAGTTGGAAGTAGGAGAAGTTTTTAGAGAATTCCCTTTAAAGTTACTGAAGTTTCCTGACTCCTCTGGCTCCAAACTGGCTGCATGAATAGTGGAGGGTTAGGAGCAAGGCCAAGATGACGATGAGAGTGAACATGTGGAATAGAGCTCTATGGTGGGCCCAGCATTTATCTCCCTCCCACAGCAGGTTCTTATTCCCTCCTTCCATGGTGGGATGAGCCGAGCAGAGAGCCCACATCGACACCAGCACAATATTCCCGGATGATGGAGGCCACCAGATGAGTGCTTCATGCAGTGGCCTGGCAGTGCGGACTGCCTGCAGCAATCTGATGCGGTCCCTGGGGGCGTGCGACTGCTGGCTGTTGATGAGGTCCTGCATGGGCACAGGGAGTACGGGGGCCCGCACACGCTGCCACCTGTACTATTGAGAATGGCCTGCTGGTGAGGGAAGGTGAGGTCGACTGACAGGAGAGCATTCGCAACTGCTCTGGCTGGTCAGTTGACTTTATGGGATGCGAGGTGCCCCATTGCTGAATAGTGCGACTGCGCCTACTTGAGAGCGGTAGGCCATGCATCCTCTCCTCATGGCACGGCCTGGAAGGCTTTCTGACTCCCCAGCACATAGAGACTGGTGGATTTCCCTGCCGGCCAAAGGGCCCTGAACCATCGGCCATTACAGGCTTCCACTCGATAGCGGGAGGCCTCTGCGGTGGAGCACATCGAGGCCCAGATGCGCCACATTTGTGACAGTGGGCACCGTGATGGCTGGATCAGACCATCGCGGTGTCCTGAACACCACTGTTGACCCCAGGGGCAATGGATGAGCATGAGCAGCCCCCACATCTCTCACTGAGTGACTTCTTGCATGGGCTTGGTCGCCTGGTTGGACCTGCCCAGTGCTGGTGGCGTACCTTCCACCTGGCACCTGGCAGTCTTCAGATACTGTCATGACAGGGTAGGTGCCCTGGTGTGCGGACATGTCAGTTTTTATCCTCCATTCACATCGGTCTACTGCTTCCCGGCACGGGATGTACAACGTGCTGTGTCCTTCCTGTCTGTGGCGCCCCCCTGCTGAAAAAGTCATAACGCAGTGACATCGGTGCCCAACACTCACATTGACTCCAATATTTTCCACTAAGAGCCCACTGTGACTCCATGATATACCTGCTCACCGACTCACCCTCCCTGCACACCTGCTGCTTGCTGGGCTGAGCAAGTGCTCACCTGAACTTAAGTGCGGTTCTTTGAAGGTCATAACAAATCGCACGCTATTGGACCACTCTTTACTCACTGCCCAGTACTTTTCCTGACCTCTCTTCAAGTGACGCTGAGAGGTCCACCACAGTGTGCATGATTTTCGGAGACTTTCCCTCTGTGTTTCACGCTGACTCCTGGCCATGACGAAGCCCAAAAACAACAAACCACAGTGTGTGGGAAGTAGCGCTGCTGAACCAGATTCAACACAGGGGGACAAGACCCCCAGTAGCCTGCAACATCTTGAGCGGACTCTCCAGACTCACTAGGCATAATTCAACAAGGTACTCCAGGCCATTTTAGACACTAAGGGGCCCATTAGGATCTCGGGCGGTTCGCCATTGCCCGCATGGCGGTGGCGATCCGCCCGAGATCCTTCCCCTCCCGCCACCCATTTCCCCCGCCATATTACTATGGCAGGGGGGACCGCGGCAGATGGAAAGACCATCCACCGCTTTTCTGCCTGGTCAACAAGTTAACCGGGTGGAAAAGAGTTTAATATGGTGGCGGTCTCTGTTAGCCATATTAGGATGGGGGCGGAAACATGAAAGGCATGCGGGGATTGCTTGCAGAGGCCCGTTGCGGGCCCCCAGGGACTCTGGGGGGTGGGGGTTGCACGTGGGGGTACCTACGGTTCCCCCCTGCAGTTCCATGCACAACATGGCAGGTACCACGTGGTGCCTGCCATGTTGTGCATGGAAGTGCATGGCTTGCCTTCCTGGCATTGTGGTGGGCGTTGCTGAGTGCACCGCCCGCCACAATGACAGGAATGCAGGATGCGCCCGCCACTGTGACATGCGCATCCTAATGGCCCCCACGGACAAAGTCCACCCGCCATCCTAATGGGCCCCTTAGACTGTAGGCCCGCATTGACTCAGTTTCCATAGAGGTAAACTTACTGTTTGCCGATCATCATAAATTGATGATCCGTGTAGACGAAACTGAGTCTGCATTGGGAGCCACCCTCACCCCGTAATGGCCCGCCTCCTCAATTATAAGACCGAGACTTAATACTGCAATGTTTCAAAACTAAAGGCCCATGGCCCTATGAAAGCGCCCAGATAACAGCATACCTCAATTTCACCATGGAGGTGCAATGTTGCCGTGGATCATTCTTACGTGTCAAACAATGCCTTAGAGACTTAATTTTTAAATATGCGCTTTTGTTTCCTGCTAAATTGCGTGTCCTCTCTTGTGTTTTGTTTCTCATTTCAGAGGAACAGCATAATCTCCTTGTTTAAGCTACTGTCCTTGGGCCTTTATGCTGGACCTTTCCAAAAAGCCTACTGTCCCCTCTTTGTTGACGTGTCATTGATTGGGACACAACCCACACATTTCATTCACCTGAGGATGCCAGAACGTGGCTTCATGCAAAAAAACCTGATAGAAGCAACATCCCCAGAACAACCCGTGGAGGCTTGTCTGCAGCCTAAGCCCTGACAGCAGAGGTGCCTGCCTCGGGGCACGTGTCCTACCAAAGACCAAGCAGTGGCATGGGCGGTGGCAGAGGCATCAATTCATGTAGTGAATACTTTTGCTCCCCTTCAAGATGGGCGCCCCTCGGAGTCCGGGTCGGACTTGGGATGCTCATGATCCTCATCAGGCAGTAACTAACGAGGACAGAAAGTTACCCTGCGGTCAGCTGATGATCTGTAGACCCGAGCTGAGAACTGAGCAGTGGGCTTGGAGTTGGTGGGTACCCAAGGGTACATGATGGTACCGCTAAAGGTAAACCCGCATGGGCATGAGACTGTGGGGAGTTTTGCATGCAGGGCCCACACCAATGACTGGTTAGACTCTGTTATCACAGCCCAGTTGCCCTACTCTGTTCCCTAATCAGATGCCACATCCCCACAAGCTCCTATGTGGCCTATGTGTTTTTCTGCCTTATTGTTTATTTGTTCGTACTTACTCTTACTTTCATTGAGGGAGAAAATTTGGAGACGTTTTACTGGATTGGGCCCGGAGTGGCGACCGCATGTATTTTGTTTTTATTGTGGTTTCATGAGCTGCTCTATTAAAGTCCCAGATTATACTTGTTACGTGCCAACATGCTATAAATCTGTTCTACAAAGCAGGGCCCTTGCTGAGTGGGTGGGGAGGCTGGTGGGTGGATTGTGTGACCCCCATTATATGGCATGATTTGAATGTCTAACATATAGACAAATACTCAGGTTCTCCAATATCACGTCATGATTTGGAACATGCGGGGTATGGTACACCGATGAAGCGCGATCACATTTATACCTATCTCAAAAGGCAACGTGTCCACATGGCAATGCTCTAAGAAACACACTTTACTGCCCCTGAATTACACAAATTGTGGGCCAAGTGATGGGGCCAAGTACATGGAACCATGGCCTCCTCTTTTGCTCACGGGGTCCTTATATGGATTGCCCGGGTGCACGTATGTTGTGTCCTCTAGGAAGATAGATGCTGGGGGCAGATATGTGGTGCTGGAGGGCCGGCTGGATGGTCCACCCTTGGCACTGGCAGCGGTGTATGCCACCGGTATGAATTTCATGACACCCTAACCCCGGCACTCCTTAATGACCCGTCCTCTCCTGCTTTTTGTGGTGGGAATTTTAATTGTGTCCTTGACATGGCACTAGATTGCTCCATGCCCCCTTTACAAGCAGCAACATCTCAACATTTCCACCAATGGGTAACTCACATGAGCCTTTAAGACGCACAAAGGCTCACACATCCGACAGGCCAGGAATACTCCTATTATTCCCCTGTACATGACATTCACACCAGAATTGATTTCCTATTTTGCACACACTCTCTTGGCACTCAGCTCACCGGGGTGGAATAACTGGTGCGCACTCTCTCTGATTATTCCTCATTAATGCTCACTACACGATGGAGGCGTGCACGTTCCCTCATACCCATGTGGTGCTTAAAGCAGTGGCACTGTCTGACCCCCCCTTTTGGGCGGAACTTGCTCAATTCTTAGCAAAATACTTTGGGGCATATTATCAAGGGGGTTTATCTCCGCTTTTTTGGCTTTAAAAGCCAAGAAAGCGGAGATAAAATGATCTCCCTATTACCTAGCTGTCGCTAACACCAGTTAGCGACAGCTAGTAGGAGATAGCGACCATCTTGGGCCCCACTTTGCATGTCAGTGATATTTATCACTAATGACATGCAAAGTGGGCATGCCAAGATGTTAGCGACTGGAAACAGTCGCTAACATCGCTATCTCCTATTACCAACTTTTGGAGATATTCGCGCTAAGCGCGAATATCTCCAAAAGCTAACACCTGCCCTGAGCAGTTCTTAGCCATGTTATCCAATGGGAGGTGGATAACATGGCTAAGAGCATTAGCTCGGTAATGCATGAATATCGCTGACTTTTCAGCGATATTCATGCATTGCGGCCGTTTTTTATCGCATTTGCGATAAACCTTGGTAATAGCAAGGTTTATCTGCGATAATTTCTGACGATGCTTAGCGTTAAAAAATTCGTTGCTAAGCATTGTTAGCGATAAATATCGCTTAACGTTGGTAATATGCCCCTTTGTGCCTAACACAGGCTCCACATCATCCAAGCTGTAGAGTGGGATGCTCATAAGAGAGAAAAACCTGAGCACCTTGCAGCAAGCCGAGCTGAACACACCCTTGCAGCTAGAGGAAATACGCACCGCTATATCCCAAATTGCCAGTGGTAAAACCCCGGGACTGATATCCTGCCCATCGAATATTATGCCACCTTTCCCAATTAGACTACCCAACGTCTTTCTGATGTTTTTAATGAAGCCATGGAAATGTGCCCGCATGCCAACTACACACCGTGAAGCCCTTATAGTGGTCTTAACCAAACCTGGTAGGGACCGTCCTAGACGTCCGCTCTTATCATCCCCTATCACTGCTCAACGTGTACTGTAAAATTTTGGACAAGATCCTGGCTATCTGCCTTCTTCCTCTTGCACAGTCGCTGGTCCACCCAAACCAATGTAGGTTTATCCCCGGTCGTAGTACTTTCCGGAATGTATGTCCCATCCTGCGTCTTCTTCATGGTACATCAAGAAACAGTAATGATCAGGTGGCCGTATCGCTAGAAATAGAGAAAGCCTTCAATACCCTGGGCTGGGATTATTTGTTCTCAACTCTCACTAACATGAGGTATGGCCCGGTCTTTCACAGCTGTGTGCGCACTCTTTATGCTGATTCTGAAGCAAGGGTTAAAGTGATCTCTTGTGATCTCTCGTGCAGAATCATGAGACAGGGATGCCCCCTGTCCCTGTTCATATTTGCCCTCGCCTTAGAAACACTGGCTTACCAGCTTCGCCAGCGGGCGAATGAGTGGGGCATACACGAGTGAGACATGCATTACATCATTTCGGTATATGCTGATGATGCCGTGATCTTCTTGCGTGATGTGGGCTTTTCCCTTCCGGGTCTGATGCAGGTCTTAGATAATTTTGGCACACTCATGGCCTCCGGTCAATTGGCCTAAATCTTATGTGTTTCCCCAGGTGCATGTGCCATCAGAAGACCATGTGGAACGGAGCTGCTCATCCCCCCAAACCCAGCGCCTTGAGACCCTCACGGGTGAATAGCGAGCTTACTAATCCCATAATTGATTGATTGAACACCCTGATTCCTGACTGCAACAGTGTTACAACACCTTTAAGTACTTAGGCATACAAATATACCTCTCTGAGTGTGACTTCAAGGAGGGTAATCTGTAGACAAGGTGATTGGTTCCATCTGCTGGTCAATTCCCTTCTGGCGCCCGCTCCCAGTATTCCCACAAGGCTGGGTTGCAATTACCAAAATATTAGTACTCCCACACCTGCTTTATTACCTTGCGGCCATCCTCATCATACTTCTCAATTGAAGCTCTAGAAAACAACAGTAGGCGTAAACAACATCAAGGTGCTAAATGTCCCTGAGGGTCTGGAGGGCAAAAATATGAAAAGTTTCTTTATAAATTTGTTAAAAGAGTTTATCCCGACTATTGACTCCCTAGACCTGGAGGCAGATATTCAGAGAATCAACAGGGATCTTGGTAAATTTGAAAACATTCTCTCTGAAAGAGCGGATTTTATCTGAAGCACTCAATTGGGGAAGTTCATGCCGATTTTAAGATCATTAGTGGCAACAGCACAATTGAGATTTCTGGCTCTGCTTAGGCTAATGTGGAATAATAAAATGACTAATTTTAGAGATCCAAAGGAGGTGGGAAATTTCATAGCGCAAATTAAGGCTCAGGGCTGAAGCTGATTTTTGCATAGCAAGGTAGAGATTTAATGGCCAAGAAGCAATTATTAAAAGACTACCTGGATGATATAATCAGGAAAAAATGGGAGGTTAGCACATCAGCTAATTATGAGTGTGGCGAGGGATGTGGGAAACTTCTTGCTTGGAAGTCTCGGACAAATCGATCTAGGAATTTAAACACAGAGATATCAATTCAATTCAATTCAAATAAGTCTTTATTTCGACTACTTGTCATAAAAGACAACATATTTAAAAAGGGAACAGAAAAGAAGCAACAAGAATAAAAACACAGCATCAATTCCATAGTACAATGATAGAATGTGTGAATAATTATTTCAGCTTATGTGCTGAGAAATCAAAAGGATGTTATTGTGAGTTCTACTGAGTTGATCGCGTCTACTGATTGTTCCATACACATCAGATAAAATCATAAATATTATATATTAAGATTAAAACAGACACCAATTTTAAAAAATTTACAGTACATTAATGATATTTAGACAATCAAGATTTAAAACAGGATTATACTAGTGGGGTGTTCACTGATTTTAATTTATTCCTACGAATTGCCCACATCCAATTCAAAAATGTGGCCACTGCTATTACTAGACTCTCGGAACAGTCCGTTCTTAAAATCCTTAGCGCTTCTGTTCCTCTTTTAATGCCTTTCTGGATGCATATTGGCCTAAGCCACTTGAAGCGTAGAGATTTATACGCAGGGCATATAAAGAGGACGTGAGCTAAACTTTCTTGTTGAGTAGTGCAGAAAGGGCACAAAAGACCATTACTGGTTGACCAATTACTGGTGAATGTGTTAATTGGGAGAGTTCCCGCCCTATACTGGTGGAACCGTTTCCTATCCTCAGGAATGGTTATGACATCCCAATACAATTCGTAGGCCGGTATGTGTTTGTGCTCCAAGAAATCCCTAGTTGTTGAAGGGACAGTACACCTTTGGAAGTCTCTTTGAATTACCATGGCCCAATATAGCTCATTTAGGGTCTTGCGTGATGGGAAGGTATTTAGTAGTGGATTATCCCATAAATCCCCCAGACCCATAGCTTTATAGATCAACATAACTTCTCTGAACCAAGGTATTCTACTTCCTTTGTCCATGTGTCTGGTTTCTAATAGGCCGCAGCGTTACACACGAGAGGAAAGAAGCACCTCCGTTTACCGCGTAGAATTCGCTCGCAAGAGTAATTTGGCATTCATGCCACATCGGCCTCAGGCAGAACTGTTCCAGCCTGATCGACAAACTGTCTTTCCCCCGTCTTGAAAAAGACCCGCCGTGACCACCGACTGGGGCACACGAGGGTCGAAACGTCGACGAACTCCATAGGCCCAGAGTGACCAGGATCCTAGGATTCCTTGGTTTTAAAACAGTTTCTGGCCAATGAAGACATTGTATATAATTGTACATAACTTGTGTTGTAAAAAGTCACTTTGCACTTGACAGTCACCAGATACATTGATTGTTATCCGTGAATGATTATAATTCAGATACCAAATGTTTTGGATTTCTTCTTTTAAATATAATTGATTGATCACATGACTTCAAGATTTTGAGCATTCTTTTCTGAAAGCACTGTACCTGTATCAGAGAGCCCCCTCCCCTTTTTGTTTTCATTTAATGAATGTGTCTAAAAGCAATTGGTCCAACCCAACAGAACCACTTTCTTTCTAAACTGGTTTCTAATAGAGCCTGAGCATATTGAGAGAGTTCTGGGGTGACCCAGATCCTCCTCCAGTATGCGATTGGTCTAAAACGTGCAACGTCCTGAATTCTCTGACAGCCCATACCTGAATTCTCTGACAGCCCACAGAGATATCACTAGACTCAGGAGAGACCTCCTCTGATAATCAAAAAATAGAAGAAGCCTTTAAGGTTTTTTTTCAAGTTTTGTATACAGAAGATCTAGTGGTCTCAGAGTCCCAATTTGGGAACTATACTGAGAATATACTGCTCCCTTGCCTCACTGAGAATCAAAATAGCTTGTTGAATTGAAAGATTGAGTTAGCAGAATTGAAGACGGTGTTGAAACATCTAAAGAAGGGTAGTACAGTAGGTACCGACGCGATCCCGAATGAACTCTACGTGACGTTGGCTTAAGAGATCGCTCCAGTTCTTTTGTCTTTGTTTGATAGTATTTTTTCAGAAAACAACCCAATCCCCAAGTCATGGGATGAGGCCGCAGTTTCTTTGATTCTTAAACCAAATAAAAACCCAAAGAAGTGTGAGTCATACCGACCTATTGTGGTAAATAAATAATTAATTACCGGATCTATTTTTCGGGATACTCATATAAACAGATAGCTCAATAAATAAGAGTCAAGATTCGAGGTAGCTGGAGTGTACAGGCTTTAATCAGACATAAAGGACAGGAACAGGACAGCCTGCATGGGAATAGGATGGCAGCTGCCGGGGGCAGGATCTGGGAATTGGCTAGCTTTTAATAACAGTGCATTAATATATATACTAAAAACAATTACATTGCATTCAATACAGTAGGCGTAGCAGTAGGCGGAGTTTGTAGCAGTCGCGAAAGATAAGGCATAAAGTGGGTGTAACAAGAGGTGTGTACAGGGCGTATACATAGACATGTGATGCAAACGTAACAGAATATGTCATAAACGGGGCGGAAACATGGAGGGGGCTACCTGAGCAGCTGGGACCTCTAACCTAGTGGTGCGCGTAAACTGGCAATGACGTGTTACCAGGGAGAACTGGGGGCTATGACTTCTGCGCTAGAAGAGGAGACGAAAGTCTGGAGGGTCAGAGCGACATGTACCCAGGCATATCTAGTATCTGGTGTTTATAGTACATGTTGATAGAATCCAAAAGTTATCAGGGTAAAGGCTAACAGACACTAAGACTGGTGCATGCATAATTCTATATGTAGTACGTGTTTGAGGAATATTCTATGAATATTAATACAGTATTTCTCTTACATGGAGACATAAAGGCTAGACCATGACGGAAACTATTGATGTGATTCAGTAACTTAGGAATGCAGAGAAGGAGGGCTGGACTGATAACTAGAATCATAACATACTCTTGGCAGACTGGGAGGCAGAGCCAGGCCGAGCCGGGCACTGCGAGCCATAAAAGTAAGCTAAGGGTCAGGGATACAGGTGGGGGCTGTATTGCTCCTCGGAGAGGGTTCAGGAAACAGGAGCTGAAACTGAGTCCGGGCCCTTTTGAGGCCTAGAAACGGGGATAATTCAATGAATTAACGTGCACACTGTAAAACGTGGCAACGTAGCTTTACATAGGCCTGATATTCGTTATATTCACGAAAACTGGAAACTGGCATACTAGAGGTGGACACAACTGTAATTGCGTCTTTAATCGATCAGAGGGGAATACATGCATATCGATCATGCACATATGGCATAAGATGGGGAACACGTAGGCACATACAACATGGCAAAATTTACTTTTCCACATTCCCTCCTTGTGCCCTACGTTTCCATCAGGAAACATCTATATTCATGATACCATCTATCATTTCATATAGCATCATTTGCTCGTCTCGAATTGTCTTGGAACGGGACTTAGGACTAGGAATACAAGAGGTAGCGCACATGCCGCAAATCGCAGGGCCACATTGTATACAAAGGCAGCAACTGAATATGATCATTACTGCAATACCTAGAAATGACAATACTTTCCATCCCCAGGCAGATATGATACTCCAGAGCCAACCGGACCATGTCCAGGTGCCTGGATTCTGGTGTAACTGATGGGCAATTTTATGAAGTCTGGTTATAGCTGAATAAACAGACGGCGCGTTATTAGGAATGAAAATGCAGCAACTAGATCCAATGACTCTACATGCTCCTCCTCTATCGGCCAGTATGACGTCAAGAACGAGACGATTTTGGAGCACGACAAATCTCATAGCAGATTGCTCTTCGGTTAAGTTACCTAGAGCAGAAGTAGTCTCATTCACTACTGCTTCAAGGGTTCTGGTTAGTCTACGTATTAGCTTACTATTCTGGATAGGTCCTATAAAGAAGAAGAAACCTTTATTGAAATCTTGATATTGTTCTAGAGTAGTTTCAGTTTGATCGACAATCGGGGACTCAATCTCCCTTCTATGTCTGACGTGTACTAGATGTGTGTTTCTGTGATAATCAGATGGGGCTAGAAAAACTGGTGGCAGTAGGAAGGCAACGTAACATGTTCCATCCCAATCGAGGGGCAGACGAACATATGCGGTCTGACCACAAACAAAATAAGAATGACGTGAGGCTTTGAAAATAGATTTCCCACTGTCACTATACTTGACAGTAGTAGTACAATCACTATGTCCTACATGTGCGGAACCATTCTTTCTGACACATAATTCGCCTTTGACTGGTAGTACTGAAATAGCAGGCAAGTCTGGAGTAGTATCAGACTGAACATTCAGGATCATAAAATTCGAAGAATAATTACCTAAATTATAAACTTCATTTTCTAGATCTAACCCTGTTCTATGGGGGAGACCTTGCTTGTCTGGAAAACATGTTCTATTCAGAAGGGACATATCATTTGAGGATGACGTTAACATGGACCATGCTCCACACGAACCATTATGTGAAAACGGATAAGGAAAGAGTGGTAGAACTCCCTTCGGTGTCTGGAAAGGGGGGAGTCGACCACACACCCAACAATTAGTAGCATTGCTGGTCTGGTGTGAATAATGTAACATTCTGATGAATGTATTGTTGCGCATAGCAAGACGATAAGATAACTCGTGAGGAGGCAGATCACTAAATGTGTGCTCTACTGTAGCATTAGCAAACTTATTTACATGAGAAATTGGAAAACATAAATGCAATGCATAACTTGTGCAGGTAACCATCAAACTTAGAAACAATAAGAAACTTAGAAAAACGATACATCGGATAGAGTTTTGACTAACTCTCTCACTATGGGGGTCTATCTCATACATGTCAGATACCTGTCTAACCGTTTCACCCGAGGGGGACTTAGACAATTAAACTGGCTGACTTATTTTACTAGACCGGAGCTTTAATTTATACTCCTCTTGCGGAGTTTTCTCTAACAGAGGAACTTTCAGTTCAGGATTTAGATCAATATCTGGTTTCAGGCAGTCTTTAGAAATGGAACAGTCCTTAGAAGTGTCCTTTAAAAATGTCTTGGATCGGACTCCATGGAATTTCTTTACATGAGACAGATGGACCCAACCCTTGCGGCCTTCCAACTTCACGGCCGTGCGGGTGGTCAAGAGGACAAGTCGTGGCTCCTTCCAACGAGGCTCCAGCGGACTTGAACGATCAAAGTTCCTGACCAACACGAGGCTTCCTGGAATGACTTCATGCGGTTTCACCTCGGTGTTGTCTGGAAATGCGGCGGCAACCTGTGAACGACAAGAGTGTAGGGCAGACATCAAGGAAGCTAGGTAATCTGTCAACATATTACTGGAAACATCTGTAATACTGCGGGGTCTAGGTGTACCCCACATGTTTGGGGGGCGGCCGAATACGACCTCGTACGGGGACAGACCTGATCTGGAATATGCAACCATTCATGTATAAAATAGAGCAACTGGCAGGGCAACTAGCCAGTCTACACCTTTCTCTTTGCATACTTTGGCAATACGAATTTTCAGGGTCTGATTATGTCTCTCTACGAGACCGGCTGCTTCAGGATGGCGCACACAATGGAACTTCCACTGGTACCCTAACAAAAGGGAAACATGTTTCATTAACTCAGATGAGAATGGCTGGCCGTTATCAGAATACACGACCCTAGGGAGTCCATAACGGGGAAAAAATTCACGAACCAACTGCTTGGCAGTGGTCGCGGCTGTGTAATCTGGAACTGGATATGCTTCTGTCCACCTGGACAAAGCGCATACAACTACAAGGACATACTTGAAACCTCGACATCGCTCCATCTGAATATAATCCATCTGGAGGACTTCAAAAGGGTGGTCAGGAGGTTGGAATCCACCTTGTTCCACCGGGACACTTTTACCTGGATTGAATTGACAACATATCATACAGGTACGGACTTTCTGCTTGGCTGCAGCTCGTAAGTGCTTGTTGAACCAGAGGTTCTGTATACTGTCTAACATGGCTTTTTCTCCTAGGTGTGCTGGACTATGTGCGGTATTGATAATGACTTGAACCATGGAGTCGGGGAGAAACCATGTGGCTTTTCCCTTCGTCAACCATCCCTGATCTGTCTGGACCCCTCCTTGTTCGGACCATTTCTTGATTTCTTCGGGAGTAGCATGTAACTGTATGTCTATGACATCTTGTGTAGGGTCCTTAACTGTCATACATGTAGTCTGTTCTGGAGTGGATGTCTGTGTCTTGTTAACTGGAATGTCTGGTGTCTGAGCTGTAAGCTTGGCTGTTCGATCTGCTAGATCGTTACCTTGGGAAATGATGTCAGTAACTTTCGTATGTGCCTTGCACTTCATGATAGCGATAGCTGTCGGTAAATGTATTGCATCTAACAGAGCTTGAATGAGGAGACCATGCTGAATCTTGGTTCCATGAGAAGTCATGAAACCTCTCTCCTGCCAGAGTACTCCGAAGTCGTGTACAACTCCGAATGCGTAACGTGAATCTGTATATATGTTTACTTTCAGGTTCTTGGCACGTATGCAGGCTTGGGTCAGAGCAACTAGCTCTGCTGCTTGAGCAGACAGGGTGTCAATACGGTGTGTTTCAATAACTTCGGTTTCAGTAGTCACTGCATACGCGGCTACTAGTTCTCCTGTACTTGTTCTCATACATGAACCATCCACATAAAGTGTCAGGTCGGGATTAGGTAATGCAATGTCTGTCAGGTCTTGTCTTGGCTTGGTCATAGTGTTAATAACTTCCACACAGTCATGTGTGGCAGGATTTGAAGTAACTGACGGTAACAGTGTAGCAGGATTTAGAATGTTGCAGCGTCTGATTTCTATGTGTGGCTGGAACAGTGTCAGTTCGTAACCTGTTAAACGTGCAATTGTCAAGTGCTGAGTCTGTGTTCGGTTTAAAAGAACTTCCACGGAGTGTGGAACTTGTACTGTCAAGGAGTGTCCTAATACTATGGAATCACTTTGTCTGATTGCTAGAGCTGTGGCTGCAACTGACTTGAGGCATGCAGGCAAAGCCTGGGCTACTGGATCTAATGTGCTCGAAAAATAAGCACAGGGCTTGTACTGTCCTGCTTGATCTTGTGTGAGAACAGATAATGCAGTACCATCACGTTCTGTGACAAAAAGTGTAAAAGGCTTACTGTAGTTCGGTGTTGCTAGAACAGGTGCTTGACATAAGGCTTTCTTTAATTCATTGAAAACAAGTGTATGTTCAGATGTCCAAGGGAGAACAGTCGATACGGCTGCCTCCTGTGCCGTTAACTGTATCAGTGGCTTGGCTAGAAATGCATACTGAGGAATCCATTGTCTGCAGTAAGAAGTGAGGCCAATAAAAGCACGTACCTCCTTCTGTGTCTTGGGCTGTGGAAGACTCGCTATTAACTGGATACGGTCTGGTGTCAACTGCCTACCCCACTTGGACAGTAAGTGGCCTAAGTAGATCACTTGCTGGACACAGAACTGGAGCTTTGAAGGGGACACCTTGTGCCCCATCTCGGCCAGAAAATACAGAACTGTAAGTGACGCTCGTTCGCAGTCACGTTCAGAACGGGCTGTGATCAGTAGATCATCGACATACTGGAGCAGGGCAGTGTCAGTTGGCATGTGGATATTGTCTAGTTGTCTTTTAAGTGCTTGACTGTAAATACTAGGACTTTCTGTGAAACCTTGAGGAGCTCGTGTGAATTTATAGCTCCTTCCATTTAAACAAAAACCGAAAAGGTACTGGCTGTCTGGATGAATGGGGACACTGAAAAATGCATTCTTGAGGTCTATGACAGTGAAAAATGTAGCTTCAGAATCAATAGCTGTCAATAGGGACGAAATATCTGGGACTACTGGATACTGGGGTATGATACATTTATTAAGTTCTCGAAGGTCAATCACTAATCGATATACTGGAGGTGCGTTTGGATCAGTACGTTTCATGACTGGAATGATAGGAGAATTACATACATTGGAGTCAGTTTCTACAACCACTCCTTGAGCAATGAGCTCATCAATAATTTTGGATAAGGCTGTTACAGCCTCAGGTGGCAATCTATATTGTCTGATTCGTGGCAGGACTATACCTTGCTTGAGAGTCACACGATGGGGTGTGATGTGCATAAAACCTACATCAGTTGGACCTTGCGCCCATAGATGCTGCGGGACATTTAGTAACCTTGGATCAAAATCACGTAATACATAGTGACCTTTGAAGTCACGCAAAAACAATCGGACTCCTTCTGGAGAACAGCAAATAACTGCACCTAATTCTTTCAATGTTTTAATGCCTAACAAATTTTCTGGACATGACTTCGTAAGTAACAAATCAGTAGTTCGGGACAATGGACCAACTTCTAGAGTAACTGGCTTTGATATCTCGTTAACAATAGGCTTTCCTGAAAATCCAAGGGAAACATTTCTAGAGCCTGAGAGCGGAGCCCCTGGAACCTCGTCATGACTGATAGTAGTCCTACTTGCCCCTGTATCAATCAGAAACTTTCTGTCTTTCCCTAATACTTGACTGTGTACATAGGGACCCTCTTGATCTACAGGTATCTCGATGAGAGGCAAGCCTACCTCCCTCTCTAGGCTGTTTCATGAATACTGTTGATACTCTGGATACTCTGACTGAGCATACTGGTACATCTGCTGTGTAACGTGCTGTGTTGCAGCTATAGGCTGCGGTACTGGAACTGTCTGTTGTGCATTCTGTGGTGACTGAGAAATCTGTGAAACTTGTTCTTGTCTAGGCGGACGTGGTCTTTCTTTAGTCTTACCAGTAGCTATGTTGTGTTTCAGAACTGCACACTCGTTTATAAAATGACCTGGTTGTTTACAATAATTGCAAGTCCCTTTAACGGGAGCTGCAGGATGACTGGCTTGATTCGGACCCCTCTTCTGACTGTCTTGTGGAACAGATTGTGCAACTAATACTTTCATTTTTGTATCTCTCATACGTCTCTTTTCGTGTTCCTGCTCTTCCCTGATTCTGTTCTGGTGATACTGGAGCATTTGAAGCATTTGTGACGGGGTATTAGCTTGCCAACTACTTTCGACTTTCAAAACTCGATTTTTAACTTGTGGACTTGAATTCTCGACTAGTTTGGTAACAAAAAGATGAGGGTATGACTCACTACCTGTCTTCAGATCACTTTTAATAATAAAACATTTTTCAAATCTAGAATAAAAATCACTAGTGTCTTCATCCTGTTTCTGTTTACAAGCTGAGATTGCATCCCAATCTTCCTTTTTCGTGGCTAGTAACCTTGGCAAAACTTGTATCAATAACTCGGGCAATTCTTTACATTTGTCCCCAAGACCAGTACCTGGTACTCATATTTTATCTTCAGCTTCTAGAGCTGTCCAATCAATCTTTTTCTCTCCCACCTCCCATTCTTTTTCCTTGAGTTTTTCATATACCCCTGCGGGCAACAGGACCTTTAGCATTTTAATGACATCTGGATACGTGTATTCTCCCATACGGAGCATGTCTTTTAATTCTCGATGGAACCCTGCTGGATCTTTGTCGTGACAGGGAATTAACTTTTTCATCTCTAAGAGTTCCATCTTTGTGATAGGGGTGTAAACAAACACTCGTTGCATTTCACCACCCGCTGTCCTAACTGGGTGTACTTCTCGTAACGGATGCTGTCTATCTATGTAAAATGATTTACTTTCTGGGGGTGAGACATGAACAAAATGCGGATTCAGAAACGTTCTATATTTGTGGCGCTGTTCTAGAATGATACTAATTAAATCAGTACCTAGACCTCTCCATCTATACTGGAGTAACTCGTTCAGAACATCATGTAACGGACCTGGATCAGAGTGTTGTCCCTCATACAGTGTAATGAGGTGCTGGATCATATACATACCCACCAGTCGCTGCTCGGCTAGGGGCAGTTTCAGAAACATTTGTGCCACTATTTTATCTGGAAAAGTGGTAGAATCAGTAGTCCATCGGACTGCTGATCGGGCTAATTCTAGTTCATGCATGGTACTAAGTTCACTATAACCGATACGTGATTTCAGAATGTGATCGGTGGCTTGGAATACTTGCTCAAGAGAACCTTGTTCTGGTGCTGGAGGAGGAAAAACTTTCTTGTGTTCTAGGCGTGAATGTCGGTCTAGAAGTCTAGATTTACCTACATACGCTATTCTGGTGGGATTCTCGTCGTCTACCTCTTCAGTAGAAGAGTTGTCTTCTTTCTCGCTTACTTGTGCTGCTTTTCGTTTCTCGCGTAACTTTATTATTTCTTTATGAATTTTCTTGTACATACTCTCTATACTAGCTAGTGTCTTGTGTCTTCCCTCGGCTATATGGTCACTCCACCTGGTCAGGACTTTCATTTCTTCCGGATCTTTATCCGGATAATCTTGTTCTCTTATCAAACAATTAATTAGAAACTTTAAAAGCATGAGCTGGATCTCGGCTTTCCTTTGAGACATGGCCTCGCCAATACTTTCTGGATCTACTCCTGTACGGATGAAACGATATATTCTGTCTAGATATTCTTTCATATTCGGTAGGGTGTCCAAATATTCGGTCACCCGTCTTACACGCAATGAATACAGGACCATACCATCATCGCCTGGGACTGGATCATAACGGCATTCTGTAAGAGCTCGTTTGATATCTGCAACTGACTGATTTTTGGGTGACCGCTGTAACGCTCGGGCATGTAGCTCGAGTAATGTCACACGTCTGTGTTGGGGCGGGGTACAAGGAGGACTTCCTCCCGAGGCCCCTAAACTAGAATCGTCGACGGGTATCGTACGGGCTGGCAGAGTGACTGATGTAGCGGGTACTTGTACTGTGGGCTGGACCGGGGGTACCGTAACAGGTGCTGCAACGGGTGCCCCGGTGGCTGGAGGAACAGGAATTACATTATTTACGGGAGCTGGCGGAACAGGATTTGCATATTCTGGGACTGTATCGTCCAAATAGGACGAGAGAAAAATATCAGCTGCGGTCGGTTTGTGACGTAGCTTAATCGGAACTAATGGCGGCGGAAAATTACATGGTGCTTCCGGGGTTGCTTTCGGCAAGCCCTCGGCAAGAAGAGGATACATACCCTTAATAAGGGCATTTCTCTGTCTGTCTGACTGTTCGGCTTTAACTCGTTCACCTATTTCGATCAATTCCCTTTCTTGGGCTCTTTCTGAGGATTCTCTACTTAATTCTGTCTTTCTGATTTCTTTTTCGGTTCTTTTATGAGATTCTTTGCGCCATAACTCGATGGCATCTTTCTGGGACTGTCTGGATTTCTTTTTCCATAATGCTTCTTCTACTCGCATGATACACTCGGCATCCCATGTACCGGACACAGGCCATCTATATTTCTCTTCTAGATCTTTAGTATACTCGACCCATAAGTCTAGATATAATATGGCACTTATGCCATGCTTATGATACATAAAATGACCTGGACTGTCCCTAGGCGGGACAGGAACTGCTTCTTCGAGCAGACCGTTTCTAGTTCTTAACTGGCGTAACTTCGTGAACAGAGGCATAACTAAGACTGGAATCTGGACACAATACAATACACGATAAACACAATAATAACTTTAAGAAAAACAAATCACTCATACCACGACATTGAAAACACATGGAATAACATTTAGAATAACAGTTCGGACAAAATATTACCTGGAATACTGAGAACAGAACACATGAATTTCTCGAGAACAGAACTTACTAGAACAGAAACTTTACTAGAATGACTGGATGCACTGCTAAAACAGCACGAAACTTACCGGTCCCATAAAGAGACACGTCAGGACCCGCATCCACCTAGGTGGACACTTCGTGTTGGATCTGTGTACCCAAACCCACGGACCAGAGACAAATTAATTGACCCTGTCTAGATACTACCCCAGCAACGGTACTCACCGGGCAGCAAGAACGGAAGGCCTCGGACTGGACTGGACTGCTACGACGACGGACGGACGAACTTCGGACTTCAGTTACAGGTGGGCCTCCGGATACCTCGGACCTTGGACTCTCGGCTTGGGCTCTGGTCGGGACTCGCCGCGTTCCTCCACCGCCTCGTCTGGACGCTGGACCGCAACCTCCGTCTCCTCCGTGGGCCTGAGGGATACTTGAAGCAGAAATATCTGCACGTGCACGGTATGGTTCCGTCACGGCTGCAGAGGATCAGGGGGCCTGCGTGGCTTCTCCGGCGCGTGGGGAAAGGGCAAGTCCCTGTTCGGGCGCCATTATGTGGTAAATAAATAATTAATTACCGGATCTATTTTTCGGGATACTCATATAAACAGATAGCTCAATAAATAAGAGTTAAGATTCGAGGTAGCTGGAGTGTACAGGCTTTAATCAGACATAAAGGACAGGAACAGGACAGCCTGCATGGGAATAGGATGGCAGCTGCCGGGGGCAGGATCTGGGAATTGGCTAGCTTTTAATAACAGTGCATTAATATATATACTAAAAACAATTACATTGCATTCAATACAGTAGGCGTAGCAGTAGGCGGAGTTTGTAGCAGTCGCGAAAGATAAGGCATAAAGTGGGTGTAACAAGAGGTGTGTACAGGGCGTATACATAGACATGTGATGCAAACGTAACAGAATATGTCATAAACTGCTATTACTAGACTCTCGGAACAGTCCGTTCTTAAAATCCTTAGCGCTTCTGTTCCTCTTTTAATGCCTTTCTGGATGCATATTGGCCTAAGCCACTTGAAGCGTAGAGATTTATACGCAGGGCATATAAAGAGGACGTGAGCTAAACTTTCTTGTTGAGTAGTGCAGAAAGGGCACAAAAGACCATTACTGGTTGACCAATTACTGGTGAATGTGTTAATTGGGAGAGTTCCCGCCCTATACTGGTGGAACCGTTTCCTATCCTCAGGAATGGTTATGACATCCCAATACAATTCGTAGGCCGGTATGTGTTTGTGCTCCAAGAAATCCCTAGTTGTTGAAGGGACAGTACACCTTTGGAAGTCTCTTTGAATTACCATGGCCCAATATAGCTCATTTAGGGTCTTGCGTGATGGGAAGGTATTTAGTAGTGGATTATCCCATAAATCCCCCAGACCCATAGCTTTATAGATCAACATAACTTCTCTGAACCAAGGTATTCTACTTCCTTTGTCCATGTGTCTGGTTTCTAATAGGCCGCAGCGTTACACACGAGAGGAAAGAAGCACCTCCGTTTACCGCGTAGAATTCGCTCGCAAGAGTAATTTGGCATTCATGCCACATCGGCCTCAGGCAGAACTGTTCCAGCCTGATCGACAAACTGTCTTTCCCCCGTCTTGAAAAAGACCCGCCGTGACCACCGACTGGGGCACACGAGGGTCGAAACGTCGACGAACTCCATAGGCCCAGAGTGACCAGGATCCTAGGATTCCTTGGTTTTAAAACAGTTTCTGGCCAATGAAGACATTGTATATAATTGTACATAACTTGTGTTGTAAAAAGTCACTTTGCACTTGACAGTCACCAGATACATTGATTGTTATCCGTGAATGATTATAATTCAGATACCAAATGTTTTGGATTTCTTCTTTTAAATATAATTGATTGATCACATGACTTCAAGATTTTGAGCATTCTTTTCTGAAAGCACTGTACCTGTATCAGAGAGCCCCCTCCCCTTTTTGTTTTCATTTAATGAATGTGTCTAAAAGCAATTGGTCCAACCCAACAGAACCACTTTCTTTCTAAACTGGTTTCTAATAGAGCCTGAGCATATTGAGAGAGTTCTGGGGTGACCCAGATCCTCCTCCAGTATGCGATTGGTCTAAAACGTGCAACGTCCTGAATTCTCTGACAGCCCATACCTGAATTCTCTGACAGCCCACAGAGATATCACTAGACTCAGGAGAGACCTCCTCTGATAATCAAAAAATAGAAGAAGCCTTTAAGGTTTTTTTTCAAGTTTTGTATACAGAAGATCTAGTGGTCTCAGAGTCCCAATTTGGGAACTATACTGAGAATATACTGCTCCCTTGCCTCACTGAGAATCAAAATAGCTTGTTGAATTGAAAGATTGAGTTAGCAGAATTGAAGACGGTGTTGAAACATCTAAAGAAGGGTAGTACAGTAGGTACCGACGCGATCCCGAATGAACTCTACGTGACGTTGGCTTAAGAGATCGCTCCAGTTCTTTTGTCTTTGTTTGATAGTATTTTTTCAGAAAACAACCCAATCCCCAAGTCATGGGATGAGGCCGCAGTTTCTTTGATTCTTAAACCAAATAAAAACCCAAAGAAGTGTGAGTCATACCGACCTATTGTGGTAAATAAATAATTAATTACCGGATCTATTTTTCGGGATACTCATATAAACAGATAGCTCAATAAATAAGAGTCAAGATTCGAGGTAGCTGGAGTGTACAGGCTTTAATCAGACATAAAGGACAGGAACAGGACAGCCTGCATGGGAATAGGATGGCAGCTGCCGGGGGCAGGATCTGGGAATTGGCTAGCTTTTAATAACAGTGCATTAATATATATACTAAAAACAATTACATTGCATTCAATACAGTAGGCGTAGCAGTAGGCGGAGTTTGTAGCAGTCGCGAAAGATAAGGCATAAAGTGGGTGTAACAAGAGGTGTGTACAGGGCGTATACATAGACATGTGATGCAAACGTAACAGAATATGTCATAAACGGGGCGGAAACATGGAGGGGGCTACCTGAGCAGCTGGGACCTCTAACCTAGTGGTGCGCGTAAACTGGCAATGACGTGTTACCAGGGAGAACTGGGGGCTATGACTTCTGCGCTAGAAGAGGAGACGAAAGTCTGGAGGGTCAGAGCGACATGTACCCAGGCATATCTAGTATCTGGTGTTTATAGTACATGTTGATAGAATCCAAAAGTTATCAGGGTAAAGGCTAACAGACACTAAGACTGGTGCATGCATAATTCTATATGTAGTACGTGTGTGAGGAATATTCTATGAATATTAATACAGTATTTCTCTTACATGGAGACATAAAGGCTAGACCATGACGGAAACTATTGATGTGATTCAGTAACTTAGGAATGCAGAGAAGGAGGGCTGGACTGATAACTAGAATCATAACATACTCTTGGCAGACTGGGAGGCAGAGCCAGGCCGAGCCGGGCACTGCGAGGCATAAAAGTAAGCTAAGGGTCAGGGATACAGGTGGGGGCTGTATCGCTCCTCGGAGAGGGTTCAGGAAACAGGAGCTGAAACTGAGTCCGGGCCCTTTTGAGGCCTAGAAACGGGGATAATTCAATGAATTAACGTGCACACTGTAAAACGTGGCAACGTAGCTTTACATAGGCCTGATATTCGTTATATTCACGAAAACTGGAAACTGGCATACTAGAGGTGGACACAACTGTAATTGCGTCTTTAATCGATCAGAGGGGAATACATGCATATCGATCATGCACATATGGCATAAGATGGGGAACACGTAGGCACATACAACATGGCAAAATTTACTTTTCCACACTATCTCCCTGCTAAATTGCGACTATAAAATCTTTGCAAAAATTTTAGCAGGGAGGCTGAACCGGGTAATGAGATCCCTGGTTCACCCCGATCAGAAGGGTTTCATTAGGGGGCGTCAGCTTCATGAGCTAACACATGAGCTAATTGGGGCTATGGATATAGTTACGGCCCATATCTGTCCATGCTCGATTTTTGCTTTTGATGCTGCGAAGGTGTTTGATCGAGTGAACTGGCCTTTTTTAACATATATGACTCGACGGTTTGGGTAGAGTGATTATTTTATTAGAGCGATTAAAAAAATCTACACAATGCCCACTGCCAGACTTATTCATAATGGCAATCTTTCCAAATCTATCAAACTAGAACGAGGGACGAGGCAGGGATGCCCGTTATCCCCTTTATTATTTAATTTATACATAGAACCCCTTGCTTGTAGCATTGGGGCCAGTAACATATTTACACTATTAGATGGGAGGGTTGGGAGAAAAAAGTCACCTTATACGCTGATGACTTGATGATCTTTTCTAGCGACTCCCCTGCTAATTACCCTGTCTGGAGAATCTACTGACGTGTTTTGGAAGGATTTCAGGGTATCTAATTAATTCTCAAAACACAGAGATTATGACATGGAACACTTCTGTAAGTTCAGTTATGACAAAACAGCAAATTCGATACCTTGGCATCAAACTCACTCAGATGACCCGGGTAAATTTCGATTTTAAAGAGAGTGAAATGATTATGTTATTACATTCTTGGAACAGTCTTGCACTATCTATTTTGGGCCGTTCTAACTTAGTTAAGATGTCAATTTTGCCAACGTGTACTTTATCTTTAACACGATCCCTTTGTCTTTTGATCAATCTGCTTAAAAAAAGTACAAGGGCTGAACCTGAGATGTTCAAAGCCAGAGGGAGGTATTGCCAGCCCGGATCTCTGCTTTTACTGTCTTGCCTTTCAACTAAAGAATGTTATACCTCTCCTCTTCAACTCTTCTTGTTTTCCTCCCATGTTGCTAGCCAAGTCTAAACATACCCCTCAAGGGGGCGATGGAGTTCTGTTTAAGTTTGGATACCCTAAATACTTTAAAAAAATTAAACTAAAGGTTTTAAGTTTGGCCTGTGAAGTTTGGTTTCAAATCAGGAAGATCCTGAAGATCTAATATTATAGTGCAGGGGCCCCCATTTGGAACTCCCTAGGTAAGCCAGTCTGCTTAAAAGACTGCCTATCCACTGTATTACAGGAGGAAGGTATTATGAGTTGGGGCCAACTGCTTCAAGGGATTAAACTCCTCCAGTGGAACGTGTTATATAATGCTACAAATCAAAGACTTGAAAGATTTAAGTTCTATCAACTATCTAGTTGGGCCTCACATTTGGACAAAGAAGAAGAAGATAGTGTAGATCGTGAACTCTCCCTTTGTGGCCGTCTATCGCAACAAAAGGAGGTTTCCAAATGGTACTGGCTTCTGATTAAGAGGGAACCCCCTTTGGCACCTATGGAGGAGTCCTGGAGAAGAGACCTGCCTTCGACCAACGTAACACGTCTTTTGCAAGTATCAATGTGAACTCTTTGGAATGTGGTTAAAGCTGCCTATCTTAAGAGTAACCATCTGTTCACACTCCATAGGGCATATTGGTCTCCAAAGAAACTGGCCATACTGGGAGGTGCTCATTGAAAGGTTTGTCCGAAATGCAGGTCTGATGATGCGGATGATCTGCACATGTTTTGGCAGTGTCCTACTATCCATAGCTTCTGACAAGACATAGGGCAGACTGTATGCTCAGACGTGAGTCCCTTGCTCACTTTGCCACTGGAGTCAAGCAAGCCCGGCTGAAGACGGCTGTAATGCCAGAAACCGGTCCTGGGAAGCTTGATTCCGGTCCAGGGAAGACATGGCTTGGCAGTTCGGGCTGGACTGTTCCCATGAGGCACAGGGTCAGACTGATTTGCATATGGCCATGTCTGAACTGGGGTGGCGGAGTGAGCTAAAGAACGGTGATGGATTAAACCCAGATCAGTTGACTGGGGGTGAGTGTTTGTATTGTCAACGCTCCGTCCTTCACCACCTTTGGTTTTTCTTTGATCAAGAATATATCCCATAATCCTAGGTTCCACTTCACACAGTTTAATTACATTCACCAAACTTATCTTTCCCCGGACCGCGTTCAGCGTATGTTTCCGGTGCTTTCCCCTGCATGTCTCGTTGCAAATTGCAAAATGTGGATTTTATTCACATGGTGTGGGCTTGTGCAACAATGGTACCAGCATGGACGGAAGTCACATCCATGGTAGGGGAACATTCAGCACACCCTCTCACCCCAACCCCTGAATCCTGCTTATTGGGGCTCTGCCCCCAGACGAAGGGCGACAAACACTTATACCTAATTATTGACTTGGTTTTTATTTTATTTAAATGAAACGTAGCCTTGGCTTGGAAAGCCCCATCTCCTCCAGAGATTTAGGGTTGGCTTTGTGGTTTACCTACATGGACCAGAGTGAGGACACACATTCTCAAAGCGCTATACATGAGGGGCGATTCTCACATGGGAGGTGAGAAATGAGAGACATATTTAATTGTAGTTGAAGTCCAAACTGATGAACGCACACACCAAACGTCGAACATACGCACTCCAGCCACAGTAATGGGTGATACTGTGGGGATCCCCATTATACTCACGGCTAACTGTTCACTGAATTAGTCAACATGCATCCTCCCCAGGACCTCCCTCCCTCCAACATGCCGTTGCTCACCAGCGAACACCCCCACCAGTGTCCTCCCATGGCCTGCTGTCTTTCTCTCTGTAGTGTGCCCGTCACCCTATGGGACTGTATGCCTGCCCTCCATTGGTAAGGACGCACACTCGTATTGTCTTGTGGCACTGTTTACTGATATATATGTGATATGAACATGAATGGCTTTAGTATGTTAAAATGTATTTAACACGGACTGAAGTGCTCTCACTTTGTTGGATTGTTGTTCTTTTTATCCCTACTCACTCTCCTAGCCTCTCCTCTTCCCCTCCTTTCTCCCCTTGTTCCCTGCACAGTGGGATTCTACTTGCTGTATCCTACTGTAATTTTTGCAATTTGCAAAATGTGCTCACTACTATTGTTATGATTATATTATATCCTGACAATTTAATATGCACGCACTATGGTTCACAATGCCAAACATGTATTATGTTGCATTAATCTAGCAACAGACTGCACCGTTAGTTGTTGTGCACTGCAATCTATAAAATCAATAAAAACAATCTCAAAATAAAAAGAATAATGCAGGGGTGACAAGTCCTTTGTGTGATGGAAGAGCACAGCCTATTCACTTGCAAGTTGGGCATTGCCCAGCTCCGCCCACTACCCAGCCAGTTGATGGCCCATTCAGGCACACTTGATCCCTCTATTATGTGGCTTTGTGGAAGGAATACCCAAAGGCCTGCTAGAGTCATAAGACCGAGGAATAGGATTCAGGCACCAAATGGTTGGGGCAGAAAAATGCCAACTTTCTAAAAGTGGCATTTTTAAAATTGTAACCTAAAATCCGACTTTACAATTAAAGAGGATTTTTAATTGCGATTTCTCTGGCACCAAACATGAAATGTTCACCTGTTCCTAATCAAAAGTTATAACTTATTATATGTAATAAGACAACCTGATGTTATACTATGAGAGTGGTAGGCCTCACTGTAGTGAACAATTAATTCAGGAGTTCTTTACTATCAGGAGATGTAAAACTTGAAAGTTTAAGGGGTTCTGAGTGAGTTATTTTGTCAAGTCGAATTGTCAGTTTACCAACTGCAATTAGGCTGCAATGGTAGGCCTGGGAAATATTTTAAGGGTCTAATTAATTGGGTGACAAAATACGTGCTGCAGGCCCACTGGTAGAATTTAATTTACAGGCCCTGGGTACTTTACTGATATACCACTCTACAGGAAACCTATTAGTAAATTAAATATGTCAATCAGGTGTAAGATAATTTTACCATGTATATACCATAAGGATATATAAGGAAAAGACTCAAGCTGTACTACCAGTCCAGGGCTCTAAGATTTACCACTCTAAGGCTGCTGCAAGTTCCTAAAGTACTTAAAGCCAGAAGGGTAGGCAAAACATTTTCATACCTTATGTGTAAACTTTGGAATACCCTCCCTTTTGCCTTATGAATGGCTCCCTCCATATCCATTTCGAAAAAAAAGCTAAAGACCTTTCATTTAATTCATTTCTTGACTATCAGATCTCCTTTTAATGCCTAAAGACATCTTCTTCTGTGAGCTCCGGGAAGCTTCTTCTTGAAGCAACTGTGTGCTGTACAAATGGATTATTATTATTATCAGTAGTAGTAGTAGTAGTAGTATTAGTTTGAGTATTATTATTATTAATAATATTCTCACAGGATGGAGACCATCAAATGAATGTAGCGATAAAGCAAGGCTTATTTAGCAGTGGGAAAGTATAGTCTTGAAATATTAAACACATTAATAACTGCCCCATATCTTCGTGCATTAATTTGTTCAACAGTTACTGTAGTGTGTAAATTGTTCTGCATGACAACTTTATCCCTTTAAAATGTATGCTTGCCCAGTGTCTTGCACTGCATGCAGCATTAACTTTGGAAAAATGTGCTCTAACCAGACTTCGAGAAGCACCCACAGATGCTAGCTTTAACAAGTCATATAGAAATATGTGCATACAGGTCTTTAAGTGAGATAAAAAAAAGTGGGTGCTCTCTAAAAAGGAACATGCTAAATACATTTCTGTGATTCCCATAGTGAGCCATCAGACCAGTATTTTGGTTTCTCTCTGAGATGTAATTTTATCCAGATAAGTGGCACAGCAACTGACATACGCCTAAAGCCTTTCAGTATGATTGGCTTTGTCACTGGGTGTTAGCTGTTTAAGGTAAATGAGCAATGATTTCCTATGAATAATAAACATTGGAAATGTTTAAATTCTGAAATAGTGAGTCTGTAAATTAAATAAGATTGAGTCCTGTGGAAGGAGTTTTGGCCTTCAATTATGTGTGCCTTATGTTATATATGTATCCTCTTTTTCTCTGCATATCTTGTCCATCTGCACATCTTCAACCCCCTCTCTTTCCTCTTCAGCATCCTCTTTTCACTCTTCCCCGAATGCCCTTCCTTGCTTCTCTGTCACTTCACCGCCCCAACATGCACTGCACTCCCTCAAATGTAAGCACTTTAATTTCTCTTACTTTTGCCTTCCAAATATTTTGACATCAGTGTACCCCCTTCACACACAGCGAGGGCCTGGGGTGTCACAGTGGGGAAGGTTAAAGTGATTAGGGGTCTCCGCACAATATACAGAACACAGCATTAGCTTGCACCCATTCTCACATATGATGAAATGGTGGGATCTACGTCTTTGAATGACGGGCATCTGAAATCATGCAGGGTGTCACTGGCCTACAGTGTGCATACAATCAGAGACCCCAATGGCAATAAAGAGCTTTAAAACAGAAATCCCTGCTTCATGCATCACGTTAAGAAAGTTGATTTACTGCCTGTCTTCTGTCTCCTGCTTCAGAGCAAGGCGGGGCAGGCAGCGTGAAACAGACATCCTAGACTTAAATACATCAATTTATTTAGAGATACAATCATATCTTTAAATAAATCGATCTTTCTTTATATGTCTTAATGTAAATGTGTAGGAATTTTCAGAGGAGTGCAGCCCCACAACCGTAATGGAAAAACCGCCCCTGGTACATATCTGTGCTTACTTGAGGGTCATGGTTACAAGAGAACATTTAAAACCATACCATGGCACCCCCCCAAAATGGGGCTGGATATTCGAGTACCCTAAGGTGCCACATACAAGCACTGTTGCCTCTTTCTGGCTGAAGGGTTTGTTCTGTTTAACTATTAAAAGAAGTTGCCCGCTGTTTGACTGAGTTTTGAATCATAATCTGAATCTGTGTTAAAATGGCAGATGGACTTTACAAATAAAGGTAAATGCTAAAGGTCAATATATATAATAATTTAACTGCATGAGGGTATCCTGCCATTGGGTTTGAACTAATTCTAGTCGTCACAGAAAGTGCAGCTTATCCTTTTCAAATATTTAACTCATGGGTATCATTTCGAACAAATGAGGCTGCTATTGCCACATATACGTCCGCACCAATTCCTGCACGGTGTATACTATATGATGATCAGGAGATCCCCAAAAGCAAGTTTGCTTTAGAAAATATGAATACTGCAGAATTGGAAATGGCCATTAACGCTTCTGGACAGTGCAGCAGAAGTAACAATAGCTCAATAGACTCTCAAGCAGCGTCTAGCCATGACTGCTACTGATGAATATATTCAAATGGAAACTCCATATGGACATTTAAATTCCCCTTTACAGAACGTACAAAGCAGAAATACGCATAGAGATCACTATAAAAATAGTTTTTGGATGCTTAGGATATCGTCCTATCTGAAGCGATTTGGCCTCCATCATTCATAAAGTGCACACTTCTTGGGGATTTGGTAATACCAGAAGAATTGGGGTGGGATGAGGACTCTGCACCACATACGACTTTTGGGGAAAAGAGTACCAGCAACATACTTGGCAATGGGGTGCTAACCAGCATGCTGAAATCTCCCCTAGCCCCACTAAGGGCCACGCTCATTGCGGTCACCAGACTAGCATCAGGGACAAGTTGCTTTAAACACATCACCCCAAATCGGATCACATTCAAATGACTCCCCATCAAAGCAGGATTCCTTTTCTGAAGAGAGGGCTCGTGTAGTTGTGCCCTGGGCCAATCATATTGGTGTTTGTATTTGGTGTATAGTTGTGAAAAAAATATAAAGGCTGAATACTTTGAGTATGTACATATGTTATAGTGAGGAAAGATATTTGGGTTTCTGAAGAAGTGGAGCGCCTTGGACATTTCCATAACATTCATGCAGGCTGCGTTCCCTGCATCCCTTTTAGCTGTACTTAGTCTATTTACAGTGAGCTCAGAAGGTAGGCAGTGCTCATTCTTTCAGATCCTCTAGGGAGCAGAAGCTCTCATCTGCAGTTTATCTATACATTGACTTTGCACTTTCCTGAAATATTCACTTTTAGTGTTGACATTGAAGGACTCAAAGGGGCAGATTTACAATCCCCTTGCCATACTTTTGCACCGCAGTTGTGTCACTTTTTGTGATGCAGCAGTGGCGTAAAAAATGCGCCACGGTTCGGCCAATTTACAACGTGATGCATCTAGAGAGATGTGTCATATTGTAATGCCCTGCACCACATTATTCCTGTATCAGGTACAATGTATGCAGGTTGGGCATTCCCATGCAAAAAGCCACGTAGAACTGATGCAGTGAAATATAGAACATTTCACTGCGTCACTCTACGCATGTGTCAAAATCCTTACGCCTTCTAAGACCAGGCGTGAGGAATGATGCAGGGCATTTTGAATGGGACTCACCTATCTGTTGTGGTGCAGTGCTGGAGTTGTGTCACCTTCATGAGCAACTCCAGCAATGCATCATGTTTGTGCCAACAGATGCGTCAGAATTTCTGACGCATCGGTTAATCCTTGCGCCTTGGAGCACTGTATTGTAAATACAGCACATCCATGGTCGCGCAAGGACATATGGCGCTGTTGCAAGGAAACTGATGCATCTATGCAGATGTGTCAGTTTATTGTTGCTGAAGAAAGTTATCAATGAATGTTTACATTGTTGTTTTGGTGACAATAACTATTACTACCACAAACATTGAAACTCTGGGGTATTTACTTAATGGTGCCAGCAACCGGTCCGAGTAGATGCTGTGGTACAGTGCTTAAACAGTATGCACCTGATCATTTGGGGTATCTTGAGTGATGTCAATTCAAGGTGTCATAAGATCCTGTTAATTTTAAATACATGTAAGGGAGGCAGGTAATAAAAATTAGCTATACAACGTAAAGGTTCCATGCTAAGTTTTTGAAGTCCCTCATTAATACAGTCATTATTTAAAATCCCACAGATATTGAAATGGATGGGCTGGTGGTGACAGCAGTGGTTTCTTATCAAGGGCTTCTGGGCACAGCCCCTCTTCCTCAGGTGAGGCCCCTGAGCATTTTTCAACTTAGCTGTGTTTATGAAAACACAACACGTGTGTTTTCATTAACACTGCCAGTGTGCAGGTCACCCATTTCTGCCTTGTTTTCAGGCTCCTGATGATAGGAGGAGGGGGATGAGAGGGGTTAGGGGTCTACGGAATGATCCAGTGACAGTGTGCTCTTACAAAATAAAACACTCCACAGCTGAATGTCTGGATTGTGCATGTCTGTGGATGGAGGGGGGCGTAATTTAACTATGATCCTCTCACACAAGCACACTCCATTTTATTTAGCATATATACTGTGCATGCCTCAGAAAGTACAGTGTATCTGTGAAAATGTGGCTGCCATGGCACACAACAGTGCATAGCAAATACAAGGAGATGATGGACGGAGCCCTGAAACTTTCCAGACACTCACCCCCCAGTCACAGATCTGGGTTGAATCCATTTTCATTCTTTATCTCATGTTGCCACCCCAGTTCAGACACAGCTATATGCAAATCAGTCTTGAGCCTGTGCCTCATGGGAACAGTCCAGAATTGCCATGTCTTCCCTGGACCGGAAACAAGCATCCTGGGACCAGTTTCTCAACAGTGCATCCATGAAGCCAATGAAAAAGTACAGAGATCAGTAGGAACCCCAGGACTATCCTTTCAAGAGGCTGGGAGAAGGATTGAGGTTTGTCTTCCTCTTTTGAATCCTGCCCTTGCTGCTCCGTCTGTCTCCTTGTTGGGAACCATGGCTTGCTAGTTCTAATGCCCAGCACCAGATTCCTGCTGTGCTGCCCCAATGTAGGGTCCGAGTTGGTAGCTAAGCAAGCAAGGTAAGTACAAAATAATTGTATTTCACTTTGCAAGTGCGCATATTTGTAAATGAATAGCATTGAGTGAAAGTGTGTGTGTGAGTGTGTTTGAGAGCATCATTGAGTAAAAGTGAGTGAACATCATCTAAGTTTGCAAGTGTATGAATAAGTGAAAGTGAGTAGAAGGGAGTGAGTGAAGGAGTATGAGTGTTTTATAATGATTGATTGAATGGAGGTGTAGCTATCAATGGAGCAGCGGTTACAGTTGCACCAGGGCCCTAATTCAGTGAGGTGTGCAAGTGTGTTAACAAGTGAGAATGAGAACCAGTGAGTATGAGTATGTTCATGCATGAGTAACAGTGAGTTGTAGTGCGTATGAGTGAGAGTGAGCAAGTGAGAGAAAGTAAGTTAGAGTGAGTGAACGGAAAAAGACTAAGGCCCAGATTATCAAAACTTTCACACAGTGCAGCGTACACCCAAAGTTGCTGTTCTGCATTGCGTAAGAAGGAGAGAGCAGAGTAGTGCTAAATCTACAAAGATATGGCATTATGCTGCTCTCTTGCTAGTGCTGGCGTGGACTATGTGTGCCATAATGCAAAGGTGTCTGTGCGATTCTAGCATAGGTTTTGTCCTGGAAGGGTGCCCTTCCAGTGCAAAATACTATGCTGTGATTAACTTTATAACTTTGTCTATTCTGTATGTGTGCTGTGCAATGCAGCCCATTTGCAAAGTAGGAAACGTTAGGAGAAATAAAAGCATTTCTCCTTTTTAATGCCTGCTTTCAAGGTGTGTTATGTTTTGGCACAAAAACCTATCTACTAATGTTAGTAGATAGCGAAGAATATTTATAAGCCCCAGCGCCACGGAAAATAATTTGTTTTGATACTCCGGTGGCGCTGTGTGCTGGCCAATATTTACAAGGCCAAGCAAAGCCACTTTGCGTGGGTTTGCACTGCCTTGTAAATGTGGCCCTCTTTCGTGCAGTATTCTGCGTTAAAGGGGCATGTCATGAGTTAAGCCATGGGTGTTTCCACGCAACACCCATGGTTTTTTGACACTACCCCAGTTTTTCAAGGAACAACAGGAGGTGTTAAAGTGGCACAATGAGGAGAAATACTCATATCTCCTCATTTGTTGCTCTTTCTATATGTTCTCTCTTAATCAAGAAAGGGAAAGGATCACTGGTCCTGCTTAAACCATGGTTTTGCAGGTCGAAGGTAGGTATCTCCCAAAATATGGCCCTCATACACGTGTATGTTGGAAACTTCTCTCAGCGGTATATACTGTGTCCCCGCTTTTCTTTACACGTGCGTGCATAATCATTGGGTCATTTTTTGTGTGTGCATCCTCCACCAGGAGGTTTTTACCTTAGGTTTAAGGCAGTAGTGATCGTGGAACAGTGGGGGTAGTGGGCAGTGGTTCTTAAAAAATCCGGACAGCCAGAAAAAGAATTTTTAATAGACCTGGATTCGGACTATTTATAAAATTGTATGTGCAACCTGCGAATTTGATAAGGAATTCAAGTGCACTTCTTTTTAAAAATTAAAAAAAAAAAGGTCAACATGTTTCAGCCTTGGGTAGTCAAAAGATCAATAGGCTTTCGTCAGGACCAATAGGGGTGAAATAGTGAAAAAGGTGTGAAGAATAAAAGGTTTTTTGACCTGATTCTTCATGTGGTTAAGGCTTCATTGTACCTGAAAGAGAGAATAGACATACAAACACACAACAGACAGGGAGATAGGGTGTAGGAGACATATAGTTATGTACAAAAGTACTCTTGTGAAATCAAATGATTTCAACAAAGAACTAGAAAATGGCAATACTTTTCATTGAACCACACTCATTTCTGGCGTCAACTCTTCCATTGTCATGCTTCGGCGGGTGTTGGTGATTCGATTTATACTGTAGTCAGGTGCCCATAACTCTAAGATAGTACTTGGTATTGTGCGTGGTCTATGGTGAGGTGGATATAACATAAATCGCCTCGTGATTTTGCGTTTATAACGCTATACACATTCAGTACTCGCATTGGTGGTGCAATATTCGTGCGTGTGGCGATTAAGTAATGTGCATAAGCTCTTTTGTTTCTTAAATGGGTTCGTAAATAAATCAGAAGAGTTCCTATTTCATCCACTTTAATCGTCTAAGATCATTGTGTGATTATACTATGGCGCGTAGCTCAATGCGCGATGCGTTTGCTCTGGGTGCTCGTGACAACGTGGTTTGTCCGGTATTACTGCGTACCTTATTACAATTAAGAAAATTGCTTCTTCGGGGAATTAGGCTGGACGAGAGAGGTCTCACTGCAAGGTTATGAAGAGGAAAAAGTGTTAGGGAAAGGGGGTTTTATACTTGCGGTTCTCGTGTCTTAAGAGAGCGCGGTCTTAGCGGTTACCTTAGTCCCTTCTGCTCTGTCCTGGCAGCTTGTGCTGACTCTGCCTGTCATCACCCGGAATCGGAATGCAGATAGTTCCGGGTGAATTTGTACTACATGGCGATGGCAATGGAAGAAATACTTCAAGGGGGTGTTCAATGCGGTATTTAGAAGTACAAATCGTTGGTAATATTGTTATAAGGAGTAATGGAAATACTAGAAAAAAGCTGGATTTTTAATTAAAATCAGAGAGATGTTAGTTATAATTGTGGTGACCTTGAAAGGGCTAGTTGTTGTTAAAGATGCCCCTTGTTTTCAAGGTTGAGGGTGGTACTTCTCATTAACGAATGCTATGATCTGGAGGAGGGTTTTTTTGGGGGGGTACCGGCAGTTTTGTGCAAATCTGTGGGGAACCTCGAGCTTATTTTGTAGATCTGTCCCAAACTTTGAGAGCAAACTTGTTGGTTTTTGTGTTTATTCTATCGTCCATTATGATGATACTAGTTTGAGGCTTATGTTATTCGACCACTGTGGTTTGGGCACATAGAATTTTTATTTTTATTTTTATGAAGTGGATTATCGTGAATGAATCATCTGTTAAGGGATAACCAAGGAATGGAGTCGTTGAGACCCAGGGTATCTGTTTTGAGCCTGTGGACCCAACGTTGTTCCTTCTTGTTGGAAATGGGATCCCTGGCTGGCCAGGGCTTTCGCCAAAGTCAGTCAGAGACCACCACACCCAAGTCAGGGCAAGGGAGTTACACGCCAAGATAACCCCTACTCACCCTCTAGGTAACGTGGCGCGAGCAGCAAGGCTAAACTTGGAGGCGATGTAAGTTAAGTATTTGCGCACGCACCCCAGCAACAACAACCAAAGGCCCACCACAAAGGAAACTCCACACAAGGTTATGTAAAAATAGCCTTTGTATTATAATAAATATACATCAGATAAAACACACATCTTGTTACACTGTGCCAACAGGCATGGGCGGAATTTACAAGGGATATTGCACAGGACAGGGCCACTTGGACCACTGTCAGGGGTATCAGCACTTTTAGAACTTGTAGAAAGTAAAAATCACTGTAGCACACAATATGAAAATAGAGCACACAACCAGTAATCACTGGTAACAGGACCTCACTAGCACCACCTGTACTAGGGAGAAAAACAACCACCTACATGTCACAATACCTGTAGGGGTGTAAAGACAAAACACATGATGCAATGCATAACATTCATTCAGAGGTGTAAGGACAAAGCACATGACGCATAAAAACACATTCAGAGGTGCAGGAAAAGTACCATTGCGCCAAACTCACAGTCACCACCTGTGACAGTCCCTGTGTCCCAATGTTAGGGCCTAAACGTAGCAGTTGCCCACAAAGTGCTGGGCAACTGGTGCAGGGAAAGTTAGGGCAACGTTGGAGCCTCTCTGGCTCAAGAACCACCTCTGTGGCACTGCGGAGCCTCACTGGGCTCCTGGACAAGAACTGGTGCCCTGAGCCTCTCTCAGGCGCTTCTTTCCAGGACCACTGGGCCCCAGAGCCTCTCAGGGCTCGTAAAGCAAATGCAGGCTGGAGCCTCTCTCAGGCTCGTCACGCAAAAGGGCTGGAGCCTCTCTGGGCTCCTACACGAGGGAATGGCACCCTCAGAGCCTCTCTGGGCTCAAAGAACAAAATGGCCCCCAGGAGCCTCTCCGGGCTCCTCAACAATGATGTGGGCGTCGGGGCCCCTCACGGGGGACCCTCGAACACGTGGGGGCGCTTCGGTGGAGTCCCCCCTCTGGGGACTCAGGACGACAAATGGCAGCAAGAGCCTCTCTGGCTCGGGTTGGAGTCCCCCTCTCGGGGGCTCGAATTGCCCAAAAATGCCCCCTAAGAGCCTCTCTGGCTCGAGCGCTACTGGCCTCTCTCAGGCCCGGGTACTGCAGGGGAGGGGCGGGCACTCACCGGTCTCTCTGCTGCAGGACGGCTCCTCTTGCGCTGCTCCTCTCTGGGCGGCGCTCCCCCTCACTCTCCGGGGCCTCGAAGGTCCAGGACTCTTCCTGGGCGGCGGGGCTCCTTTTCTCTCGTCCCGGGGTCCTCCTCTCCACTCGGGGAGCCTCGGGGACCCGGCCGGCAGCTTCTCTGCTGCGAGGGGCGGGACTTCCGGGTTGCCTGTCTCGGGCCGCGCTGCAATTGGTCAGCCGGCCCAGTGCTTCCGGGTCGCCGCGGGCAGCGCGGCGGCTCGTTTTTAGGCAGGCAGGCGGGCTCCCAGGATCCGAGGAGTGGGCTACCTCGTGATTCCAATAAATCACGGATCTGGGCAATGCCGGGTGGGCACCGGCCTCCTAAGCAAATATAAAGCGAGGCAGGCACTCGCTAGGCACCGCAATTTCGGGCTGATGCCGGGTGGGCACCGGCTGGCTCTCAAAGCGCTAGCAGCGCTAGCCTCCAAGAAAAGGCGCTCCCAAGCGCCACCGGGCCAAATAAAGCGCTCTCAAGCGCTAGGCAAGGGATTCCAGCGCTCCCCAGCGCTGAAGGGCCGAGAGCAGCGCTCTCAGGGCTGTAGGCACAGCACAAGCTCCAGCAGGGTCTGGAGGCAGGCAGGGGGGCAAGGCTGGGCCAGAGCCAGCACACTGGGTCTCCAGGCAGGGAGACACCCCAAGTGGCGGTCCTCCTGGCCCCAGCAGCAGCAACAGCCCCCTCTGGCAGGATCCAAAAGCAGAACATTTTCCAAGGGGACACAGCCCCTTCTTATACTAACAAATCCTTTGTTTCAAGGTGCAGGGTGGGGGGAAAACCAGTTGCAGCTGGCTCTGGAGCACTCTTGATGGCCCAACCACCCATTTCTTTCACTGGGGAGGCTAGGGTCGTTAGACACACCACAGGGGGGCGGAGCCAGCATTGTGTGGGGAAAACCCAGCCCATCCAGGACACAGGTACACTCCTCCCACACATCACTCATGCTAATCTCCCACTCACCACCGGGCAGACCCATCCAGACTTCCTGGAGCTTGGCATGCCAGCCAGCTCCAGCCAATCACGCTCCAGCACCCTCACTGCACACATATCTCGATGTCCAGAAGTAGTACTTCCCTTCTAGACACATACATGCCGCAGACACCATCTTGCAGCATTCACTCTCACGAGTTCAGACATACTAAACTCGAGCCTGCACTCCCCACACATCAGGAACTACCAGGGACACACACATTCCCCATGCATTCCTATGGGAGGGCAGGCCAGCCATGCTACACGCACGCACTTTCACTCTGGGACCCAGGGAAAAGTGCGCAGAGACCCAAAAATCACTGACACAGGGTCACAAATAACAGCAAAAAGTTTAGGGGTGAACCAGCCCTGCGGGCCAAGTCCAACACAACCCCCTTCCAGCCAAAACGCAGGGTAGGCCAATCACCACCGTGATGGACTTCCCTGCTTGGGGCGATAGAACACGGACGCAGGCCCGCCACTGCCGGGACACCCTCCTGTTCTATGCCACGGTGAACCCCTCGGGTTCCTTCTAAAGCTACTGTAAGGACCAGCTGGGCTACCCCACTGGTACTCCTCAGCTGTCCGCGGCCAGGACCAGGCCCTAGGCCACCCAGGTGCCACTGGTTCCTGCCTACTCACGAAGTGGGGGGTAGTAACCCCTGGCACATAGTAGCCATTCTCCACTCCTCCTGTCTGCAAGACAGGGTAGACTGCCACTGGTTCTCCAGCCTAGGGTCTACAACCTCAGGTGGACCAGGAGTCTCAGGGAAGGCTCTTCTCCCCTTACCTCTTCTTTTAGGGTTCCTCCTCCCCGTGCGAGGGGGACACCTAGAACGCCATGCCAACCCAGGGTTTAACCCCTCAGGTTGCACCGGGGTCAGAGGTGGGCTCTCCCACCCTCTGCACCCCCTTCCAGAGGTCTGCCCTCTCCCACCTGGAGAAGTTCCTCTGGAAGAAGAACCGGTCAGGACACTGGTTACAGTCGTCCTACCCTTCAGGTCAGGCTGATCCTGAACCTGGCCATCCAACCTCCGGTCTAAAACCTTTGGTGGAACAACTGCCTGGCACTCCAGGACTTCTGGGGACTCACATACAATCCCCCTGAGGCTAACAACTGACACATCTGTTGTGTGACTGTCTGTCTGGCGCAGATCTCCCGCCCTCTGTCCACCTGACAGTGCGTGACGATCCCCCAGACCAGAAGTGGTGCCACCCGGGTCCCTCCAAGAAGATCTAGCCCAACTGGCTAGTCTCTGGTCCACTGGTACATCCACTGGGAAACTCATCCCCCAATCACTCCTCATGCTGGACTCCTGTACCCTCCCTACCGGAGCGGTACTGCCAGCCTCTAGAACCACAGGAGCTCTGGTTACAGACGCTCCAGGTCCTCTACTCACTAGGAGATCCTCCTCAAATGGGCTAACAGGACAGCCTAGGTCCCCAACCTGGTGTTCCCTCAAGAAACCACCCAGGTTCTGAGACAGGGCTTCGGGCCTCTGGGGGCTCTCAGCCACCCACTGACTCCTGCTCCACTGAGCCAGGTAGTCAGCCCCTACACCCTTCTCACTATACTGGGACCTAGCTGGGCTACACTGAGCATCTTCCACCACGCTGGGCTGGAAGATCCCTGAGCCACTACTTTCGGAGTCACTCACCAATGACTCTACAGAACCTCTGGTCCCTTCCCAGCGGTCTGCTTCCTCTGCCAGCTCACATGGTTCAGACAATCCACACCCTAACAGGTGTTGGCGCAACCCTGGTGAACAACAACTGAGCAACTGCTCTCTGAGAAACATATTGAACAATATGTCCCAATCACATTTCGTGGGCTCCCGTACCCAATCACACAGGGCTCCACAACAGTCATCCTCAAAGTCTTCCCAAGACTGATGAGACGGTTTCCTAAGGTTCCTAAACCTCAACCTATTCTCCTCCTCTGGGGAAACAGGAACCATACTCTGGGAACTGGGACTTTCTAGACTGAGATTTAAATAGCTGCCACCACTGGACTCAACCCTCCCTGGGGGATCCAGAAAATTAAGACTGCGCTCAGGGGATAACCTACACTCTAGGGCTATCTTCTCCCTGGCCAAGGCCCTCTCAGCCTCTGCAGTCCGCTCATTCACACCCAGCTGCGCCATCTCTCTGGCATACTCTAACCGGAGCTTCTCCATGGCCAGCTGGTGCTCCCTCTCTTCTCTCCTATCCAACCACTCCTCTGGGGACAGGGAAAGGGATGGGGTGCTACATCTGACACTGGACCCAGCAAGGGACTCCCTATCTAGGGGGTACTCGCTCTCTGCTGGCGCCCATCCACTGTCAAACTCACTCTCCACATCAGACTCTTCAGGGCTCCCCTCAGACCCACCACCCTCATGGTGTGCGGCCCGGGCCCTCTCCCTCTCACTGTGCTCACGCTCCCAGTCACTCTTCTGCCACAGGATCATGTTATCCCTAAGCTTGGACTGGGTGTCTGACTCACTCACTGGGATGTCTCTCTCCTTACATAACCGTACCAACTCATGCACACTGTACTTAAACAGGCCACAGAGGTTAAAAGGAGATTCCATCTTGACAGGATGCTCACAGACACGTGCAACACACGGGACCTAGCAATCTGAAGTAAGAGTACACAATTCCAAAACTTCCACACTCTCCTTAAAAAAGAACTCACTCATGCGTCCAGGAAAACACACCATTCATCCACACACACCCTCCCCTCGGATCGGTAAGGCAGTTTCTACCACCCCTGACTTCTCAACCTGACCAAAAGCGACACAGGTACCAAACTCTGGAAGCAGGGCGGGGGACAAATGTACTGAACACAATTATAAAATGACACTCTTCAGGAGAAGAAACAATGGAATTTCACCAAAACAATAATCCCCAAAATGTGGTTATCTAAAATGCAGAGTTTTGTGGTGCAGCCAGCCGCTACTAAGGTACAACGCAAACACAAATCCTTATCCCACCGCTGCCACCAATGTTGGAAATGGGATCCCTGGCTGGCCAGGGCTTTCGCCAAAGTCAGTCAGAGACCACCACACCCAAGTCAGGGCAAGGGAGTTACACGCCAAGATAACCCCTACTCACCCTCTAGGTAACGTGGCGCGAGCAGCAAGGCTAAACTTGGAGGCGATGTAAGTTAAGTATTTGCGCACGCACCCCAGCAACAACAACCAAAGGCCCACCACAAAGGAAACTCCACACAAGGTTATGTAAAAATAGCCTTTGTATTATAATAAATATACATCAGATAAAACACACATCTTGTTACACTGTGCCAACAGGCACGGGCGGAATTTACAAGGGATATTGCACAGGACAGGGCCACTTGGACCACTGTCAGGGGTATCAGCACTTTTAGAACTTGTAGAAAGTAAAAATCACTGTAGCACACAATATAAAAATAGAGCACACAACCAGTAATCACTGGTAACAGGACCTCACTAGCACCACCTGTACTAGGGAGAAAAACAACCACCTACATGTCACAATACCTGTAGGGGTGTAAAGACAAAACACATGATGCAATGCATAACATTCATTCAGAGGTGTAAGGACAAAGCACATGACGCATAAAAACACATTCAGAGGTGCAGGAAAAGTACCATTGCGCCAAACTCCCAGTCACCACCTGTGACAGTCCCTGTGTCCCAATGTTAGGGCCTAAACGTAGCAGTTGCCCACAAAGTGCTGGGCAACTGGTGCAGGGAAAGTTAGGGCAACGTTGGAGCCTCTCTGGCTCAAGAACCACCTCTGTGGCACTGCGGAGCCTCACTGGGCTCCTGGACAAGAACTGGTGCCCTGAGCCTCTCTCAGGCGCTTCTTTCCAGGACCACTGGGCCCCAGAGCCTCTCAGGGCTCGTAAAGCAAATGCAGGCTGGAGCCTCTCTCAGGCTCGTCACGCAAAAGGGCTGGAGCCTCTCTGGGCTCCTACACGAGGGAATGGCACCCTCAGAGCCTCTCTGGGCTCAAAGAACAAAATGGCCCCCAGGAGCCTCTCCGGGCTCCTCAACAATGATGTGGGCGTCGGGGCCCCTCACGGGGGACCCTCGAACACGTGGGGGCGCTTCGGTGGAGTCCCCCCTCTGGGGACTCAGGACGACAAATGGCAGCAAGAGCCTCTCTGGCTCGGGTTGGAGTCCCCCTCTTGGGGGCTCGAATTGCCCAAAAATGCCCCCTAAGAGCCTCTCTGGCTCGAGCGCTACTGGCCTCTCTCAGGCCCGGGTACTGCAGGGGAGGGGCGGGCACTCACCGGTCTCTCTGCTGCAGGACGGCTCCTCTCGCGCTGCTCCTCTCTGGGCGGCGCTCCCCCTCACTCTCCGGGGCCTCGAAGGTCCAGGACTCTTCCTGGGCGGCGGGGCTCCTTTTCTCTCGTCCCGGGGCCCTCCTCTCCACTCGGGGAGCCTCGGGGACCCGGCCGGCAGCTTCTCTGCTGCGAGGGGCGGGACTTCCGGGTTGCCTGTCTCGGGCCGCGCTGCAATTGGTCAGCCGGCCCAGTGCTTCCGGGTCGCCGCGGGCAGCGCGGCGGCTCGTTTTTAGGCAGGCAGGCGGGCTCCCAGGATCCGAGGAGTGGGCTCCCTCGTGATTCCAATAAATCACGGATCTGGGCAATGCCGGGTGGGCACCGGCCTCCTAAGCAAATATAAAGCGAGGTAGGCACTCGCTAGGCACCGCAATTTCGGGCTGATGCCGGGTGGGCACCGGCTGGCTCTCAAAGCGCTAGCAGCGCTAGCCTCCAAGAAAAGGCGCTCCCAAGCGCCACCGGGCCAAATAAAGCGCTCTCAAGCGCTAGGCAAGGGATTCCAGCGCTCCCCAGCGCTGAAGGGCCGAGAGCAGCGCTCTCAGGGCTGTAGGCACAGCACAAGCTCCAGCAGGGTCTGGAGGCAGGCAGGGGGGCAAGGCTGGGCCAGAGCCAGCACACTGGGTCTCCAGGCAGGGAGACACCCCAAGTGGCGGTCCTCCTGGCCCCAGCAGCAGCAACAGCCCCCTCTGGCAGGATCCGAAAGCAGAACATTTTCCAAGGGGACACAGCCCCTTCTTATACTAACAAATCCTTTGTTTCAAGGTGCAGGGTGGGGGGAAAACCAGTTGCAGCTGGCTCTGGAGCACTCTTGATGGCCCAACCACCCATTTCTTTCACTGGGGAGGCTAGGGTCGTTAGACACACCACAGGGGGGCGGAGCCAGCATTGTGTGGGGAAAACCCAGCCCATCCAGGACACAGGTACACTCCTCCCACACATCACTCATGCTAATCTCCCACTCACCACCGGGCAGACCCATCCAGACTTCCTGGAGCCTGGCATGCCAGCCAGCTCCAGCCAATCACGCTCCAGCACCCTCACTGCACACATATCTCGATGTCCAGAAGTAGTACTTCCCTTCTAGACACATACATGCCGCAGACACCATCTTGCAGCATTCACTTCAGACATACTAAACTCGAGCCTGCACTCCCCACGCATCAGGAACTACCAGGGACACACACATTCCCCATGCATTCCTATGGGAGGGCAGGCCAGCCATGCTACACGCACGCACTTTCACTCTGGGACCCAGGGAAAAGTGCGCAGAGACCCAAAAATCACTGACACAGGGTCACAAATAACAGCAAAAAGTTTAGGGGTGAACCAGCCCTGCGGGCCAAGTCCAACACTTCTCGAATAGGATTTTTGCTGCATTTCTGTCTACTGTGTCCAGATTTTCTAAAATTACCCAGTGCAGGTCGTCTGCTGTGTGATTTTGTTCTTTATAGTGAGACGACATTTTTGTTGTGGTTTTCTTGCAGTTTACGTTGCTCCGATGCTCACAGAGTCGTTGTTTTGCCTTGCGGCATGTCATCCCTATGTACCTCATGTCGCACGGACAGGTAATCATATAGATGACATGACTGGTGTTGCAATTGGTGTGTTTTCTTAATTTCCATAGGAAATTTGGAAGTAACTGTAATTCTTTTGTTGGTTTTGTAGTTGCGCAGGCTACACAAGTACCGCATGGATAGTGTCCAGTTATTGGGGAGGTGTTCCATAATGCTGGTTGTTGCTTCTTTTTCTTTGGTGGCGGTCTTGTGTGAACCAGTAGATCTTTAATATTCCTGCTCCTTTTGTTGGCAAATCTTGGTTTCGACCAGGTCAGGGTGTTAGATGTTATGATTTTCCAATTGCGGTTGATTATCTTCTTCACCTGATTGGTGATCGGGCTGTAAGTGGTGACACAGGTGGTCCTGTTGTCGATCTGTTTTGGGCAACTTTCAAGTAGAGACTCTCTTGGTTGGTTTCTGGCACATTTTTTGCAGGAATTGATTACTTTCCTGGGGTAATCTCTGACTATGAGTTTTTCACATAGATCAGTAGCTTGTGTTTTGTAATCCGTAAGGGAACTGCAGTTTCTCTTTAGTCGTAGGAACTGGCTGTAGGGGAGGTTTTCTCTCAAAGGTCGAGGATGAAAACTATTGAAGGATAGCAGACTGTTTTTTGCCGTTGGTTTGAAATTTTTTTTCGTTAGTAGGGTGTTTCCTTCCGAAAAGATGGTGATATCTAGAAAATCAAGACTTTGTGCATTGGCTGTATAACTGAAATTCAGGCATTCATCTTGATTGTTCAGCCACCTGTGGAAATATTTTAGAGATGTCGTGTCTCCTTGCCAGATTAGCAGGATATCGTCGATATACCTCTTCCAGAAGAGTATATGACGAATGAAGGGGTTGTTTTCATTATGTATGTGGGTCTGCTCAAAAGTACTCACATATAGACCTGCCACGCTTGGCGCAAATGTGCTGCCCATAGACGTGCCATGTTGCTGGAGATAGAGGGTTTCCTTATACTGGAAAAAAAATTCCGTAAGGGCCAGTCTGCAACATTCCAGTACAAAATGTCTTGGAGTTTTGTAGGGCCAGTCGGTGTTGAAAAGTATTGTTTCGAGAGTCTCTAAAGTCTTCTGTTGCGGTAGACTGGTGTAGAGACTCTCGACGTCTAATCCTACTAAGAGCATGGTGTTCTCTGAATATTCAAAATCGAGTAGCATGTTAATCAGATCCCGTGTGTCTTTTAAGTAGGTAGGTGTTTTTTGGACCAATGATCTCAGATGCTGGGCCGCGAATTCCGATAATGGCTCTAAGATGGAATTGATTCCAGAGAAAAATAGGTCTTCCAGGTGGGGGCATTCTCTCTTTATGTGTCTTGGGCAGAGAGTAAAAGTACGGTGTGACTGGTGCTCTTGTCACCAAATAATCAGCCTCCTTTTTGGATAGCCAGTTGTTGGCTTCTGCTTCTTCAACCATCAGGGTTATAGTTCTCTGTAGGCGTACTGTTGGATCGGTTGTTATTATTTGATAGAATTTTGTGTCTGCTAGTAAGTCCATGCATTGTCTGTCATATCCTTCTGCTGTTAAAAGGACTATGCCTCCACCCTTGTCTGCCGGCTTCATGACTATGTCTTTGTTGCTCTTCAGTTCTGTCAAAGCTAGATTTTCTGCTTTGGTTAGATTCTGGAAGGGTTTTGGAAGTTGCTGATTCAATTCGTCCACTTCTTTCATTATGGCTTGCTCGAACGTACAAATTTCGATGGGTATTTGCGAGTTTAGTGGGCAGAAGGTGGATTTGTTTCTGAGAGTAGTATCTCCTTCTTGTGGAGGTCGTTGATCATCCTTGAAGAAAGCTTTCAATTTTAAGGTGCGGCAGAAGTTTGCAAGTTCGCATTTCGTCTTAAAAACGTCTGTTTTTGGGGTTGGTACGTAGCCTAATCCTTTGTTCAGGACACTCTTTTGGTCTTCCGTTAGTATTAGTTCAGTCAGGTTTACGATGAGGTTGTTGGGCCTTGTCCTGTGTTGGCCTTGGTAACACTTCTGGTTTGGACCTGTCGTGTCTGGTCGGACCAGGTTACTCCTTTTTGCCTGGACCTGCGGTTGTTCTGGCCATTCCCTAAAAAAGGACGGCCTTGTTGGTAGTTCTGGGCACCTTGCGGTTGCATTTGGTGGTTCATAGGTACTGGAAAATAGGGGTTGGGCCACCCTTGGAACTGAGGGTTAAATGGGTGGAATGGTATTCCTTGTCCATTGTCTTGGAAAAATGGAGGGCGCCAGTAGTTGTTGCGGCCTCTCCATTTTCCTCTCTTATTTCTAAAGTTTCCTCGACCGCGGGTGGTGGTGTCATCTCCGCTCTGATCTGAGCTATTGTCTGATGAGATGCTATTGGAGTCAGAGTTGTCATTGGGTTTGTAGTCCTTGCTGCTATAAGGATGGATGCGTTCCAATGAGAACTTTTTCAGTTCTTTCGCAAGTTTCTGCAATTTTGTTTGGGTTAAATATTCCTGGCTGTCTTTCATCTCTTTATTGATTTCGTCTAGACGGGTTTTGTAGATGGTAATATTGATAGTGTTGTTCAATTTTGTTTCCAAGATCTCAATCTTGACCGCGAGTTCATCCGTTAGTCTAGTTGCAGTTTTAATTATTAGGACTAAATAGTCTCTCGTGCATTTCCAGGATATGGAGGACCAATCTTTGCGAAAGGCTAGATCCTTTAGGAAAATGCGTGGTGCATTTGTCACCCATAAACCTTTCGGGGCGGCATTGACCCGGAGATACTCAGTCATTATTATCCCGTGTACAGCCCTGCGGACTTGTTCTTTCTTCACTTCACTTAACTCGTCCCATTCCGCCGTGGAAGACAGAGTCTGGTTGAGGTCACCTTCCATGAGTAGGGGTGGTCTTGCCAAAATTTCATCTATATCTTCAGTCGTGTAACTGAGTCCAAAACACACATAGAAGGAGCAAAATGCCATTGGTGATTGTTTTTCTGTAGGAAGGTGTCCCTTACTGCACAAAGACAATAATCCCTGCAACAAAGGGACCCTTGTATCGTGGTGCAAGGGTGCTTGCATTGGTGCATGGCTGCTGTTTTAGAGCAGGCGCAGGGGAGAGCACAGGAATGCGTCGTATTCCTGAAAATACGGTGCATACCTGCGTTTTATTAATGACGCAGCTCGGTGCAGCAAAATTGCTTGTGACGCAGCGCCATTTCATTCTAAATATTCCACAAGGTTTTATGTAAAAAACAATGGGTGGTTGTATGGGATCGCCCATGTACCACCCATGGAATGCCTTCTTGATGCAGAGTGATGCAGAGCAGCACTTTGTGTTGATTTGCGTTATTTCAAGCAACTTTAGAGTTGTAAGAAAAAATTTGAAGTAAATAAAAAAAATATTTTGCACAGGTTTGCATCACTTTGTGACTCACACCAAGCACTAAATATTTAGTAATCCGGGCCTATATATGATAGTGAGAACTCCTGGATGTTATTATGCTTCACCACTTTCAAAGATCACCAGCCTTCACTAGGTGACATAAACTGTAGCACTATATAAATTGTGGTGGCTTATTTATCCTCCACTCTGGAAGGGGAGGCACAAACACAATAATATAACACATGTTGTCTTCTTTCATAGCATATGCCATTGTAAACACCTAAGCAAACACAAAGAGATTATTGACGGAGTGCTGTAACTTTTCAAACACTCACCACCAGTCACAGATCTGGGTTGAATCCATCATCATTCTTTAGCTCACTTTGCCACCCCAGCTCAGACACTGATATATGCAAATCAGTCTTGACCCTGTGCCTCATGGGAACAGATCAGCCCGAACAGCCAAGCCATGTCTTCCCTGGACCGGAAACAAGCATTCTGGCACCAGTTTCTGGCTAACAGCCCTCATCAGCCAGGCTAGCCTGAATTCTGTGGCAAAGTGAGCAAGGGACCCATGTCTGGGCATACCCTGCCAACTTAGGGGAAACAAAGCAAACACAAAGAGATGATGGACGGCGTACTGTAACTTTTCAAACACTCACCCCCAGTCACAGATCTGGGTTGAATCCATTATCATTCTTTAGCTCACTTTGCCATCCTAGTTTAGACACAGCTATATGCAAATCAGTCTTGACCCTGTGCCTCATGGGAACAGTCTAGTCTGAACTGCCAAGCCATGTCCTCCCTGGACCGGAAACAAGCCTCCTGCTGCCCAGATGTCTTTTTATTTTCCTCCAATGCCCCATTCCCCTATCTTTTTGGTGTTCATGTTCGCAGAAAATGTACTGGGTGGGGTTAGGGAGAGAGAGGAACTGTTGATCAGCTTCATGTTGCTTCCTCAGGAGACAAACTCCAGTTTAGTGCTTTAATTACCTTAATAGCTGCATTCTAAAGACGGCCTTCATCATATACAAAGCGATACACCATGGAACCCCTGAAATTCCTGGCCAAGAAAGTCATCACCACCGGAGGCTGCACTCACTTGGAAGCTTAAGCTCCTAATAGAGTCGTCAAAATTCAAGACAGAACAATTCTTCTCTCGGCCCTTCACTGGTTGCGTGCTCAGGGTATGTAACTCTTTGCGACTGGAGTTACCCATAAATCTCTCCTATCTGGATTAAAAGAAAAGTTTAAAAGTTAGCTAATTGAGATGTACCTAATAAACTGACAAAACACTGACAATGGATCGACGTATTTATTGGGAAAACTACTAGAACTTATGTAACCATGCTTCTGTGTGATGTTTTACTCTCCATAGTCCTACTACTCTCTCTCTCTTTCACCTGTTTATTATTGTTGTATGTATTTTTTTTTGTTTTTTTGTATAATGCTCTGATACTCTCAGATAATGTTTGCACTATATACAACTCTCAATAAATACAGTGAATACATTATTGGAGAATAAATGATAAGCTGTCAATATGGTTGTTCTTGGAGGCATTGCATTTCTAGCTCTCTTAGCTGTGATACTGAAGCTAATCATTTTAGTTAATGAGGCTCATGTTGGTAGGAAAGGACTGAAGAACAGATTATAGATGGCAGCGGCTTCTTGGAACCAAGCATCTCCTTGATGCATGATGCATCCTCAGCGTAGGAGCCCACAGAGCTCCGCAATGAGGACCTAAGGTATTCTTTTCAGTGGGCCTAACTGGGCCCCTGTAGACAGCCCACGCTCCATCATAGTCAGCCTGAACCTATGACTTTGTCTGGGTCTGGCATGACCAGATAGCCACAATTTGCGCTTTGTTCTTTTTGGAGCGATTTTCACTGACATCTTTTTACCTGCATATCTCCGGATCTAGTGATTGGATTTTTGTTGTTTTGGTCTTGTATTATTTATTAAAAAATAATCTATGTTTTAAAATCTGGTGTGGGATACGTTTTTGGCGTGTTTTCACTGTGTTACTGTGTGAAGTGTTGTACAAATACTTTACACATTGCTTCTAAGTCAAGCCTGACTGCTCCCTGCCACCCTACAGGGGGGCTGAGTACAAGTTAATTTGAGGCTACTTGTGACTTCGCCCTGACAAGGATTGTGGTTTCTGCTTGTATAGTGTGTTATTCCCTTCAACCAGCAACCCATTTTTCACAGTACATTAAAAAGAAGGTAAAGGGGTGAGGTCTGTAATATAAAACTTTGCTTGTTTGAACTGTCAGTTAACAACATTGATTGAAACTTTATGATCCGAGTCGAGCCATCCATATCTGTTTATTTTTACAGAATAACCAAATAATGAAATATAAAGCATTCATCCAGATGACGATATTAAGGTTAATATTAGAGAACTGTGTATGAAAAAAGAGATATTTAATCAATCACATAATTAACAACAATATGTACCAATTAAACAAGTATCTTGAAGTCAATACTTAACACGTACTGGCAATAGATTTGACGTTTGTAATGTGTATAGAGGCAACCACACATACCCCCATATCCCGCTACACAGTGGCATGAATCTTTCATGCAGGTATGCAAAAACCATTACAGACACCAATACACACAGGTCTATTGACACCCATGCAAACTTCCTCCAGACATTAATCTGCACAGTATACGTTTTTTATAGTCCAAGGCAGTAAAGGGCCAGGGTATAGGGCGATATAGTTAGACTGTTTGAATTTTTTTCATATTTAGTATGTACAAGCCACAATCTGAAGTAGCAACAAGTAAAGTAAATCAGCTAAGCAGATCATCGCTACATAGAATTGCAGTCTATACTACATGGCAATCTATAATGTTTCATAACAAATCAGAGTGTGCGGTTTGATTATTTCCTTATTCAAGTACATAAAACACAGCTTGAAACCATTCAAACATTTAACATTAGTTATGCCTCCTAGAAAGATTGCTTATTGCTGAAACTGGTGTGCAGTTTAACTTTTCGAGGAAAACTGGTGTAAGATAAGCCTCTGGTGGTTTCACTCACAAGCAGCACAGTTTGGGGTTACTTATTTTGATAGTTTAAGCAATGACAGTAATTTGCATCTGGAGGGCAAAGTGATACTGATACTGCAGAGAGAAGGGTGAAGCTGGCAATAACACAGAAACAGAAAGCTTTTACACAACATTTTATGATAGAAAATACATTTTACTGAATGCCTAATTTGTCATATATAAGTGCCAGGGCCAAGGGTATTCTACTGCAGCTGGCACCCCCCACAACTGCCACTGCTGGCCAACGCGAGTACCAGAGTTACATACTAACCATCAAATTTAAACAAATATGACACTTAGGACCTGATTTAGATTTTGGCAGGATTCCCATCATCCCTTTGTGGTGGCGTTTACAAGTACCCCATGAAGCTAACGAATTCCCGCCCACCATTTCTAGATGTAGGCTGGCTGATTCTCCATCCACGTTGACAGAGTGTTTTCTATCGTGAAAGCGGCTCACCTCCATCTACCCGGCGGATTCCTTTGCTGGCTAACATTACTCTGTCCTTGTCAAAGTGGCGAGATTCAGCCGAGCCTATTTAGATTTTTCAGTTGTGCTGGCTTGGGCTTAGCGGTGGGTTCCTGATGGAAAGCGTTCAACATTTTACTATTCCTGTGGCTTTTGGATGGATCCAGCAATCACACACTAGATATGTTTTACCCAATTGTTTTCACCTGCATACCACATTATAAAACACACTCCATTTCAGACCATGATCCTTTGCCATTCAACTGCAGCAGAACATTCTTGATGAGAACTTGTCAGGATTGCTTTCTCTGTTTTTTGTTATTTTTTTCTTTGTTCGTTTATTTTCTTGTGGGCTATAAAATGTATTTAAGTTTATAATTTGATAATGGCACGGAGGAGAAATCACCGTTTTACTGAGGGAGAACTGTCAGTCATGGTGGATGAAATTATTAGAGTACCACAACCACACCAACCACCACAAAGCCCTCATCAAAACCAACACACCCACACATAAGCACACCTACACACAAAACATCACCAACCAAAAGCAAATGCACAGACTCATCAGAATATCAAACACCAGCTACACAACATATATCCAAACACACACAACAAACACCACACCCACATGCAACTGCCAAACTTACAGACACAAGCTCGTCACCCACTGCTGCTCCCTCTACTTCGAAAAAGCCAATCCCCTACCACCCCTTCTACCCTTACTCTTTCCGAATTCACTTCTGATCTGTCCTTAACATCTACCAAACCTAAACCTACCTCTCCCAAGACAAATCTTTGAGGTGTCTGCTCTGTGCCCAATAGATGCCTTCCTGAGGAGGTTACCCTTTTGACTATGATTAGGGGGCAATATATGGGCAACAAAACCACAACGTATTGTTGTGTGGGAAACCCTTTTTCACTTGTTTTTTTAATTGAAAAATATACATGAGAGAACTATCTCAATTCTAAATAAAATTGTAATTTTAAAACAGCTGCCCTAACATTATTATTCATTTACAATTCATTGATTGCTAACAATTTTGATAATGAAAATGTCAAACACATATTCTTACTTATAGTTATAACAGAAAATACAAAACATTTTTTAAATGACCTATATGTTAAGTCCCAACATTAGAAAAAAAAATGTAATTACAATTTTGGTGCAAGCATTCATCATAATAATGGACAACTACACCAAAAAAGACAATTGCCATTTTTATTTTTAATTGTTAATAAAGGTGTGTTCAACTTAATAAGTGAAAATATAAACCCATATGCATTACACCTTAAAAGCAAAAAATAATAATATACAGAAAATGCACTAGACAAGGGGAAATGTTGCATAAATACATTAAAAAATTATTTAAGTTCAGAACTAACATTGATTTTACATTTGTTTTTAAAGAAACGTTTTACCTTGTCTAGTGAAATTACTGAATTATATGAAATTAAAATTATTTAAAAAATGTGTAATACATATGTTTATAATTTGATAGTTTACGAAAAATAATTAAACACACCTGTTTGAACACATTATGAATTTTGATTAATGTCAAATTTTGTGTAAGTGTCCATTATCATGATGGAAGCTTGCACCAAATTTGAGAGTAAAAAAAGTTAGTACAGGTGTGTTTCTTTACATTTTACACACCTATGCATTACATATTAGAAAAAAATAGCTTCTAAGAGAAATTTAAAACTCGTGTCCAGACAATTCAAAAGTAAACATGTAAAAAGAAGCTTCCCTTCGATTCTGGCAACAACAGGGTTGGTTTGCTTTGTGGGTAAAGAACAGCAACAAAGGAAGTACTTGGACGATCGAATTCATGATTGAAACGGAAGTGGAAAGAAGAAAAAAAGATTTTTTTTTACCTTATATCCCTTCGAAACCGCCAAGTCAGATGTGGAGGTTTACCCACCACAAATACGTCGACAGGAAGGCACATCGTAATTAGCCCAGCTGAAATATTGGCTGAGCTCACTCTGACAGCCGCTTTTGCCTATGAGGCCATCCATACAGGAGGAAAATTCTGGCAAAGACGTCGGGACGGACTATCTTCATAAATCTCCCAGCATCTAAATTGAGCGGGTGGACCGCCTAGCAGACAAACGGATTAACAGACAGAAAAGTGACAGTGGGACCAAATCCGCCAAGATCTAAGGGGCATATTACCGAGGGCCTTATCGCCGCTTTAGCGGGAATTTTTCCTGCTAAAGCGGCGATAATTTTATCGCCCTATTACCTAGCTGTCGCTAACACCAGTTAGCGACAGCTATTAGGAGATAGCGATCATCTTGGGGCCCACTTTGCATGTCAGCGATAATTATCGCTAATGACATGCAAAGTGGGCGTGCCAAGATGTTAGCGACTGGAAACAGTTGCTAACATCGCTATCTCCTATTACCTACTTTTGGAAATAATCGCGCTAAGCGCGATTATCTCCAAAAGCTAACACCTGCCCAGTGCAGTTCTTAGCCATGTTATCCAATGGAAGTTGGATAACATGGCTAAGAGCATTGTCACGATAATGCATGAATATCGCTGATTTTTCAGCGATATTCATCCATTTCGCACGATTTTTACCGCTTTTGAGATAAACCTTGATAATATAAAGGTATCTCAGCGGTAAAAATCGTCGGAGCGCGGCGATATTATTATACCCGCTAACCAAGCTTAGCGATAATTATTGCTATTGCTTGGTAATATGCCCCTAAATCCGCCCATTAGTGGTGTGGCGTGGAAGTGCTAGTTTTACCATTTCTTTGTACATTGAATTGCTAAACACCAACCTGATGTGCTCTGCTCAACAATAGGCCGAGAGCACCACCATGTGGTGTACTCTCTTAAACATGTGCTGAGGTTTAAAAATCAGCGCCAGTGATGAGCACCATCAAACACCGGCACAAATCAATCTCTGTTTTTGTCATACTGTGAGCAATAAAAAAAGTAAATTGGGGTTGGTAGTAAAGTTTGGAGGCTGCAGCATAGCCACACTGAAACATTTTGTGCCAAGCTGAAATGAAGTGAACCCAAAACTCTTGTCTAGAAGGTGCAGAGCACTAGCTAGGACAACACATGAACACCCAGCATTTTAGGACAGGATTATAAAGCTAACAACCCACCCAGAGGGTTCTTAACATCAAGGCAATTTAATAGTAAAGGAGGATAGGTGAATTAAAAAAAAAACTTAAAAATAAATAAATCAGTCCTAATTCTGGGAATGATTAATTAACACCTGTTTCACTGTAGCCTAGAACTTACAAGGATCGTTGGTGTTTTAGATGAACACATACAGCTAGAACAGCAGGAACTGATTGGGAATGAAGCACTTTATGACAGAGGGGAGGGGCCCAGCATCACAGGGTGGGGTGGCATCACAAGATGAAGGTGAGAAAGAACCCCAGGGCTCTACTGCTCTATATCAGTGACAAAAAAAAATTGAACCTCCCCTAAGACTCATTTAAGTAGAAAATTCAGTTAAGTTCTCAAGAACATAAATACAAATCTAATGTATGCTATTTTCTTTGATCCTAGAATGCCTATGCCAGCCTGAAACTGCTTCAAAGCACTGAAGGAGTGGAAAAGGGAGTATTTATTTGATGCAAACCCAGATTTACTAAAAGTATAAACCTGGGTTTTTGCCAAAATGGCGTGCCTAATTATCTTTATTACTCCTTGTTACTTCCTCTTTGCATGGCTGCTGCATTTTGCGGCAAAGATAGAAAGAGGACTATGCCTCGATGCACCATTACACAAGAGTGCCAGTATTGGTTCCAGGCTGCATGAATTGCGCCAGTGCAATGCGAGAGCAGAATGTCACCATATCTTAGTCAATATGGCATATTTCTGAGCGCTCCCTTTCACGTAAAGCAACATCGCAAGTTGCCTTGCAGCGTTGTATGGTGTGAAATGTTAGTAAATCTGAGCCTACGTTTGCAAGGATCGTTGTTCTGCCAACGAGCATATGGAGTCAGAGCAGCACGAGAGGAATGGGTGTGCAGCAGAGGGGCACTCCATTACAAGGAAGTCAGGAACTTAAAAAGGCGGGAAGTGTACAAAGAGATGACATGGATAAATGGACCAGGACTTCACATGGAACGTTATGACACTGGAGCAGGGAAATAGCATGGTAGAACAGGAAGGGCACGGGCAGCAACCATGTAATTCCTGGAGTCATACTTGTGAAGCAACACACGAAGAAATTAATTCTGTGAGAAACAGCCATACTGAGGTAGTAGAAAGCACTCCCTGTTGCTTTTATTATGAATACCTTAAATGACAATAACGTGCTTAGCTTGAGCCTGTGAGAGCACCTAAATTAAGAATATGCAGATTTCCAAAGCCCCTTCACCAGTTTTGTTGAAGAGCTCTGGAAGCTTGGAGAAGATGCTGCTCAATAGAGCATGCACCAGGAGGCAACGTACAACAGCGCACACAAAGAAGACATGGTCAATAGAGCATGCACCGGCTGTATTGCATATTGCAGTTTGTGTTCAGTAAAGGAAATCAATGTCACAATGTCGTAGTGCACTGTCATCATTTGCTATGCAAACTCTACAGCGCTGATGTGGCGGCATAGCCAATGTTGACATTAAAAGGACGAGAAGCAGAATTAAATAAAGTAGGGCTCATGTCCACTAGAAGTCATGGCTGAAGAGAGTTGCTTCATTCATTACCCAGTCTATAAATGCTGCCCTGTTGATTGGATTTAAATAGGAATGACACAACAAGTATCCAGTGGCCGAAGGAGAGCTACCCTTTTCTGAATAATTGTACGCTGTATTGATGTATTGGTTACAATATGCTTGCAATGAATGGTGCAGGCCCTATTACACGTCCAAGGCGTTAAGGAAAATAAATTCCATGTGTATATCGCCGAGGTCATTCCCTATGGATTATCCGCATGTGACACCACATGATGATACTAGAAAAATCCTGTTTTCATTAATTATTGCCTCATTATGAGTACCCTGGAATTTTTGTTTGTGATGGCACCCTTGTAAGAGACCACGTTTGAAATGATGAGATCTGAGGAAACATTACAAATGTGTCGTGTTTCCCCTGGTGCTTTTGGCTGGAAGCTCCAGAAAAAGGAGGAATGGGTTGTTGCTGTGTGAATCGGATCCAGAATTACTGATTCTCCTGGTAATTCCTAGTTTCTTACAGCATCCTCTGGGTTCCACTCAGAAACCCACTAACTTCCACCCCAGAGTTAATGGGGCCCAGAGTAACGTTATAGCCAGGGATGTAGATGAGTGTGGGTCATCTGTAGGGAATGCTCTGTCAATCCCTTAGCGTATTTGCATCTACCATGAACAAGATGTATGATGGCATTCAATGAAATATACTGCCGCGCTTGTTGACTTTCACCAACATGTCAAAATCAGAACCAACTATTCCTACTACTGCATTAAATTGGTTTTAACCCCTATGTAATGGACACTCTCTCACTGTCATCCTAGAATACATCATCAAGTTTGACTAGTTTTTTCTCAAACTTATTGGTTTCAAAATATTATCCTTTCCCATCACTAATGACTAATCCAGATTTCCTCTCCCACTTTTCCAAAAAGCTTGAATATTCTATTCATCAAGATCTTATTTTACCACTATTCCAGCAGCTATTCATTTTCACAAAAGACTTACTTATTGTAAGAAATGGGGTCTCTATTTGGCAAATGTATGCACCCCGTCCAAGTAGGGACCGCCACCCCAGTCAGAGTAAGCTAGATACACACTAAGAGATAAACTGTGCTCACTCTCCGGTAGCTTGGCACAGAGCAGTCAGGCTTATCTAAAGAGCCAATGTGTAAAGTGTTTGTACAACACATAAGCACAGTAACACAATGAATACTTCACAAAAAGACTGCACACCAAGACAATAATTGTATAAATAAATCAAGACCAAAACGACAAATATCCAATAAGTAGATGCGGATTTCTGAATTTTCAAAAACATTAAAAAATATAGTGCTTAGAGTCTTAAAGCTGCAACCCGGTAGATCTGGTTGAGCTAGACCATGTTAAATCCTCAGGTTAGGCCGACCACGGGGCGGATACAGGGATCAGCCTTGGCCGGCTGAAAAGTATCTTGGATGGAGGCTTTGTCAACTTCGAAGACCCGATGCGCGGAGCAGAGGAGGCGATGCGTCGTCGCCAATCCCTTGGAAGTAGGTGATGAGTCTGTTCCGATCGTGCAGTCGGCAAAGCTTCATTGATACCCTTTTCGATGCAGTCAATGTGTCGTCATCGAGATGTACAGTTCATCGTCATCGTGCAGTGCAGTCTTCAAAGCGATGTCCTTGAGAAGCGATTTTAAAGCTTTATTCGACATTTAGTCATAAAAGCAACCTCCTAACATCATACAATAAATACTAATATAAAAAGTGATACGTTAAAACACATATTAAACAGCATAGTCGAATAGCTAATATTATTTGACAATTTATACATACAATATTTAAAATTCCATATATAAAATGTTGAAAAAGGGCAAGCAAGCTTATACTGGCAGTTAGTCAATCATATTATTCCATAGGCTTTAGAGCACGAGATCTTATAACCCATGCCCATGCAAGAAATTTTGCTACGCCTATTACCAATGGTGTTGAGGTATCAAATATTAGAATTCTTAGGGCCTCAGAGCAGCAGCGGGTGCCCATGTTCCTACAAATAGGTTTTAACCACATTCGACGTGGATTCGCATATAGTGGGCATGAAAATAGCATGTGTGCAATGTCCTCTATGTGGTTTTTACAATGGTCGCAATTAGCGTCCTTTGTTGTGGACCATTTTTGCGTGAAAGCGTTCACTGGTAAGACTCCCACTCGGAATTGGAAATATAATTTCCTATCCAGTGGACGTTCAACTACGTCCCAGTATTTTTCGTACAGTGGGATATGTTTTATATCCAGAAAACGTGAGGTCAGTGAAGATTGCAAACCTTTGCGATACACTGTTACGTATACTGACTCCCAATAGATGTCCTTAAGTTGCTTTTTTGAAGGGTATAGAGCAACATCCTTTTTATCCCACAGATGGTCCAGGCCCAGTTTCACCAATGTGCCCCGCAATTCCTTTAACCATGCAATGCAATGGAAACGATCAAGATTCACAACATCAAAAAAAGCTGTTGCATAGTGACTTAACTCTGGGGTTACCATTAACCGCCTCCAATACAACAATGGGCGTAGACGGGCAATGTCTTCAATGTTTTTCCTACCTAGGTCCAATTTGAGAGGGATTGTGGGTGTACTTTGCGGGACCCTAACAAGCCCTCGTAGGAATCTATTTTCCGCCCGCCCTAGGTTACCCAGGTCTGAGAAACCCCAGAGCTCAGACCCATACAAGCATGCACTTACTACTTTCATACTGTAAACTTCAAGTGCACAGTTTATAGGTCTAGTCAAAGAAGTGTTGTGTTTAATGGTGACTGCACCTGCTAACTGGCTAAATTTTAGAGATGCCATATTGATGTGTGATTTCCATTTCATATCGTTTTGAAGGGTGATTCCTAGATATGCAAACGCATCTACTTTTTCCAGTGGTTCACCCTTGTATTTTATCACCCCCTTAAAACCTGTTTGGGAGTTCAGGCACATAAATTTTGTTTTGCTTGTGTTCAATTCTAAGCCTCGGCTGTCACAAAAAGCCCCAAAAACATCCAACGCTTTCTGCAATCCACTAGGCGTATGTGATAATAAAAGCGTGTCGTCCGTGAACATTAGTACGGGGACGTGTACACCTGCCATGGTTGGAGCATCGTTTGGAGATTTGTTTAAATACTCTACAATTCCATTCATATAGATAGAAAAAAGCGTTGGGGCCAAGACGCACCCTTGCCTCACCCCTCGTTCTACTGGGAAGGGAGTCGTCACTTCCCCCTGTTTACCCCACCTTATTTTAGCAAAATTATTTTCGTGGAGGCGCACCAGCAAAGTGAGGAGCTCATGGCTTATTCCCGCCTCCGCCAGGGTTTCCCACAGTTTCTCTCTGGGCACCAGGTCAAACGCGGCTTTTAGATCCACAAAAACTGCATACAATGTGCCATTTCGCAGCGTAACATTTCTCCAGTAAATGGCTAAAAAATAAAAGACTTGGTCAACACTACTAGTCAAGGGGCGAAAGCCCGCTTGATAAGGTGACAGTATGTTTTGGTCTTCAATCCATTGTTGCAGTTTATTCTGGACTAATCGGCCCATTATCTTCTGTGCTGTGTCAATCAGACTAATGGGTCTGTAATTTTTTGCCTGGGTTTTGTCCCCCTTTTTATATATGGGGACGATTTCTGCCCCTTTCCATGAGGCTGGTACTTCTCCACCCATGGCAATTGCATTCGACAGCATAGTAAAATATGTGCACCAAGAGGTACGGTCTGATAAGAAGACATCTGCAGGGATGCCATCCATGCCTGGCGCCTTTCCACCAGACACACAGTCCAGTGCCAAGTTGACATCCTTTTCCGTGAAAAACTGATCACTGAAAAATATGGCTTGGGGGGGAGAAATAGATGCATATATCGAGCTTCTCGCATACTGGGGTTTGAAGAAATCCATCCAGCCATCTATTGGTACATGGTTTTGTGGCTGGGGAGCTATCTCACCCCTATTCCCTTTAACTAATGCCCAAAACCGCTTGGCATCTTTACTAATGCACGCCTGCTTCAACTCACTCCAGCCCTCTTCATCCCAGCGCCTCTTTGCTTGCTTCTGTGTCTGCCTATATAGATCCCTTGCCTTTCTAACAGCTATTGGGTTCCCTATTTTTAGTTCTTGACTTAGTTTTTGCCTTGCCAATCTACAACTTTTATCATACCAGCTATTAACACTTGCGTTTTTTTTAGCTGGAATTTGAACTGCTGTTTTAATAAAATAAGTTTGTATTTTGGAAAATAATTTTTTATGAGCCTCCATCATGTATACCTGGAAATTGCTATTCCCAGAGAGCGCTTTAATATTGTTCACTTCCTCTCTTACCTGCTCTTTCATGTTTTCTAAGTTTCTTACATCTCTTAGCAACCTTCCCCATTTCAGGTGTCTTTGGTTGTTTGAACAGACAACATCACGTGTTACCATCAACTTTTTGTTAACCAATACATTGGACTCTTGATAGGAATGGAATGTCATGCACAAAGGGTGATGATCACTCTCAAGTCGTGAGACAACTTCCATGTCTAGTAGCTTGGGCCATGCTCTTACATCAATTAGGAGATAATCAATCCTGCTAGTAGCACGCCCATTATCAAAGGTGGGGTTCCCTTTTGGGTCGGATGGTGTCCTCCCATTCACAGCTCTCATGCCTAAAGCGAGGCAAAGGCTCTTTATTATAATGGCCGTAGCACTCCATCTTTTTATTGGAGGAATCTCCAGTTGTGGGATTCCCCATCTACTATCCTCCTCCTCTGTTAAACTCCTGTCTTCTTCTCCCAGGGGCTCAAAGGTTGAATTAAAATCGCCACCCACTATAATGTGGGGATTAGGACTAAGAGTTTCAACGTCTTGTTCTAAGGTGGGGAAGACTTCAGATGGTGTACCTGCACCAACCCCCCTGGCATAGATATTATACAAGGCTGTTTCTTGGCCATTAGACCATCTGATATTTAGTGCTAGAATATCATTTGAGGTTAGTCGTCTTTCTGATATTGAGCAGGACAATGCTTGACGAACCCATATCAGCAATCCTCCCGAGGGACGTCCTTTTCCACCTTTAAATGCAGGTTTAAAAAAGTTTAGATAGCCCAATCGAAAAACTGGATTGACTGACCAGGTTTCTTGTAGCATGACTATATCATGCTTGTCAATATACACAAGCCATTCTGGGTTATCTACCTTACTAGCAATACCTGCTATGTTCCAAGATATAAAAGTTAATGTATGTGCCACCTCCAAGTTTCTACTGACAGCCACTTTTGGCTCGCCCCCCTGCTCGGGTGTTATGTTATCCCCCGCCGCTGTTCTAGCATTCATAGAATCCTCAGACCCTATTGCAAGTGTATTACTATTTGGGCTATGTTGGACTCTATGGCCAGGATCTCTGCTTTTTTTGCTTCGATCCATAAATTTATCTAGTGGGCCTGTGAAATATCTTGACTCATTTTGTACTGTTGGTCCTTTGTCTATTACAAGTCAATCACACTCATTTAGATTGGACAATGCTTGGTATCTATTATCTAAATTTAACCCCCAGACATTGGGTGGGCCCTCCTTAGCACATCTACTGGTCACTGTTGTCCATTTAGTTCTCAGGATGCTCGGGTTGGATACTAGGCCCTTCTTTTTATAGAAAAAGTCCAGACTTAGTGGGATTAACTCCGCCGTTCTGCGTTGTGGTGGAAAAAGGTTATTCAGAATTTCTGGTAAGACTTCGGGGCCTTTAAGACTCAAGACCACGCAGTCCCCAGAAAATTTCTTATGGCTACTCCCTATCCACTTTACTCGTCTTGCGGTTAATAAGTCTTCTGCCAATTTATGTTTACCCCCGGGACTCATATACATATTATTATTCAGCCATTGGAGTGCCTTATTTAGAAGGGATTCTGGATGTTCTTTCTGGCCTATATTTAGCGGGGGAACATTTGCTAGTACCAAAATAAGGGGCGAAGCTTCAACGATTAGCTCCATGGGATTGTTTTCTATGCTGGAGCCCTGTAATAAACAATTGCCATTAGGCTCAATAGATACAGTGGTAGCAGGGTTAGCTAGATTTAGGCCAGGCTCAGGTCGAACCTGCTCATTCTGAGGTAGTTCTGATACGCTTTGAGTCGGGCCTTCTAGTCGTGTTCTTTCAGCCAACTTTTCTACCAGCAAAGTCGGCAATTCCCCCATTTTATTGTTAGTCGCTATTATATATTCCTCCATTTTATTTATTTTAGCAGTAAGATGGTCGATTTTTGACAATATAGGTTTTACTAGCTGGTTTAGCTTGATATCCAGCATGCCCATGAGTTTTTTTAGGATGCCCTCTTCATCCCAGCCTTGATTCACATCTCCTCTGCTCACATTCCCCTCAGTATTTATCCTATTTGGCGGAGTAGCTGGTCTTTTCCTGCTGGACCTTAACCCTTCCCTTTTTGCCAGGGTCTTAGCAGTCACTTTGGTCACCCTTGGGGCGGCAACCGGAGCAGCCGGTAAAGTGGGGGAGGAGGAGTGGGAGGGGGAGGAGTGTACTAACTCCACTTCTGGAACTGGATCATGCAGGGAGAGATCTAAAACTAAGTCTAAATGTTCAGTTAGTACTTGCGTTTCGGTGGCCGAGTGTACTACATTTTGTGGTGACCCCTTATCCAGCCCCTGAGGTGTTGGGGATGGAATATTCGAAGTATCCAAAACAATTAGATCCGTGCTTAGGATCTCAGCTTGGGACAAGGGGGGAGGGGTGCTGAGGCCCAATGAAGACCTCCTTGCATGGTTGATATTCTCCACAACTTGTACCAGATAATTGTCCATAGTATTACCCGGAACTATAATTTTTTTTACCTTCGGCATTTAAATGCAATTGATAGTAACTATTAGACTTTAACCCTCAAATGTCAACGTCAATGTAGTCAATATAATCAGGTAAAGCCTTATTGACTTGTTACCTTCCTGCTTGAATCCCCAACAGTCCAGGTTCAAATCGGACAGCGTCGAGGGCAGTGGGTAGATGTAAATCCCGATGACAATAATCGTAGTAGTTCTTTGAGTAGCGACACTGAAGGGGGGTGGCCTGTCACGTCACCTTAGGTCCCCTGAGGGCCACAGAGGGCCCGCCCTTTGCCCGGGCTTCGCCCGCGCTTCCGTCCGCGCGCGTCCCGCGTACGCGTGCAGAAGCTGGGCTAAGTAGGAGGAGGAGGGGGCGGGAAGAGGCAGCAGGTGCGCGCGATTACCTGGCGCTAGCACCTCTGGGCCTCGCAGTCCCGCTCCCGCTGGCACACTCAACTCCCTCAGCAGATGGAAAAATCTGGGCTGGAATGCACCGGCTGACTCGTGCAGGATACCAAAGAAGAATCCCTTGGGGCAGTAACAATGGTGAGGTGGAGCACACGGGCTCAGGCACAGTTCTGCTTACAAGCACAGGCAGTAGATAAACGATGGAGCACACGGGCTCAAGGTACAAGGGTCCCAATGTGCAGATAGACAGCAGCAGTTTAAAAGGCTCCTCACGCTTTCAGCAACAGGCACGACTGCGAGCGGCTCCCGCGAAGCGGGGGCCGCGAGTCGTTAAGTGCTTGCAGGGAGGAGGGGGCGGGAAGAGGCACCAGGTGCGCGCGATTACCTGGCGCTAGCACCTCTGGGCCTCGCAGTCCCGCTCCCGCTGGCACACTCAACTCCCTCAGCAGATGGAAAAATCTGGGCTGGAATGCACCGGCTGACTCGTGCAGGATACCAAAGAAGAATCCCGTGGGGCAGTAACAATGGTGAGGTGGAGCACACGGGCTCAGGCACAGTTCTGCTTACAAGCACAGGCAGTAGATAAACGATGGAGCACACGGGCTCAAGGTACAAGGGTCCCAATGTGCAGATAGACAGCAGCAGTTTAAAAGGCTCCTCACGCTTTCAGCAACAGGCACGACTGCGAGAAGCAAACGTGTCAGTGTCAGGGAGAATGTGTCGGTTCCAATCAGCGCATTAGGGCCAATGTGTCCATTTTGACAGACCTACCCATTTCTAATCAGGAATTACAACTTAAAAGTGTATTAAGAAATGCCCAATGTTAAGGTATGAGAAGATTTGGCTTCACAGCAGGGAAAAAGGAACTTAGGTGTTTGTCACTTTCAGGACATACGAAACCTAAAAGTACATGACCGACTTTTTACTGACACATCATCCTGCTCATTGGGCTACTTAGGGTCTACCTTAGGGGTAATTTATGTGTAATAAAATGGGAGTTTAAGGCTTGGCAAAGGGTTTAAATGCCATGTCAAAGCGGCAGTAAACTCAACACACAGTGGCAGCCCTGAGACAGGTTTGAAAGGCTGCTTGTGTGGGTGACACAATTGGGTGCTGTGTTTATCGTTGATTACTTTGCAAGGGGTGTATGAGTAAATTAAATATGCCAATTGTGCTTACACCAGTGTTACCATGTTTAGGGGAGAAGCCCATGCACTTTAACACTGGTCAGCAGTGGTAAGGTGCTCAGAGTCCCAAGTCCAACAAAAAGAATCAACAAAAAGAGGAAGTAAGCAGGCAAAAAGTTTGGGGGAAGACCATCTTAACAATGACAGGCCTAAAACCCATCATTACAGCAACCCCTTTCCAGTCTTCTAATGAGGTCGCTCAAACGACAGTGTTCATTGCCTCTTGCATGATGGCAGTCATTCACTCTTTGAAATTCGTTAAACTCTGTGTAAAGAATCCTAAAACATGTTCTTCCACCACAGTATGTATTCTATTATTTATGCCTTCAATTTTGCCAAGTATAAGAGGAGCACGATCTGACCTTAAATAATAATCCAAGAATGCTCACAAGGTCACTGACATTTTAACATCCCTCTTTCAGTTACTAATTCATTTCACACTGATCTTGAAAGCATGCTCGAAGCAAAAGCCAATACGGTTAGCATTTCAGCCTCTCCTTATTAGAATGTTGGTCCAATCCAATATTCACATGGATCTACATTTTAGGGTCAAAGAAATTATAATTGGTAACTCCAGTCATTTCTTGTTATCTTTAACAGGGGTTTATTTACTTTGGTCCCTTACAAAAACTGCACACTTACTTTGACAACTCTCTCAAAAGCTGTACTTACTCCAAAGCATATTGATCGCACCTAACATATCAATCTGCTACACTAAGTAATGATCTCAAGTGGTTTTTATCTTCAGGTGAACGTACTCCATTATGACTCCCAACTGTTTAGGTCTAAAACCCATTAACCAAAATAAAATACAACATTAATTTCACTTCAGATTTTTCAATAGCACTCTTTCTTCCTTCAGTGTAAGACTATAAGTGAAAGATTATAAGCCTCATTTATGGTTTGCCAGACAGTGAGCACTGCTGTAACTTGGCTGGGCTCCTGCTCCACCCATTTGCCAAACTAGAAGTTGTTCATTCTGATTAGAGTCATGGGAACCTCATAGTTTCCGAAGGCAAAGTGTCAGCTGGCTTCGCCATTGGAAGCCTTAAAGGTACGGACCTATGATGTGGGTCCATTAGTCAAGTCATAGCGATGGTCACCCCGCTTGGATTAGGGTGGGTAGCTTTATCAGATTTTCTTGACTGAGACCAACATGCCTGGCATGGCTGTAACAGACAGACAACTTGTTCAATAGCTATGGCGCACACAGAGAAAACTCCCTGCTTGGATCACTGATCTTTTTTATTGATCAAGAATAAAATCCAGCTCTGGGAGTTTAATCTGGCAAAATAGAAAACTTTGCTAAACCTTCCAACTGATGAAGAAAAAATATTTTTATAACAAAATAGTAAGCAAAAGGGTGGGGGTGTGGATTCACAAATTTAAAGCACTGAAACACTGTGAAGGTAACAGAGCAAGGAAACTATTAGCCTCCTATCTTAAACATAAGCAGAGACAGTTCACCATCTCCTCGATAAAAGACTCCTCTAATACCGTCCAAAATAAGCAAAAAGAGATCCTGAATGCATTTAAATCCTTCTACGAAGACCTTTATAAGAATAAACAAACTGTAAACTCGGAAGAATGCGCCAGATATCTTGATTCTCTAAAACGTCCACACTTATCTAAGGCAGATGGTGACACTCTAGGCAAACCCATCACGAAAGAGAATTACTTAACTCTATTAGATACTTGAAAGGCAATAAAGCCCCGGGTCTGGATGGATTCTCGGCATCCTTGTATAAAACATTCGGAAAATCGCTCAAACCAACCCCGTTAAAATTTTTTAACACCATAGCCCAGGAACGCCGTATTCCCAAATCAATGAAAGAAGCCACCATCATTGTCATTCCCAAAGAAGGGAAAGATCCACTTTTGCCCAAAAACTATAGACCAATCTCACTGATTAATGTGGATTGCAAAATCTACGCCAACATTTTTGCAGTAAGATTGAATGCGGTCCTCCCTAAAATAATTAGTAACTCCCAAGTTGGTTTTATCAAAAACCGGATGTCTAACGACAATACCCGCTTGCTATGCCACATTCTTGAGCAGGCAAAGCAAAAACCTGACCCATCTTGTGCCATTACCCTGGATGCTGAAAAGGCGTTCAACAGAGTCTCATGGTCATTCTTGAGACTCTGCATGCTATCTAGGTAGCTCGTTCACCACCATGGCTATGGCAATGTACTCAGAACCAACTGCACGCATTGCGATACATGGAACGCTATCTAATGCCTTTATACTTGAGCAGGGTCCTAGACAAGGCTGCCCCTTTCCCCTGCCCTCTTTCTCCTAGCCCTTGAACCATTACTTCAAGATATTAAACAAAACCGTGAAATAAAAGGTGTACGTTTTAGAGCTCTCCGGGTGAAACTGGCCGCTTAGGCGGACGACATTCTCATAGTCACGGAGAACCCAGGTCCTTCAGTTGCAGCCCTGATGCAAACCATAGAAGTCTACTCATCCCACTTGGCTACAAATTGAACAGGGATAAATCGGAAGTCAAACCTCTTAATATTTATTGTACTAGAGAGATACTAGGTGACTCAGGCCTCACCTGGCAGCCGGGATTCATTAAATACCTAGGGATGGAATTTGACAGTACTATCCTGGAGTCTCTGCAACGAAATGAAACCATCACTTTGGAGAAAATTAAAAAACTTCTAGATTCATGGTCCCTAAAATTCCTCACATGGTGGGGGAGAATCAAAACCATCAAGATGATGATTACACCACTAGTGAACTATTTAATAACCATGCTCCCTCTTACACTGACCGAGGAGTTTCATAAGAAGCTGGATACCCTTATTTCTAAGTTCCTGTGTCAGGGTAAAAAAGGCTAGAATTAGCCTGAAAAAACTCAGGCCGGACATATCCCCTGGGTGGTGGGGGTAAATTTGGCCGACTTTAAACTCTACCAAATGGCATTCTTGGCAAAACATGGCTCGTATTGGTTTGTTCCTCCCATGGGTTAGAGATCGAGAAATCATTGCTCGACAATTTGGCCCCAGCTGCCCTACTTACCTCCAAACTTACAGTTATCAGCTGCTCAAAATCCATATTTCAAAACAAAAAATAAGTCCTTCTGCAATTAGATACAAATCTATATGTGCGTATTAGGCATTCACACTTAGAGTCACTGTGGACAACCATAAAATACAATATAGGGGGAGCTCTATACACTACAACACATGGATCAACAAGGGTATCTCCTTTCCTCACCAACTGGTAAACCCAGTAGAGCCCATCTCCTTTAAAAACCTACAGACACAATTTAAGTTAGACCATAGGGAATTCTACAGCTTACTACAAATTAAGGCAGCAATCACGAAAGCTAACCTATCGTCTTCTTCCCCTTCCCTCCCACAATACATAGCGAAAATAAATAAGCTGGGCCATCAAGTATCCTGGATTTATAAATTACTTTGGCCTAAACACTCAACCCTCAATAAAAAGCTCACCTCCTATTGAGAATCGCTATCTTCTTTCCCGATCTCCGAAGAGGCCTGGTCCAAGACGTGGAACTCAGTCACTAGAAATAAAATTTCTCCAGCCCTATCACAGACAAAATTCTGGCTCTTACACAAAGCATTTGATTCCCAGTGTTGGAACTGTAAGGAGGATACAGAGGACCTGGAACACCTGCTATTCTCCTGCAAATGCGTTAAACATTTTTAGGACAGTATATTTGATTTTATCTCAAAACTTTTTCATGCTCCCTTAAAAGGGAATTCACTACATTGTTATTTGCCTCTCTTAATGTAGAAACGCTAAACAACACTGACAGGGCCCTTTTGGACCTTCTGCTGATCGCAGCAGTTAAAGTCATACTAAATGTCATACTAATGGAAGAATACCAACAAAGTGTCGTTTAAATTCTGATTAAACTGGGTATCCCATCTCAGAGGCGCTGACACAATTGCCCTCCAAAACCCACCTTGGAACCCCACCTCAGACATATGTGGGATAGTCTTGACATATATATTGAATCACACAAACCGCCATGAGATATTCTCTTAGTGAGGAGTGGCTTTAAGTCTGCCCAAGCTTGGCCTATACCGTTTTTCTACCTATTTTCTCTTATAGGAACTCATTTGTACTATGTCACTGCAGTCCATGAGTAGATGTTCATTGTCAGCATATGTTTTATGGTCCTTTTGATTTATTTTTCTTTCCTTCTTGAAATATAGCACACATTGTACTATGGTATTTAATTTGTTCTTGTATGTGTGATGTATTCATTTGTTCAAGAAAGCAACCAATAAAAAACTTTAGAACACAAAAAAAACCTTGCCAAGTGGGTGCATCAAACATTGGACCTATGCTGCACAGCTTCAGTGTTTTCAATGGAGCAGCCACGATGGCACCTCCATTGAAGTAAACGAGAACCCCACTTACCTAGTGAGGATCTCTAAGTATAGAGGGCAATCCTCCACCAGGGGCGTGGAGGTCACAGCATTCACTGACCTGGTGGGTAAGTGAGCTGGCCACTGTACTCTAAAACTCTATCTCTTGCATATTTGGCTCGTAAACCGAAATGTCGTGTTTAAATAATAGGTGGTTGTCAGTAACTGTGGAAAGAAATTATTTATGTGTCATAGATAAACGGACATGATTATGGCTTAAAAACGAAACTGAGGTTGCAGACAAAGTTAAAGAGTATGTCCCCCGTGGGGCACTATGCTCATCCTCTGCCTTCCTTCTCACAGTTCCTAGGTTCAAGAGAGCTAGAAATGGTGGCCGCAGATTTACTGCAGGCAAACCAAGTTTGTGAAAAACCCTGCCCCTAGATATTAGAGCCATGCTATCCTTTTTACGTTAAAACACTTGTTGAAGACTGTTTTTTTTTTTTTAAAACAGCATTTTTTTGCAATAATACATTCTCCGTCACTTTAGCGTCAAGAGACCGATTGGTGAACATGGGCTCTATAGATAATGATAATTTCACATAACATAACATACCATACCATAACAAAACATAACCAGACTTTAGGATAAGTGTCAATAAGGAAATCTAATTAATCTCACGTGAATAGAAGAATTACTTATCGTCATCTGAAATTAAATATATCAGTGTCACTTTGTACAGTCATACAAAAAGGCTATGATTGAGAAGCTAGTGAGGGAACAATTGCTCCTGTGGAGTAATAAGGGATATTCTGATAGAGTTATGCACAATGGCATTACACCGGGTTGAATTAATGTCAGAAAGGAAACTGGCTATACACATCAAAAATGCAGTCAATTTGTGGAATGGTTTATATATAGGAAATAAGAAAGTAAAGCGATACATACAAAAGGTTATAAGTTGAAAAATATTCTGCACAACAGCTAAACATTAGACAATTGTGTATGGTGTCCCAGTGAAAAAGCAGTTGAACCTAAGCAAAAGAGTGACATTTGAGGTGAAATATTTACAAGGTTTCAATTTTTTAGAACATTTCAGCGACCATGAAAGATATAACACTGTGGTCCACAGCACTCTATCATAAGTACTGTGTTATGGTTTCCCTTTGTTAACTGTCGACGGCGTTTCAACCCAATTTGGATATTGGGTCTCTTCAGAACCTAGCAATAGTGGGACACCTGAAGGGGGGCCTGCCTGTACTTCCAGGTGTTAAAAGAAGTGGCACAGTGAATGTAGTTAAAAAGGACTCACAGGGGACCCGGCCAGGTGACCATATGAGGGTAGTGGAAGGCAGGCAGGAGATTAGGAGGAGCCGGCTAAGTACTCGTCAAGATAATAGGCACTGCGGTAAGGGATGCGTGGGGCACGGTGAACGAGAAATATCGCTCGGTGTGCGAAAAGCAAAAAGGGTCAGTTGTTACAAATATTGGCAGGCCTGGTGATGGCTTTGTATAGTCCGATAGCGCAGTGTGAGCTTGTATAGCAATGGATGCACTGCGTGAGCTCTCACAGTGCCGGTTGTCCAGATGAGCGAGCCTCTCTCTGTCTGGTACGGTGACCAAAGGCTGGCTACTTTTCTGGGCTGAATGGCGAACAGACACAAATGGAGAGGATTTTGAAGCATCATGTTTCACCACATCGGACGACTGGTGTCTGTTTTCTCTGTTAGTTAAGTTTAAGGAATCCTGTCACTAAATTGATGCTTAGGTAGATTCACTGGAGTTGATCAAGAAATGATGCAGTAGATTTGTAAAAAGTTAGGAAAAGGGCTAATCAAATGCAAGAGGAAAGTGTGTAGGTTTAACAATGTGCATCACATGAAGGAATACGATTTCAGGATTAGAGACAATGTAAGTGTAGGGAAGCCGGGAGTTGTGAACAAGGGCAATCCATATGTTTCCCTGATACACTGGTAACTAAAGTGACCAACGGTTCTGCAAGAGTTGAGAATGGTAAGTGGCAGAGTAAAATAAGTATGGCTAATGTTAAGAAGAAATATCCCAGAGTTGCAAGAGATTGGATTATACAAGAGTGGAGTTTACTGTTTCTACATGTAAACAGAGAGAATGGAGGATACAGAAGTTAGTGCAGGTATGTGTTGTAATGTAGCCACTGTAGTTGGGATTGGAGATGAGGATGAAGCTAATCGATGTTTTGCACAAAGTGGCAGTCCAGGTTGCATACTTGTAATGCATTTGCATATAATGAATGTACTAGGAGTGTTGAGTCAGAGTGTAATGATATGGGACCAGATGTACAACCATTGGAAATTGCGACTAACAATTTGCACCAAATTGCGAGTCACAAATTGCGAGTCGCAATTTCCAAAGTACAACAGTGTCTGAGATACTGTTTGTGATTCCCACTGGGGTCGCAAATTGCATGTCTCATGAATATTAATGAGGCACTCACAATTTGCAATCCCATCGAGAATGGCTGGCCCTCCCATGGAGTGTGGCCTGCTGGGCTCAGCAGATCTCCATGTCTGGGACTGCTTTTAAATAAATCACGTTTTATTCAATACAGTCCATCTTTCCTTAAAGGAAAACGGGATACATTTAAAAAAAAAAATGAAACATTTTCGTTTCGTTTTTTAAGGGCAGGCAGTGGTCCCGGGGACCACTGCCTGCTCTTGCCTGCTCTTCCAAATGTTTGCGCATGCATTCCCTAAGGCGAAGGGGCCCCCTGGGTACCCCTTCCCATTTGCGCATGCTTTACCACCCTCTTGAAGAGGGTGGTAAACTGTGAGCAATGCAGCGCGCGCAACAAAATTCATTTTATTTATTTGTTTGTTTACTTACCTCTGTGCGGCTGTATTCCGGAGGTTACTACCCCCCACCCTGCCCCTCCCTCGCCCCGCGTCAGCACCCAGCAGCACTCCCACCACGGGCCGCTACTGATGAGACTGCATATTGGATTGGTCAGAAATGGAGCTTTTGCTGTTACACAAGGTTGCCCCAGACACATAGGTTCTTACAGATTACTAATCACCAACAGGATTGGCACGGTCACCGCCTAGATGGGCAAAAGCAGACGTACATCAGCAAAATTAATCCTTTTTGTCCATAAACAATTGAAATTCGCCTCCCAAAACTATCTAGAGTTACGGTTTGTTATCGAACAGCCAACTAAAACATTGATGGGTTTTTAAATGCAGAATAGTGCACTGATTGTATTTATTGTTTGGGGGGGTTCATTCAGTCATTCATTCAGGTTGCAATACCGAAGTGTCATGTATTGTAATTTCACATTTACAGATGGAATGAAAAATATACAAATGAAATGAAAAACTATTAGTATTTGTATTGGAATTCCAATTTATATATGGTGCCTATATCTAGATGTGCATATGTAATTAGTACATAGAATCCCATCACCGAATTATCAGCTGCAAGCCCAAGCAGATGCTCACTTACCATAGACTGCTGCCATGGTAACTAGCTTCATAAAATGTAATGAAGGCTAGTTGCCTTGGAAACAGAATATAGAAACGTTATCTTTTCCATTATTTTCGGTCACAATAGGTCGCTTAATGCTAGACTTTGTGGTGCCAGGCTATTTACACGGTAGGACTGTTATTGGTGACTATGGTTTGAGATTAGTCTGAGAGTAAACATGGTGAACACGAGCTTCTAAAAATGTGGAGGTATTCTAGAATAAGGGAGTGATGCCCAATCTATTGTTGCCATAAGGTTTGTGTTATATAGACTGGGAGGTGCACGGGAGCTGTGTATCCTGTTCGTCTTTAAAGTGGGCCCATTCATGTGCGATTTTCTCATTTAAAGAGACAAAGTACACTTTCCAAGCAGTAGCATTGCTGTCGCCTACGTGGCTTCCCCCACATTTACCTCGAGATTGCTCCTCTACAGCAACTTACTTAGATACTTACGTTTGTGACGTTTCTACATTTTACCTGGAATATTAAGATGCCAGTTGGACTGGTATGGTGTGCGACACCTTCTGCTAGTTCTGGACTGTTAGCTGCACTCTGGGATATATATGTAGTTTGCCTTTAAACATTCCAAATATTGGTTTATGAATTCCTGTCTGGAAGTGCTGACGGCTGAAAAGACACGACTAGCTTAAAGTGTCACCTCTGACAGATACTCGAACAGTGGCAAATTAAATGCCAAATAGCAGTTACAAAGAAGGTCGCTGTATTTAAATCTAGCCGGGAAGTGAATGCTAATGCAGGAGCAATGGCACATCTGTTTTAAACAGGTTGGACTAATAACGACAAAACAACTGTCCGAAAAGGAAACGGAAAGTAAATATTCATGTTGAAAGTAAATAGTGCCCCACTTGAGGGACATGTTAATGCTTAGGTGGCCAAGGATCTGCCTCAGACAGTCCAGTTATGCCCTCTACCATGCATTCTCCTAACTGTTAGCCACCCAGCATTGTAATTAGCTTCTGTTCCTTCACCAGTGACAAGTCACCATATAATGATTATCTTCAAATTCAGGGTTGACGGTAAAAGAGAAGTCAGTAGAGGCCCAGTGCACGTACCAAGAGTGTTTGGGCAATACTTGGTGACTGATCTCGGTCAAAATTTTCTGGAGGTTGAAAATGTTCAGTAGGCCAGCGATGATAACAAAACATGGCTCCAAGAGGCTGTATAATTCTTTTTCATAGACCCAGTGTGGCTTCAATCTGCACTGTGAAAAGCTCTGACCTAACTGGGCACATCTCTTCTTTTTCACAGAAGCTTTGCACCTCATCCGGGTTCCTCAGTGATGACACCTTTCTAAGTCCCAACTTTTCATCAAAGTTCCCTAATTTCTTTCATGGTTCTACACACTTTCCATAAAGGCCTCTTGGAAACAAATCCATCTGATCAAGTGGAAAAAAGACTCTTAATGAATCTTGATCCAGCAAACAGTAAGAGGTCCATTAGTATCAATCAATCAGGGGTTTATATAGCACACTGTTCACCCGTGAGGGTCTCAAGGCACTTGGGGGGGAGGCGGCTCCGGATCAGTCGAAGAGCTAGGTCTTGAGGTCCTTCCTGAAGATGTGCAGGGTCAGGGAACGTCTGTTTTTCACTGGGAGCTCGTTCCAGGTCTTGACTGCGATGTAGGAGAAGGCTCTTCCTCCTGTTTTGTCTCTGCGGGTGTGGGGGACCTCTGCCAGGGCGAGGTCAGGGGAGCGGAGGTTTCTCCTGGACACTCTTTCGTTGAGGTATTTGGGTCCGATGTTGTTGAGGGCTTTGTAGGCATGGGTGAGGAGTTTGAAAGTGACTCTCTTCTCGACGGGGAGCCAGTGGACGCCGCGTAGGTGTTGGGTCATGTGCTCGCCGCCATGAAGTTCTGAGGACGAGTCTGGCTGTGGTGTTCTGGATGGTTTGGAGTCTGTGTAAAAGAGTTCTGTTGATTCCGGTGTAGAGGGCGTTGCCTTAGTCAAGTCTGCTGGTTATGAGTGGGGTGGGTGATGGTCCTTCTACAGTCGGAGGGATCCATTTGAAGGTCTTACAGAGAATGTGAAAGCAGTTGAAACTGGTGGAGGTGACGACGTTGATCTGGTGGTTAATGGAAAGGGAGGAGTCGAGATTGATACTGAGGTTCCGGACTCCAGAGGGTGGACAGCCACCAGGTGTTGTCCCAGGCGGAGGTGCAGGGTCTGAGGATGAGGACCTCGTTCTTCTCTGAGTTGAACTTCAAGCAGCTGTCTCTCATCCAGGCTGCCACATTCTTCATTCCTTCCTGGAAGCAGAGTCTGGTGTCTTCAGGATTATTTATGAGGTAGAGGATGAGCTGTGTGTTGTCGGCGTAGGATATGATGCTGAGCCCATGCTGTCTGACGATGGCGATGAGGGGGGCCATGCAGATGTTGAAGAGCGTAGGGCTGAGAGAAGATCCCTGGGGTACTCTGCAGTTGATATTGGTGGGTTTGGAGCGGAAGGAAGGGAGTCTGATCCTCTGGGTTCGATGGAAGAGGAAGGATTGGATCCAGTCGAGGGCAGCTCCATGTATCCCTGTGTCGTGAAGTCTGGCAGTGAGTGTGCGATTTGAAATGGTTTCGAAGGCCACGGAGAGGTCTAGCAGCATGAGGGCTGCCATGTGTCCCTGGTCCAGTAGCATGCGGATGTCATCATGGCGGCTAGGAGGGCAACCTCGGTGCTTTTTGGTTGCTGCGGAATCCAGACTGGGAGGCGTCTAGGATGGAGTTATCTTCGACGAAGGCGGTCAGCTGGGTGTTTACGAGTCTCTCGGTGACTTTGGCCGCGAAGGGGAGGAGAGATGGGCTCTGCCGTAGGTTTCTTGAGGAGGGGTTTCACTTCTGCCCGTTTCCAGTCGTCTGGGCAGATGCCGGATGGGAACGAGGCGTTGATGGTGCGACCAAGTTCGGGTGTGATGATGGCGGTGGCCCAGTGGAATAATTGCGGCGCAGGGGTCCGTAGGTGCTCTTGAGTGAGTTCTCTTCATAATTGTGGTGATGAGTTCTATGGTAGCTGGATCCCAGGACATGATGGTCGGTTTGTCGGCGGTGATGCTAGGGGGGTGGCGTCTGGGGCTGGTTCGCTGAAGTTGTCGTAGAGGTCCTTAATCTTACAATGAGAGTAAGAGGTGAGCTTGTCGCAGAGTTCCTGGGAAGGTGTGATGTCCGTGGCTTTGCGAACTGCTGTATGACATTGAACAGTTCTCTGGCGTTGGTCACGTTGGTCTGGACTTTGTCTTTCATGAAGGTCCGTTTGGTGTCTCTTATGCACTGGTGGTATTCCTTCAGGGCGTTCTTGTGGTTGATCCGCGCTTCCATGGTTTTCTGGTTTTGCCAGTTTTCTTCTAGGCGTCTAGCTTCTTGAAGTTCTGAAGTGAACCAGGCTGCCTTCAGAGGGCGTTGTTTGTTGGGGAGGCGCAGTGGTGCAAGCTTCTCCAAGCAGGAGGAGATCCACCGGTGAAATACCCTGGCTGCGGTGTTGGTGTCGGGCGTCACGATGTGGGTGTTTTGACTGAGGGTGGAGTTGAAGAGTTCCTCTGTGACCTTGCTCCAGATCCGCTGTGGCGGACATGGGCAGGCTTGTGTGCAGTGGTGGTGTTGAAGGTGAAATGGACGCAGTGGTGGTCCATCCAGGTGGACTGGGTAGTGTGGCTGAAGTGGATGTTAGTTCCTACCGCAAAGATGGGGTTGAGGGCGTAACCTGCTCTGTGGGTGGGTGTGTTGACGAGCTGCTTCAGTCCTAGGCTGGCGAGGTTGTCGATGAGAGTGCTGGAGTCTGGGTCGTTACTGTTGTCAAGTTGGAAGTTCAGGTCCACGAGTAGAATGTAATCTGTGGAGGTGGTGGTGTGGGGTGCGGCAAGCTCGGCGATGGTTGTTGCGGGCTGGGTGCGAGGTCCTGGAGGTCTGTAGATGAGGGTGCTGGGTAGCGTGGTCCTGGGGCTTGTCTGGATCTGGAAGTGGAGGTGTTCCACGTTGGACTGGTGGTCACTAGAGCCGGAGGTGGAGAGTCAGAGGCAGTCTTGTGTGCGATGGCGAGTCCCCCTACTGGGCGATGCGGGCTGTCCTTTCTCTGGAACTTGTAGCTGTCAGGGATGGCGGTGGTGATGTCGGGCCTGAGGTGGCGTTGGTCCAGGTCTCTGTGAGGAATGCGACATTAGGTGAGAGGGTGTCAATCAGGTCCCAGATTTCTACGGCATCTAGGTGCAGGGACTGCACGTTGAGGAGGATGTAAGTCAGGCTCTTGGTGGTGCGTGCATCAGGCAGGCAGTCGGCAGTTGTGGGAGCTTTGCTGATGGTGAAGGATCTGCCACAGGGTTTGCAGGAGAACTGCCCATGGGTGATGTTAGCAAAAAACACAGTTGATGGACAGAATGTAGAACAATGTCATACATTCACCCCAGTACAAAGATTTGGGCGATGTTAGGCGTGGATCTTGTGCAGTCGTCTTCCAGGGTTGAGTGAGTGGAGGGTGGTTGAGTCATAGCGGAGGAGTCTAGGAGAACCAGGGTTCCTGGTGCTGGTCGCGGTCGGGTCGTGGACGGGTGCAGATGGGCTTGCCTCAGTGGCGGGACCGCGCAGTGGTTGCCATACATAGGGGAGCGGAGCTGGATCAGGGGGCTGGTCCGCAGGGACAGCAGCGGCAGGAAAGGTGAGCAGGTGATGCGGGGAAGAACCCCAGTAAAACAATAATGCAACAGAGATACAAGCAACAATCACTAAGCAGAATAAAACAATTATGGACAACCACAGAACACAAAGGAGAACCTTTGGCACAGGGACTGCTTGCCGGCTCAAACCCTGCCGGGAGAGAGCTCAGTGCTGGTGGGGTTGGCTGATTAGGCGGAGCTGCTGGTGAGAGTGCTGTCCTTGGACCATGAGGTGAAGGAATCACCAAAGGAATATGATTACTGCTATTCCTTAGCAGCAACTTTAGCTCCCTGGATGCCCATTTCCGTATTCACACTCAAACGCAGATAAGTGGTTTCTCCTAGGAAGGTTGAGGAAGTGTCCAGTTGCATTTGCTCTATTGGTTGTCTTCCACATAAATGCAGATCCCTCTATCACTAGGATGTCTGAGTTCTATAGCTTCAGGTTAGATGTTTTACAGGGCAAGCAGGTCTGCTGACAAGACAATGCCCCTATGGTGGTCAGCAAGAGCCTATTGCCACTAAACCTTGAGAACATGTCTGGATCAGAAGATTCAAGGCCAAAGCATGAGACATCTGTCTCATGTACTCAAACAATCAGAAATCCTTCGGAGAAGAATACAGCAAAGTCTTCTTACCTACATCAACAGCTATAGCAGACAACTCCCTCATAGGAATGTGTCATGCAAGGGAGCCTAAAGGATGAGCTAAGTCTGTGGTGTGTAACAATCCTTAGACAGTCAATAACTAATAACAATAATTCTTGAGCTGTCCAGTGGTATTCTTCGTTTATTAGTGCTTCATATAAAAGTTCATAAAAACCATCCAACGCATTTTGTCCAATAGACAATGGCCTTCTTCAGGGCAGAAATTCACTGGCATCAAATAATTCCAGTCATGTCATCATTTAACTGAAAAGTGCTTCCTACATGTAAGCCATTGTTGATGCAGCATCTGTGTCTACAATATTACTGGATGCGGAATTTACGAACAAGGTTTTCAAGAATCCATCCAAGTGTGGATCTCGGATTTACAAAGGTATATATTCATTTCAATAGGGGAATGCATACCCCATACCAGGCACTTCGATGGGTGCTCTGCGACTAAGAGAACAGAGAGATACCTCTGAAGTTTGGCGTCTAGTACAAAGAAGCAAGCTTCTTTGTACCGGATGCTAAACTTTGGCGAACTTTTAATTTAAATGATGACATGACTGGAATTATGTGGTGCTAGTGAATTTCTGCCATGAAGAAGTCCATTGTCTATTGGACAAAACGTGTTGGCTGGTTTTTATGAACATTTATATGAAGCACTAATAAACTAATATTACCACTGGACTGCTTGAGAATTATTGTTATTAGTTACAAAATATTTATGCACTTACACTTTTCCTTCGTTTAGATGTGGTGCATCTCTGGTCTTTGTATTTGTACCTTGTTCAATCTCTCTATGTAGCAGACTCTGAGGTGGGTGGGGGGTACCAAATAGCTGCCAGACACATGGATTAACAACAAAGGCTGCCACTATGAAGAGTGATATCTATAAGCCACATTGCTGGATTTTTCTGAAGCCTCTCAATAATACGCACCTTCACTCTTTTTTGTCTGTTGTAGCATAATATAGTGGGCTATCTGGCAATCCAGCAAAACTACATCAGCACAGTGTGGGGGAGGGTTCAACTGCTTGCCAAATCAAGGAAAAAAAGGCTGCCTAGCCCCACTTGTGAAGAGAACAGTTCATGGCATGGAGCTCGGAAAATATGGCAGATTCTTAATTAGGTTTTCTAGGATCTGTAATACTGTGATAAGTCTAATCTTTCTCTTTTTATGGAGTTTCTTTTGTCACCAGATCAGCTTAGTCATTCGGTAGTGCCCGAATGCCAGCATAAAAAACTCCTTATCTTGTCCTGCATCCCTGGGCAAACATGCTAACTCAGGTTGGTTTATTGGGGAATGTATGGTGGCCAATAGGCAGCTATGTGCAGCCATTAAGGCTACTCCTAGGGATAGGATTTATTTGGCTGCTTGGAATGCTGAATACAAAAAGGCCATCCTTGCCAGAAAATGGGCTGTTAAACAGGAAATGTGAGACAAGTTAGTTTTCAACAACAAATATAGGTGCAACTTTCTGCGCCTAGCCATTGGCACAGCATTTTCATTTGCATTTGCATCATTTTCTTTCATTTATATAACTTTCTCCACAATTTTTTGACAGATTTTAGCAAGCCTCTTTTTAAATTTCTTTCTTGCTCGTAAACATTCTCATCCTCATGCAAGGTATCGCCATTTTCCAGGTTTCTAATGCTCAAGTTCGGCCATCCGAGCCTTTCATCAGGGAAAACTGAAAACGACCATTAGACATTCTTTAATTTATACATCCGCCCTTACGTACAACATAAAACAACTTATCTTTGGTAAATCTCACCAACCCTTCAAATTACAGAGAAAGTTGTCAAAAAAGCAGAGGTGTGCAGCCCGTATATGTATGATGTTTATAGAACAAGTTAGTTTTCAACCATTACCATAAAGGATACCTGTGGGGTTTGAAAATTATTAACGGGCCAAAAACTTCAGAGGCTTTGAAAGATGAGACTGGGACTAATACTAGTGCAGAGTGTAGGATGGAGCTCTTTGAAGCTATTTACTCGTACCCAGACAACATAGTCTGGGATTTTGCTGAATGGTCTATTGCTTTTCCTCTGAAAATTAGATTTGATCTTATAGAGGTGTGTGAGGCAATGAGTGCTAGCCCATCTAGGAACGTACCTGGGTCTGACAGAGTCCCACTGGATCTCCACAAGGAGAACATTGGATTCTGGGCACCTGTCATTGCTAATGCGTGTACATTGTACTGTTTCCAGTGGCCTTCCCAGCTCATGGCATGCATCAGTTATAATTCCTGTTTATAAAAAGGGTTGTAAACTAGACCCCCAAAGTTAGTTTAGTTACTCCCCCATTAGACTCTATGGCTAAAATCATCGGGAGCATTGTTCTCAACAGGATTGAGAATTTGGGGGGCCTTAACCAAGTGATTTCTCCTGTGTAATATGGATGTAGAGAGGGACTTGAAACAGTGGAGCAATACCTCAACCTTTATCTGATCACCAATAAATATACAACAGTCAAGGGGGGCACTGCTTTATGGACCTAAGCAGAGCCTTTAATTGAGTCAACTACAGCAAACTATTGGCACTCTTTTTTGAAGGTAGGACTAGAAGAGGACTTGGCAGTCTTCTTGTAGTCCTTGCACTGTTGGGTGAATGCTACTGTAAGTTATGGACCTGGAGGAGAATCTACAGACATTTTTAATTTACAGCGTGAGGTTCACCAGGGCTGTGTCCTGGCTCCCATTTTGTTTCTCCTATATATAATGTCCGCCTTAGTACCGGCTATGCTTTATGCAGATGATGCTGTCTTGATATCACACACTCCAAATGGTTTAATTAATAGCTTTGTTGCCTTCATGGACAAAGTAGACCTGGAAATAAACATCTCTAAAAACTAAATGTATGATATGGAGCTCGAAAGCGATTAAATTGGCATTTTCTAATTCACATTCTTTTTTTTGTGTTGAAATTTTTTATTAAAATTTGCAGATGGAAATACAAATACAAATGTAGTAATGAATCAGAATAATTATAATGGTAAATGGAAGATAATAAAAGTGAGAAGAACTCACATAAGATATAACAAATATGAAGAAACAAACATAGCATATATTCCATAAACCTATATGTGGTAATAATAGGAAGAATAATAGGTAAGTCATACTATAGAGGAAAGGATAAAGAAAAGAAAAGAAAGAAAAAGGAAAAGAGAGGAAAAGAGAAAGAAAGAAAGAAAAGAAGAGAAAGAAAAAGATTACCAGAGTAACAAGAACAGATAAGAGGAGAATCAGTACGAAGGAAGGGGAAAAGGCAACAATAGTAGAGTAGCAGGAAAAGGATCATGGAAAGAATAGAATTAAGCAGAAACAGTATGTGTAGAAGAGGAAGGAGGAGGAGCAGAGTCATTGTCCACAGTGGTTTCCAGAAAAGGGGACCAAATTTGGAGAAAAATGGAAGCCTGATCTTGTAAATTATAAATTGTACTTTCATGTAAAACTGTTTGCATCATTGCCACCAACCACTCTTCCTGAGAAGGAGTCGAGGGGGATTTCCAGTGACGCAGTATACAAATTTTGGCTGCAGCCAAAGCAGTATGAAGAAGACGAAATTGCGGTTTGGAAAGTTTTGGGAGGCCTCGAAAATCATGTAAAATAATGTTGGCAGGTGTAAAAGGTAGAGGTAATGACATTGTAGAAGCCAATGTCTTCCTTACAAAAGCCAAACGGATCTAGTACGAGGACAATCGCAAATGATATGTGTAATATCACATCCGGAAGCAGAACATCTCCAGCAAGAAGTATGTGATAACAACTTAGCTTGGTGTAATTTAACAGGAGACCAATGCCATTCATGGATAATTTCGAAAATACAGAATTTGAGACAAGCTTCCCGAACCCCCTTATGTAGTGCTTCTAAAATCTGATCCCATTGGGTATTGGAATATACAACTGATAAACGGGCTTGCCATTTCAACTGAAGAGTTTGGGAGAGAGGCTGTGAAAATAGAGGATGCAGAAATGTCTTATGAAGATCAGAAGTCACACCTTTAAGATTCCCCCATAACTGCAAATAAGACAAAATAGGAGATACTGAGAGTAAGTCTGGTGGAGAGCCTATGTGCTTTGTGATAGCTTGTTGAAGTTGGGTATATTTACAGGATTGTGTAGGAGGCAAATGGAATTCCTCGCTAAGTTGGGAAAAGGGTTTAAAAGTTCCATCATGAAAAAGTTGGTCTATAAAATTGATGCCAGCTTCTTGCCATAAAGGCCAGGACAAAGTGCGACCACTAATACGAATGGCTGAATTAAGCCATAAAGGAGCTTTAACGTGAACTTGCGAATTAGATTTAAGTATACAATGACCTCTCTGGCAAGATTTATGCATTGCAGACAAGACAGGGTTTTTAGGATCGGAAGAACTAGTCCCGTGCCATATAGAAGGGACAAACCTAAACCAGGAGCCAAAAGGTGACGTTCAAGCGGAACCCATTGAGGTATATCTTTAGATTTGGGCAGAAAAAAAGTGAGTTGTGAGAGATGAAGGGCAAGTGAATAATGCTCAATGGAGGGAAGACCCAAAACCCCATGCAGTTGATGAGCCTTTAATTTGGCCAAAGCAAGGCGTGCTTTAACCGTACCCCAAATAAAAAGTTTTATTTTGGAGTCAATGGATCGAAGAGTAGTTAGGGGAATGTGGAGAGGGAGCATACCTAGAACGGAGCATGACTGTAAAAAGGTATTCCCATTCAATGCGATCAAATGCTTTTTCAGCATCAAGGGAAAGAAGTAATGCATCGTCTGCAAGATGTTTAGCTGACCATAAAGCATGAGATAGAGTACGGAGATGATTCCGAGATGAGTGACCTGGAAGAAAACCTACTTGTGAATTATGAATTAAAGAAGGTAAAACTTTACGAAGACGTGATGCAAGAATGCTAGCCAGTATTTTAATATCAGAATTCAAGAGAGATATAGGCCGATAACTGCCACACAACAAGGGATCTTTACCAGGTTTTGGTAAAACGGCTAGAAAGAGATCCGCAAGAGGATTCCTCAACAGCTACTTTAAACGCGGCATGTATTGTATCAATCATGCTCTGGCCAGTCCATTTATAAAAATTCAGGAGGAAAACCATCGTCTCCTGGAGCTTTATGGTATGGTAGGGCAGTTATATCAGAAGAAATCTCATCTTTTGTAATGATACCATCAAGTAAAGCTCGACCGTCATCTGAAAGTCGTGGAAGATGTATTGCATCCAAAAATTTGGACATTTTGAGTTTATCTATATGAGTACTTGGAGAATAAAGAGATCTATAAAAGGAAGCAAATTCTTCAACAATTTCTTGTGAGCGAATAAGTACGTCGCCACATGTAGATTTAATGGCTGGAATTGCCATAGCGGCCTCCCTCTGGCACAGTTGCGCAGCCAGTAACCGACCAGCTTTTTACCCCTGCTCATAGTGTCGCCCTTTCATTTTTTGCAAGGTGTACTCAGCCTTAGAAGTAAAAAGACTATTAAGAGACATTCGTGCCTGTTCCAACAATTTACGATTCTGGAGGGTAGGATTTGAAATATATGAGTGAGAAAGCCGTTGAATGTCTTGCTCAAGATCTACTTGTTTGGTAACGTTGTTCTTCTTAATAAGAGCAGCATCGCACATTAATTGGCCTCTAATGGTCGCCTTGGCAGCTGCCCAGATCGTTCTCTTAGAGGAAATTGAATCCTCATTAATAGTGAGATAATCCTGAAGGTGTGATTGTAAAAGAAGTTTACCTGCAGGTGTTTTATATTTGTTTATGTTCAACCTCCATGGTTTGCGTCCTGGATTAGAGAGACCTAAATCGAGAGACAAAAGAACAGGAGAGTGATCGGATATGGCTGCTTCCAAAATCCTCGACTCTGTAACCAAGTGAACTGCCTTTTGCGAGAGAAGGAAATAGACGGGAAAATGTGCATTGGGTAGAAGAAAAGAACGTGTATTCTTTATCCTGTGGGTGACTAAGCCTCCAATGATCAACAGGACCATTGTCAGCGAGAACATCACGTAAAATGGCTCTATCCAAAGCGTTAGCAGTATCAAGTAATCCTGTTTTGTCAAGGGCAGGATCTCGAGCCAAATTCCAATCCCCTCCAATAAGAAATTGAGAAGCTTGTATTTCTGTGAGAAGGCGACTCATTCTAAGTAAAAATAGTTTTTTGGTACCAAGTGGAGCGTATATAGAGCAGAAACAAACAAACGAGTTCCCAATTTTCAGTTTAACAAAAACATATCGACCCTCCGGGTCAGACCATGTTTTAGAAATTGTGAAGGGAAGTGACTTCCGAAAAAGGATGGCTACACCACATTTACGAAAAGGATTAGGATTAGTAGGATCAGGTTTAGAAACACTACTATGAATAACTTTCCCGACCCAATCTCTGCTGAGTTTACTAGATTCAACTTCATCCAAATGTGTTTCCTGCAGTAAAGCAATGTCCACATGTTTAGAGCGTTAATATGAAAGGACTTATATAATGGGTGAGACCATGTACATTCCAGGAAATCACTGATAATGGATGTGCAGAAGACATAACAGAAGAATTTAAGAATAAGATGAAGAAGAAGAAAAAAGATAAGTATACGGCGAGAGAGACAAAAAGATGTTTCTCTGGAGGAAAAAAGAGAAATAGGAAAGAAAAAAGAAAAAAAAAGGGGAATACGAAAAGGTTTAGAAAAGCAGAGTAAATATACGAAATAGAAAAAGTAAATAGAAATGAAGAAATAAGGTATTAAAAGAAGAAAGAATAAAACAGTAAAATAAGAAAGGAATCGAATAAGTGGATTAGACAAGATAGAAGAAGTGGAGAAAAAAGAAAATAAGAAAATAAAGAAGAAACCGAGACTGTTAACCGCGGGTCTGGGCGCACTAAAGCAACGCCGTGGGACAGGACCCCATCCAAGGAAAGAAAAATGTGAAGCAAATTAATAAAGGATAATATGGAATATATGGAAAATGTCAAACATGCAAAATATTGATTGTAACATTATCACAACCATAATAACCATAATAAACCCTAACACACTACTATGTAATAGAAAGCCATGAAATAAGAACATTGACATCTACAATATGTTCTAACTATGATAAGAGATTAAGAGAATATAGAACAGAAGGAATGTGAAAAAGCAAGAGGAAAGAGGGAAATGAGAAAGAATGGAAAACATGTATAATAAAAAATTTCAGAACAGAGAGATGAAGGAGATAACAAAGTGGACCTAAAACACATAGAGCAAATAAAAAGCAGTATAAACGACTCCCTGAAAATAACTAAGTATATTAAATATGCGTTGTCAAATTGAGTAATGCTAGTATCTCCAAATGGAGGAGATCAACAAAGTAGAAAAGAAATGCAATATGTGAATTACTATGGCCTAAACATGCAATAAACAACATAATAATAAAAAGGTATAAATTGAAGAAGCAAAAAAGAATGCTAACTTAAAATTGCAGAATGATATTGGAGTGAATACTGCAATATGAAATATGAAGGAAAAGTAAGTATGTTATATAATACAACAAATCAACAAAATAAACAATTAAAGTTCAGAAGCAGCATCCATATCAAGAAATCGTAAAAATACATAGATGATTAAGAAAGAAAACATCAGAGCAGAGAATGCAACATGAAAAGGAAAATAGAGTTGAAGTTAAGATAGGAGTGAAGAGATAAGAAAGTACAAAATAAACAATTGAACAATAAAGAAGAATTCAGTCAACATCTGAAATAATCAGCATCCATATCAAGAAATCATAGAAATACATAGATGAAAAAGAAAGGAAAACATCAGAGCAGAAAATGCAGCAAGAAAAAGGAACATAGAACTGGAGGTAGGATAATAGCGAAGAGATAGAAAGTACAAAAATAAACAATTGAACAATAAAGAAGAATTCAGTCAGCATCTGAAGGAGTTTTGAGAGGCGATCTAGATTTGTCTCGCTGCGGGTCCTTAGTAAGAGTAGAAACAGAGTGCAGGGCTGACACCCTATCATCCTGAGAGCGAGGAAGACGATTTAAATCTCTACCCCTCTGCCTGGGAGTGCTAACATTGCGTTGGTTGTGCATTGGCATATGTGAGGAAGGAGTAGGAGATGACTGAGACTGATCACATTGAGAAGAGCGTGTGTCCATGTCTTGAGTTGTAATATCATCCAAGAATTGTTGTAGAAGAGCAGGATCATAACATTCTTTGGATTCTCCATTCCTGGTAATACGGAAGCGTGCAGGGTCAAATAAGCCATACTTGATGTCCAACTGACGTAATTGAGGTCGCATGGAAAGGAATGCCTTCCGACGTTCATTCGTTTCTTTGGAAAAATCTGCAGCCATATGAATAGTATGTCCTTGGAAGAGAAAGGAACCACGGGAGCGGACCGCTGACAAGAATTGTCTAGTTTGTTCATGCCTAAGAAAACAAGCAATAATGGGTCTCGGACGCGCAGAAGGATCTGGGCGTGAAGGGCCAAGTCTGTGGGCGCGTTGAATTTCAAGAGGTGGAGCAAAAGAAATACCAGTTATTAGCGGAAGAGTATCATAAAGGAACCGTTTCATATAATTCCTCTCAATGTTCTCCGGAAATCCAAAGAAACGGACATTGTCTCTTCGACTGCGGTCTTCCAGATCAATAATTTGCTATGAAGAAAGAGAAGGTCTTGATCTGAAGTGTGAACTGAATCCAAACGATTCTCCATGGCCAATATTTTAGAATCTAGAGACTCGATTCTTGTATGAAAAGTGGTGAGATCTGCCCTAATCGGTTTGGTTTCTTCAGCTAAGGATGTAATTGTGATTTCCAGTCCCTCCAATTGGCGATTGACCCCAGAAAGCTCTTGCAATATTCTTTTTATGGTGTCTGATAATGCCTGATCACCGTGAGGCCGTGAATCTTGAGAAACAGGTGATGGCGAAGACAAGGCCCCTTTCGTTGACAAATTAACAGATTGTTTCACAACCTCAGTGAAAAGTGGATGCTTAGGTATTTTACTGCCATTCCTGTGGTTAGACATGGTCACTTTCCGCTTCGCAGGTATTTTACAGAAGCGAATTGATGTGGTAGCTCCGTGTGAAGCAATGATGAGAACAACTTCGTAATAAATGACAGGAGGCAGAAAAAGTATCACAGAATGAAGCACAATGACATAAGGCTACGTGCATAACACTCAAGAAAGCAAAAATTAAATGCTATACTGAGGAGAAGAGTGCCTCATTAAATCATTAAATATTTCTTTCTGTTACAAACAATCACATGAAAACTGTAATAGATCAAGTAAAGACAGACCTGCAAAAAAAAGAAGGATTAACATCAATAACAAATATCATATAGCAGTAGGCCTGGTGATGTAATTCATAACGTATATATGAAAGATGCATGGCTAAAAAATAACAAGCTTAAAACGCAAGACGTCGCAATATATGAAATAGTGCAACCTCATATCTGTCAAAATGGGTGAACACCTTAACCGTATGATAGGAAAACTGGCCCCCTCAAAGATACAGGCTCGTTATAGTAATAAAAACATTATGAGGAAGTGATAACATATAGAACAAAAATTAATTAGGGTAAGAAATAACATGTGCCTGACAAATGAAGATATTGGCGTGATTCCTGCATAAAGAAGTAAACGCTGTCAGAGAGAGTCGCAAAATGAGCATGAGAGCATACAAAGAATGAGGTATCACTCTCATGTGAAGTAATGGAAGCCAATCTTTCCATGACAGAATATTTCAGGAGAGCCATTGACACTAAAGAGTCATTTTCCCCTATAAGGTCATGCCATAAAGTATTAAGCTGAAGCCAGTGGAGCTGAAATAAATGTACAAATAGCACAGGAAGAATGGGCTCCAAGAAGGCACATCCAACAGTAAAGTTAATTGTTCTGCCCAAAAGTCATGAAGAGACAACACATGGCAAAATGTGTGAGGAAAAGTTAAATGACAGTCAGTAATGATATTCGCCTCTATGCAGAAAAAAACATACAAAGTTATCTAAAAGGCGTCGTCATATAGAGGGGCTCTGGAAAAGGGAAAAGTACTTTTTAATTCTATTTCCCTCTTTTCCTGTGTGGTAGTATTTCGCCTCTACAGTGACGATTTCGTATCTGCTTTTCTGTCGTTTATGGAGAAAGACCTTGCCTGTAAAGAAAGAAGAACTCCTCTCCGTGGTCGCAGTAAAATGCGCTTCAAGACAGGTTCATGCGCAGTACCTGAGGAGGCGCGGCCTTGGAAGCGTGAGGAAGCGTGGCCCTGAAGTGAAGAGAGGTGCGGCCCAGTAATGCGAGGAGGCGCCGCCTCAGGTGACGTGCGTTTCCGGAACGCAGCAGCAGAACGGGCGTCACCTCACCGGCAAGCCACAGAGACCAGGCAGCGCTTCTTCAGCAGGAAGGGGACCGCCAGGACCGTCCGCATGCTCTCCAACGACAACGGAGCACGCAAAGGTAGGTCCGGCAGTCCACGTGCAGGAGAGCAGCTCGTCAGGGGTCCGTCCCACGACGGAGCTTAATCTTCAGGTGGCCATCTTCCTGCGTGGCCAAACCACGCCCCCTACCTTGCAATTATGATTGATTCCAAAAGCTCTTGGCGTTGTTTGCGCTTTACCCATTCTGTGGAGGCCTTGTTTGACTTTACCTAAAGAGTAGGCAATGAGCTTACCAAGCAGCTCATAGAGGTTTACATGTGAAAGTGCACACCTGTTTCCTCGTAGGGCTCTGGAATATGGGGTTATTGGGATGCCACCAAGGTTCAGGTGGAGCAGAATAGATTCTGCTGCCATTTGCTCGCCATCCCCCTTAAACATCTCACCTTTTTTACACAAGGAATTGGTGTTGGACTATGTACCCGACTGGATTAAGGTTTCACCTTCACTGCTCTGGGTCTCTGTTTGGTCTAATAGACATACAATGCTTAATTGGGAGATCATCCTTATAGGGTGTAACGAATTACCTACTTCTCCCCATTTATTGACCAAAGTGGATAGTCCCAGAGTCAAAATGCGTTTTGTTAAACGCAGGGTGGCATCCAGGGAATGAGAGGAACTGGGTAAACCTTTGTTGTGTGAATACGTCATGGTCCAAACATCACCTCACCTTGAACCATATTACACATGGGCTTTATGTCCCAGGGAAAGAGCTCTTCTAGACAAATTTTGGCTGAGAACTATCAGATCTTTGCTCTGTTTCCCCTTGGGCCAGTATGCTAAAGCATCTATTTTATTGTGTCCGTGTGATGAGCCCTCAGTAAAAACTTTGGATTATTTTGTATTTTAGTGTAACTATTATAAGTTCCAAATTAAAAAGTTTTAAAAGCGTGTTCTTAAGTTATATGGGTTCCACCAGTATAGGTCTGCTTTCTATTTTCTGTGTTCGATGGCGAATCCCGTGGTCTGTTTTCATGTTGGATGCTTTTTTAAATCAGCTGTACATAAGTGAAATTGAATGACAGTTTGATGTCTCCCCTTTCTTGCTGAGCATTTTAAATGAATTATGCCTTTATTCACCAGTGATATGATGTCTCTGCAGCTTTTGTGATCAATTTTAAATAATCGAATAACGCATTTTCTGATTTGATTTGAGAATCTGCCATACGATCGAGCAATATAATGAATTTTTAACGAGATCTTTGTTTTTATGATTAATAACGAGTGCGTATATAGCTGATGTTATGTTCTTAATCTCAAGATAGATTTTGTATTTCTGCTTCTAATGTCATTTACGGTGTTCCCATATGTATGTATTGCATCTTTAATGATCTGCTTTTAAGTGGTTGAATAAAGATTACTGAATGATTTATTGACTAGTCTCCGCATGATGTTGTATACATTTTAGTGCTCTGCATCATTAACTGTCATAACTGATCACCACTACCTTTTATTTCAAACCCAAAGTTTAAAACCAAATATGCACATATGTGGCTTTTACACATGCTGTATTTACCAAACTCCATGACAATATCTTTCTCAGTCCTTCCAAAGTGAACTGATGTACATAGAGTGTAATACCCTGCCTTAAGCAGAGGGGATACTTCATCCTGAATAGGGTCAATGGGGATTAACATTCCCAGCAGAAAGAGTATGTTACAGATTGTAGGATGCAATGGCCAAGGCTACCCTGGGAATTCTGTGTTTCATCTCACATTATAGCAGATCACCAACCAACTGATAATACGTGCTAGGCTATGTAGGAATTGCAAATAACACAGTTGATGGACAGAACATAGAACAATGTCATACATTCATCCCAGTACAAGGATCTGGGCCTAAATCCATCGTTTTGTTGTACTCCACACCACCCTGGGTTAGACACTGGCTATATGCAAATCAGCTCTGACCCTGTGCCTCATGGGAACAGTCCAGTCTGAACTACCAAGCCATGTCTTTCCCAGACCGGAATCAAGCATCCAAGGACCGGTTTCTGGCTATCAGCCTTCATCAGCCTGGATAGCTTGACTCCAGTGGTGTGGAGAGCATGGGACTCACGTCTGAGCATACCCAGCCCACTCAGGGTGAAAATTGCAAAAAACACAGTTGATGGACAGAATGTAGAACAATGTCAGACATTCATCCCAGTACAAGGATCTGGGCCTAAATCCATCGTTTTTTTGCACTCCACACCACCCTGGGTTAGACACTGGCTATATGCAAATCAGCTCTGACCCTGTGCCTCATGGGAACAGTCCAGTCCGAACTACCAAGCCATGTCTTTCCCAGACCGGAATCAAGCATCCAAGGACCGGTTTCTGGCTATCAGCCTTCATCAGCCTGGATAGCTTGACTCCAGTGGTGTGGAGAGCATGGGACTCATGTCTGAGCATACCTAGTCCACTGGGGGTGAAAATTGCAAAAAACACAGTTGATGGACAGAATGTAGAACAATGTCATACATTCATCCCAGTACAAGGATCTGGGCCTAAATCCATCGTTTTTTTGCACTCCACATCACCCTGGGTTAGACAATGGCTATATGCAAATCAGCTCTGACCCTGTGCCACATGGGAACAGTCCAGTCCGAACTACCAAGCCATGTCTTTCCCAGACCGGAATCAAGCATCCAAGGACCGGTTTCTGGCTATCAGCCTTCATCAGCCTGTATAGCTTGACTCCAGTGGTGTGGAGAGCATGGGACTCACGTCTGAGCATACCCAGCCCACTCGGGGTGAAAATTGCAAAAAACACAGTTGATGGACAGAATGTAGAACAATGTCATACATTCATCCCAGTACAAGGATCTGCGCCTAAATCCATCGTTTTTTTCCACTCCACACCACCCTGGGTTAGACACTGGCTATATGCAAATCAGCTCTGACCCTGTGCCTCATGGGAACAGTCCAGTCCGAACTACCAAGCCATGTCTTTCCCAGACCGGAATCAAGCATCCAAGGACCGGTTTCTGGCTATCAGCCTTCATCAGCCTGGATAGCTTGACTCCAGTGGTGTGGAGAGCATGGGACTCACGTCTGAGCATACCCAGCCCACTCGGGGTGAAAATTGCAAAAAACACAGTTGATGGACAGAATGTAGAACAATGTCACACATTCATCCCAGTACAAGGATCTGGGACTAAATCCATCGTTTTTTTGCACTTCACACCACCCTGGGTTAGACACTGGCTATATGCAAATCAGCTCTGACCCTTTGCCTCATGGGAACAGTCCAGTCCGAACTACCAAGCCATGTCTTTCCCAGACCGGAATCAAGCATCCAAGGACCGGTTTCTGGCTATCAGCCTTCATCAGCCTGGATAGCTTGGGCTGGGTATGCTCAGACGTGAGTCCCATGCTCTCCACACCAATGGTGTCAAGCTATCCAGGCTGATGAAGGCTGATAGCCAGAAACCGGTCCTTGGATGCTTGATTCCGTTCTGGGAAAGACATGGCTTGGTAGTTCGGACTAGACTGCTCCCATGAGGCACAGGGTCAGAGCTGATTTGCATATAGCCAGTGTCTAACCCAGGGTGGTGTGGAGTGCAAAAAAACGATGGATTTAGGCCCAGATCCCAGACATTGTTCTACATTCTGTACATCAACTGTGTTTTTTGCAACAGGCTATGTAGGAAGACATACATAAAACTAATCAGCATTTATTGTGGTGTGTAATAAATAGAAGCCTTAATATACCAATCTGTATCTTTCCATGTGTGTTAATTGTGAGGGCGGCTTGAGGGGAACTGATGAAATCCTGTCAGTTTCAGAGCTGACCATTAGCACCAAGTGTGTCATCATCAGGCAAGTTACTGGGTATGGGTGATCAGCACCTATCCCTTTACTCAACTCCGTATGGCAGATATGTATAACTATGCTGCCTTAGGCCCAATAAACAATTACTAGGTGCTACGAAATCTTCGACAAGCAATGCTGTAATCCAGCAATTGATTGATGATGCTGTAGTTTGCATTGCCTTCCTCCAACTTTATTGGTTGGGTATACAATGATTGCTTTTCCCTGGTTCCTCCTCTACAGATAGAACACTCCATATTTGATCCATGTTACATATTTTCAAAGATTGGAAGGTGAGCTCAGAACATACTAATAGTTGGGCTGAATAACACAAGTGGTAATAACAGCACTGTACGGGTCTGGAAATGAGAGGAGCCTGGAATTTACTTGACTGCTAGAAATAGTATGTGGTGTCACAGCTGCAGGCAATTAATGACAGAGTATTCAAACCCAGAAGAGACTAAGAGGCCAATTATGATTTCAGGTGGAAAACCTCCTCCTGACTGGCGGATTCTCCTCGGCATTGTCGGAGGTCTTCAGACGGACTCAGCCAGTTTACACTCTGCCAGAGCAATTACGATGTTTGTGATCGGAAGGTAAACCACAAGGTCATTCCAAATTGGTTCTGATCATCTCTCGGAGTATTCCTGTCAGTTGGAACCACATCGTACACCCCTATAGCCAGCTTTTCCAATCTCAGGTTTACGATGTTGATTTCCAACAGCCTTTCCGCGTTGGCCTGTCCAACATGGAAAGGCTGTCAGAAAGTGAATTATGGGGCCCCTTGCAGGGCCCTCTTCATCCTGTGGCTTCCAGTTGGGGGTCGAAGGGGTACCTAGAGGACTACCCCTGTGTAACCCCGCACTGTGTGGCAGGCATTGTGGGGTGCCCGTGACAGGGTGCAGGGTTTTATACACTCACCATCTCCCCATAGAGCTTGTGCGGGTAGAACACATAATCCCATAGGAAACAATGTGAATCCGACCAAACAGTGTTCGTTCGCATCGTAATCGGGTGGGTGGAACCACTGACCGCAAGTTGTTTGGTCGCCATTCCAATTCAATGTTGGGCAGAGATTTTCCTCTCGACATCGTAATCGGCCACCAAGTGGCATGAATAGAGAGGGATTGATTGATGAGCCTCAGAAGATACTGTGCACGTGAGCATTTTCTACAATACGCCCAAATAAATTCTGTGCATGTCGCAGTCTTGACACTCCAAATGCTTTTGCAAGTTACTGTGCGGAAAGATCAAGTTACAATTTATAATCCATGGTGGATAGGCTGGAGTGGCCTATATGAAAAACAGCACCACACATTGATGAGGCAATAGGGATAAGAAATGAATACGTTCATTAAGCAGTGTAGAGCTGTACACGGCTGTCATGACGTTCCCATAACTGCAAGTTACATATCTGCTCATGAAGAAGAACCCTTAAAAGTATCTGCAGCTAAAACTTGCCCTGGTCCCTTAAATATGATCAGTAGACGATATCTCACCAGTAGCAATAACCACAATGGGGGTATGGACAGAGAAGAAACCTACCACCCTGATCTTTGGAGTATTGCAGTCAATCTGTCATAAGCCTATAGTAAAGATTAGAATCACATGGGAGGGGGAAATAGGACCTACGGAACAGGAAAGCTCATGGGAAATATATAGTAAGCGCTGGGGTGCGTTTGGTAAAACCTCGGTTTCTAGACACAATGTTTTAGAACAAGGCTACATAAATGGTGAGAAATGATGATTCCACATTTGAAGAAATAGAAGAAACTTTTTTCAGATGATCTCATAATCTCATGTGATAAAGGACTTTTGGGAAGAAGTTTGAGACATAGTCCACAAGTGATGAGATGGTTGCTGCCACCAGACCCTCAAACTGCCCTGCTGGACACATGGTAAGATTTGGGAATTGTGAGGGTACAACGACAAAATATCGACACTCAAAATATCCCGATACAAAAATATTGTGACCAAAATATCAATGTCAAAAATCTTGCCATCCGAACTTGTAATGGCAAGTAAAAAAATATCAACAAAAAATAATGGTCATTAATATAGTTATGTAAAATACACATTTTAAAGATATATAACATAAAATAATAAATATTAAATATATTAAACCGTAAAATTATTTTAATAAAAGTAAAACATATTTAATATATATCTTAACAAATAAAACAAATAAACCTAATTAAAAAGTTACACACATATAATAATTGAAATATATTTACATATATACTTACAAAAAAGATATTAAACTAATAATATTAATCTATATTATAATTTAAAAATAATATAAAAACAAATAAATATATATATAGAGATACCATTAACATAAGATCTTTAAAAACAAACCATTACAATTAGATAAAAAATTAAACAACTTAACATTCTTTAAATGTAGAAAACAATATTTTACACATTAAAAATATTAATAATTAACAACACATAATAATATAACATTATAACAGCATAAAATAAATGCATATATTGTTCCTACTACAATTTATACCAAACTACACAAACTATTAAAATTAATATATAAAACTGGTTAAAATGTACAAATTTCCCTCCAATAAATGCAACAGTAGTAAAAGTGTTGGATTACAGATAAGTAGTATTTACTGTACCCAAGCCAGCCAGTACATCAGTAGCAAAACTGTTGGAGTGCGAAGGGATGAATTTACTATTCCTACTCCAGTCAGTACAACAGTAGGGAAAGTGCTCGATTGCGGAAGGGTAAAATGTACTATTTGCACTTCAATAAGTGCAGCAGTCGGGAAAATGTTGGATAGCGGAGGGGTAACATTTACTATTCCCACTCCAGTCAGTACAACAGTAGGGAAAGTGTTGGATTATGGTTGGGTAAAATTTACAATTCCCACTACAATAAGTGCAACAGTAAGGAAAGTGTTGGAAAGCGTAGGGGTAAAATGTACTATTCCCACTCCAATCTGTGCAACATTAAAAACAAACAAAATATCTTCAACAAAAATAAATATATTTTATAAACAAACTTAATAAAAATATATATAAATAAGTTGACAAATATAAATATATTGAATATATTTTTTTTAAATGTAAACATATCACAATCTTAAATACATATCACAAATACCTACAAATATTATTATAAATAAAATACAAAAATATTGTTTATACAAATTCATATTTTTACTTAGAAAACATTAACTATTACATATATTTTATTTAGTTACTCCCCACCCTATAACACCACAAAGCTTACAACCTGCACCTAAAAAATTCTTTACACTATTCATATAAATATTAATCACATTTTGATCATTTAAATATATTTAATAATTACCTATATTTAATATACTTCCAAAAATAGATCCCCACAAAGCACACAACACACTCATAACATTTAACAAAACATCATTTGAACAATTTACATAACTAATTATTAAATTCATAATTCATATTAGGTAAAAATATATTTGCTTACAATTAATTTACTTCCCACCCCATACCCCTACATAACCCACAACCCACATCCAAAATCCCAAAAAAGTTAATTTATTTGCACAATAATTAATTATCAATTAGTCAAATATTATTATTAGAAACCAAATTATAACCATGAAACTTAATTAATTTGCCAGTCTTTACCTCTATAATCCCAGCTACTCTCACCTAAAATGAAACTTAAAAAAATAATTACACAATTAAAATGAATTTTTGGGATTAAACAACTAATTATAAAGTAATTAAAAGTAATTTACTTCTCACCCCTTACCCCTATATACACAAAGCCCACACCTAAAAAAAAGTAAATAAACAATTAACATAATTAATCGCCCCGGGGAAAAAACTAGGAAGGAAAGTGTTTTGATTCTTTTTAATGACAGAAGAAGGCCTAAATAGCCTATGATTAACACAATCCCCAGATAAAATGAGTGTTTTATACTCAATTGTCCATATGTTAATTGTGGAAATAAGTGCTTTTATTGAGCTTGGACAGGAAATGATGATGGATAAAATATATAAACTACACGCGGGCTGGTGGCTGACTTAGCGGATTTACTAACCCAATAGAGACCAAACCCCGGCTAAATCAGAAGACCCAATCGTGGTTCTACCAGAAGTGTAAAAAGGCAAAATCCTTATTAATCGAGTCAATCAAAGCACATGACAGGACCCAAATTAAATTTAGGAGGCAGGAGTTTAAGCAGGCTGTTTTAGAGGCCAATTCATAACAACAAAAGAGTGGCTAAATCCATAAAAACTACAAGGGAAGAAACACACAAAATATTTATTGAAGGACCCTCACTCACCACCTGGGGTGACATGCTTCATCATAGGGTCCCCACCGGAACAACCGAATGCCGTTCCGGTGTGCTACGATGCCTTCGATTGCAGCGGAGCATGTAAAAAGGTGTGAACAAGTGCAAGTGAAATGGTGCAAAGTTAAGAAGTAACCAGAAGCTACCTGTAAATAACCTTTAATTCGATGTGTTCTGGTTGCTGATTAAAAACAAATGACGGATCTAACCCAGCGAGGTAAAGAGGCTGGAAGAACCGTAGGTGTGTAGTGTTAGGTCGACATGAACATGTTTCAGCTTATATAGTAGTGCATGTTTTGCTAAGCATTCATCGGGACCATTTCATCAGTGCGTATAACCATGGCGGTATACGCGCGCTAAGGCGTACCCTAACCTCTGGTCATGTGTGGGTGATAAAAAACTCACGGTGTTACCATGAATTGCGATCAGCTGGTGTTCTCCAGGCCGGTAGTGACGTGTATCAGGTATGATAGTTACTTCTGCAGGGAGTCAGGAAGGACGGCGGCTAGTAGTTCAGCCACGAGCCCGGTAAGTTCTAGGCACACAATAACACTAATGAGCAGCAATAGCGGAAGTTAGCAGCAGTAAAGCTTAAAACCAATTAAAACAACAGCGTGATCTGGCGGGTATTGAATACAACTCGTACTCCAGGAGTCAGCGCTGCGCCGATGAATTCTAAAGCTTAAATGCCCTGTCTTGTTTCACCCGCCCAATCACCACCCACTTTCCGCCTCCTGTCCCTCCAATCAGCAGCGCTCCTACTCGGCGTCTGCAGGGAGTCAGGAAGGACGGCGGCTAGTAGTTCAGCCACGAGCCCGGTAAGTTTTAGGCACACAATAACACTAATGGAGCAGTAAAGCCTAAAAACATTTAAAACAACAGCGTGACCTGGCCGGTATTGAACACAACTCGTACTCCAGGAGTGAGCGCTGCGCCGATGAATTCTAAAGCTTAAATGCCCTGTCTTGCTCCACCCACCCAATCACCGCCCAGTTTCCGCCTCCTGTCCCTCCAATCAGCAGCGCTCCTACTCGGCGTCTGCAGGGAGTGCAAGTTAAAGAATATATGGGTCTACCTGGGATAGAAAAGCTTCAGTGGTTTGCTTACATAAAAAATTAGAGCAAGAGACTGGGTAATTTAGAGCTCTGGAGCAACCCTGAAGTTGCCTCTGCGGAGATGTCACGTGCTGACCTGGTGAAACTCCATCGTAGACTAAACAAAATGGAGAGCAAGGGTTTTAAGGGGCGAGTCCCTACCCCTGAGGTATAATCAAGTAAACAACGAGGACTGGCCCACTGTGTTGGAGTGATGGAATCTTGTTAGTATCCCATGTCACCTGTAAATGTAGCTGTGTCAGCTGGGCACAACCTGGTTGGTGTCATGCTTCATCATCGGGGTCCAACTAGGCAGCCGAGTGCCGCCTGGTTGTGCTTCAACGCCTAACTACAGCGGAGCGGGTGTCGTGCAAAGGTGTGAATTGGATGAAGGTGGATGTTAAAATGCACCTTTGGGAATCCTTGCCTGGTAATTTATTCGTGGCGGCCCAGGGTGTCAATTAAAATCTATGTGCTGGAACTAATAGTAAAAAAATTATGATTACTTAGTTGACTTGATAACGGTCTACATGTTTCAGTCCCTGTGGAGTCTAGGCGGGACTTTCTTCAGGACCAAGGGTGAGTGAGTGGCAAAAGGGAAATGCCACGTGTTTTAATCTCCTGCACACACGCTAAGGTGTGTGGAAAAAAAGGAGAAAGGTGGAAGGCGTGCCTCTGGGTTACAGGCACCTTCTGGGGAGCGAAAAAATCCTGTGGGAAGGAAAAACAGACAATGCACACCAATGCGTTAAGAGAATTGCTGCAAGCGTACTTTCGCTATGTTACAACAGGTGTTCTAAGGCGTGCATGGTGGTTGCTGCTATCAAAGAAAAACAGGTGACAGTGGGTAGAGCACAGCACGCTGTGAGTGCTAGCATGCCTGTGCTGTGACTTTTATGGTGGCGCTATGGTGCCTGGTGGGTTATCACAGTAACCTATGTGCCCCCAGTGTCTTAGCCATGGTGGTGCCGTCACCTATGGCGGCTGGCCCTTGTGCCACCTAGGAGTTGAGTGCGGGCTGCGTGGGCTCATGTTCTCAAATGCGCAACAGATAAGCGCTTAAATGTGCTGTGCTGTTACAGTGAGACTCACATACATTTAAAAATTACGTAGTGACAGACATACATGTAAAAATGAAATGGTGAAACACACGCAATTAAAAGATGCCAGAGAGTAAAGCGCCAATAATTACATTGCTACTTATGACGGTCCAGAGAATCGGGGCACAGGGGGGGAGTCAATCCTGTCACTATCTGGAGATAAAAGAGGAATATGGCAGTCAATACCCCTCGTGTATGGTGGAGGATAGGCTGTCGCTGTGCTAGCGGCGAATTCAGAAAGGGAGGCGAGACCTTACTTGTGAATGCAGAGTGCTCCGCTTTGATCCTATTCAGCAGTCCTCCGTGGCCCGGCTGGTATGGGGCAGCGGGCAGCATCCGATTAAGTAGCGGCCATTACCGGAGGCTTGGGGGAGGCGCCTTAGTGTCGCGCATGCGCAGTGTGCCTGGAGGTGGCGGGTATGCGCGCTAGGAGACAGTAGACCTCAGAGCATGCGCGATGCTCGTTACGGCGTCCCTGGCCGGTGAGGCAGGGCGCAGGTTCTCGTCTGCTATGGGCCAATACTAATGTGGGCGGAAAATGAGAAACACATCTGTTGGGGGTGTCTAAATTACATAAATAAAGAAGCATAAATGGATCACGGGGGGGTCTCATGCGTTTCAGAAAAGGGGGGGAAGAAAGCCTGTCTGAAAGGTATTACTATGTATAGGCACATCAATATTGTCGCCACAGTTCCTGTCTCTTAAGACCGGAGGGAGATTGGTACAGGTAATGGCAGTGCATCAAGGATCCAGAAAATGTAAATGACAATTATGCATCTTAGTGGGTGCATGGAGGAGGGTCACAAAGGGGTCACATATAATATAATACAGGTGGTGACATGATGTTATGTCAAGGTACAGGGACACTGTCACCATAATTCATGCCCCATCATGGGCATGAAAGTTCTGGAAGGGACGGTACTGGAAAGCGCCACTGGTCTAGTTGTCTGTGATTGGAACGGTGGTTAGTGATTACTCAGACTGTTCCATGGTATGTTGTCATTCAACCCTACCTGATGGGTGGATTGACGGTAGACCCAACGCTGCTCCTTGTTTAGCAGCTTCTCTTGAACGTTGGGAATGATAGGGTCAATGCTCTCAATCACAACCCATCGCATGTCGTTTGTGGTGTGGCCCATTTCCAGAAAGTGGTTGGTGAGTTTAGTAGTGTTTTTCTTACACCGGATGGTACTACGGTGCTCACATATTCGGGTCTTAATTTTCCTACTGGTCATGCCGATATACCACCAGTTGCACGGGCAGGTGATGCGATATATCACATGTGTGCTATTGCAGTAGGTATGCTTGCGCAATTCCCACTGTTTCCCTGGTTCAAGGGACAGGGTTTTTGTGGTGTTGGTGAGGTGGCAGACACTACAATCTCCACATGCATAGTGGCCTGTGACATTGGGAAGGCCCCACATGTTGGCGATTGTAGGTTTAGATGGAGGTAAGTGTCTAGGTCTTGTTGACACGATTGCGTCCTTTATAGATCTGGATTTTTTGAGTGAGATCAGAGGGGGGTCCCATTGTAATTTTCCGGTGTTTATGATGTTCCAGTGTTTTCGTATGATTTTTGATACATGAGTGGACACTGTGTTAAATGTGGTCACACAGGTAAGGGGCAGGGATGTGGTTTCCCTGGTACAAGTTTCGATCAACCTCTCCCGGTTTTGATTCCTTGCACGCTTCTGAGCCTTCTCCGTAATTCTTTTAGGGTTGTCGTTGTCTGAGCTTCACACTGAGGTCCCTGGCCTGTTCTTGGTAATCCGCGGTTTCGCTGCAATTACGTCTGAGTCTTAGAAATTGGCCGTAGGGAAGGTTTTCCCTAAGTGGCCGGGGGTGGATGCTAGAAAAATGTAACAATGAGTTACGAGCTGTTGGTTTGAAATGTGTTTTGCTTTTGAGTAGGCCCCCGGATGCTTCTATGTCTAGGTCCAGAAAGATGTTTTTCTCTGCATTGAAGCTATAGGTGAATTTCAAATTGCGGTCACAGGTATTGAACCATTGACAAAAGTTGAATAGTGACTCCGTGTTCCCCTCCCAGATCATGAGGATGTCGTCTATATACCTCTTGTAGAACATGATCTCCGGGAATTTTGGCTCATTGTTGTTAAACAAATGTACAGATTCAAAATGGTGTACATATAGTCCTGCTATGCTCGGGGCAAAAACACTCCCCATGGATGTGTCATACGTTTGTAAGTACAACCTGTTTTCGAATTCGAAGAAATTTTCTTTGAGGGCTAATTTGGCACAGTCCCATATGAATTTGCGAGAAGTGCGATATGGCCAGGCAGTGTTAGCTAGGGCAGTTTACAGTACTGTTAGGGTATCGTCACAGGAACACCATCCGCATCACGACCGACGCCAAAGACTCCTTCGCCGCAGCCGAACATCTCCACTTCCAGATTCACACCAACCCTAAGACGACCCTCAGAGGCACCCTCGTCTACAGACCCCCGGGACCACGCACACAATTCAGTGAAGACATCACAGACTTCATCAGCCCGCACGCCCTCCCCTCCACTGACTACATCCTCCTCGGGGACCTCAACTTCCACCTGGAGAACCACAAGGACCGCAACACCACCGCCCTGCTGGAAAACCTCGCCAACCTCGGACTCAAGCAACTGGTCAACACCCCCACCCACTACGCCGGCCACACGCTTGATCCCGTCTTCTCTTCCAGCAAGTACATCACCTTCAGCAACGCCACCGGACTCCACTGGACCGACCACAGCTGCGTCCACTTCAGCTTCAAAAGATCCACGACCCACCACCACCCGCAACAGGTACCTCACAGGAATTGGAGCAAGATCACCGCAGACCAGCTCACCACCTCCCTCAGCCAGAGCCCACCCGCCAACACAACGGACCCCAACGAAGCAGCCCGCAACTTCACACAGTGGCTGACCGCCTGCGCTGACGACCTCGCGCCACTAAAGAACCCTCCCAGCAGACCCAGAAGCAAGAAGGCATCCTGGTTCACCGACGACCTCAAGGACTCCAAGAAGACCTGCCGCACCCTCGAGAAAGCCTGGCTCCTCGACCGGACCACCGACAACATGACCACCCTCAAACACGCTACCCGCAAGCACCACCAGCTCATCCGCACCACCAAGAAGAAATCCCTGTAGGAACGACTGGACAACAACGCCCACGACAGCAAAGAGCTCTTCACTATCGTCAAGGAGTTCTCCAACCCCAGCACCGGCACCAACGACATCACTCCGTCACAAGACCTCTGCGACTCCCTCGCCTCGTTCTTCCACCACAAGATCGCCGACATCCACAACAGCTTCGGCGCCCCACCCACGCACCCAACCGTCGAACCAACGCCCCCCACTGCCACCCTTCGCACCTGGACCATGGTGACCACCGAAGACTCAGCCCGCACGATGAACACCATCCACTCCGGATCACCGACCGACCCCTGCCCACACCACGTCTTCAACAAGGCCGACTCCACCATCGCACCCCAACTCCGGAACATCATCAACGCCTCCTTCAACACCGCCACCTTCCCGGAGAGCTGGAAGCACGCCGAGATCAGCGCCCTCCTGAAGAAACCTACAGCGGACCCCACCGATCTCAAAAACTTCCGCCCCATCTCGCTCCTCCCTTTTCCTGCTAAAGTCATCGAGAAGATCGTCAACAGACAGCTGACCACCTTCCTCGAGACGAACGGATCCCTCGACCCCTCGCAGTACGGCTTCAGAGCCAACCACAGCACCGAGACCGCCCTCATCGCAGCCACCGACGACATCCGGACCCTGCTCGACAAGGGGGAAACAGTGGCCCTCATCCTCCTGGACCTCTCCGCTCGGTTCGACACGGTCTGCCACCGCACCCTAGTCCAGGGCCTCAGCAACATCGGTATCCAAGAGAAGGCACTGGAGTGGATCATCTTGTTCCTCGCCGGAAGAACACAAAGAGTCCGCCTCCCCCCGTTTCGCTCCGAGGCCACCGAAGTTATCTGCGGCGTCCCGCAAGGATCTTCACTCAGCCCCACCCTCTTCAACATCTACATGAAACCTCTCGCAGCCATCGCACGCCAGCACAACCTCAACATCATCTCTTACGCCGACGACACCCAGCTGATCCTCTCCCTCACCAGAGACTCCGACACCGCCAGAACCTGCCTACACAAAGGGATGAAAGACGTCGCCGAGTGGATGAAGGACAGCCGCCTGAAACTGAACTCGGACAAGACGGAAGTCCTCATCCTGGGATCTTCGCCCTCCGCCTGGGACGACTCCTGGTGGCCCCCAGCCCTGGGCACCACACCCAAGCCAACCGACCACGCACGCAACCTGGGCTTCATCCTGGACCCCTCCCTCTCGATGACCAGACAAGTCAACACCGTCTCCTCATCGTGCTTCAACACCCTGCGTATGCTTCGCAAGATCTTCCGCTGGATCCCGACCGAGACCAGGAAGACTGTCACCCAGGCACTCGTCACCAGCCGACTGGACTACGGAAACGCCCTCTACGCCGGAACCACAGCCAAGCTACAGAAAAGACTCCAACGCATCCAGAACGCCTCCGCCCGACTCATCCTGGATGTCCCCCGACGCAGCCACATCTCCAGCCACCTGAGGAACCTGCACTGGCTCCCCGTCGACAAGAGGATCACGTTCCGGCTCCTCACCCACGCACACAAGTCTCTCCACGACCTGGCCCCCAAGTACCTCAACGACCGCCTGACCTTCTACACGCCCACCCGCCAGCTACGGTCCACCAGCCTCGCCCTCGCAGCCGTACCACCCATCCGAAGAGCCACCGCCGGAGGAAGATCCTTCTCTTACCTGGCTGCCAAGACTTGGAACTCCCTCCCCATCCACCTTCGGCTGACCCAGGATCATCTCGCCTTCAGGAAACAACTCAAGACCTGGCTGTTCGAGCAGTAGCATACCCCTCCCCCCAAGCGCCTTGAGACCCTCCCGGGTGAGTAGTGCGCTATACAAATGGCATGATTGATTGATTGATTGATTGATTGTCCTGATCGTAGTGTAAAGGCTTTCCACGTCTAGGCTGACCAACAGGGAGGTGGCAGGGTTTTAACTCAGTCCATCCAAGAGTTTAAGGAGATCCTTGGTGTCTTGTAGGTAAGTGTTGGTGGATTTCACTATCGGCTGTAGAAAAAAATCACAGTAGCGTGAGAGAGATTCCAGGAGGGAACCGATGCCGGAGACAATTGGTCTGCCGGGTGGGGGGGTCTGATTTTTGTGTATTTTTGGGACAATGTAAAAATAGGGAATTTTCCCTTCAGTAGTTGTGAGGAATTTTGCTTCACTAGATGTTATGAGGTCCGCTGATTCAGCTTCCTCGATTAGGCTGGCAATGGTTTCTCTTAGCTTGGTGCTTGGATCCTCTGTTAGTCTTCTGTAGTTCTTGGTATCATTCAGTAGCCTATTGCATTCTTTTCTGTAGTCCTCTTTGTTCAGTATTACTGTGCCTCTGCCTTTGTCGGCAGGCTTGATGACGATAGCTTCATTATCTGTGAGGGAATTGAGGGAGCTGCGCTCTTTGTTGCTGATGTTGTGAAATGGGTGACCCTCTTGTAGTTCCTCAATGTCCTTGAACACAGCCTGCTCATAAACAGAGATTTCTGCTGGGATAGTGCTCGGAGGTGGCATGAAGGTTGATTTGGTTCTGAAGGTGGTGTCTCCTTCGGCATCATTGGATGTCTCAAAAGTGGTGTTTTCGAAAAAGGCCTTAGCTTCAATTTCCTGAAAAATGTGGCCAGTTCGCAGTGTAACTGGAATTTGTCTAGTCGTGCTGTTGGGACAAAACCCAGGCCTTTTTCTAACACTGCTTGTTTGTCAGGGGTGATCACGTGGTTTGATAGGTTGGTGACCAAGCTTAATTGGTGCTGGGGCCTGGTTGTTGGTCTTTCGCTTTGCTCCTGGTTACTGCCCCGTCGTTCTGGTCTTCCCAGTGTACCTGGTTGCCTCGGCGTCTCTTGCCTCTGTTTCGTTGGCCTCCTCCTAAAAATGGAAATCTTTGGTTGTGGTTTCCAAAAGGCTGGGGTGGTGGTGGTCCATATGGCATGGCCCATCCATATGCATAGGGCGGGTGCATTGGTGGATATTGTCTTGGAAAATGACCCTGAGGGCCCAGTGGGGCAGGGTTCCATGGTGATTGCCAGTTGGGGTTTCTTCCTCTGCCGTACTGCTTTTTCTTGTAGCTGTTGGTGCTGGAGGTACTGATTCCTGAGGAGTCCTCCTCTGATGATGCCCCCGAAGAGTCATTTTTCTGGGGAGGTTTGTAGTCAGGCTCCGAATATGGATATGTCTTGGCATAGGAGAATTTTTTGAGGTCCTTTTGAAATTTATTTATCTTGCTCTGTGTTAATGTTTCTTTGTATTAATTGATCTCTTTATTGGTCTCATCCAATCGCTTTTTGAAGGATGTAAGAGTCGCCTTGAAGTGTGCCTCAGTGGTTTGGATCTCCACTAGGAAGGCATCCGAGAGTCGTTTGGCTGTTTGAATAATTAGGATGATCCGGTCTCTGGTACATCTTCACGCGATTTGTGCCCAGTCTCTCCTGAAGGTGGGGTCATCTAAGGAGATGCGGGGTGCGTTGGTTACTATGAGGCCCCTTGGCGCAGTGTTGTTTCTCTAATATTCAGTGAGTATCACCCCATGAAGGATGGTGCGTATACTATTCCTTTTCTTTTCATTCAGGCTTTCCCAATCTGCAGTCTGGGCAATGGTGGTGCCCATGTTGAAATCCGCCATCAGTGGGGGATTGGATAGGATGTTGTTGACGTCATCAAGGGTGAATCCCAGACCTTGGTTCTCTGTCATCTTGTAGCGGGTTGGCAAAGTGGTGTGTTAAAAAATAAAATATAAAAAATAAATGAAGAGCGCTTAAAAAAGCAAAGCTCTCGCAGCTGTGCGCTGCTGAATGAGTAGACTAAACAAAATGGAGAGCAAGGGTTTTAAGGGGCGAGTCCCTACCCCTGAGGTATAATCAAGTAAACAACGAGGACTGGCCCACTGTGTTGGAGTGATGGAATCTTGTTAGTATCCCATGTCACCTGTAAATGTAGCTGTGTCAGCTGGGCACAAGCAGTCTTTGTTTAAAAACCCCTCACACACCAACCTGGTTGGTGTCATGCTTCATCATCGGGGTCCAACTAGGCAGCCGAGTGCCGCCTGGTTGTGCTTCAACGCCTGACTAGAGCGGAGCGGGTGTCGTGCAAAGGTGTGAAGTGGATGAAGGTGGATGTTAAAATGCACCTCTGGGAATCCTTGCCTGGTAATTTATTCGTGGCGGCCCTGGGTGTCAATTAAAAACTATGTGCTGCAACTAATAGTAAAAACAATGATGATTACTTAGTTGACTTGATAACGGTCTACATGTTTCAGTCCCTGTGGAGTCTAGGTGGGACTTTCTTCAGGACCAAGGGTGAGTGAGTGGCAAAAGGAAAGGCCACGTGTTTTAATCTCCTGCACACGTGCTAAGGTGTGTGGAAAAAAAGAAGAAAGGTGGAAGACGCGCCTGTGGATTACAGGCACCTTCTGGGGAGCGAAAAAATCCTGTGGGAAGGAAAAACAGACAATGCACACCAATGCGTTAAGAGAATTGCTGCAAGCGTACGTTCGCTATGTTACAACAGGTGTTCTATGGCGTGCATGGTGGTTGCTGCTATCAAAGAAAAACAGGTGACAGTGGGTAGAGCCCAGCACGCTGTGAGTGCTAGCATGCCTGTGCTGTGACTGTTATGGTGGCGCTATGGTGCCTGGTGGGTTATCACAGTAACCTATGTGCCCCCAGTGTCTTAGCCATGGTGGTGCCGTCACCTATGGTGGCTGGCCCTTGCGCCACCTAGGAGTTGAGTGCAGGCTGCGTGTGCTCATGTTCTCAAATGCGCAACAGATAAGCGCTTAAATGTGCTGTGCTGTTACAGTGAGACTCACATACATTTAAAAATTACGTAGTGATTGGTGAAACACACGCGCAATTAAAAGATGCCAGAGAGTAAAGCGCCAATAATTACATCGCTACTTATGACGGTCCAGAGAATCGGGGCACAGGGGGGGGAGTCACTCCTGTCACTATCTGGAGATAAAAGAGGAATATGGCAGTCAATACCCCACGTGTTTGGTGGAGGATAGGATGTTGCCGTGCTAGCGGCGAATTCAAAAAGGGAGGCGAGACCTTACTTGTGTATGCAGAGTGCTCCGCTTTGATCCTATTCAGCAGTCCTCCGTGGCCCGGCTGGTATGGGGCAGCGGGCAGCATCCGATTAAGTAGCGGCCATTACCGGAGGCTTGGGGGAGGCGCCTTAGTGTCGCGCATGCGCAGTGTGCCTGGAGGTGGTGGGCATGCGCGCTAGGAGACAGTAGACCTCAGAGCATGCGCGATGCTCGTTATGGCGTTACGGCACTGTTCTTGGTTTTTAACTAGGAGGTGTGGTACTTCCGCAGAATAAAGTTATTAGTAGGAGGACACTCCATCGTATTTTAAAGTCACTATTTCTTTGTTGCACTGCTATTCACTTGACCATCAAGGATCAGCCATCACTGACGGTTCGCGTATGTTGGTGGACAAAATCCTTAACCAGCAATAGATGGTGCGGTGTTTGCTGTCCCAATGATCAGGGGACCAGACTGACATGCACTTGGGTTTGGCCAAATGATAGGACTGATCACTGAGCCTATTTGATGGAAACCCTTCACTAATTGTTCTGGATTTGTCAGCCATGTATGAATGATCCGCGCTGTGTTGGCTTTTCCTATACACATGGTGTTCACCGTATATTGAATTATGCTGTCTTCATGTGATTTATACACCCCGAGATCCTGGTGACTCGGACTGACAGTCCAGCTATATATTAAGCTGATAGTGCATCAAGGATCCAGAAAATGTAAATGACAATTATGCATCTTAGTGGGTGCATGGAGGAGTGTCACAAAGGGGTCACATATAATATAATACGGGTGGTGACATGATGTTATGTCAAGGTACAGGGACACTGTCACCATAATTCATGCCCCATCATGGGCATGAAAGAACTGGAAGAGACGGTACTGGAAAGCGCCACTGGTCTAGTTGTCTGTGATTGGAACAGTGGTTAGTGGTTACTCAGACTGTTCCATGGTATGTTGTCATTCAACCCTACCTGATGGGTGGATAGACGGTAGACCCAACGCTGCTCCTTGTTTAGCAGCTTCTCTTGAACGTTGGGAATGTTAGGGTCAATGCTCTCAATCACAACCCATCGCATGTCGTTTGTGGTGTGGCCCATTTCCAGAAAGTGGTTGGTGAGTTTAGTAGTGTTTTTCTTACACCGGATGGTACTACGGTGCTCACATATTCGGGTCTTAATTTTCCTACAGGTCATGCCGATATACCACAGGTTGCACAGGCAGGTGATGCGATAGATCACATGTGTGCTATTGCAGTTGGTATGACTGCGCAATTCCCACTGTTTCCCTGGTTCAAGGGACAGGGTTTTTGTGGTGTTGGTGAGGTGGCAGTCACTACAATCTCCACATGCATAGTGGCCTGTGACATTGGGAAGGCCCCACATGTTGGTGATTGTAGGTTTAGATGGCGGTAAGTGCAACCTGTGGTATATCGGCATGACCAGTAGGAAAATTAAGACCCGAATATGTGAGCACCGTCGTACCACCTGTACCAACCTCCCTCCGGTCTTAAGAGACAGGAACTGTGGCGACAGTATTGATGTGCCTATACATAGTAATACCTTTCAGACAGGCTTTCTTCCCCCCCTTTTCTGAAACACATGAGATCCCCCCGTGATCCATTTATGTTTCTTTATTTATGTAATTTACACACCCCCAACAGATGTGTTTCTCATTTTCCGCCCACATTTGTATTGGCCCATAGCAGACGAGAACCTGCGCCCTGCCTCACCGGCCAGGGACGCTGTAACGAGCATCGCGCATGCTCTGAGGTCTACTGTCTCCTAGCGCACATGCCCACCACCTCCAGGCACACTGCGCATGCGGGACACTAAGGCGCCTCCCTCAAGCCTCCGGTAATGGCCACTACTTAAACGGATGCTGCCTGCTGCCCCATACCAGCCGGGCCACGGAGGGCTGCTGAATAGGATCAAAGCGGAGCACTCTGCATACACAAGTAAGGTCTCGCCTCCCTTTCTGAATTCGGCGCTAGCACGGCGACAGCCTATCCTCCACCATACACGAGGGGTATTGACTGCCATATTCCTCTTTTATCTCCAGATAGTGACAGGAGTGACTCCCCCCCTGTGCCCCGATTCTCTGGACCGTCATAAGTAGCGATGTAATTATTGGCGCTTTACGCTCTGGCATCTTTTAATTGTGTGTGTGTTTCACCATATAATTTTTACATGTATGTCTGTCACTACGTAATTTTTAAATGTATGTGAGTCTCACTGTAACAGCACAGCACATTTAAGCGCTTATCTGTTGCGCATTTGAGAACATGAGCCCACGCAGCCTGCACTCAACTCCTAGGTGGCACAAGGGCCAGCCGCCATAGGTGACGGCACCACCATGGCTAAGACACTGGGGGCACATAGGTTACTGTGATAACCCACCAGGCACCATAGCGCCACCATTACAGTCACAGCACAGGCATGCTAGAACTCACAGGGTGCTGTGCTCTACCCACTGTCACCTGTTTTTCTTTGATAGCAGCAACCACCATGCACGCCATAGAACACCTGTTGTAACATAGCGAACGTGCGCTTGAAGCAATTCTCTTAACGCATTGGTGTGCATTGTCTGTTTTTCCTTCCCACAGGATTTTTTCGCTCCCCAGAAGGTGCCTGTAACCCACAGGCGCGCCTTCCACCTTTCTTCTTTTTTTCCAAACACCTTAGCGCGTGTGCAGGAGATTAAAACACGTGGCCTTTCCTTTTGCCACTCACTCACCCTTGGTCCTGAAGAAAGTCCCTCCTATACTCCACAGGGACTGAAACATGTAGACCGTTATCAAGTCAACTAAGTAATCATAATTTTTTTACTATTAGTTGCAGCACATAGTTTTTAATTGACACCCTGGGCCGCCACGAATAAATTACCAGGCAAGGATTCCCAGAGGTGCATTTTAACATCCACCTTCATCCACTTCACACCTTTGCATGACACCCGCTCCGCTGTAGTCAGGCGTTGAAGCACAACCAGGCGGCACTCGGCTGCCTAGTTGGACCCCGATGATGAAGCATGACACCAACCAGGTTGGTGTGTGAGGGGTTTTTAAACAAAGACTGCTTATGCCCAGCTGACACAGCTACATTTACAGGTGACATGGGATACTAACAAGATTCCATCACTCCAACACAGTGGGCCAGTCCTCGTTCTTTACTTGAAACTCCATCGTAACCATCAGATGGCTGATATTGTAAATGTAGAGGTACTTGTATAGCGAACGACTACCCGGAGGCCTCTCGGCACTTGTATGAATACCGCTGAGGAACTCTTCCTGGCCTTTCCCTGTGAAGTGCCCACTCCTGGGCACCCCCAAGGTGAAGCCAGGCATCCTAGCGTTGTTGGGGCCGTTGTGGAGATTAAGCAAGCTATTGCCCAGAGTTGCAGAGTGGGACTCATGATTAGAATAGGCACTGAGGCGAGAATTATCAGGAAATTGTGCCCAAGACCCGCCGAGGCAGGAATTGAACCCTGGTCCCGGGGCAGACTTCTGCATCAGGGTCTGCTGCTCTAACCATTGAGCCACACTTCTCCACTTAGTAACTCTACGTTGGGTTCTTTAACCATGGAGTTTCTCAGTATCAAAGAGGAGTATAAATTGGAGCCCTTTTAGGACATGATTTTACACAGTGTAGCAAGGAAACTCTATGTACAATTCAGACATGGTACACTACCACTTAGGGTTTTCTCTCATAAATGGTCCCAATCTAAGCTCCTAGAATGTCCAGCGTGTGGTGTACAGGAGGAGACCGAGCCCCATGTCTTCTTCTTCTGCCCATGTTACAAGCTTATTAGGCAGCGTTGGCTCCTCCAACTGTGTAGAAATTTGGGGTTCAAACATTATCATCAGACATTTAGAATCCTGAAATATGACACTTCTCCGCCTGTTGTATTTTCAGTCTCCCGTTTCTTGCTCGCCATGTGGCGCAGGTGCTGGTCATTTATTAATAATATCTCCCGGTGAAATCCAATTGAGTATTTCTTTTTAATGTTGATGAATATTGTCATAATGATGTTTTATATCGATTGTATGTTTGTATCTTTTATGGTCTATGTCCGAAATAAAGATTATTTGTAGCTGATAATTAATTATCAATTAATTAACAATTATTATCAGCTAATTATTAATTATAAATAAATTACTTCCCACCCATTACCCCTTTAATACCACAATTCGAACCGAAAACAAATCACACAATTAAAATAATTAATTTCAACTAAATAATTAATAATATTTAACAACTAATTAATAATTATTTACAAATAATTTACTTCCCACCCTTTACCCTTATAACCTCACAACCCACACATATAAATTACTCCCCAAAAATGTAAACCATAATTAACACAATTAAATATCAATTAAATAAATATTCTCAAATAAAAAATAATCATTAATTTATTAGAATTAAATTACTTCCCACCCTATTCCCCTACAAACCCACAACCCACCACGGAATTAAGAAACACAAAATGTATTTAAATTAAATGTACTAACTACTAAAGATTTAACACATATATTAAAAAACATAAACAACACTTATACAAAAAAATTACATCACATACATTTAAAATAAATACTAAAATACAAAGCACTAATTATAAAACGATATTTCAAAGAACTATATTTTTGAAAATGATATTAATGACTTCTATATTTTAAAAATCGACATTACTTACATTCAAATCAATATTCTTGACATCCATATTTCTACGTCACGATATTTTAAACCTGATATTCTTCTTGTCTGTCAATATTTGCAACTTGATATTTTGTCTAAACCCCAATTATGAGTGGTGATAGACTGCTGTTGATTGAGATATACTGTATGGTCAGGAGGGACTTTTGGTAGTGGTGGGAAATTGTGAGTGTTGGTAGACTGATATCGATTGAGATATACCGTTTAGTCAGGGAGACTTTGCAACACTGTGGAGATCGCAAGTGTTACCTTCGTTAGAAAAGTGAAAATTGGGATGGCTTATCATTTAGGGGCCGATTCTGATCTCGTTGGGAAAGCCCTCCGTCTGAGTCATATCCGGAGTGCTTTCCGACCGACTCGCCCAAGTGCGATGCGAACACGCGCTTACGGACACGGGTCGCTCGGAGCCCCATTGAAGTCAATGGGAGCCTGTTGTACGATGCGTACAAAGACTCCCATTGACAAAAAAGGTACCTCGCACAAAAGGGTGCCCCCTGTAGTGGGGACGCGTCTGTGCCACCTGCACCGTACATGCACTTGTTAGGGGGACCCTTGGGTCCCCCCCATGTGACCGACTCGTAAGGCTACGGGTGAAGGAGTGTCCAGCGCGGACTCCCGAAGTCTGCTTCCCGGAGCTTTTACTAGTCGAAAACTCCGACTCGATCCGGCGGTCCAAATCATGCATCGTACTGGCTCGGTCGGAAATCGCCTCTATTGTACGGCATGGTTCGCTTACGGCCGACACGTACGGAGCGATCCGGACCCGGAAACGTCACGGTCGGTGATTTCACGTTTCCTGCTTCGCAATTGTTCGCTCATACAGTTCTACGAGTCGGTCGGAAAACACGCATCCGGCTCGTACTTTTCCCACCCGGTCGTGTTTGGAGCCATTCCGAGCGAGATCAGAATCGGCTCCTTAGTGATACGTAAATGGTATACTAGCACTTGGTTGCTCCCGTTATTTTGAAAATATGTGGCAAATGTCAGGGGGAACTCCGAGGAGAAGGAAACTGTGTCACTGTTCGGGAGTACATTGGAAATTACACTTTACTTGGATGTTTTGAAGGAACTATTTATACATGTATATTAAGTGCCTGGGTTCCCTGTCATATTCATATATCTATGATTCTGGATACAGCTTTCAAACCATGGTTGAGAAGTACTTTTTCGTGTTACATTGTTCTTACCAAGGTGTTTTTCAATTAATTTAATTGTCTGTAAAAGCCAATACCAAAAAAGAAAAACCATTGCCCTGAAGACATTATCAAACAAACTGATTTGAAGAAGATTGATTTTAAAAGTAGAGTGTGTTTAAATACATTTAGGACCAGAGCTATTGTTTGGAGGGTAACACTCCAGCTCAACAGAAACTATGGCTGCTCCCCTGGCAGAGGACTTCTCACCTTAGCCAGATAGATATCTTTAAAGTTTTCATTGCAACCGCCGATGTACACCTGTGACTTTCTCTGTCTCTGACTACGGTGGAGGAACCACAGTTTTTACAGTGTGAAATAACTGTTGATTTGTTGCAGTTCTTCCACTGTGCCAAACCCTAAATGATTAGTTTCAATTTTTTAAGTTATTCCAATTAGGATATGTAAAGGCAGTGGGAATTGGGTGCTTCCGGAATATGTGTTTAGTGTTGTGCTGGTCTTTCCTTTAGCTCACAGGAGTGATGATCAAAAATAATAATAAGAATCCACATTTGTAAAGCGCGAACCATCACCCATTAGTGTCTCTAGGTGCTGGGGGCCGTCGGGAAGATTAAGCAAGCTATTGCCCAGAGTCACATGGTACTGGGCTAATCTGCCGCCGGCCCTGGGAATTGAACCGTGATGCCCAGATTCCAGAGTCAGTCACCCTGGTCGTGGCGCCACACCTCTCTCCATCAAATTTTGCCTGAATGCCATATGCCTTATCGCTTTGGACTGACCAGAGGTTCCGTGGAATCCTGTAAAGATGGTTTTGCCAAACTCTTAAAGAATGAAATAATGAATGTGCAGAGACTACAAATCCGGGCACTTTTTCACCCTAAAATCTGGTCTTTAAAGAACTGCAATTGCTTCCATTAGCACAGAGAATGGATTTCAACATTCTGTGTTACATTTTAACAGCTCACAGTGGAATTGATCAACCATAACTTCAGCTGCTGATCCAGATAAAATCACAATTTGAGCACGAATGCATTTAAATCTACTCATTCAGGTTTGTTCAACTGAAAATATCATTGAGTGAACTCAATCGGAGTCTAATCGATTTTGGAGACATAGCTCAGCTCTGGAGGTCTATCTGACAAATCTTAGGACTCAACATAAAATGGTATCTGTTAGACCTGTCAGCCTTAGTGTGGTCTTTCTCCCAAAATGTTGCCATCATTCTACTTTTGTTGAATTTGTTATTCTCTCCACACTTTACCACTGCTAACCAGTGCTTAAAAGCTAGTGCTCTTTTCTTTAAACATGATCAAAAGCAGGGAAAAACTCAAAGCGAAACTGAATCCAAATAGACCAAACAAACCTACTAATCCAGGAATGTAACTGTTCCTGATAACGGGAGGGGGGGAGAGCTTGCCAAGCCTGAAGATGGCTGCTCTTTGAGCGAGCTGCTTCGGCTGCAAAATAAAATCCTACATTATCCTGTGCCAGTGTGATATCGAGGCAACGTCGCTAAGCAGCCTCATCCAGTTGGGGATTGTGCGCCGGAGGGTGCATCGAAAACTTGACAGAAAACAGGGAGAGAAAGGTGCCCCGCCTGAGAGCTTGTCGGCGGCAAGAGGCCCAGTGAGACTCCGCAGAGGGAGTGATGCCTTTGTTTACAATCAATACTCCCAGGCAGCGGTGCGAAGCCTGCACTGCTGAATAACGGGTTGCAGAAGTACCTGAAGTGAGCACCTTGACAATAGGGAGGAGAGAGTGCTCCCGGCACGACGACAGGGGCGCAGAGAACTTAGGACCGAGGGAGCACCGCAGTGGCAGCTCTCGGCCGAGCCCTCGGATCTAGACGAAGGGATTGCAGTGCACCGCAGAGTCAGTAGCACAGGAAACACAGCTAGTGCCCACCAGCCATGGCCCTAAGCAACTGAGGGCGTAATAACGTGGGTGGCCCGGGCAGGTAGGAGCAGTTCGAGTTTGGCCTGTCCCTGCCTGCTTTCGCCAGTCTTAGCGGATGCAGAAGACAACGTTGGTAAGTGTGAGCCAGCACGGCACCTGGCCATAGTGAAAGAAAGGCACACGGCACTGCTGGGGCCTTGAAGCCGTTGGCTCTGGTGGTCCGCTGAAGGCAGAGGATAAACTCTCTAATTTGATCTCGTACAGTAGGATACGCGTTGAGACCAGACCTACACACCATAGGCAGTACTAAGCAACGTGGGGCCCACTGGCGGCAGATCACGGGCTCGACATGGGGCCCATATCTATCGAGGGGGAGTGACTCGGCCTGTCCCTACTCCAGATGCAGCGGAGATCGAGGCTGCACAAGCAAGCAGAAACACCGCACAGAACACTCGCCGTGACCAGGTCCCGCCGGGAATACTAGGTACACCGAGCCTTCTAGGCGGGCACCACTAGCAAGACGTGGAGCTCATTTCTATTGTGGAGGGCGACCCAACCTGACGCCTGGTGAGCGGGGATGCCCTGGTGGCGCAATATCATTCATCAGCCCTAACCCCAACACCAGACGGAGTAGCAGACACAAATATAATTAACAAGCACTAATTGACACAATCTGTATACAAGATCTCCCCCCTCTGAAGCAGATACACAGTCCTTGACACGAAGGACTCAGAAGACGGTACTATACACATTGCTGTATACACCTAAAGTGTTACACCGTCAGATTAATATCTTCCACACTAATCGTGGGTGAGACAGCAAACTGATCTTAAGTCCATTAAACTTGGGGAAAACTGATAAAATGCAAACAAAGCTGCAGTTTGATTCATGCAAAACAGTAGGATCACGTAATGATGAACTAGAGGTCTTGAATGCAACTGCACCCCCCAGGAACCGGAGATAGGGGAGACCTACGCGAAACTCTAACTGCAATGCAAGCCACCTTAACGGCCATAGCTGGGAAGCTTTAACATATTGAGTAGATCCAATGTCAGAGAGGCTGGATAAGCATGCAGAATGCATAGATATGGTAGAATGTAGGGTAACAAAAACCGAAGATGTTCAACACACGGCCAGAGAAACATAGAAGAAGGTGGAAAAAATACTTTCCCTGCTCCAGGCCAAGACAGAAGACCTAGAGGCGCGCTCCAGGTGAAACAATCTTCGAATTACGGAGGTTACGGAGTCAACTAACACTGGAAACATGGGGAAAAAATATATGGAAAAGCTTCTTATCGATCTACTAGGAAGAGAGACCTTTTCGGACATGTTTATAGTTGAACGAGCACACAGGTCGCTGACGCCGCCTCCACCTCCGGGTGGCAACCATGGCCCATCATAGCCAGACTACTAAATTATGGAAGAACGGGACGCTGCACTACGCTGCTCCAGAGATCTGCAGAAACTAAGGCACGAAGGGTCAGAGATCTCCATATTCCTGGATTTCACAGTCCAGGTCCAGGAAGCACAAAAGAAATTCATACCAGCAAAAACAGAAACTCCAAGACTTGAACATATCGTATGCAATGCTATACCCAGCTCGCCTCAGAGTCATAGTGGATGGCAAACCCCACATGTTTGGGGACTCCAAAGACCTGCAGCAGTACTTGCAACAACGAGAAAAAACAAACAACACTAGTTAATCACCCTGGGGAGGAGCGGATGAACAGAAGCAAGCCTCAGGACTGGACAATCCTGAATGATAACATAGCATGAGAACCCTGGCATGCACAGAACTGTGGCTGTACCAGATCAGTAGGCATATGGAAATTAACTACTTGATGTTATAGCACATTGACTGGGCAAATGTTATAGTTAAGTCAGGATCCCCAAAGCAGATATTTTGATAGACCCAGTTGAGACTTATATTTGCTATAGAGGCTTAGATAGGTTTAGATTAATAGCTAATGTTACACTGACACATGTCACTTTCAGGCCACGCTGTGATTCCAACTGGGGATCCCAGCTTACCACTCTGGTTCACATGTGTGTACCACGCCAAGTTAACACAGTTACTGGGGAAACAATTCGGGAGGGTGTGGGGGGAATTGAAATCTGGGAATGTCTCCGGCACAATTGGGGTACCAGAGTGGGTGGAGGGAGGATGTGGGGAAGGGGTTAAAATATGGTCAGTAGCACAGACACAACTAGTACAAGCGTCTCACTACTTAGAGCAGCACAGTGGAAGCGAGAACATACTCTGAACAATGCTACCAAATCATAACATGACTCATACTGTTAGGTTGTTAACATTGCTCACATGGAATATTAGGGGCTTAAACAACCCTCGAGAGACACAGCAGGTGCTCGCCTACCTTGATCGGCATGGAGTGGAATTGGCCTGTCTCCAGGAAACACACCTCACCAACTCCTCGGCGTTAACGGTGGAGGCCGACTGGGCATCCATTCGTGTAGCGTCCTCATACTCAGCATATGCCCATGGGGTCTTAATACTGGTCAAACGTGGAACATCATTCATTTACCCTATCACGCACAATCTCAGACACTCAAGGCCGCCACTTTACAATCCAGGGAATCTTTGACGGCAAGATGTTAACACTAGTAAAAACATATGGTCCAAATAATGATGACCAGGGTTTTTTTGCACAAGTATGGACGAGAACACATAAGTTATAGCCAGCAGAATTAGTCTGGGGAGTAGACTTTAATATGTGCTTAGAGCCATCAATGGACAGATCAACATGCAATGATAAATATGGTAAGCAGGCAGATAGAGTGCTTAGTGATGGCATGGAGGAGTGGGGGATGATGTACCTGTGGAAGCTGCCCCACAACACACAACACGTGGTTCAGAATAGACTACTGGATAGCAACACAGGGAGTTAGTACACGGTTAAGTCATTTAGACCACAGGCTCAGGACGCTATCCGATCATGCTCCAGTACAACTGATGGTAGAGCATCCCACACATCCCACAAGCAGTATATGTGGCGTTTTCCAACAGCTGCCATGGAAGATCAAGTATTTAAAACAGATCTAACGCAAGCTACAACAGACTACTTCACGTACAACATGGGGACAGTCACTAGTGCCCAAACACTCTGGGAGGCCTTTAAGGCAACAATCCAGGTACACTGCATTGGTAAACATGCTGGTGTACTAAGAGATATACTGCAACAGCTGTAAAAAGTGGAAAAGGAAATCCTGGTGCAAGAAAAGGAATACACGTGGACACTAAATACTGCACTACTCGCAGATATTAGAAACAAAATGATTACATATCAGGAATTTGCAGACAGCGAGGTGAAATACTTATCACAAAGATATATGGTATGGATTTACAGAGAGGGTGGCCGTCCCGGCCGCACGCTTGCAGGTAGACCCCAAACCTTGGATTTATCGCCACACATTGCACTGATTATAGACACACAAGGGAAAATACCCTATGATACACTCTCCATTCTAGAACGATTTTCAGAATACTACACGCAACTATATTCTGCACAACTAGTCATTTCGTACGATGATACTAGTGAATATCTTAATGATATAGCCCTGCCTCGGCTCTCAGATGCACAAAGATAATACTTTATGTATCCCATTTCCAAAGAGGAGGTGAAAGAGGCAATTAGAACCCTGTTAAAGAACAAGGCTCCGGGAATGGGCAGCCTTCCGAGTGAATTCTATAAAGAATTTCGTGACCTGTTGACTCCTCACCTACTAGCTATGTACTCCAAAGCATACTAAAATGGGATCCTCCCACCCTCCCTACGGGAATCTTTATTATTCACGCTACTCAAACCAGAGTAAAACTCAGCTCACTGTGCCTCCTACCGGCCACTGTCTCTTATCAATATAGATTCCAAAATTCTAGCCAAAATAATAGCCCTGAGATAGCAACCTCTAATGCAGCATTTAATTTTGCCGGATCAATCTGGCTTCATTCCAACTCAATCGACGGCACATAACTTGCCAACTATATTTGCGCTGTTCCACCAGTTGCAATCGGAAGTGCCTGCTGCAGTTGCCCAATTAGACGCAGCCAAAGCATTTGATTCGGTGGAGTGGACATTTATGTTTACTGTCCTTCGAAGAATGGGATTCCCACAACAATTCTTGCACTGGATCAATCTATTATACACTGAACTGTATGCCAGACTACGAATCAATGGCAACACCACCAACCCCCTACCAATCCATAGAGGAACATGTCAAGAAGGCCCGTATCAGCAATATTGTTCACTTTAGCGCTTGAACCATTGGCATGAACAATTAGACAAAAGCATGCAAATTCAGGACTACAGTTCTGTTTACGGACAAATAACATATCATTATACGCAGACGATATAGTCTTATATACCCGCCACCCAGAAGCTAATTTAAATCCATTAATACAAGAATACACGCGGTTTGAGTGCTACTCTGGACTGAGTAGAAACTGATCCAAATCAGTAGCAATTCCACTGACATTTGGCACAAAACAATTCCTGCTAGACTTCCTATTACAATGCCAAACAGAGTCGGTTAAATATCTAGGTGTTTTTTTATTTAAAAAATCTTTATTGGTAATTTTAGACCATATACAGAGAAAAGCCCATTATGGACTAGAAGAGCAGGCGTATGAGAATGCATCAGGGAGCATGCTCACCTAACAGTTATACAATACAACAGTTTTCTGTGGGAGCCTATTAAAATGCTCCAGATGGCAGGCTTTAGTCCAGGGGGTCCAACCTGGTCTCCTTTATTGAATACTTGATATGATCCAATATAGTCGCTTAAGAACAGAAGAGATGCAGTTGAGCATCCAGTGAAAAAGGGGAATAGGGGGAAGGGAAGGAGGGGAAACGGGGGAAAACTCTCTGGATGAGTCAAAATAGCTTAAGGAAAACCCGTTGGAGCGCAGGTGATGAGGGGGAACCCTTCCCTGTTGGGCACCCTCCACATCATATTATTGTCTATCCCTCACCCACAGGGCCTTGGGCTTTGGCGCTACGCTGTTCCTGCAGAAACCTTTGCAGAGGTTACCTGATGTCCAGGGGTCACGCTTGTGTGGGTATTAGATCCCTATACTCAGACAGCTGTGTATTGCAAAATGAAGCATCTGACAACCAGTCATCCCACTGCAGCCTACGCCTATGTCCCCAGCAGATTGTCACGCGCCTCTTAGCCAGCAGCAGCAACATAGCAGCGAGTCATGCATCCCGTCGGGAGCATCAAACACACTTCCCCAGAAGTTCACAACCTCTTAGCACTCCCATGCGAGGTGCATGAATGAGGCCTCGGACATGCCACAACGCACACACCACACGTCCGCACTCAGCCTGCCTTATACATCCAAACTGGGGTTCGATAAAGTCTGTGGAGAAACTTGAAATGAACTAATCGAAGTCTGTAGTTGGGTGACAGGTCCCTAGATTGTGCGCAGCAGTAGGTCCACACTCCTTCCTCAAACAACGCACCCAGACATTTCTCCCAAGCAGCCTCTGCCGGGGCATCACCACTGGGTAGTCTCACTGCATGCCAGTGTACAGACGCGTTATGAGTTTAGGGGGAGAGGGATTTAATAAAAACGCTTCCGAAACCTGAAACGTGGGTGGAGCCAGCGGGAATGAGAGAAACCTCGCCCTCATGGCTGTCTGGAGCTGGAAATAAGTCATCCTGTCCAGGAGTCTCATATTCTCCTCACCCAGGGTAGCGTCAAGGTCAATGAAAACCCCATCAGGGAATGCCCGACCCAGCGAGTGTACCTGCATATTGCACAACCACTGGCAGACCCCAGCTTCCTCCGCAAAGGGCAGCTCTGGATGGCCCGTAAGCGCCACTGAGGGCGCAAATAGGGTGTCTAAACCCTCTCATTGGCGGAGCGTCTGCCACGCCCTTACTGTACTGTCAATCGTGTCTATCCCTGCCCGTGTGCGGTTCTGTGAGTGAAACATCACCATAGCAAGCGGAGTTGGGTCCGCCAGGTCAAATTCAGGGCCTGTATGGGCCAGGAAGGGTGTTGGGAAGACCCAGTGAAATGCAAATCGGGCCTGGTTACAGAAATGATATAACTCTATGTCCTGTGCCTCCAAATCCCCTGCTCGAACAGAAGCATGAGAATTTCCCAGGAGAACCGCAGCTGTCCTCCTGCCCAAACCAAGGAGATTAAATTGGAGCAGAGATGCTTCTAGAAGGCGACAGTGAGGGGGAGAGCGAGGTTAACGAACGTGTAAAGGAACTTGGGCAATTCTACCATCTTGCTAATGACGAGTCGCCCCGTAAGCGAGAGAGGAAATGCCATCCAGCGGGGGAGTCGGTCCTCAAACCAATCCATGAGTCTACCATAGTTAAAGCTCCACAGTTCCACCTGGTCACTACTGATCCAGATTCCCAAGTATTTAACGGGGGAATCAGCCCATTTAAGAGGAAACTCCGACTGGAATGCAGGAGTTGCTGCAGTAAGTGGGAAGATGATGGACTTCCCCTAATTTATGGTGACACCCGAGAGACTGCCAAACCAAATGATCTCCCGTATATGGGGATCAAGATTGTCCACGGGCTGTTGGACGTACATGAATTCGAGGACCACCCGGGGCCTGAATTCAAGGCCTCCCCGCGCGTGATGCCGTCACGCTAGCGGTTCTGTTGCGATCGCAAAGAGAAGGGGCAACAGCGGGCACCCTTGCCTGTTGCCCCGGGTGATCCGAACTGGGGGGGGGTGATAACTCCATTGATTCTCAGTCGAGCCAAAGGGTAGGTATATAACAATGCAAATTTCCTAAGGAAAGCAGGGCTCAGGCAAATTCGGGCAAGCGCGCAAGAAGATACTGCCACTCCAGTGTGTCGAACGCTTTGGTAGCATCGAGGAACACTGCAGCCGCAGGGAGGGCAGGATCAGACCCTTGCATCACGGCAAAGAGGGTGCGTAAATTGTGGGCCATACTCCTGCCCGGACCGAAGCCACATTGATCCGGTCGAAGGATCGTGGGAAGTAAGGGTAGCAGGCGCGAGGCGCGAGGCGAGAAGCTTTGTGAGAATTTTATTATCCATGTTGATCATGGAGAGAGGCTGGTAGGAATCACACAGTAGTGGATCTTTATCTGGCTTAAGGATTGTCACGAGAAGTGCCTACCAAAGGGAGGGCGAGAGGACGCCCTATTCTAATGAGTCTTCGTACATGTTAAGCAGATTGCGCACGCTGCGGTGCCAGTTCCTTATAAAAAGCAGGGGTGAGTGCATCCAGCCCTGGGGCTCTGTCTCTGGGCATAGAATGAATTACTTCAATTACCTCCTCAACGGAGAAATTTTCATCCAAGTACCTGCAATGAGCATCACTTAGCCAGACTCGCTCAATCGAGTCGAAGAAAGCAAGGTCAGCAGGGACTTCTGTCTGGTGCAATGCATATAGCGAGGCGAAGAATGCCATCATTTCAGTCTGGACCGCATCTTGGCCCACCACTTATTTGTCCTCACCCAAGCTCAACTCACTGATATAGTCATTAGCCCACTGCTTCCAAAGGAGACATGCCCGAGTCTTTTCAGCGTTACCTTCCTCGTACCGAGGTGCGCGAGCCTCCTTACCCAAATAGTGGGTCTCCCACAGTGCAGCCTTGTCAAATTCCACCAGCTTAGATTTAATCTGAGCGAGAAGAGAAAGTCAGTTTGTAGCAAAGTGCTCCTGTTCCAGCAGTCATAGCTCTCCTTCCAGGCACTTCAACTCCCCCCGAAGAGAGAGAAGGAAACCGGCCTGTTTAGCAATGCATTTACCTTTAATTACAGTTTTAAAGGCTTTCCATAGGGTAGATGGGGAGTCAACCGAGCCTTAATTGAGCTCAAAGTATTCTGTAATGGCAAGCTCGATGTCTTCCTGGAAGACTTGATCCTGGAGGGCTCCTTTGGGGAGTCTCCAGCTGAAGGACCTGCTCGGTGCACCAGGCAACACGATTTCCAATAGAACCAGGGCGTGATCTGAGAAGGTACGCACTAGATGCGAGCAGCATCAAACCCAATTGTCTGCATCCGGAGAGACAATCCAGTAGTCTATCCTGGACCATGGGGAGCCCTCGGTGGAAACGCAGGTACCCTCATGACAGTGTGGATGGACCCATTGCCGGACGTCCATCAAGCCATAATCTTCGATCAGCACCTGCAGCTGTGCTGCAGCCCGAGAGAGAGGGTGGTGCGAGCCTCCCGATCTGTCCCTGGCAGGATAGAGCACCATGTTAAAATCCCCACCCCACAGCACAGCCACAGGGCCCAGACATTCCACGAGCCTCCACACTTCACTAAAAAACTGGGGATCGTCATCGTTAAGCCTATAAATCGAGACCAGTCGAACCGGGCATGTGCCCAATATTCCCGAAACCATAATGTAACGATCCAGGGGGTCCGGGATAGTAGCACAGGTGTGCCAAGGATGACCCTTTTGAAGGATGATAGCTGTGCCCCGAGCATATCCAGAGTCCTTGCAATACATTTTTTGCCCATCCAGCCCGCCTGCAAGCGCAAGTGCGTATCACGCGTCAGATGCACCTCCTGCACGACGCATATATCTGCCCCATGGCAAGGCTGCTACAAGCCGCACCTTTCTGCAGTCACTCAAGCCCCGTACATTCCAGGTAATAGCTTTGAGCGTGTGCTCCATGTTAGCGTCGTCAGCCATCACCCCAACACCACAAGACGTGTGCAATAAGGGAGCGTGGAGGAGGAGAGCCAAATAGCGCGCAGCTGTAGATGTTATGCCAGAGAAGGGGAGGGAAGGAGACAAGCGAAGAACAGACGAAAAACATTGTATGCCGTGCAACCAGCACTCCAACCCACCCACTGCAGCCACCCAACCAGGCTGAAAAGAACTCACCCATCTCCAACTAGGCCGAAGGGGGCCAACTTCAAAGCACAATGCAGGACTCATCCCAGGGGGGAACACCAGGAAGCTCGGCAGATCACAGCCCAAAGAGATGGGTGGCCGGGTAAGAGCTCATTTGGAGATCACAAGATCTAATATCTAATGGGCGGTCATCCCAAGCAAGACCCATCCAGCTCGGGAGCCAAAAGGGTTGGATAGCAATATGGCAAGAGTCAAATAGGAAAAGCAACGGGACCTAAGAGAATAGCAGAATCAAATAGATAAGGCGAGACAGCTGCACAATAATCAGTCGTTTTCAGTGAGCTCATCTCCTGCATGCCGATAGAGATCTATGGCAGCGGCCGACTGCGGACACTTGAGAGTGCAGGCAAACTTAGCAGCCAGCTTGGGGTCTGTAAAGAAGGATGTCTTGCCATAGTGGAATACCCACAGTTTTGCCGGTTATAGGAGAGAGTATTTGATGTCCTACTGCTGGAGTAATCGCTTGACGGGTACAAATTTGTGGTGACTGCCTGAACCGTAATCGTAAAATCCAGAAAGAGCAAAACAACATTGCCCTGGTATCTGGAGTCCGGCAGGTCGTGGGCCTTGCAGAGGACCATGTCGCGGTCCCTATAGTTTAGCAGCGGGGGAGGCCGCGGGCCCAGGGACCTATGGGCACTCTCTACTACACACACAGCTGACTGGGAATCCCCAAAGAGTGCCCGAAGCATGTCCTTCACAAAGTTTTCCACTCGTGTCATGGCAGAGGACACAGGGACTCCCAAAATGCGCAGGTTATTGTGCCGGACTGGGCCTCGAGGTTCTCATTCTAAGCAGGAATCACCTGAAGGACATGCTCCATGTTGTGAAGCTTTTCACGCGTGGCCATTCCCTCATCACCCAGTGCAGAGGTGTACTAATCCACCTCCGCAATGCGCTCATCATGATTGGCTACTTGTCTTTGAGGCGGTCCAGGTGGTCAGACATGGAGTCTATTTTTAAGTCAATATCTGCCAATGAGGTCTTCAGCTCAGTAAACATGGACCGTATGCTGGGCTCCCGGTCCGGCGCAGTCGCCATGCTCTCCCCTTCGGGTGCTCCCACTGGGGGGCTGGCCACCTTAAAGGTTTTCTGTGGGTCAAAGGAGAGTTTTGGCACATAGGCACTGCGTTTGCCAGGGGGACCCCGACAGACCAGCACGAACCAGAGGCACCAATCACCCTCTGAAGCCGGGGACCAGACCCACAGAGTGCAGGGCAAATGAGATGGGCACTGATAGTCCACCAGGAGACTCTTGTTGCAAGGCCACGGCGGGCCCAGGCACTCCCACTGCAAAGGATCAGACCCTGCCCACCAAATAGCCCAGGAGGCAATGGTACCGGTGCTCGGCTGGTGCACGGAGGGGGCAACCAGTAGGCACCCCCACCACAATCTGTGTCAGATCCCCCAGCCACCTCGCCGGGCAGCCCGCAGGACAGCCCCCGAGTCCCACCAATTATATCGGCCAAGACCCAGTACAAGCAGCACGGGCCGCTGAAACCAATGCAAGGGCCCGTCAGGTTGTAAAGACGAGAGGGAGACAGAAATGTATAAAAATACACTATTTATTTTAGTGCAGTAAAAGGACCCACTGATGCACAGGAAACACTTCAAGCTCCGTCGATCTCCAACCGTCTTCTCCCCGTCCCACCACTCCAGAATCCTACCCACATCATAACACTCTAAGAACCCCTAAAAGTCTCAATTCCAACAATTACAATAGAAATAAAGATAAGACACAGTACCACATGTATCCTTTTTAAAACAAACAAGAAAAAGAAACACTGTAATGTAAAAACTGAAACTTAAACATCTAAAATAAAATCATCAAATTTCTTGGGCAATTTATGGATGAAGCAGTTTCTTGAACCAAAGAATCTGAATCACAATTAGTTTCTTCATTAGATTGAGATGTGGCACTTGTTTCTTCATTAGGTTGAGAAGTAGAATTTAACAAAGAACTCGCACCATTACCACCTAGATCAACCCATGTAGAACCACCATCCTCATCCTTATCAAAAAATCAATTCTTGCCCCGGTTTGAGAACCACAACAGAACTTTTACTCCACCACCCCTTATCTTTAAGAAAAACAGAAGAGTCAATAACTCTCTCAACCCTGTAAGGGATTGTGAACTTAGAAGAACCCTTGCTGTGAAATGTGGGTTTAACAATACAAACCCAATCATCCACTTTAACATTCTTATCTCTGACTTTATGAAAAGAATCATAATAGCTTTTGCCAGATATGCGTGAATCTAAAATATTCTTCTTAGCTTTGTTAATAGAGGACTCCAAATTATCCACCTTGGTAACTCTTTTAAACACAGGTGTTAATAAAGATTTTGCTTGTCCCCCTCTCATTAAGAAATAGGGTGAAACTCCAGTGAAAGTATTTGGAGTGAGATGATAACTCCAAACTTTTTCTCTCAAAAATTCTAAAACATCCATATTGCTCTCCAACGCTGCCTGAATACCCTCTTTTAAAAATCTATTGACCCTCTCAACTTGACCATTAGCCCGAGGACAATATAGTGGTGCCTTTTCAGATTGAACCCCAAACTTGTCTAAAAATGATTTAATTTTGTTTGAAATAAACTGCACCCCATTGTCCGACAGAATGGTATCAGGAGCTCCTTCAATACTGAAAGTTTTGTCCAAAAATTCAATCACAACATCAGTTACTGGATGCTCAACAAAAGTGTAATAAATCCACTTTGAGAAATTGTCAACAACAACAATAGAAAATCTACTCTCCCTACCCAGACACTCAAACGGACCAGAAAAATCTATAGAAATTTTCTTCCAGGTACCATCAGGAACCTCTAGAATAGATAATGGCTGAGTGGAAATCTTCCAATGCTTATCAGACTTCACGCATACAGAATAATCGTCCACCATCCTCTCAATACAAATCCATACTAGGCCACCAATAATGTGCTTTGAGTAATCTCTTTGTACCAGAAACACCCGGATGTACTGAATGAGCCAACTGAACAAGTTTATTTCTGATACCTAGAGGAGGAACAAACAAATCCTTCCTTAAAAGTATATCATTCTCAATGCTAAGCTCTTCAGCAATCTGTGCAAAACTCCCACAATGCGCATCCACATTTTTACAAGAAGGCCAACCATTAATCACAAAATGCTTCACCTTAGCCAAAACAGAATCATTATTCATAGCATCCAACCACTCCTCCTCCGAAACTGCAGCATTACAAGATACAATAGCATCAACCAATGCCACAACACACTCCTGATGATCAACAATCTCATTGTCACACTCATCTAAAGGAGGAAGCCTCAGCAAGCAGTCCGCAGTACAATTCTTAGCTCCCGCAATATGTTGCATTTCAAAATTAAATTTTTGCAATCTTGCAATAAGCCTAACAAGTCTGGAAGAAGCCTTACCACTCCTAACCCCATCCATCATAAAAACCAAAGGCTTATGATCAGTTACTAAGACAATTGACCTTCTCCCCAAAAAACTTTTAAACTTCTCTACGGCCCACACACAGGCCAGAGCCTCTTTCTCAATAATGCTATAGTGCCTTTCTGCACCACGAATCCCTCTAGAAATAAGAGAAATCACTCTCTCTTTGCCCTCCACCATCTGCGTAAAAATAGCTCCTAGCCCAATAGCACTCGCATTCATAGTGATAACAAACTTCCCTTTAGGATCAAATGTATTCAAACCTGGAGCTTTAGCAATAAGCCTCTTCACATTTACAAAAGCCTCATCATGTACACTTGTCCAAATAAACTTTGAACCTTTTTTCAACAATTGTCTGAGAGGTTCAACCACCAGAGCATATCCTTTGACAAACCTAGAATAATACTCTCCAAGCCCCAAAAAAGAATGCAAAGAATCCTTATCCAGTGGTTTGCTGACCTTCTCTAAAGTGTTGACAAGATTTTCTTTTGGAAAAATACCAATAGGAGTTATTCGGTGTCCCAAATAATTGATCTCTTCCACCAAAATTTTGCATTTATCCCTGGTTACTGTCTTCCCCTTGTTACCTAGGATACTCAACACTTTATCAAGAACTAAATTGTATTGTTCACAACTATCTGCAAAAATTAAAATGTCATTTTGAAATGACTGAACATCCTTAATCCCTTGGAAAAGATTCTCAATTAGCTTTTGAAATACACTGGCCGCTGAGGCCAAGCCAAAGGGCATCCTCAAAAATCTATAGAGACCAAAAGGAGTGACAAAAGTTTTTAGATCCTTAGAGGATTCATCCAAAATCACCTGATGATACGCTGACTTAAGGTCAATAACAGAAAGAAATTTAGCCCCATTAACGGCTGCTAGCATTTCTTGAATACGGGACAAGGGAAAAGTATCCACCACAATGTTTTTATTAAGAGACCTGAGGTCCACACACAATCTCAAATCCTGATTTTTTTAAAGTGCAATTACAATGGCGAAAACCCACTCTGAACTATCAGTTGACTCAATTATACCATCTGAGCATAAGGTATCTAAATGAGTTTTCAATTTCTCTCTTATGCTCAGAGGAACCATACGCACCTTGTGCTGAATGGGGACAGCATCTTTTTTAATTTAATTTTGTGCATGAAACCCTTGACCTGTCCGAACTCATCCTTGAAAATATTAACTTGCTTCTTTAAAATCATTTCCAATGAAATCTTATCCATGGAAACATTGTTCACATCCAAATCTCTCAACTGAATTGGACGATCTGATCCAGGACATATGTTAACGCCCAATCTTCCCAAATCAAACCACCCAACAATGTTTTTACCATCAATGGCCACATATATTTTCGTGAATATTTTCCTTCCCTCAAACTCTAAAGTGTCCTCAAAAAATCCTAACATGCAAATATCAAAGTTGCCGAAAGCCTTAGGATTCACATCAGTCTTCTTAAGGACAACATCTTTCCAATGCTCATGAAAAAATAAATCCAAAAGAATAGTGATTGGTGATCCTGTATCAGCCATTGCTTCGAACCCCACTTTACCAACCAACACTCTTCCCAAAGGTGCCTTAAAAGGAATGGTAACATTGTTAACAAAATCATCATCATATATGGTAAGTAACACATTTTGTACATCATGTTCCACATAAGATATACTATTCACAGTGGGATTCACAGTTCTCTTTGTGCATGACACACCGCTGAAAAATGGCCTACTTTACCACATTTAGTACACTTTCTTTTAACAGCAGGACAATCAGCCGAATTCGCTAAATGTGTCTTTGCACCACACCTGAAACAACTTAAGTTATTATATTGTTTCACAACCCCTTTAGCATGAGATTGTATAGCACAAACCGAAGAAGATGATGACGAATTCTTAATTTCTTCTGCCGCAATTACTTTTGAAGATATAATAGATCTCTCTATTCCTTTGGCAAGATCCAGAACTTCACTTAACGTAGGATTCCGACATGCAAGAAGCCTTTCTTGAATTTTCTTGGACTCACAATTAAAGATGAATTGGTCTCTTATGAAATAGTCAACTGTTGCACCATATTCACAATTTGCAGCCAACACCCTAAGTGCCGCCACATATTCCTCAATTGTTTCATCCGGAAGCTGTTTCCTTTTATGAAAAGCATGTCTCTCTATTAAAACATTTGGCTCATCCATAAATTGTTTTTCTAACCTTGCAACAGTTTCTTTATAAACATTTCAGCCTTCACCTTCACCACTAGGTGTAGCAATGGGAATAAGATTTTTAAAAATTTCAATGGAAGCATTATCAAGAAAACGAAATAAAAATGCTTTCAACCTCTGCGGAGAAAACTTTGAACCATCAATAGCGACAATATAATTTCCAAATGATTCAAACCATTTCCTCCATTCTAATTTAGGTTTGCCTGGAATCTGAAGAAAAATAGTAGGTTGATTACAAATTTGGGAAGCAGCCATAATGACTGAAATATTTGGAAATAAAACTTGTCAAAACACAAAATAAAATAAAGAAGAGATTTAAAACACACACAACTGTATCACTTCACCTGAAAAAGAAATCATCAATTAGATGAAAACATCACTGAAATTCAGGAAAACCCACATATGTATGCTGTAAATCAAGTGTGCGCATCACTGAATAAATGCGCTTAATGAAGAAATAATTCAAGTGAGCACATCACTGAAATGCCACAGAAATGATTGAAAAATCCTTGAAATCGAAAATTAAGAAAAATAAAGAAATAACCATGCATACCAATCAGTCCGCTTGAAGTTAAAACTGTTCCGAAGAAATAACTGTTGAAAATGGCACTCAAGAAGATCAAAAATGCAATCAGATCGGTAAATGAAGAAAAAGATACCCAATTGCGCTTTAAAATGGCCGCCGATGACGTGCACAACGTCAGGAACGTCAATCGCCTAGCAACCAAACCCAACAAAATGGTTGCAACTGCGTGCCAGCAACGCACAAGATGGAATGCATTGTAGAGAGCGTGCAACGTAGAGAGCGTCTTGTTCTCCAAGAAACAGCGTCAGCTGATCCGTCATTCAAAGAATGTTGCCGACTCTCGCGCTGCACTCCACGCGCCGAATTCACCAACTGGCATCACAAGGACACACAGCAGACGGTAAAGTAACCGTACCTTCAATCTTCTTTTGCCTCAGTAAACACAAGCCCATGGCACCCCAAATCGGTGACGGACTGCAATAAATCTTAAAAATATCTTCCAGCGAAGTTTCTCCAAAGACAGGATGCCGAGATTCAAAAATTCTAAATGCCGAAGATACCGAACAGTGGGTCCAGACATCAGAGACACCTCGTCGCCTTTGTAAAGACGAGAGGGAGACAGAAATGTATAAAAATACACAATTTATTTTAGTGCAGTAAAAGGACCCACTGATGCACAGGAAACACTTCAAGCTCCATCGATCTCCAACCGTCTTCTCCCCGTCCCACCACTCCAGAATCCTACCCACATCATAACACTCAAAGAACCCCTAAAGGTCTAAATTCCAACAATTACAATAGAAATAAAGATAAGACACAGTACCACACAGATCTCCTCCCAGGGCCACCACGCACGTCCTCCAGGTGATGGCAGCAGGTTATGCGCAGGGGACCAGATGTATGGCTCTCAAGGGGGGAAGCATCAGTCCCAAGTGGGTCCCAGGGGGTCACTATCATCAATGCGCAGGCAAAGTCAGCCCCGGGGGTGGGCCCAGGCTCCACCCACCACTCAGACGTGCAGGAAGGCCCCACCGGCCGTCCAAATGCAGCAACGGATGCTACCGTTCCCCCGGTCATTGCTGGCGCAGGTAGATTCAGCAGGGGCCGCACTTCACCCCCGGACCTGTCCACCTGCATCCCAGTATCAACGCAAGGGAGGCTCCCCCAGCACAACACCAAGCACGGGTACATACAGCGGAAGAGGCCCTGCGGGAGCGAGCGCCATCGGTCCGGGGCCTCAGCTCCACAGGCCGCTCGTTAGTTCTCTCCTTGCCCCTGGCGTTGCATTAAGAGCCCGCCCTCTCCGCCGGGGGATCCCCGGGCTGATGCGCCCCCCCATACCACCACTTACTTGGATAGACATGGCCCACGTACCACCGCAGGTGGCTGCACGCGGGGCGTCCCAGGCCCAGGGGACAGAGCTGCAAGCCTCATGCCCCTGTTGTCCCACAGTGGCCACTGGTCACAGGTCCTCCTCCCAGCCGGCTCCGATCGCCACCGTCGGCGTGTTGCGATGGATAGGCCCCAGCATCAGCCCCAGCTGGGTCCTCTCCAGGGCTACAAAAAGCACAGCCGCGACCAGGCCGGCACCACCATTATGCAGCAGGAGGGACTCCCATCTGAGTTTAGTAGATACGATATCCCGCCACCGCCAGCTTCAACACCGACGGGTGCAGCAGCATAAGCTAAGTTGATTCCTCTGATTTGTGGGTCGCGATGAGCAGGCAGCCCCCAGGATAAATGCCGGATCAGCTGCCCAGCCTGCAGAGCCTCACAGCGTGGTGGCCATCTTGCAGCTGGCTCTGCTAGCACCCCCAAGTATCTAGGTGTTTGGCTACATCGCGACCCCTAACTGGTGATAAGGAAAACTATGGCAGGGCTCTCACGAAATTGGAAAGCCAGGTGGCCCAATGGATCCGGTTGGCACTATCACTAGCTGACAGAATTGCGATCCAGATGATGGTAGTGCTGCCACATTTCCTTTACCAATTTGTGAACATACCCATTATACTCACACAACAGTTCTTCCCAAAATTGCATTCCTGTATGAGCACAATTAGATGGGCGGGCAAGTAACCCAGGGTGGGTTGGAGAGAGCTTACACAACCTTATGCATAGGGTGGATTTGGGCCCCAGATCTGCAGCTCTATTACCACTGTGGCCAGGCACACTATGCACACTACTGGATACACCCACACAACTATATTCCACATCTGGTTGTGGAAGCCGACAATGCCTATCCCATCCCCCTAGCTGCCTTCTCATCACAACCGAAGCAAAACACCACTCGCTTGGAGATAAATCCAGTGCACAGCATCAAAACAGCATGGCACGCATTGGCAAAGTGCGCTGATAAGCTCCCGATATACGCTCCTGCCATGTCCCTAGGACTCCATTCACAGGTGTCAGTGACGCAAGAACTAAAAACACAACTACTAGGTGAAATGGGGCTGCGTGCAATGAATGATGTTTTCATCAATGGCCAATGTGTAACCATATCGGATGTGCTGTCAGATGCCAACCACACACCGTTAATGCTTTTTGAATATCTTAGACTGCGAGCTGTGATGAAAGACACATACCCTACATACCCTCAAGAACCACCTATGCTTAATACTCTAAAGGTATTACTCACAGCACCCAGGCACCAGCATTTTATAACCAAGCTGTATAACACAGCCCAGCGAGAGCAGAGTAGACAGACCACACAGGCACGGTAAAATGGAACAGCCTGTTAGACACCCCGCTATCCAAGAGGAGTGGGAATATTGCTGCGCACTCATGCAGGTACTTACACCAAATTGCAACCTCCGGATCATTCATTTTAAATTCCTGCAACAAACGTATACACACCAGCACAGCTGCATAGATATGGCCTCCCAGAAGACGATAGATGTCTGCGTTGCAATGCTAAACAAGCAGACTTCATGCATGTAGCCTAGGCGTGACCCACAGTGAAAAGCTACTGGGAGAAAGTGACGCTCGCCTTGTGAACAATGCTAGCAGAGCCAATCCCTAACGCCCTGCAGGTCTGCCTCTTAGGCTTATATAAAATAAAACAGCCACCCAGGCACACATTACTATCCATAGCTTCATTACTGGACAAACATCGTGTTGCTATGAAATGGGGTAGTATACACATGCCACCTATAAAACAATGGGTAGCAGACATGACGTATTGTAAAGAACAGATCGAAATATATGCACAGGAACTACCATAGCCCTATCTCTCACGGGAGTTCTGGGACCCATTTATACAATATCTACAATCCGAGCATGTGATGTGATAGAAATATGCTGCTAGAAGCAAAAGAATCAAGACTAGATGTGCTGAACGCCGTGATTGTGGTAAGTGTGCTACATTATTAAAATCGAAGAGATCCAGCGGACAATGGTACCAATCATCCACTGGTGTTCACCTGTGAGACTGTGCTGTTCTGATGATTACCGATTAGCCATAATCAACAACTCAAATTGGAATGTAAACTGTAAAACCATGTTATGTGCCTGACTTCAATAAAAGCTAATCCAAAATGTAATTTTTTTTTCCTGATAACAGGTACAGAGAGATTTCTGCTCAGCAACTTAAATGAAAGCCTGATTGTAAGGAGCATACTCACATCCAGGGATTCACAGCGAGTCTAAGAGAATAGCCCCTGAAGCCTGTTTCTTCATGGCTTAGGGCTAATGATATATGAGAGGAATGCATCAGAGCCTGTGTGCTCTAAAGCAATGGTTACAACACAAACTGATCATCTGTCAGTTATACCAAATGACGTCACGAATATGGCCATTCACCTGATTCCACGACCATTTGAATTAGCCATGGGCAGAAAGGTGAAGGAGCTAAATAGTCTGCCACGTCCTGCTGATTTGAAGTTTTATTTGAAAGCAAGTGGCTCTGATTCCACGATCAGTTACGCAGAGTCTGCGAATGAGGTAAATGTGCTGCACCAGCGGTCATCTGAGGTGGCTTCCCACCAAGACATAATGCTTGTGTGTCAGACATTCACTTGTGTGTCAGAAAAAAGTCAGAATTCTTCCGGAATGCCCTTGTGCTGATCCCAGCCAAAATAATCAGCATCTCTTTTCTCTCGAGCCTGATGCTTCAGAGTTGTCTTCTGTAGAGGATGTTAGTACAACTCTGACAGATCTTCTCCAGGAAGGGTCAGGGTGTGTATTGTGATGACGGAGCATAGACCCTGCCATCTCTCAATGAGCTGGGTGTAGGCAAATTCACCGCATTGCCAGTAGGTATCCATCAGCGAGGAGGTGCCCAATTGCATGTCTGTTATGTGTAGTATTGAGCCACAATTCTCATTTGTGCAGAGTGGAATTATTCCTTTACCTCTGAAGCACATGGAATACAGTGTAACTTGCCATACAATTAGGGATTGCCCCTTCCCTTCCAACTATGTGTACCTATCTATCTCAAAATCCCATATTTCCTGGCATTGGTTATCAATGCTCGTGTTCAAACCCTCCCCTATGAGATTTATTTCACTTTGTATTATCGAGGTGGCTGTCCCCACACTGGAACTCCATGTCTGGGGTCCATTTTGTTATTAAAGAAGACCACCCCAGACACGCTAACGGCCACCCTGGGACCACAGATGGAAGCTGAAGCTGACATGTTTGTGCACTGGTGTGGTGGCTTTGCTACCTCCAAGAATGTCTTTTCTGTAAAGTCTTGGGGCTAGACTGTAATGTTCCCTATGGTCCCCCTCCTGCGCATTCTATCTAGCTCAGTTTGGATATCGCTATGCTTAGTAAAAAGGTAGAGTGATGTGGGATTGGTCTCATAATGTCTCACATTCACTAATACACTATGGAGTTCTACTCTGCTAGGTTGTATCTTGGCCTTAATCCTACATATGTACAGGTGGAGAAGGATTTTCGCTTTTTCGGGGGCTATTTCTTGGGACAAGTAAACCCTGTCTATGCCTAATATATGCGGTGTCAGCAAACAGACGGAACATGACCTGGCTGATGTCTGGGTACCCACTGCAGTCATGTGCTGATAGCATATGTTGGGTCTAAGTGCGCTGTGTTGTGGGTGTGGGATGCTAGTGTTGGGCTCAGTGTAATTATAAGTGACATGGGCGAAATACCTACACAAGTGTTGTGACAATGTTGGGGTGGACTCCATTTGGCTATGCAGATCTTTGGCAATTTATTGATGTAGCGAAACCCATAGTAAACAGAGGGTATACAATTCTATAAGAGTACATACATATTGAACATTGCAGGTCTTAGGATGACTTTCAGGGGAGACACCTGTAGTCCTCTGGTGATCATAGGTTTCTTTACTTTTGAAACAGTTAAAAAATGTTAATGGAAAAGGTTCATGGTCTTTGACTCTCACACTTGGGTCTTGCTGGGGTTATAGGATAGGATAAAACTTGTATAGCACACTAATATCCATATGTGTCAAGGTGCTATAGCAAAAAGAAGAGGATCAGCAGAAGAGAGGGAGCCAGTAAAAAGAAAATTAAGATGTGAACAGCAAAGTTTTCAGATGTTTTTTAATGGCCAAGCAAGAGTCTGCATCTGAAATATAGTTCCATAGTTTGGCGACCGCTACCAAAAATAAACAACCAGCCAATCTAGTCCTACAAAATCTGGGGATCATAAATTTTTTACAAGAGGAAGATCTCAGTTGCCTCCCTGGAATGTACCATTGAACAAGCGACTTTAAATAAGAGGGGCCATTATGATGCAGGGCCTTAAAGACCATGCACAAAACATTAAAAACATTTTCCAACAGTGAGCCAATGTAGGGAACAAATCCCGTCCCTAGCAGAATGCTGCTTCGTAATGTTCAGAATTAAACGAGCCGCCACATTTGTACCACCTGTAGTTTGTTGAAGAAAGCACAGTTAATGTTCAGGTAAAGAGCAGTAATCTATCCGAGAAGCAACCAGGGAAATTATGAGTGACTGGTGCAGCTCAAATGGAATATATGAAATTACCTTTTTCAGAATCCTCAAGATGGAAAAGCACATGCTGACAGTGCAACTGATATGGGTATCAAATCTCAGACCGTCATCAAAGATGATCCCCATGTTTTTAGCTGACCTAAAGGGGGAGGGGACAGGTCCGCAGACCTTTGGCCACCAAGTGCTTGACCAGATGGAGTTTTGAGAACCAAACACGAGCACTTCAGTCTTTTTTGCATTAATCTTCAGTGAGGTGTCCTTCACCCAGCAGATAATGCTGGACATACACAGACTAAACCTCCTGGCTACCCACTGCAGGTCGTTAGAAATAGAGATGATAATTTGTGTATCTTCAGCATATGATAGCACTTGAAAACCTAAAGAACCCATCAGGTCTGCCAGAGTGGCCACATAAAAGTTGAAAATGGTGGGACTCAGAGATGAGCCCTGTGGCACCCCACATGGAAGACTAAAGGCCTTAGCCATGAAACCTCCACAACTGACAATTTGAGCCCTGTTCAACAAAAATGAGTGGAGAAGCTGCAAGGCTGTCCCATTGACCCCCCCACTTGCTGCAGACGCTGAACCATGTGTGCCAGGGAGACGGTATCAAGTAATGGAAATGGTTGCTGCAGAGGTAGTGAGCCACTGTAAAGGTGGATCATTGGCAGACCTGTTGGATACGAGCTGTTGTTTGTTGTTTAAGTTCAGAAAACAGTTGCACCCTTACATATGTCTTCAACAATCATTCTTGGAGATTCCTGCGCCTTTTCTTTTTAGTGGGTTGTTTTTACATTCATACTTAATATTTTAGTGGAGCACCGGACGGTGGCCCAAATTAGGGTAACTACCTTTTTTTTCTTACCTTTTTGAACAGTGAGTGTTTATTCATAGGTCTCCTTAATTCTTACTTCTAGGTCATCAGTTCTCCCGGCTCACCATGACAGGAAAAGGATACTTTTTAAGGGCTGGTCTTCATGAGCATATGTACAAAATTCAGTTATTTAATTAGCGTTTTATAGGTGTCTCCAATCTTCCGTTATACTACCTTCCCTAATGTGTGTGCGGGGGTGCCTTGTGACATAGACATTTAGAGGGTGATGTATAAAGAGGAGACGTGCCGTAATTGGGTGTTGTTGGTGATCGCAACGTTCCCTGAGATCATGTGTATACCGCTCTAGTCCCAGCACATGCCATGCAGGTGTCACTCTCCGTTATGGCACCAGGTTTCCTGACTATGCCCTTTTTCTAGAGGGTACTTTTTCGTCTAGCTTTGGTCTGCTTTTTATTGGTCTTATGGGCGTTTCCCTAGGTTTTCATGTGATCTGCTGTCTCCATTGTCGTGTACCGGAGGGGGTCGGAGAGTTATTTGTCGGCCCCCATGTGTTTTTGATGCGGCAGTGTCTGATATTGGTATTATTGCTTTTCCGGACAGTTTGCATAAGGCCTTGTGTGTTAGGCGACCACTAGGCTGGGTATGACCATGAGCAAATTGCAGTTTATATCACACAGAGTTGTGATGGACTTTTGCGGACTCTCTTTTTCCAGCACTCCTCTCCCTTGAGCTACAACTTTTCTATGATATTTGGGCCTGCTGTCCCCGGCTGCGGGTAGGGACGTCTAACCAGCGACATGCACCTTTAGTTGTTTTGGAGGGACATGACCTAATGAGCAGGTTTATGTATGCTTGAAAAGGAAATAGAACAGCTAAAATGGGAGTCTGGTGTGTGATCATAACTCGTTGAAATTCATCTAACCGGAGGGTACTGGGCTGGAATAGTTTGTTGTTCAGGTGTACCTCACCTCCTGACTGACTCGGTGTCATGCCACGCTTTGCCACCTGTCGGATCTTGTGCGGTTAAGGCCATGGGGTCTTCGCTTTTCCAAGCTTACAGAACTCTGGCTCCCGACACGGTAGGACAGCTTAGTTTTGCAACTGAAGGGGAGCTCCGTTGACTGGAGGATTCAAGCTTTTGGGGGTGCTGTGGTTGGAACCACAAAGCACGAAGGAAGTTTGAGCCCAGGCTGGAGCCCAGAGAGTGGGTTCCTTTCAACTTAGTTAAAGGAACCGGTCTCAATTGGACTCAGGTGATGGAACCTGTCTGCCTATTTTTAAGGACTTGGATGGGAGCCCTGCCCTGTGCGTCAGACTACCCTTCGCCTGGGGTGTGGTCAGCCAGTTCGGCCTTGGGGGCTCAGCAGCAGAGTCAGGTCTTGGCTCATGCAGACACTCAAAATGTCAAACTCTAGTGTGGATTCCCAAATGCTAAAACGTACAGCAGCCCTGAGTTTCCTGAATGCAGGTAAAGGCTTAAATTCCTAGGGGGCGTGGCCACGAGGCAGATGAGAGTGGACGCGTGAGCACAGAGGTCCGCGCCGCCCCTGCCCATTATCCTGTGTAGGGGTGCAGAGAGAAGACCCCGAATTCCTTGGCCGCAAGGGGGAAGCATCTGGAGGCCTCGGTGATCCAGATACTGGACTTGACGGCAGCAAAACGGGGTGAACGGCAAGCTGGAGGGGAGCCGCGCCGCGGCATCAAGATGGCGGAGCCGGGGCTCAGTGATCCTAATGGCTGGGATGACGGCCTGTACTGGAGCACTTAACCAGAGTTGCAGGAGTGGCAGTAATAAACACGGGGACCCACCGCGGCCACTGAGGAGCATAGCGAGGGCTCTTGGCCGCCCTTGTGTTTGGGCCCCGGTGGTGCTGGCTGGTTGCGGGTCCACTAGATGGCGGCATGAGAGGCACGGACTGAAGCGGTGGTGAGAAGGAGCTGCGGGCGGGTCCCTGGTGGGGACTGGCAGGGTGGGGAGACCACGAAGAGCAGATGCAGAGACAGCTGGAGGCGCTAGAGACTGACCTCAGCGGGGGACAGCTGAGGCATTTCTCAATGTGAGGCCGCAGGGCAGCTCAGAAAGGCAGAAGGAGCACCCATGCCCACGCAGCTGGCGCAGCTGCCAGGTCGAAACGTGCATTTAGCAGGAGACACCAAAGCAGTGTCGGAGAGGTCTAGTGTGGCAATTGACACTTCACGGCTGAAGATTGTCGGACAGAACTGAGTTCCTCTGCAGGCGTAAGAGAGCCCTGGCATCCTGTTTGAGAGCGGGACACCTGGAGGAATGAAGGTGTGAGGAGTGGGACCGGGCCAGGAGCAAGAGACGATCCAGACGGGCCCTGTTGGAGCACGGTTATCCTGCAGGACTAAGATTGTAGCATGTAGGGGCAAGAAAGGGCTTGGAAGAGGACTCCATCTGGGTGAATAGTCCCAGGGGAGAGCAACAAACGGCGCAGTGAGGGCGGCCAGCCCGTTTGAAGTGCAGTAACGCAGTGGGCGTCTGTGGAGAGGAGGCAAGTCGCAGGGAGAGTTCGGCGGTCTGAAGGTCCCAGTGCCCTGAAAGGCCATGGGAAAGCCTGGGGGGAAGCAAGTGGGGGCACCGGCGGAACAAGAGGAGGACACGCCTGCCACGGATGCACAAGGGGGATCGCAACACCATTCAGAAAGGATGCTCCAGCAGCAGGTCAATCAAATACTGCAGGCCATAACTGATACTAGGGAAGCCTTGCAAAAGCACATCGGGCATGTTGCGCAGGGTCTGGGGCTGCTTCGGGCGGAACACGCCAAGTTGGCCGACAGGGTGAAACAAACAGAAGTCGCCATAGAGGCCTTGGAACCGGCTCAAAAATCAATGGTAGCGCAGATGACTGACTTTCAGGATAGACCAGGGATATTGAAGGGGTGGAAGGGTGCAACATGATGGAGTACCTTGAGGAGTGGCTGAAGGTGACTGTTCCACCAGCGGGATTGATGTCTTTCTACACTTTGGAGAGGGCTCACAGAGTGCCTGCCAAGCCATTGGACCCCGGGACACCGCCGAGGCCGGTGGTGGCAAAGCTGCTTCACTACAAGGACAGGGATCTCCTCCTGAATCAGGCCAGGATGGCGGGCCCTTACACAGTAGACAACAGCAAGGTGACATTGTTTCCGGATTACACACTGGAGGTCCAGCGACGCAGAGTATCATTCGTGGCAGTCAAGAGGGCGCTTCGTCAAGAGGGCATTCAATACTCATTGCTGTTTCCGGCGCGCCTGAACGATGGACGACAAGTCATCGTTCCACGACAGCCCTGAGGCCTGGGACTGGCTGGAGATGTACAAAGCAGGAATTGGAGAGGCGGGAAGTGGTGTGAATGCAGACAAGATGGGGCCCCGTCTGCGAAGACTGAGGCGCAACCGGCGATGTAATCGAGCAGCTCAAAGACCGATAGACACACAAACAGAGAGGGAGCGCACGGCTGCCTTGCAAGCCGCCACGGCCATTTCATAAGAGGGAGGGGGTCCACAACCAGAAGGGACGGACTTGGAAGGGGGATCCCTGGAAGAGGATAATGACCAATCAGATGCTGGAAGCCAGAAGCTACCCCATGTGACAGCTGGGACAGCAGGTGAGATCCTCGATGGGTGATGTAGACACTGGTCGGACATGGAAAGAGTGTTGGGTGGGGAGGAAGCGGGGGTGGGGGGATTGGTTGAGGGCTTGGTTGACCGGCTCCTGGCTATTTAGAGACAAGGAAACGATGGGGCAGTGGAACATTTGCAGTAGAGACCTGGCAGATGTGCGGACCCGGAAGGGGCTGGCTCAGTAATAAGGGGTTTGAGCCCGGGAAGGCGGACAATGGAGTGGCTGACTCTCCGAAGCTTGGGGCTTACCTCCCGCAGGTTTGGGTGGGGGTAGCTCCTTAGGAGCTCAGTGGGGGTATTTGAACAATAGTTTGGATGGGTTCTAATGTTATAGCGCCTGTTCTGGGGGGGCTGGTTGACACACGTGGCGCGCCCAGCATCAGGAAGAGAGGGACTACTCATATTACTCACGCCTCCACGACCTACATGTGCGGTTGGATGCCATATTATGCGCCCCGTTGTTCACTACAAGGTGATGGGTAGCGAGTATCTGTCCAGGACGTTATCGGACCATAACCCGTTGATAGTACGGATACGGTGGAGCGGAGAGAGGGCGGCAATACCGACCTGGTGGCTCAGACCGGAGGCACTGGAAGACCCCGTCTTTGGTGAGGAGCCGGGGGCGGGCATTGCACAATACTTTGCAGAGAACGAGGGGACAGCGATGTCAGCGGCAATTGAGTGGGATGCGTTTAAGGTTGTGATCAGGGGTATATGTATTGGCAGGATGACGGGAGAACGGAAATTGATTTTAATTGACCTTGAAAAAGCAGAAGGGCGCCTGCGAGATGCGGAGAAAGACCGGCCGGGGAACCTGGGGGCACAAGCGGAGGTTTCAGAAGCTAGAGAGGCAGTAGAGGTTCAGGTGGAGAGGCTGCGCTCCTTTGATTACAAGACATACAGGGCAAGGATACACACAGAGGGGGAAAAATTAAGAATCAAGAGCACTGCTGGCATGGCTGGCTAATCCAACCCCCAGAGGGGAGCCCATACTGAGCATGGTGGCTCCCGCAGGAGAGGTGATGCATACACAATCGGGGATAAACAGCTTGTTTTTAGAGTATTACACTGAGCTTTACCGTAGCCAGCTGTTCCTGGGATCTGATGATGCAAGGGAATATTTGGAAGAGGTGGCCTTGCTGAGCTTGAGCAAGGAGCAAGGGGATCTGCTGGGTAGTGAGATAATGATGGGAGAGATTCGGAATGCGATTAAACATATGGCTCGCAACAAGACGCCAGGGGTCGACAGCCTCCCTATCGAATTTTATTCCAGATATGCTGACTGATTGGTTCCGCGATTGCATTTGATATATCGGGAGGCATTTAAAGCAGGGAGGTTGCCTAAGACCACTAGGGAGGCTTTTATTATTCCCCTCCTGAAGGCAGGGAGAGATGCTACGGATAGGAAGGCATATCGCCCGCTGTCGATGTTAACAACTGACTATTACATTTTGAGCAGGATCTTGGTGACTCGCCTACTCCCATATAAGGCGCAATTGATACATCGAGATCATTTGGGTTTTATACCCAAACGTAACACGTCTATAAATGTGAGACGGTTGCTGAGGATCCTGGAGCATTGCCGGGACCGGGCGCCGTCAGCCTTGATTCTTTCCGTGGATATAGAGAAGGCATTTGATAGCCTGGAATGGCCATTTCTCTTTCAGGTTCTGCGAAAGATGGGATTGGGGGAGGAGTTTGTGAAAGGGACGCAAATACTATATGACTCAGCGACGGCCCGAGTGAGAACAGGCGGTGTGGTGTCAGCCCCCTGCACGGTGGGACGAGGGACCCAACAGGGATGCATGCTTTCCCCGCTGCTGTTCGCATTGGTGATTGAGCCTATGGCGGTGCAAGCTAGAACAGGGAGACATTACACTGGGCTGGAGATGCGGGGAGACATACATTATATATCGCTCTATGCGAATGACATGCTGATGTTTCTAGCAGGCCCTGGCGAGGACTTAACGGGAGCGACTGCGTTGTTGCGGGCATTTGGGCCAGCATTGGGGCTGTCCGTGAACTGGGAGAAGACCAGCCTGTTCCCGGCGGGCTGAGCGTTAATAGCCCCTGATGGAGTGAAAGGAATACGATGGGAGCCATGCTGCTTGCCGTATCTGGGAACTAACATATACCACGAGCAAGGATACCTTTTGTAGGGAAATGTGAATAGAGCAGTGCGAGGGGTCAGAGGGAGCATGACGTTCTGGAGTACTTTTCCACTCTCAGTGGCAGGAAGGGTGGCTCTTCTAAAGATGGTGGCCTTACCTACACTGCTATATTACTTCAGGACACTGGATCCCGGGCCTGGTGTTTAGGATGCTCAGAACAATGGTGGGAGGATTTCTATGGGGTAACGGCAGGAGGCGGCTGGCTCTGACTACGATGATGAGGCCTAGGGCAGAGGGGGGATGGGCAGTTCTGAATTTTGAGCTATACTATCTGGCGGCCCAACTACAGTGGCTCATGCAGGTGGTTGCTCGAGAGTTCGGGGGGCTGGATGGCCCGGAGGACCAATGGTTGCTGCGACATGTGCTGTCCTTTGTGATCCTGGGCCAGCGGTTGCGGGCCGATTCATTGACCCATGAGGAGAAAGCGCTAAGAGCATGATGGAATAGAAGCAAGCGTAGGATAGGTGGCATTCGCCCGTATGCGCTGGAGATAGCCCTTGTTATGTGTACGGCCCTACTGCATGTGGGATATTGGTCAGCATTGGCAGAGTGATAAGGACTGGGGTTGCAGATGGTCGGTGACCTATATGAGGAGAGAGTTCTCTTGCCTTACCAGACTCTACAGGATAGATATGGCTTGCCCAGAGGTGACTTCCTGCTGCACACTGCAATGGTAACGGCGATTCAGAAGCACTCAGGGGAAGGGCTGCTGGAACCACAGACGTCCCTGACATACCAAAACATAGTGATGGTGGCAGAGACAGTAAAGGCTGTAATGTGCCTGTAGACTGGTGGAGGAGGGGCTTCAGCCACTGACTCAGCTGCGAGGAAAATGGGAGGTGGACCTGGGTAAGGATATACCTGAATCGACATGGGCTAAGCTAGTGGAGCGGGCGTGGAAGGGTACGCGAAACGCTAGGTTCCAACTTCTTTAGTTTCTACACCATACACGGAACGTACTGAACCCCGGCTCAGATAATTACATATTTTAATGTGGAGTCAGCATGTTGCCCGAGATGTCAGCTGAATGCTGCAGACTTCAAACACATGATGTGGAGTTGGCCGCAGCTCGGAACGTACTGGGACGAGGTGGTTGAGGTCTTATGCGGGGTGACGGATAGGCAGATAGAACCCAGCATGGGCGCATGCATACTGCATTGGTTTCCTCACACGGCGCGAACCAAGGTAACGAGCAAATCCATTGATCTGGGGTTACTGTTAGCCAAATGGGAGCTTACCAGAAATTGGAAATCCAGGCGGGGACCTAGCATAGAGTGATGGAACGCGGAATTCAGGGCCTGGGTCGCTAGTGAGAGTACGATCAGGTTCCAACTGGCCAGAAGAGCGAGTAATGAAAAGGCGATGGAGATGGCACAGGTATGGGAAGCCCTGTTGGTGCTGCTGACATTGCCGGAGCCAGACTTGGACTCGCACTCTGACTCTTTAGAGGCCTCTCAGGAAAATGCTGAAGCACGCAACACATAGACAGGTTTAGGGTGGCTGTTGGGGAAAGTTGGCAAGGTAAGATAGGGCAAGAATTAGGAAGCAACCTGGACACAATATGATACAGGCACATGCTGCACGTTGCAATGGACTGAAAATCCTGGATCAGACCACACAGAGCACATCGGTGAAAGGAGTTAAGTGGGAGGGGGAGAGGGAGGCAAACGGTTGCAGGAGCTTCAAGCAGAGCATCCACTGAACTGATGGGTATATTGGAGACATGTAGTGGTGATTATACTAGCCAAAAGAAACAGGGCTGGGAAGACTAACATGATGCTGATTCTGATACAGAACCAAGTTTCAATGCAGCATTGGTCAGCGATGTGGCTTATTCTTTGGCAATAATAACATTCTTTGATGTCTGGCTGCTGCCAACCTCCCTGACCTCCGACGTTGTAACTTGATTGAAACCACTGGGGTTCTGGTGGAGTCCCCTTCAAGATTGAAGCCATTTGCATACTTGGGGCCAACGAGTCCCCCTCGAGGGCAATCTTTTTCAATTTCCAGCTGCAGCTTGGTGGTGCCAGCTTGGTGGTGTCTCTCTGGGCTTGCTACTGTGTTTCCCTGTCATATTCATGTTTTTTTCTGTGGTAATGTAATATGTGGGACTGTATCTCCTGCCAGGGTTTGATGGCCAACCCTACTACACTATCCAAACCACTTTGTATTTCGATGGCCACCCCTTTTTGAGGATGTCATAGAAGAATACAACCTGGGGGCATATACCGTTCATGGTGGTCCTATCTCTTGTACCCTTCATTCGGTCCAATAAAGTCAGTTTTTCCCCAGGTTTCATGTTTTCTGCCGTCAATCTCCTACATCCAGGCAGTCAAGGAATATTCCCCTCAGTGCATTCCATATCTGGTGCCCTTATGAATCGAATGCGGCCCCATCATGCTCAGTGTTGGTCGCTGTGACTGTTGGGATGAGGCTTTGGGTGAACACTGTGTTAGTTTGTTCTCTGATGAGACTGTTTAGAAGACTTTTGACATCAGCTATAGATAGGTTTATTCCCACAGTGTTCTTCTCAAAACATGGGATCCATGTCCCCACCCTATCCAATAATAGTACCAATTTGGGCCCGAGCCTGTCTTTAGCCATCTGGGCCCATGGCACATAGATTGTCCCTGACGTACCCTTCTGCAGCAGCGGCTGCATTTTGGCTTGGGGTAGCTCTGCTAGTTTCTGTCCAATGTAGGGCTTCCATCTTCTTAGGCAATCCTGCACATGAGGGAAGTTCCACTTAGGATCTCCCCCTCCTTGCCAAATACACTTTTTTCAATGGCCATGTCCACTGGTCCGAAGGATCCCTCCTCCGGCCATTTCTTATCATATTGCCATCCCTTTCTATCCAGTGGGCTAGCAGCTGGCAAAATGGTCAGGAGAAAATCTCGCCTTCCTTCCTGGTCCCTATCTCTCTTGGGGACAGTTTGTCTATCCTGCACATTTGGGGAGAGTAGCGGACTTCTTCATCGCTGCTCTTTTCGTGAGCACACAAAGGTGCCATGTTGCTTCTTCTGCGTCTTAAATGAGTTTGCATCAAGCTTCCTTGATCTCTTATTACCTGATTACCTGAATTTGGCCTCAAACTTGCATTCTGTTGTGGCTTTGTCTGCCTGAGCATACCCTGCGGCTCCTCCCTCGTCATAGGACCTTGGAGGACTGGGACTCCTTTCCTTATCCCCACCAGTTGCGTCACTGGCCAGAACTGCTATGAATATCCCTAACACCCGAGTGTGTTTACCTGGATGGGTGGGAGTGCACGTTCTCTGCACCACTAGTGTTCAATGGTCTGAACTCGGCGAATGTGGGGGTTAAAATTAAAGGAGCTGTAGCACTGGACTGGGGTGATGTTGGGGTGGCCTGGGCCTGCTGGCCTGTTATTCTCCCATGCCTGGATCTAGCAGTATGTCGTTCAGAAGGGGTTCCTTCGGCTGCCTCGACCGGCGGGTTCTTATATCCTAATGCAGGGATGGCAGGCATTGGGGGGGGGGGCCACCATGCATATGGCGGTGTGAGGTGAGGATGCCTACGTTGCTTTTTCTGGGATAGGATTATCAGTCTGGGCCTTCTCAAAGATGGACCACAGTTCTAACAGTGTTTCTCTTTTGGCATTCTTTTGCCCTACATATTTGGGCCGAGTGTGTGTCCTCATGTGTACGATTATGTTGGTGCCGAAGTTTACCCCCTCTGGCCAGGCGGACGCATGTGCCCTAGTCTGTGTGTGCCATTCATGGCAATACTTGCTAAGTTTTTGAACTTGTGTGGGGAAGCTAGTTTGTATGTGCTTTGGCAACAACTCCATGATAAGCTGAGAACTTTTGTTTAAGAGACTGATACCCCATGGCCTCTCGGGATTAAGGGATCTTAAATTCAACTGTATTTGTGGGGAAATAAATACATGGGAATTATTGGGTGCAACTACTCTACTACAAGCTCAATGTTATGTACAGACGCATCAGAATAAAGATTTCACAAATACAAATAACAGTGAATATGAAGGGTCACAACCTGAAAGAAAGTGCTGTTGTTAGTTCAAACATGTGAATTTAGCTGCAAAAAAGCTGACTCTACTTAGATATGGAATAACGATTGCGAGAAAAAAACAACGCTTTCATAAGCACATTTAGTCATAGACAAAACACGACATCAAATACAAAAATAGAGTTGCAACAACTTATCAGCGCCACAACATCAAGAATGCATCAATCAAAAATTAAAATGAAGATAAAAAGAAAAAAATTACTCAGATGAAAAATTATGACTTTCTAAAAAAAATACCTTAGCTCACTCCTAGCACATGCTACCCGATGATGAGGCAAGACTC